>NC_089838.1:21808778-22428778 GCF_035609145.1 Eleutherodactylus coqui
AGTGCGGCCTAAAAGTGGTTATCCTAAGCCTTATAGGGGCCCTAATGTTTCAGGCAGCTTATGTTGATTTCCTAGCTTGTGTTAGTCTCAACATTTCTGTAAGGCCACAGACGAATCTCCGCCGGTCAGCCTAATGTGATAGATAGGCTGACTGCGGAGAATCAGGGCACATCGCAGCATGCTGCGAATTGCCCGCCGCGAGCGGAGATTCGCAGTGATTCTCCGCTCGTGGACAGGGGGCCTAGCTCATCATTTCTGTAATATACTTGCATTAACAATTTTGTTGCTTTACCACTGTAAACCCACTAGAGGTTTGCCTTCCAGCTTCTTTGCAATCCACTGTCTGTCATGAGGTACAGAGCTTCTGTGGCAACAGGGACATTTCCTTAGCAACAGAGAGAGGAGCTATGTTCACAGCACAGGCTGCAGGCTGACAGATCTGCAGACACTGTGATAAAGATCTCCACAATCTTTGCTTCTCCTGCTGTTAACAAAGATACTCAAATCCAACACCATGATCCTATAAACACTGTATTTTGTTTAATCCAACATTAAAAATATTATCACTGACATTACCAACTAAACATAGGAATGAACATACACGTTTCAAGCAGGGCTATGGAATCAGTAAGCCTAATCTGCGACTCCTCAATTTTTTCCGGACTCCAACTCTGAACTTCTTCATACATGACTCATGAGTGCAGACATGCCAACTGTCCAGCACCTTTTTCCTCTTGTCTGTAGAGGAGCAGCTTTACTGCTACCAAAATGGGACTCTGAAACATTGACTCTTACTCCACAGTCCTGATTTCAAGCTAAAATAATTCTCTTAATCTTGCCCATCTCCTGCTATTATAGTGTCTCTGTGTGTCTGTGCACACATTATAGTGGATTTACTAACTATGTGACCAGAATCTCTCTGAATACCTGAATCATCCTGTAAAAGTAGAGGGGCGAGTATTCAGCTACAGCTGATTGGATCAGAGACAGTGCATTGCAGCATGGGAGATAAGGGAGAAAAGTTCAGGACAGTGAACTGCTGGCAGAATGCTAAACTTACTACATGCCCTCTGCCTGAAAGTGGATTACAAACAACAGAAAAATCGGGAAGACCATCTGAAAATCAGAACATACAGGCATGAAACATGGTTCAAACAGCAGCGAATGAAAGGATAAGAAGAACTTGTGGTGTATTTTAGAGATTTTTTTTGAAAACTCAGTTACGCCTTAAACTTATCTTTCAGCTATTGGATAAGTGTCTTATTGGTGGAGGCCTGACTTCTGAGACCCAACAGTTCACAAGAAAAGTGATTCAGTGTCCCCTGGTATGAATGGAGTGGTGGTCGTACATGTCCTTTGCCACCCAATTCATCTCTATGAAGCATCTGGAGAAAATCCAAGTGCTGTACTCGACTTCTCTTTGTCAGTCCCATTGAGATGAATGAAGTGGCAGTGCGCATGTTTGACTGCTGTTCCATTTAAACTGGGGGGACCCAGCCTTGTGATTGGTGGGGGTCTCAACGATCAGACCCTCAATGATCACTTCTCCCTTTAACCCTTTGCAATCCAATTTTGGATTTAGGGTTTCCTAGGGGGTTTTCTCTTTCTGCCATTATACAATGGCGCCATCTGCTGGCTAGAGCCAGTACTGCGGTAGGGGACACGCTGAAGAGGCCCTCAACAACAGAGCGGCCAGTAATATACAGTAAGAATACCCTGCCGGACGTCTTCCGACATCGGAGCTGTACAGCCTTCAATCAGAATGTCTTCAGACGTCAGACAGTGGATTGGAGAGGGTTAATGATCGCCTAGATGCCTTCCTATTGAGGTCATTAAAGTGGTTGTACCAAAATTGACATTTATCAACTACCTATCCATAGGACAGTGGATTAAAGTTTGATCGATGGAGATCTCACCAATCTCAGTAACAGGGGTCCAGTGTCCTCCTTTCCTCTTCACTGTCAGAAGGAGCTTGAAAGGAGCAGCAGTCATGCATGCATAGGGCCACTTCATTCATCTTCAGATGAGCGGCACTATTTCCATTATCCCCATTGAAGATGAATAGAGTGCTATCACACATGTGTGACCACTACTCCATTCAGTCTCCACGTCACTGCGGATAGGTACATATTGGACCCCTGGTTCTCAGCATCTGTGGTAGTCTCAGTGCTGGGACCCCCAGTGATCAGACAAATCACCTATCCTGTGGGTATGTGAGAAAGGTCAATTTTGGTACAACCCCTTTAAGAAACCTTGTATTCACACATAGGGATTGAGGTGTAGTTACAACTGTATCAAAACCACATCTTAAAAAAAATCACATTGGGTTTTATCATGATTTATCAGTGTTTTGCAACGTCTGTACATTTTTTTCTAATCTGTTTTTAGTTTCTCATGATACTTTTTGTCTACTGCTTTGTGTGCTTTACAGCACCCACATGGTTCATAGGAACCTCTAGACTTCAGAGGTTTAGTGAATTCTCTGGGAGAGTGTTGTTGCTATGTTCTATGATATGTGCATAGGTCATTGTGCAGGGAAGGGGAGGAGGTAAACTGTAACCATCTCCCTATTGTGAATTGGGGATTCTGTGTTATCTATGTATAATGAGAATACTGCTGCAAAGTGACCTTTACAGAATAGGAAGTGTCCGACTATGATGAAGCTCACTGGCCAGAGAGAAAACTGCAAGATTTCAGGATCATTTTACAGCAGTGTTCTCATTTAGCTTACACAGACCCTGATGGCTAATACACACATATCTGAGAAAAGGAGAGGAGCAGTGTGGTCATGGCTTTCGTGCAAGTGCAATATGTAGCCAACTGTGGCTGCTTTTACTGTTATTGGGCACTAGGGCATATAACCTTGTAGCACTGTCCTCCATGTGCCAAATGCTACCTGGTCCCACAGTGAATCACTTAAAGGGGTTGTCCCGCGGCAGCAAGTGGGTCTATACACTTCTGCATGGCCATAATAATGCACTTTGTAATGTACATTGTGCATTAATTATGAGCCATACAGAAGTTATAAAAAGTTTTTTACTTACCTGCTCCGTTGCTGGCGTCCTCGTCTCCATGGTGCCGACTAATTTTCGCCCTCCGATGGCCAAATTAGCCGCGCTTGCGCAGTCCGGGTCTTCTGCTTTCTTCTATGGAGCCTTTCGTGCAGGATGCCGGCTCCGTGTAGCTCCGCCCCGTCACGTGCCGATTCCAGCCAATCAGGAGGCTGGAATCGGCAATGGACCGCACAGAAGAGCTGCGGTCCACGGAAGAAGAGGATTCCGGCGGCCATCTTCACAGGTAAGTATAGAAGTCACCGGAGCGCGGGGATTAAGGTAAGCGCTCCGGTAAGCTTTCTGTACGTCCCTGCATCGGGGTTGTCTCGCGCCGAACGGGGGGGGGGGTTGAAAAAAAAAAAAACCCGTTTCGGCGCGGGACAACCCCTTTAACTGTAACCCAAGCCCCACAAAAAAGGAAATCCCGTACTGAAAAAAGACGCTTTAAGAGGATGGAGGAACAACAGAATATGTCTTTCTTTGTTGTATTCTAGTAACCTTCTGCAATAGTACCTGTGGCTCCAGAGCTCTCTGATTTATGGGTAATTATTATCCTTTGTGTCCAATCAAAGTTTAGAACGCTAAGGGATGATGCATTAAAAGTATATTCCAGGATGAGAAAAACATAGCTGCTTTCTTCAAAAAAAAAACAGCGCCACGCCTGTCCATAGGTTGTGTGTGGTATTGCAACTTAGTTCCATTGCAGTGAAAAAAAAGCAGCTTTGTTTTTCTAACGCTGCACGGCCCCTTTAATTGCCTCTGCAGAAGAACTGACTGCGTTCTTGAAAGGCAGAACCAGGCACAAAATGCAGAAGAGTATCAAGAGACGTTTAAAGATGCAAGTTCAAAGAAAACATCTTAGATAGATTAAATGTACCCAAGACTAGTCGCGTGCTCCCTACAAGCTGGTTCTGTCACAAGAATAGTAATTAGGTAATAGCAGGGAACACATTCTCTGTTAATTACAGGAGACATAGGATGATAATTTCATGGGTTGACGGGTTGCAAAAAAATGCACATTTTCCGTCCAGCAGACAGTTTCCATGGACACGCAAGAAAAGCCTGAAAATAGCCATATTCTAAGACTGACCGATGGGCTGTCCTAAGTGATATGTGCTTAAAACATCAATAGAGCCACCGAGACAAAAGTTACGTGTGATGACAAGAAAGTTTAGCCTAAGGCGCTATTCACAGGGGCGAGTTTAATGTCCAAGTTCCATCTGAGTTTGCAAGTGGCAGAAGGTGCGCAGAACTCGGGCCCATTCACATATGCGGTTTTTTTTTACAGACCTGTGTTAAAAAATCACAGCATGTCCTACTTTGGTGATTTTTCAAAAATTTTTTAGCCCATTAGGGCTAAAACAGATGAGTGCAAGCGAACTCCGCTCACCGCTACGGAGCGCATCTGCGCATGAACAAGGTAGAAAAAATATTTTTTACCGTTCTCATTTCGCACTGTTGTGCACCATTTTTTTAAAGAAAAAGCAGCAAAATAGTTTTTTTTTTCTCGTGTGAACGAGCTCGTCCAAAGGAATCCTGAAGATGCGTTCGCCGCTGCGATATCTCATTGGTATGGCCTTCAATAGATCACATGGTGCTGCAAACTCGCACAGCAGCGAGTGTTCACTTAACCCTTTGCAATCCAATTTTGGATTCAGGGTTTCCTAGGGGGCTTTCTCTTTCTGCCATTTTACTATGGCACCATCTGCTGGCTAGAGCCAGTACTGCAGTATGTGAAATGCTGGAGAGGCCCCCCGACAACAGAGCGGCCAGTCATATACAGTAAGAATACCCTGCCGGATTGTCTTCTGACATCGGAAGCTGTACAGCCTTCAATCAGAATGTCTTTAGACGTCAGACAGGGGATCGGAAAGGGTTAAAGACCGCTCACACGTATTTATGTGCGTTCGGTGGACTAGTCAACCAATGAGCCTGTGTTGACGAGGGGGTCGAAATCTCAAATACCCAGGAACTGACACCCCATAACTAGTCAACGCATTCTATTCTATTTCGGCCCGGGTGAATGATCCCAATAATTCGTTCAGTGATGTAAAAGCACACAAACCGCGGTCGTTCGCACCTTTTAGCGACTACTCTGAACGACTGTTCCAACGATAGTTGAATGGAGGGGCAGGGCAATGGGTTCGTTGTAGTAGCTGAAAAGCGCCCATACATAGACCTCTCGGAAAGTTGTGACATATGTGTGTGAAGTGCGGCTTTACATGGGACTGCAGCCAAACCTCCTGCATCCGAGAGTCATGAAGATGCAGAAACAATAGAGCTGCTGCCATGACGATGCATTTCGGTTGTCTATCTTGAGGGTTAACTCTAACCTGCCAAGACTCCATTCCATATTGAGTAAGCTCCTCTTGCACTGTGCGCCGTCCTCCCCAGTACAGTGTTTGCAATGCATTGTGGTAAAGCCGGGGACAGCGAGCGGAGATTCCCCATTCGCGATGTGTCTGACTCTCTGCATGTCTCTGTTACAGATGCCTCAGGAACAGTATGCTCACAGGAGTACGCTCTCCGGCAGCGAAGGACCCCATGTGTACAAGGTGGGAATATACGGCTGGAGGAAGCGGTGTCTGTATTTCTTCGTTCTGCTCCTCATGATACTCATCCTGGTGAACCTCGCCATGACCATCTGGATCCTCAAAGTCATGAACTTTACTATTGTAAGTAACCATGGCAACCAGATTCTCTAGACGGAATGGGAACGGAGGGGAGCTTCCTGATGGTGTGGAAAAAAAAAAAAAGCAGCAGGAACGGGATTATCACTCAGCGGGAGCCGTGGGGAGAACAATACGGAGGTTATGGCAGGCCGCGGACGACATTCACTTCACATACAACTTTATCTTAAAGCTGGATTCCCACCTGGAGCGTAATTGTGCCATAGAAGCAGCGGGGAGCTGAGATGGAGCGTAGGGAGGCGTAGTTACAAATTTGGCGTACAGCGGGAAGCCTGGTCAGGGTTAGCACACACTTACTTAACAGAAAGAACAGTTAATAGGAGAAAAAAAAAATAGTTTTACCGTTTGGCTCATACTACACAACTAGAACAATGTGATAAAGTGTCTGCAACCTGGCGCTGTGAACCTGGCGGGCGGCACGGCGTTACTTGTAATAGTACAACTGCTGAGAGTCAGGGGTCGCTGACGGCTCAGGGAGTGTTTGCAGGGTGGGGGCAAAATTACGTTGTACGGGATGCGCCATAGAAAAGTAGGCCGGAACCATGCGCTTATGAAAGCTGAAAAGAACATCTGTCTCTGTTGCCCATAGCAACCAATAACAGCGCAGCTTTCATTTACCTCAGCAGTATAAGAAACGAAATCTGGGCTGCGATTGGTTGCTATAAATAATGGAGACAGCTTTTCTTTCAGGCCGCTTTCATAGGAGTGTGGTGCCGGCCTACTTTTCAATGGCCACACTGTATATCCATTATTTGTAGACATGACGTGGATGTACTATACGTCCATGATTATTATGTCCATGATTATTATGTCCATGATTATTATGTCCATGATTATTACGTCCATGATTATTACGTCCATGATTATTACTTCCTTGATTATTACTTCCACTGAAAGGAATGGGGAGCTGTGGGATGTGGTTTGCAGCTTATTTTATTCTGTATTGACGTATATGATGGCGGTTTTTATCACACGTGCCTCAGGATGAACTGTAAAAACTCAGAGTCTCATGCCCTATCATATGTTTAGCTTTTATCTTTTTGGCCTTCATTGAAATGAATGACAGATCTACAAGTGCTTTTACCTGGAACGGTTATCGTTCAAATGAGCGAAAGTGAAGGATAAGCCACCGTTTGGTCTGAACGTGAGCCAATGACTGAGCGACGAATGAGAATCGCTCACTTTTCGCTCGTCGTTCATTTTATGCAACATGAAAACCACCGTTGGAGTGTTCGCTTTTGATTCTGTTTAAACAGCGCTGGCTCAGTCTTTGACATTCGCTTATAAGACTGAACGATTGAAAAGAATTCTCATTGCAGCAAGTCAATGATGTATGCGCCTGTCTAAAAGGGCTGCACAAGAGCTAACGGGCTAGCGGTGACGTCACTCGCTCCTTCAAATGAGAAACGGCTCATCTGAAAGGACCCCAATGGGCTCTTGCAGACGAGCGATTTTGTACGTGTTTTTGTGTGCGCAAAATCTCTGGTGCAAACCATCGATAACACAGGCTGCCCACCCGGTTCACTCAGGTGTGTGCCAGGCAAATGTGAGCGGACCCAACAGTGTGGAAAAGTACAGTAGAATGCACAGATACGCGCCCGATAGCGCTCCCTTCATAGCGCTATTACATCACGCTATCACCAGCGTATCTACGCCTATGCTCATCTGCAGGAGCCCTTAGGACTCAGTCACACGGGTGTTTTTTCGAGCAATTTGCGGATCGCATAACGGATGCGCATCCGCAAATCGCGTGACCGAGGCGGACGATTCGCTGAAAAATCTGCACCTAGCAGCGTTTTCAGCAAAAGGGCCGAGCGCTGCCCGCTATCCATTGCCACAGCTGTGGCAGAGGAGAACGATGTTCGCCCATTGAATTCAATACAGCCGGCTCCTTTGAAATCAATGGGCTGCCGGCAAGCGCTGTGTGACTTTTTGGGGGAAGGGCTTAAAATATAAGCCATTCCCTGAAAAGCATCCTGAAAATGTGTAAAAATAAAAAAAAAATGTATGCTCACCTCGCGTCCGCTCGGCAGTTCTCCTGAACTGCTCTCTGTAGTATTTATTTTTACACATTTTCAGGATGCTTTTCATGGAAGAGCTTATATTTTAAGCCCTTCCCCGAAAATTCATACAGCGCTTGCCGGCAGCCCATTGCTTTCAATGGAGCCGGCTGTATTGCCGACTCCATTGACTTCAATGGGAGAACATTGTTCTTCTCTGCCACAGTTGTGGCACAGCTGTGGCAGAGGAGAACAATCTTTAGTATATGTTCTCAATGGGGTCGCCACTGCTGTCGCCGGCCCCATTGAGTGCATGTACAAGCACCGATTTGCGCAGAACACAGTTACATGCGCTCTGCGAATCGTTGTGTCATATAATTATTGACACATCCGCATCAAAAACGGACATGTGACTGATTCCATTGCAAAGCATTGGGTATATATAGACGCAGGTCGCAAGCGCGTCTGCAAGTCGGACCCAAAAACGCCCGTGTGACCGAGGCCTTAGGGTGGCTTCAGACGAACGTATTTGCATGCATAAAATTTATGCGCGCAGTATGCAGAGAATAGAACCAATATTTTCAATGGGTTCGTTCTCATTTCCCAACTTTTGCGCAGGCAAAAAAAATAGGACCTGCTCTATTTTTTTGCGCATTTGTGCACCAAGGGTCCCCATAGGAGTCTATGGGGGGTGAGGTGCACACTGATGAGCAATACACTACGCAATTCAATGAAAAAAAGAACATATCTGGAACTCAGGCTAAATAGCTATTTAAATCGGGGCGTGTCTCGTCTGCCTCGCGCAAATCAACCTACCCTGCGTGCGCAAAAAATATAGTAAAATATGCCCTTAAGTATGAAAAAAGACTCGTACATAGCGTAAATGCGTTGCACAGAGTCACGTGCAAAAACTTGTACGCTCGCATGAAGCTGGTCTCAGAGGAGATGTTTGCATTGTTGGCTCCAAGGGTGCATGTGGGCTGCCATGCGGGCATCTACCAACCTAAGTAGGTGTAAAATAACAGGGCTTTACTGGGGGAATGGCATTCATAATGTCAGCAATGAGGGTAGAATAGTGATGATTTGTGTAGACTTCTGTGCAAGTGGGTGACTAAAAACTGTTCTTCATAACCGCCAAAGAGGCTGACAAGGGTTGCAAACTTAAACAAATGACATAAGGAGCAAATTAGGAGAAGGGGAATCTTTCCTTTATTATTTGGGTTTATCTGGTATTTTAAAATTGTATGTAATTAAGATATTAAATTGGTGGGGGTCTGTTTCACATGACCCCCACATATCAGCTGCTTGGATGGGTCCCCTTCATGGTTTACCAAGCACAGCTCCGTACTTTTAGTAGTGGCCATGCTTGGTATAGCAATTTACTACAGCTTTTTCCCATTAAAGTGAATGGACCTGAACTGTAATACCTGGCACAACCACTACTAAAGGTACGGCCTTGTGCAGTGTGGCCTAGCGTAAACAATGAAGGGGACATGGCTAACGCAGGACACGGAGCCTTCAGTTAAAAAGATTGGCGTGGATGCTGAGAGTCGAATTGCTACCATTCTTGTATTGATGGCTTACCTTAAGGGCTCGTTCACCCAAGCACAGTGGGCACGCAGTTTAACCACGTGCAAAGATCCCATGAACGGGTTGATTCCAGCCCGTTCACACAATCCAAGGTGCGCGGTGCGTGCTTTCCAGCTCCCATAAGAGTCTATGGAAAGCGCGCTCCAAAGATTGCTCAGGTCCTATCTTTGTGCACACCACAGAGCTTAGATGTCCTATCTTTGTTAGGTGCACAAATTTAGCAGGTCTAACATTCTTTCATGTGAACACTTCTATAGGATACCATTGGCTCCTATAGAAGCACTTTCTGTGCACGGCTATACTGCACACCCACAGCGCTCGTGTAAACGAGCCCCTAAAGTTGTCCAGCTAATGCAACCAATTGGCTACCATCCGTGCAGCCTGTGGAAACCTGTCCTAGGGCGGGACAGGAGAAGGAAGGGGATTGGGACAGAGCCTAACACCGCACTGTTGGTTACTGTCAGCCTTACCACTCAGCCTAACAGGACTGAATAGTTGGGCATTAAGTTCTGCCACCCATGCTTACACCCCCTTCTTCTTCCAGTCAGTAAATGCATTTTCCCATCGTAGAATTGGTTTCCACAGACTACATGAATGGCAGACTTTTTTAAAAATTCTGGACAACCCCTTTAAGGATAGGCCCTCAATTAGGTCAACTCCTCTTCCTTAGTCAGACCTAATCTGGAATACTGTGTCCAGTTCTGGGTGCCACAATTTAAAAAAATACATCGACAAACTGGAGCAAGTTCAGAGAAGAGTTACCAAGATGGTGAGCGGTCTGCAAATCATGTCCTATGAGGAACGGTTAAAGGATCTGGGAATGTTTAGCTTGCAAAACAGAAGGCTGAGAGGAGACTTAATAGCTGTCTACAAATATCTGAAGGGCTGTCACACTGCAGAGGGATCAGCTCTATTCTCATTTGCACAAGGAATGACTAGAAGCAATGGCATGAACCTGAAAGGGAGGAGACACAGATTAGATATTAGACAGTGAGGGTGATCAATGAGTGGAACAGGTTGCCATGGGAGGTGGTGAGTTCTTCTTCAATGGAAGTCTTCAAACAGAGGCTTGGCAGACATCTGTCTGGGATGATTTAGTGAATCCTGCATTGAGCAGGGGGTTGGACCCGATGACCATTCTTTGACTCTGTTTGCTGTCAGCCAATCCGCATTGCTGCTGAGAGCAGTTGATACACAGTGTTCACAATACTCTTCCCAAATGTCCTTTTCAGCTGGATGACAGGCACAATATACAACCTGAAATCCTCTGGAAGTGAAAAAAGTACCTACCCATACTCGTAGATGGAGTGAATGATAGTAGTCTCTTTAGGGAATGTACCCCAAAATTACTTAAAGAGACACTTCAATTTCAGGACAGAATTCTCTCCTGCAACCAGAGGCGGTGGGGGCACATTAACTGCACATGTTCTCTGCCATCTCTTTGATATGCCAGTTCCAGGTCCCATTTTAGTCCATCCAAGATGACCAACGCAATCTTTAGCCAACTAATCCTCACAGTGCACAAGTACTGTTAGACTACCAATGCATTATACTTGCTCACGTCATCAGCGCTAGCCAATCAGAGAACAGTGGTCATTAGGCGGTTAGAAAATTGCTGTCCTGAAAATGGGCTCATAATTGGCAGATCAGACAGGCAGCGGACAAAAACAGCTGCAGGTAATATACCCCTGCCCCCCTCCGGTCCCAGGACAGAATCTAGCCCCCAAACCAGAGAGTTGTTCTTATTAGGGCTCCCACCCACTGACGATATTTTCTTTCTTGCACTGCGAGAGCACAAGAAAAATCTCGCATCGCTGCGCAAGAAAGAGGCCGGTATAGAACCAGCATATCGCAAGTGGTTTCAATGGGGCTAGCGACAGCAGCGCTAGCCCCATTGAAAGCATAGGGAGAATGCCGCGGACTTCTACCACAGCTGTGACAGCTGTGGCAGAAGTCCGCGGCATTCTATTCTATTGCTTTCAATGGGCACTGCTGACGATCCCATTGAAATCAATGGTTTCAGCCAAGCCCCGCAGAATGATTATCGGGGAAGGGCTTGAAATATAAGCCCTTCCCCAATAATCATCAATCAGTGTGTAAAAAAATAAAAAAACTTATTACTCACCTCTCCTGCGCTCAGCCGCGTCTTCCTGCTGGCTCCCCGGCGCTGCTGCCGCTGGCCCCATTGAAAAGACTGGCGATATGTCAGCGTGATGCCGATATCCTGGCGTCATGCCGATTTTTTTCTCGCACTGCGATGCGAGACTTTAACTTTATAATCGCATCGCCGTGGAGAAAATATCGCCAGTGGGTGGGAGCCCTTATTCTCATTAGATGTGAGATATCTGAAAAGTTGCAACCTAAATATTGATCCCAACCCAACAAAGTCCTTGATTTAACCTTGAACGTTTTTTTCTTCACATTGATAACGGTGTAGTACCAGCCCAAATTGATAAAATCTTCAACTAGGGCTAAGTCTATGTCTAATGGTGGGATTATTTTTGGACGCATTTCCTATTAACCTTTGGTAATTGGATATACAATGAAAACCATTCAAAGTTTTTGAAACCTCCAAGGTTGAGTGTGGGATCATTATTAAAGGATCTAAAAAGAACACTTTTCTAATCTTCGGAAAAGTCTCCCGCTCCGGGGGGGCAACTGCTTAGCCCAATCTCCAGGTAGAAGAGATTAGTAGGATGATATTTGTAGTGGTGAGACCTAGCAAATATTAGAGGATTCTGCGTCCATGGCTGGAACCCCAGCAACAGGAAAGCTGAATGAAATAAGGGTGATGTTTTGACTCTTCTTCCCTGCGGACAGCGAAATGTGCATAAGGAATGGAATTCATGGAGGGATTTTGTGCAAATATCATCATTTTCGTAGTAATCCCAGCGCCTCTGCAGGGAGCACGCCTCGCTTTGTAATTAAAGGCTTTGTGTGGGGAAATACTGCGAACATAGTGGCTTTATTTCACCTGATGTCCTTTCCTGTAGGCTAATTTAGCAACAGTTTTCATATCATAGGCATGTGTGGGTTTGTGAGTTTATACCTCGGTGCTTACCGCTGGCAGTAAAACCATTATCGCTCACATTGAGATAACTAGATGCCTATTTGGACGTTGGCTGTGAGTGCCGTTTTATGCTTCACTCTGCTCTGGTGTCTTCTCATCCTGCTTGTAGGAATTGATTGTAAAAGGCTTTACTCCTGTTGCATAATTAGATGTAGAAGGGCAGATCACGCCAAGGGCGTTCCTTTCCTTGTAGATATCCTGTTGAATAGCATCCCTGTATGGTAGGACTTCTACTACTAAAGCCTCATCAGCCAAACATGGTGGTGCTTGGACCTTATTATTGGGCCAACTCAAAAAAATTGATCTTTTTTTCCCCTCATTTATCTCTTGGGCACTAACATCAAAATAAGGACAAAAGAAGACAATTAGGTCATCAGAGAAAGGCCTTTGAGGTAGATTGGAACTGCATTCCCAGCTGTACTCACCAACAACTGGTGGGCTCCTGGCCAGTGGGATAAGAAGCACTATTGAACCATGGTGGCACAGGAAGGATTGTTTGATTACAATCAGTTGGCCAGTCCTATACTCTATGAATAGAGAACATATAAGGCTCTTTATGAACATAGAGTATAGGCTGGCCAATGTATCTTATAGGGAGCATATGCCCTCTTATATCTTTTGTATCCTTCAAATCTCTAAAGACCGATGTATCGTTTGAGAAACATCGGCAGCCATATTTTTGCACTAATTTTATAGTAGGCCGATTTATTCCAGATTTTGCCCTTGTATTAGAGTACCAACTACCATGTCCAAAAATGACAGAATTGTACTTCTCGTTTAGAGTACCTACACGATACACTCATGAATATCAATGTTGATCGGTTTGGTGAAGTTGGGAGGACAGTATAAAAATAGAAATTTGGATACTAATGAAGATTCTAACAAAATCTCACAATCCTTTTTTATATTTTTTCATATAAATATAGATTTTTTTAATAGATTTTTTTGGTCAACTAGAAGGCTCCGAAAAGAAATGGACCAAGGAGAATTTAACCCCCACCGATGATGAGCTAGCAGAAGTCAGTGACGAGTAGAATATGTATAACGCGGTTCATATTCATTAAACTTGGGAAGGAGAATACTTGTGTTATATACTGGAAGTTTTGTTGGAGTTGGTGGAGTTAGATGGTTCAGGACCGAGCTGTCCTTAAAGTTTAACACAGTTACCCACCATTACACCCGGGCATGTGGGTATATTTTGGATGAAACAAACATTTTCACAAACACAACCTTCAAGTTTGAAATGTCATAAGTGGCACATGTTAATATCCATGTTAGATCAGGCTAGTACTCCGTTCTATGAGGAAGTAGAACGTCTCTGGTTACTTAGGAGACGTTTAACGATGTTTTCAGCATTTCCTCTTACAATTTTGGCTTCTTTTGAAGTGATGATGGGTCCTGACATTCTGACTTTTTACCTTCACGGTAATGTTGAGTAATATCAAAACAAGCGTTTGCTAATAGAAACGAGGCAGTTGATTGACAATGGATGCAGAATTAATTAGTCTTCAATTATTTTATCACATATGAAAAGATGCAGTAGACTAACGCCATGTTTTATTCTGAAGTCTTAAAATTGAATGTCCGCCCTTTGATTATGGACCTACATAGGTCCAGAATTCTGCGCTGATTATTTTTGTCCAATGAAATTAGGTTACCCCCTATATCCAGAGGGCAGTGGATAAGTAGCTGATCTTTGAGGGTCCAACTGTTGGGAATGCATCGATCGGAAGAACGGGGTCTAGAGCTTGCCCAAATGAATGAAACGGTGGTCCTACATGTGTCTACATTGGTCCTACATGTGGAATTTCAAGCACTCATCTATCTTTGGTGGTCCTATTGAAATAAATGGAGTAGTAGTGTGAAATGGAGTAGTAGTGTGCATATGCAACCATAGCTTCATTCACTTGAGGATACTCTAGACCCCTGTTCTTCTGATCAGTGGGGGTCTCAATGGTCAGATCCCAGTGATCAGCTATTTATCCACTATCCATGACTTCATTTTGTGGCACAGCTCCTTTAATTCATCTTTTCATCAGTCAGACCTCTGTTTTTCTGATACAGAGCTCCTTATCTCCTGTGTTAACCAAAAACCTTTTTGAACTTTAACGTGTTTTTTGGAACCAGAGCTTTTGGTTTCAAAAACATGACCAAAATTGCATTAAAACATTGTATGTGAAACCAGCCTAAACATATATTTGAAAAAATCATCAGTACAGGATTTGGAACCTTAAAGGGCTTGTCAAGTCATAAACTATTGATGGCCTGTCAGCAGGATCAACAATAGTAGATTGACGGGGTTCCATTGCCATGGACCCCTGCCAACCGGTTGTTTGCTGGGCCTGTGATACCAAGCACTGTTGTTAAGCCATCAATAGTTTACAACTGCATAACCCCTTTAAAAACAATATAGTGCTGGAAGGTTAATTTCACTGTATTACAATATTTAGGTTCCAACTATCTATGATGACCAAGGATTTCCAGAAAACGGGGCTTTAGGGCATTACTGCATTTAATAGGTATACTTGTAACAGGCCTGATTTTCACTGGGCAGTCTACTGAACGGGAACCCAAAAGGGAGAAATTATGCTAATATGGATTAAAAGCAAAGTTAATTATTTATTGTAGTAGACACTTCCTGTTTTCCTAATAGGGACAGTCAGGGTCGCCACAGGTTCCTGATGTGGGTCGCCCTCGTCAGGGTGAGTTCTCCATGTTTAGGTAAAGTCTCATTTTTATTAGCCTAGGGTCAGATTTCCTTTTCCCCCATTTTTGGTTTCATTATAAATATATTGTGTTCTCTGCGTTAGTATATTGTTTGTATATTCCTTCTTTTAGGATAACTAATTATGTCTGATCTGGAGTAGGTGTTTGCATCCAGCTTGAACATAACATTCTTACTCTGGAGGACCTAGCATGCTTATGTTTTACACAATCAGTGTATGAATTTCAAAGAGATAGGTGTAAGGGCTTTTACCCACTAACGTTCTTTTAACGCTTCGATATCGCTGCATTTTTTTACTGGAAATGTCAATGGGACTTTCTAATGTTAAAATTGCATTGCAAAAAAATCACAAGTTTGCGCTTCTACAATTTTTGTGCGATGCGATTTTAACATTAGAAAGTCCTATTGACATTTGCAGTAAAAAAAACGCAGTGACATCACAGCGTAAAAAAAACACTAGTGGGTAAAATCCCTAATACTTCATTTCTCGTATGGTGCTGCTATAGAAAAATGGAGCAGTTGTTGCCGGATCCTGTTTACAGATTATGTCTGATCGCTGGGAGTGCCAGCAGCTAGACAATCTGTGATCAGCTTATTGTCCCTTCTAAGCGCTTAGTCAGGCAAGCGGATATTCGCGCGTTTTCCAGCGCGGGGAAAAAACGCATTGCGTGCGGAAAAAAGTCTGCATGACCACGTCCATTGCCACCCATATGTTCTATTTTTTGTAGGTTCTAACTCTGTGCCACGTACACCGTGTGTTTTTTTTCTGTATGGAAAAACGCGCGAATATCCGCTCGTCTGACTTCGCCCTAAGGAAAAAGAGATCATACAAAAAGGAGAGCCTCTTTAATGGGGGGTGTACGGGATCCGAAAAAAAGCATGGTTGTTTCCTCCCAAAAACAACTGCAATACTTTCCGCAATCCAAAACAGACCTGTTTTTCAATTACTGTAGAACCATTGTAATAAAAAGTACAAGGCTGGATCGGGGCCCTAAGGGCGGGTAGGGGGGGCACATGACAGGGTTGCTAGAGAGCAGGAAGGGGTGAAAGAGTCAATATGAGGGTGTAGGAGGTAGAGTGGGGCATAGAGGTTAAGGAAGGGAAAGATGGGGATTTGGGGAGATAGAATTGGGGGAGTATGCTAGAGAAAGTGATAAAAGAGGGAAGTTTTAGGCAGGAGCGCCAAAGCAAGAAGAGTCCCGCCCACCCTCCTGGAGAGGTGAAAGGTAATAGGAAGTCATTCCATGAGTTTCAAGAAGCTCAAGTAATACGAGTATTTAGGGGGAAATTGTGTATGTCCTGTGAGGGCAGCGGGTGGGGCATCCTTGGAGCTGGGTTATTTATATTGGGTTGAGGGAGTTTGGTGGGTACGGCCTTACCTTTAAGACCCTCCCTCCTCCTTTTGGTTCATCATGGTTGGGTCTAGTGCGTTGGGTAAGGCCAGGGAAACGATCCCAGGTTCATCATGGTTGGGTCTGGTGCGTTGGCTAAGGCCAGGGAAACGATCCCAGGTGGCCTGGGTCTTTTTTTGATATTCTAGTCCCGCAGTGGTGGTGGTGGTGGTGGTGGGGAGTTAGTGGTGTCTCCGAGCCCGGTGGACAGTTGGAGGCAAAGTTCAGTTGTATGTGTGGAACACCAGACCTTTGTTGTTGTGGCCCCTGAGATCTCCTCTCTGTATTCTATAAAGAGTTCATTTGTATTGTTATTATGTCAAATAAAATTGCTGCTGTGGTCAAAATATCCACCGAATATATGATGGTCTCAATGTTTAATTGGGGGGCGAGGGGGTAAAGTAGCAAGGGGGTCAGGTCACAGTGACTCTAGCCTACCCGGGTCATGTTTCTGAGTTAAGATAAGCGAAGATACATATGTCTGGGTCTGAAGAGCTTACAGTCTAACCCCCCGTATTTCATTGCTAGAGTTTGCTGTAATTGTCTGATTGTTCGAAGTCTCTAACTCATTTCTAGCTAGGAGCCAACATGAAATGTAATGGAATGTGTTGCACTATATATTGCAGTAATTGCTGTTGTGTGGTCTGCAGCCAAGGCTTCAGGTCTGGAAGCAGAACTGCTATTAAACATATTTTAAATTATTGAACAAGTGATAAAAATGGTATAGAGCATTATATGACTTAATTCCCGTAGTTTATTTAAATGTCTGTGAGTGGAATGGGTAATGTCTGCCAGAAGATTTTACCTAAATATATCATGTATTGTTAGCGGATCTTTGGAGAAGTTTATTCCTGGAGAAAATAAACATATTTGTGGCCGGTTTAATGAAGGATTTTCTAGAATTCGTGTTTTCTTTTATTTTAATTTTTTTTTTCTCTGACTTCTTCAAGGAGAATTCCATTTCTCCCTAACACCCGACCCCCCTCAAAGAAAATGGGGGGTTTAAGTTATATATATATATATTTTTTTTTTTACAGGCAATTGTGAAAAACAGTAAAAGTGTTTGCAGTCGCCACCTTACCTCCCCTGGTGGTCGCGGGGCGCATCCTACTCCTGTTCCCAGTAGACGCTCTGTTCTGGCATCTGCACGCTCTTCCTCTCTTTGGCCCAGAGGATGCATGCACATGGCTGTGCTTTTAAAGGGCCAGCGCGCACACTGAAAAATCTTCCCTTGCCAATCCTGTTGTATCCTTGGCTATACCAGATACTCTCTACCTTCAGAGGATGCTTGAGTTTTTGGTCCAAATTGAGGGGCTATTCAAGTGTTCATGGGTTACAGCCGTTAAAGATTAAAAATTAAAAGACTAAGGCCCCCTGCCCACGGGCGTTGCGGTATCCCGGGGCGGAGCTCTGCCGCGGGAGTCGCCGCCCGGGAGCAGAAGCCGCAGACGAATCTCCACCGGTCAGCTTAATCTGATAGATAGGCTGCCGCGGAGAATCGGGGCAATTCGCAGCATGCTGTGAATTGCCCGCCACAAGCGGAGAATCACAATAATTCTCCACTTGTGGACACGGGGCCGGCGCTTTCCATAGCGATGCTGTGGCGAAATCACTGCCGTGGACTTGTCAAACGAGAACAGCCCCTTCATCCAGGTCCACCAATTTGTCAACGTCTCTCAAGAGTCCAGATCCACAGTGAGTGTATATAGAGGACTAGTTCATTATTGATCTTGTTTAATACATAACAAGAACATAAAATAAAAAAGGTTACAGTTGTGGGAGTGCAACGCGTTTCAGATGCCTCCCTTTTTAAGCACAGGGCCCATAAAGTTTCACTTATGTAAACTAGAAATTGCATGGGTTCCAACCAGACCAGATACTAAAGTCAGACTGGCTGCTATATGGAACAGACTAACACTTGACTTGGCTGCGGGCAGCATAGGCCTATTCCGTGACTGACACCTTCTCACTTCCAAATGTTGCATTTAGAATTGGTACTGTAAGTTGGGTGGAATGGGGCCCACACTTCAACTATATAGGGCCTGAAGATTCCTCATAGTTGTCCCAGTTGTTTCAGTTACTGAAGACCCCTCATCTAGATCATTGACCATTGTAGCCCAAACCTATGATCACCAGCTGCAAAGAACATCTGCAACCAAGTGACAAGTTTGGTGCTTTGATTGCTCATTCATCTTATATTTTCTTTTTACATAATTGTCTTGTGTTTTATGAATTATTTTAAAGCACCCGTATAATTATATTTCCGTTACTTTATCTGCATAGTATTTCACTTGTTGGAGCAGCAGTTTGTGCTGCAGAGCTGTTGTTCTGTTGTAGGATTGCAATTTTAGAGAGTAATGGCTCCTGTTTTTTGGTTAACTGGTCATCCTACTGGCACCCATCTTTTCACAACTGGGCTCTGGCCCATCTGGTAGATAAGAAGACTGCAGTATTATAGATTATGTATAGGGGCCATATTTAAAGAAATTCAAGTTGCACCTCTGTTCATGCCTGACAGGCTTGTGTATGTTAAAAGGGTTTTCTAAGGAAATACTATTGATCGGCTGGGGTCTGCGGCTCAAGACTCTGGCCAATCAGCTGTTCGGATGCCTGCTGTCAGCGCCATGACACAAGGTATTGGGGCAGAAGCAGAGCTCTCCAACCTCTGTGTGGTGGCCAGTGCTGGTAATTGCGCAGCTATCATTGAGGAAGTTGTGCCTGTAGTTACCAGCCTTTGCCACTACATAGAAGTCGGAGCTATCTACTTCCACTCCTTACCCTGTGTTATGTTGCTGAAAGTGGGCGCCCAAACAACTGAGATCCAGAGCACCACACCCAAGCGAGTCAACTATTGATGACCTATCAGGGGGATAGCAAACACTTTTTGTTGATCAGTACTTCTGGCTCACCTCATCGTGCTTGTGTATAATATTAAGATAATTTCAAGAAAGAGTCCTGAGACTTACTTACTGCTTTAAAGTTTCTTTCCCTCTTCCATAAATCTGCATTCTTTCAGTCAATAAACCTTCCAGGACACATTTTGGCCCGTCCAGCCTTTTTCAACTGCGGAGAAATGGGCAAAGGTAACTATGTGAGCGCCCATGACAAGGCCAAATTGTGATATCTAGACAGCTGGATGGGTGCATATCCAAAACAGCAGATCTTGTGGGGGTGTTCCTGGGAGGCAGTTTTTAGTACCTACCCAGGAAGGAGAACTGATGAAAGGTGCCCAAGGCTTCAGCATCTATGTGGGAAGCAAAGTCTAGCCCGTATGGTCCCATCCCACGGAAGAGCTACTGTGGGGCAAACTGCTGAAAAGGTTCTTCCTGGCTCCGATAGATAGGTTTCTAATGACACAGGACATCGCAGCTCGCTGTGTATGGGGCTGAGTAGTACACAATATCAGACTTTTAGTGTTATGGTTGTTCAGCTTAGAAATGGCTCGGTAACACAAGATAAAATGCGTTTCTTTAAATAATTTATCAGCCTAATTGCCTTAGTTTGAAAGTTTCTCACCTATTGAAATGCTCACTTAGCCGCAATTTAAGTAAAAATGTTTAAATTTTTGTGCCTCTTTGTGTCTTGCTGCAGTAATTTGAGCGTTATCTGGTAATTATTGTTCATTCCCATTAATCTTTGTAAACAAATTATTCTGCCACTGTTTTCTAAAGAATACATGAAAGAGAATGTGCTCTAGAGGGAAAAATGTCCTTCAGTATGCGAACGGGTATACAACGCTGCGGTGTCACAGATAGGATTAGCAACACTTCCAGTAAATTCTTTACTATTTTTCGTTGCTAGGGAAATTTTCTAAAAGGTTATTTGATGTTGTTTTTTTTTTTTTACTACAGTAGTAATGCATTTAAAGGGATAATGCACAGAATAATTAGTTGGAAAGGTTTCTCGCCTTCTGACTATATATGACACTAGGTGATATACCAGCTTTGCCCGAGTTAATTTGGTACAGGTGTTTACCCGTTGTTCGCACGGAAAATTTTATGAAGTCGTGGTTACTTCGGAGAAACTGAGGAATAAAATATGTATACACATAGAGGAGCGTTAGATTCTCCTCAGACTGCATGTACTGATGTCCCTCTGCAGAATGTGCCACACCTCCCACTCTGCTCACTTTTTACCCTTAAATGTAACACCCCTTTTTATTCAAATTTACCCCCAGACTGGAGGTTGCAGCCCCTTCTTAGCCTTAAAGGCATGCTCCATTCCTACAGTCCATGGCCGCTTCCTCATGTACTTTACTGAGGAAAGTTACATTACATAGGGGGTCACTTAGTTTTGCGCTTAGGATTAAATAATCAAGTTGTGACCTCTTTACTTTTCCTATTTAGGACCTAAAATGGTTGTGCCAAATTTCAAGTTTGTACAACACTGGGAAGTTAGAGAATTAGATTAGATACATTACATAGGGGGTCACTTACTTTCACACTTAGAATTGAATAATCAAGTTGCAACCTTCACTTTTTCTATTTAGGACCTAAGGAACGGTTGTGCCAAATTTCAAGTGTGTACGACATCGGGAAGTTAGAGAATTAGTGGAGAGTTCGTCACTGAGTGAGGGAGTCCGTCAGTCAGTGAGGGCTTTCGCCTATATATATATGTATGTATATATATATATATATATATATATATATATATATATATATATATATATATATATATATATATATATATATATATATATATATATATATATATATATATAGGCGTGTTACACAACAAAATAGGACATGCTGCGTTTTTTTTCATGTGCTTGAAAAACACAGGCCTAAAGGGCCCAATGTAAATCAATGGAGTTTATAGCGCTGCGTATTACATGTGCAATACTCAGCCAAAAAACGTTTATGTGAGTGAGCCCTTAGTCTTTGTGTGGGGCCTACACGATTGTGGTTTTCGATCTACTGTATATATGACAATTGGATGTAGACCTGCTGTGCCACACACTGGTTTGAATTTGGGCCAAATCCAGAGGTGACACCTTAGTCACCCTGGTCTTCATCCTTTGGTATCTGGGCTTCGATGTGGGTTCTCCAGGCTGCTACACTAGAAGGTAAATATACCTTACCATGTAGCTATAAAGGGGTTTTTGACATATCAATATCCCCAGAACACTCTTGGTGGCTGATGGAAATTAGATGTTAAGGTCAAGGTTTCTCGCTATAATCTCTAAAAAATGTAGTTACTTATAAAACTCAATGGTGGGGAAACCCATTACTAATATACTTCAATGAATACCAATGAGCTCCCAACTGACACCTGAGAATGGCTGAATGTGCATGTTAATGTGGATGGAATCTGTATTAGTGGTTAGGCCAGGAGCACACTACTGTATTTTGGCCGCTGTTTTGCATCTATAATACAGAAGTGCGTCCTGGCCTGACCATGGGTCTCCTGACTCAAA
This sequence comes from Eleutherodactylus coqui, assembly GCF_035609145.1. NCBI lineage: Eukaryota > Metazoa > Chordata > Amphibia > Anura > Eleutherodactylidae > Eleutherodactylus > Eleutherodactylus coqui. The sequence goes on from NC_089838.1 coordinate 21,830,714, forward strand.
CTTCGAACATCATATATTACAGACACAAAGGTTGGCCAAAAATACAGTAGTGTTCTCCCAACCTTAATGTCACCCCTTACACACAACATCAGGTAGGGAGCTCTTGCCGAGACAGGTTGGAGGCAACACAGCAGAGGTTGCTGAAGAGTGCCATATACGGGCTGTGCAGAAAGGAGGGTAGCAGGAGTAGAATGCAAGAGTTAATTGTATCAGAGTAAAAGGCCTTAGCCTAACAAGTGAGACCCTACGATACCACCACTGCCACTGTTAAAGGCTGTCCAGCCTGGTTGCAGACTGTTTGTAGTTGTGGTCAGATGACCAGTTTTTAGCTAACAAAAAAGACTATATCACAACTTAACAGGTCGAACCTTATTACCATGTGCAATGCCCCATGCCGGGCTGGAATACCCACTTGACTGCTTCGTAGAGATACTCAAGTGTGTTTGACAGCCCCCCAAACTCTAAATCATTACTAAGATCCATCAACAGGAATCTAATGGTGCCATTTGACTAATTGTCTTGTGTGGAGTAAATTCCAGGAATCATCAGTTGTAATATTCAATGGCTTCTTTTGACTCTTGGTGTACTCCACCCTCAAGTTGAAGCCTTAGACTTTCATCTTCTAGTAACCTCACAATGTTAGGTGCAAGTGGATGGAGTTGCAGGATGTTGACTCCTTTTCATGCATAACACCACAAACTCTGCTCTCTGTTGCCTCTCTTCTTCTGGCACCTGGGTGTGGTCTGCCGCCTGGTCATCTGGTCACCCATCATCAGGTCATCTCTGCTCTTGTCTTGACAGAAAGGGAGACATTCACTCCTCCAAAGCTTAGGCAACAGCTCTTTGTCTTTCTGATATATTCTCTGCATGCCTCTTCTAATAAACACAGCCAAGTTGATCGGTCTCATCTTAAGCCAACAACTGTCACTCCTTGGCCCTTCTAATGGTTACTCAGCCCTCTCTGCTGCAGTAACCACTATAGAAAAATCTTGTCCTGCACTCATCCCCTGCGGGTGGATGAGTATTGTCCACATGGCTTGCCAGATCGCAACACTTGCAACTACATAAGATGGTACTTACTGCCACTCTTACACAGGACCTTTCTACTGCTCTTCATCACCTAACAATGCGCTGGCCATGTCACTAGGGTCTTAATACTGTTCTTCTTCTGAAGGGTGATGAGCACCCTCGTCACCAAAGGAGCAGAGCTTCGTAAGTAAGCACATCTGCTATGTCACCAAAGATGATGGGACTTTTCTCCAAGTGGCAGGACTTAGGAAGCACCACTCATGTTTATAGACGTTAGCCCTCTTGTGGAGTAGGTGATTCCTCTACTACTTTACAACAATGTCCAGTGATGGGCCTAAGCCCCATTGACATATTTAAGCAATAATCCCGATTTTGGGACAGAATTCTGTCCTGGGACTGGAGAGTGGAGGAGTATCTTACCTGTGCTTTATCTCCTCTTCCTGGCCCCTCATTCTACCCATTCCTGTTCCATTTTTAAAGCAGCTCAGATGGCCACCACTATCCTAAGCCTAGAGCATCTATAGTGCATTGGTAGTGCTAGTATTACCAATGTGCTTTAACTGCTCTGTCATTGGCCAATGCTGCTCACATGATCAACAATCACAGAGCACTTCACAGCATCTATTAGATCCCTTGAAAATGGTGGCTACTATCATAGCGATCTGAGAACAAAGCACCAAACAAGCAGAGTGAAGGGGTCAGGAAGAGAAGATAAAGTACAGGAAAGATATCCCTCCAGTCCCAGGACACAACTTTCCCCCCAAACTGGAGAAAAAAAACTTTATGGTATGTACAGCCTTGGACACATTTTCTGTTACACAATTATAGAAGTAACAGCCACTAGCTGCTATTATGTAGAAACCATACGGTAACAGCCATTGTACTATAATAAACAATACCAGTTTTCATAGGCTCGGCACTATAAATATTCTCCCAAACTGAATGGTCCTTTCTTATCTTTTTGCACATTTTATATGTAGTACATTGTATATGTACAAGTGGCAGTACAAAGGAATAGATAGAGAATTAGAATCTTCTGTATTTTATCCACATGTTGAAGAGGGGCCGGTCACCTGTACTTAGAGATAAAGGCAGCCATTGTCCTCGGTGCGCCGCCTCGGTGTTCCATGACCTTGTTGTTTAGATTTCTCTTTAAAAAATAATCTTAGGTTCGAGCTAAACACAGAGATCTTACGGAGGAAGAAAGATGGTATTTCATAAATATGTCTTCTTGTCACAATAGCTGAGGGGTTTAGCACAAGACCTACGACCTGCCAATCCGGTATTTAGAAGCTTTTGTAATGGAGGTCTTTGAACACAATCCTTTACCCCTTCCAGTCCCTTAAGGCCCCCGAGTAATAAAGGTGACCATGTCAAACCTCCCTATAATCACTGTGTTTTTACCGTCAGCAATCTATAATCTCTCTGAAGAACCCTTAGAACTGTTTTATTTTCCTTCCTGATTGCTTCTTTCATTTTTTTTTAACTACATTTATTTTGTTTTCATTGGTTTCACTGAAGTAGGATTAGAGTTCCAGAAAAATGTATTTAGCCACTTAAAGAATAAGTGAAGACAAATCCAAAACTTTTAGATTGGGCGGAATACCACAATTTTTTTTACATTTAAATAGATCTGTGAAGGTTTTTTGTTGTAGAGGTCAGAGCTCCATTTTCTCTGATACAGCGCTCAAAAAGTCAAATATTAAAATTTTGGCTACCTACATCCACCAGTAGGGGGAGCCTAGTAGCTAACAGCATACTATTTGTACATTGAACTTCACAATTAGTTATGAGTGAACTCTTGAAAAGTTTGGTTCAGCTGGTTTGCCGAAATTCGGCAAAGAATTCAGTTCATTCTGTATTAGTTTGAACTGAACCTTCACCAGTACCCCTAAAAGTGGTGCTTAACACTGTTTAAGAGCCATTGTAGCTCTTAGGCCACCTAGGAGTGTATCTAAGTACTTTTGAGCTGGAGGGGTTTTCTGATATTTCTAATATTGGTAGCAATGGGGAGGGCAAGGTTTGCAAAAAAAAAAACCCACACATACTAACCTCCTGCTGCGCACTATTCTCCCATCGATGCTTGCCATCGCTCTGATCCTCTGTTTAGATCGGCAGCAGCAGTCATATAAGGGGTTTACCCACGTGACTGCTGCAGCCAATGGGAGGCTGTCAGGAATGTCATCATCAGTGACGTCCCGTAAACTTACTTCCGAGTTTCTACACTAAAAGCCTACATGACAGGTTTATGGGATGTCACCAGTAGAGATGAGCGAACGTACTTGTTAAGGTCGATTTCACAATCGAGCCTCGCTATTTTCGAGTACCTGGCTACTCGGGTGAAAAGATTCAGGGGGCGCCGGGGGGCGGCGTGGTGGAGCGGGGGTAGCAGTGGGGAACAGGGGGAAGCTCTCTCTCTCTGCCCCCTCACTCCCCTCTGCAACCCCCCGCTCATCCCCGGTGCCCTCTGAATCTTTTCACCCGAGTAGTCAGGTACTCAAAAATAGCGATGCTCGATTGCAAAATCGCCCTTAACAAGTACGTTCGCTCATCTCTAGTCACCAGGCGTTCTGTCCAGATGTCAACTGTCAGATGCTGCAGCTCTGGACAGCCGAATTGGCGGTCCGGCGTGGCATGAGGAGCCCAAAACTATATGAATAAAAAGTTGTAAAATCCCTTTAATGAAGAAAAACCAAAAAAGAAGAAAAAAGAAAGGAAAATGCCGAAAAAGGAAGAAGATTGCTTTTCCTTTTCCTTCGTTTTCCGTTTTCTCCTTCTTGCCCCATCTTCATGTAGTGGGATCCACCGAGACGAACCACCCGAGGTTCGGGCTCTCAGCAAACCAAACCTTTAGCAAAGTCCAACTCAAAGCTAGATTGGGATGTTCTGTTGGATGGTGATATCCTGCAGAGGCATGTGAGACCTTGAAGGCCATCGTTTTAGTTTCCCATCTAGAGTCCCGCTTTACATTTTGCACATGGCTTTGCAGAGTAACTGTAGACTTCATATAAAACTCCAAATGTTCAAATAAATCGACATCCTCCAATAACCTTATTAAATATTCAACGCTTCTCTTTGTTGGGCCAGGCGCTGTATGATAATGGTATATTCATTTAAATCACATGAAGGAAGAAAGACTCGGCTCACACTTTTATCTGATGGAGATTCTCACCAGCTTCATCGCCTTTAGATAAATTTGAAAATAGGCAAAATTATCTAGAAAAGAAATAAATAAAACTAAGCAGACAGTTTATCACACTGAAAAGCTTTTAAAAAGGGTCCTGGGGCTGGTTCACCATAATGTGCTCTTACTCATTGGTTGACAGAATGGTAGAGAGACATACTGGAGGCAAGTAACTCATAAGCTCGATGTTTCCTAGACAGTAGTTAATGCATAACTTTACTCAGAGCAGTCCGAAGGCAAACGATAATGATTTTTCTATTTCCTATAGTTCAGTACACTTTAGTCTGCTCTGCTGTAGTTAAATGGTGCTTGATTATTCCCGAGAGAATAATTCCACACAGTATATATATATATATATATATGTAAATAGACAGACAGGGAGATAGATAGATAGATAGATAGATAGATAGATAGATAGATAGATAGATAGATAGATAGATAGATATGCCATACATAGAAATGACATAGATAGATATGAGATACATAGATATGACATAGATAGATATTAGATAGATATGAGATACATAGATATGACAGATAGATATTAGATAGATAGATAGATAGATATGGGATACATAGATATGACATAGATAGATATGAGATAGATAGATAGATAGATAGATAGATAGATAGATAGATAGATAGATAGATAGATAGATAGATAGATAGATAGATATGACACATAGATATGACATAGATAGATAGATATGACACAGATAGATATGACATAGATAGATATGACACAGATAGATATGACACAGATAGATATGACATAGATAGATAGATAGATAGATAGATAATGAGATATATAGATAGATATAACATAGATAGATATGGGATAGATATGATATTGATAGATAGATAGATAGATAGATAGATAGAGGATAGTTAGATATGGGATAGATAGATAGATAAAGATATAGAGAGATGGATAGATATGATGTAGATAAATAGATGTAAGGTAGATAGATAAATACGATAGATACACATGAGATAGATAGATAGATAGATAGATAGATAGATAGATAGATATGAGATAGATAGATATGAGATAGATAGATAGATAGATAGATAGAGACATGAGATAGATAGATAGATATGAGATGGATAGATAGATAGATAGGAGACAGATATGAGATATATAGATAGATAGATAGATAGATAGATAGAAAGATAGATAGATATGAGATAGATAGATAGATAGATAGATAGAAGATAGATATGAGATAGGAGATATATAGATATGCTGTGTAATAGATAGATTTGGGATACATAGGTAGATATGAGATTAGTTAGATGGATAAATATTTAGATATAAGATAGATAGATAAAATACTACAACCTAAAATTAATTAACCCCTTACAACATATCATGTACACAGGGGCGTAGCTAAAGGCTCATAAGCCCGGGTGCAAACATTTATTTGGGCCCCCCCCCCCCCCCCCCAACTTCTCTTAACCCCTTAACGCAGAGTCGTAACTTGAAGCTCCTAGGCCCCGATGCAAAACCTGTAACGGGGCCCCCAACTATAATGCTTTATTCATAGTACTGGGCTCCCTATATGGAGAAGAGAGGCCTTTGGGCCCCCTAAGGCTCCTGGGCCCGGGTGCAACCGCATCCCCTGCATCCCCTATAGTTACGCCAGTGCATGTACACTACCAATGAAATCGCTAACCACTTTTTCATTCTGCCCCTGTCGTAAAGATGAAACATCCCCGATGGCTGACTGACAGCCGATGTGATAAATCCTACTTTGTGTCTTTTTGAAAATTAAATTAGTTTCTTGCTCAAAATGAATTTGAATCAGTTCTCAAATATGAACTAAATGAGGAGATAAATAGATGATGATTACGCATTTTTATTGTGCTGATTAAAAGAGAAAAAAGGAAAACCTTTCGGATTTGACTAACCAAACGTATTAAACAAAGTCGTTTTGTTTTTTTTCCCTCCTTCATGTAGGAAAGGAAGGCTTGGCCTGAGTTAACCCTTTCCTGGCAACCTGTGAAGTATAAAGATTATTTGCATTTAATTAAGATCGGTACGCCGGGTAAAAAAAGAATGGGCTGCAGTCTCAGGCAGCAGACATCTCGTCTAATTGGCCTCTCCACAGTAACCTAGAGGCTGAGAGTTGAATGAGACAATTGGGCCCTCTCAGTGGGGACCGGGTGAAATCACACTCCTCTCTGTAGGAACTCGGCAAAGCTTCCCCAGATCAGACTCCTCTCCGCATCATTAATGCCGCCATTCTATCCCCTTAATTTTACTGTTGGAGAAAAAGGTTAATCGGGAGCCGGATCGTTTTATAGATCTCGCAATTCCATCTCCACATTGTGTTCAGGCGGCTGCCATGAAATGGGTAGTTTAAAAGTTACTTAAGCCTCCTACCTATATCACTTATTCGCCCATTTGGTAGCTTCTGTAGTCGATTTGGTTCCTTTTTTGGACTTAGGAAGCACTTTAAATAAGGCCGCCTGCACAGAATCCGACCCTGTGCTCGGCTGGTGACGCCCACGTACCTGTCCACAGTCTTCATAATCTGTGCTGCGGATGTCCTGGTCGACGCACATGCACAGTACAGGTTATGCGGCGCCGTCACTAGGTGATGATGCAGATCCTGCAGCCTTTCCGCAATGATGATATGCCAGGGGTCGGACAACTTCCATTGACTTTAATGGAAGACGGCCGCACAGAATCGCAGCAAGCAGAAAATCGCAACTGATTTCCGCTCATGTAGAGGAATTTGCGTTTTGTCATAGCATGCTATGGGTGGTATTTGCTGCAAAATCCGTAATGCAAATCTGCCCGCATGCAGGCAGCCCAAGAGGTGAATAACTGTAAAGCTATATGTTCCCAACTGGCTGGTCTAAATCATGCCCAAGTGAATGTGATGTCTATTCTTAAAGGGATGTTTCACTGAGACATGATAGAAAGTATACTCAATTGGGAGGTGGCATTCCTCCAAGATCAATACCCTCCATCATTCTACCCTTGAGTCTGCAATTGGAATCTGTCATATACAGCAATGGGATTGCATGGGTATTTCATTCACTTTGCAGTAAATGAAAGCCTGTGAAGACTTGCAAATCCTAGAAATCAATGGGAGTCTATACCCTGTGATTCTTCAGTGACATGTCAGAAGATGTTTTAAAGGGGTCGTCCCATCATGACTACCCTTTCCATCTGCTCTGTTGGGGCATTTGGATATCTGTCGGTAAATTTACTTAGCCAGTGTACCAGCTTCATCAGGGGTTTGAGGCTAAATGAATGTTATTTGGCCTGAAACCCCTGATGAAGCTGGTGCACCCAGAGAAACACGTCAGGGAGCATCACTTCTCATTTCAATTAGCTAGGCAGAACAGTGCAGCAATGCCCACAGATACCCTGGGTAGATAGCAATGCACCTGAATTTACCAAGGACACAGGAGTTAGCTAAGTAGGCCTTTCGGATTAATTTTTTCACCACCTTGATAAAGGGTGCTGTGCTGCCACCTAGTGGTTCTCATCATCTAAGGTGGTTCATTTTTGTGTTTAGGTAAGGTTTTTCTTGGTGGATAGAGCAAAATGGATGATTTTCACTGCCTAATGGCAACTTAGTTGTGAGTCAGTATCCTACCCAACACATTCACCTTGCGCAATTTTTGCGGCAGCGATTACATGTATTAAAAAGCAAAAACCTATTAATACATTTGTCGTATCTTGTGGCATCTCTGCATGCGAAACTGAAACCTGGTGTAGGTTACAGTTATAATTTACACCGGGTATTGGCTTAAGTCATAGTTAGAGATGAGCGAGTATACTCGCTAAAGGCAATTGCTCAAGCGAGCATTGCCTTTAGCGAGTATCTTCCCGCTCGAGACTGAAGGTTCGGGTGCCGGCAGCGGGCACGGAGCTGCGGGGTAGAGCGGGGCGGAACGGAGGGGAGATCTCTCTCTCCCTCTCTTCCCCCCACTCCCCCCTGCTGACTGCCGCTACTCACCGCTCCCCCGCGCCGGCACCCGAACCTTCAGTCTCGAGCGGGGAGATACTCGCTAAAGGCAATGCTCGCTCGAGCAATTGCCTTTAGCAAGTATGCTCATCTCTAGTCATAGTATACCTGGTGACTATGCCCCCTAACACTAGGGTTCATGTACACCTTGAAAAAGTCACAATTTTATTACTGTACAATATAGTGATACTATTTATGTGTGTGCTATAGCTGGATAAGATTGCAGTACTATTTATGTGTATGGTATACCATTACATTAATTGTTGTTACAGTATAGTAGTACTATTTATGCTCATGGTACACTGGTTTTATATATGTGTACAATATAGTAGTACTATTTGTATGTATGATATAGCATTACAATTATAGTGCACTGTGTAACAGTACTATTTATGGGATATACTACTGTTGTAGTAATAATAATAATAATATAAATCAGCCTATGCAAACATATATATATTCATATATCCACCTTCATAAAAGGTAGCTAGCAGTGAAATGGTTAACTAGTTCAATACTGTACACCGTGTGCGTGTTGCATTTTTGTGCTGGTATCTGCAATACACTCCTACACACAAGTTCCCAAGACTTAACAAGGTCCTGAGATGTGTTTCTTATGAGAAAGACCTGGGATGCCCACCGCTCATAGGGAAGCTGCTTCTTACCTCATCCCTTGGATTCCTTGATCCGGATTGGAATTTTAATAAAGTCTATGCCACTTGGGTCTATAGGAATTACGTGTTCACATAGTAACATACACCTGGGGCGTAAACATGTTAATCATCAGTGTCGTTACTAGGCCAATCATGAATTGTTATTATGTTGGGAGGAGTATGCATGTAATTGGTGCGTCATATTCAGTATAACTGTATTTTACTTCCTGTCAATAAAGCAGAAGGGTATGGGGGCTGACGGAGAGTATCCGTGAGTTCAAATACATATATTCATGCATGAAGCTTCTCATTATAACCAATCTGGAGCAAACTAGTGAAATCTTCAGGAATATGATTTATTCCCATAACACTATATAATATAGCGTTGCTTTATACATAGTCGAGTCACATTATTATGTGTTTCAAGCCTCACAAACTGGGCTCTAGTGTCGTCCCCAACCTCCTGCCCCAGGTAAAAGCAAGCACTGCTACAAATGAGATGGATAATTCATTAGATTAAAGATGCACATAACAGTCATTTGAATGTCAAGTAACATAAGTCGCGTCAACACAAAATATCGATAATTATATAACAAATGTGAACCGGCAAGATTTGTACCTACTGTGCGTTCATGATATGTTGAATAATTTTTCCATGTACCAGCGCTTGAGGGAATACCCAACCTCGGTGGTATGAGCTAAACTTGGGGTCTTATTGGAGGAGGGACTCAGTATGGGATTTATAACTCAGAAACAAAGGAAGTTTCTTTTAGTGGAATATCCAGTTGGTCCTATTTTTTATCTATTGCCTAAATCACACAAGTCCCAGTTTCGTCCTCCTTTAAGACCTATTGTTTCCAACGTTGGGTCTTTCCTTAGAGATAATCCATGCGGTTGGATGGTTTTTTGCAGCCTATAGTAAGCTTGCCCGGATTTATATGGCACTCTTTTGATATCCTTAAAAGCTTGGAGAATACAACGTGGCAACATAATTATGTCTGGGTTACTTGGGATAGCTCAGTACTATATACGTCCATACCCCACAATAGGGCATGATTGGCATTATCACATTGCTTGAACAGATATACCAATTTTTCAGATTAGTTGAAGGAATATCCTATTTTTGTTACTTTTTTTTTTTGTTACAAAATATTTTGTTTCCATATTTGATAAGGAATTCTCTCTCCGGGTGTGTGGTTGTCCCATGGACATATCTTTTTCTGCATGTTGCAGTGTGGGAGGAACTTTTTTTTTATTCGGATGGTACTATTCATGTGGGGAACATTGACTGGTATGGCAGATACATAGACGATGTAATGCAAGCAGACTGATAGCGTGGTCAATAAAGCCAGGGGATGGTAACGGGTGGATATCACTTTGCAGTACAAAGGAGCAGGCAGGTAGCGTAGTCAGAGGAAGGCCAGAGGTCAGTAATGGATAGGTGTTTGTTCGCAGTGTGGAGGAGCAGGCAGGTAGCATAGTCAGAGGAAGGCCAGAGGTCAGTAATGGATAGGTGTCTGTTCGCAGTGTGGAGGAGCAGGCAGGTAGCGTAGTCAGAGGAAGGCCAGAGGTCAGTAATGGATAGGTGTCTGTTCGCAGTGTGGAGGAGCAGGCAGGTGGTGGAGCAAAGAACAAGGAAACATGGACAAGGTTATGCAGGGGAGCTATCCAACTCTCTGAATAGCTCAGCAGAGAGAGATGCCGCCTGAAGCACTGAGCTCCTGTGTTCGAGTCCTGATAGATGTCTACTGTGCTGGATTTTGTCTCCCACGTGAACAACAATGATATGAATCTTATTTGTACTTACACTTTGTCTGAGATAGATACTCACTTTCTCAATTTACTAGTTTCAGGCAATGAACAATCGGGTAAAAGATCTACCAAATTATGTAGGAAAACTGTCACCCGTAACTCTTTATGCGAGGAGCCGTCATCCTGCCCATGTTGTGAAAAATCTGCTGGTGGGGGAGTTTGTGCCCACTAGGTGATTATGTAGTGAGGACCAGACTGTATGCAGGAATGCCAGTACATTGCTAACGTACGTCGATCCAAGGAGGACAATGAATAGCATTCAGCAAATATAATGAGAGGCAGTCACATCCTTTCAGAAGAAGAAAATCACATAAATGGGGCATTCCCGTGTTCACAATGCAGTATTCTAGAGACTGTAATAAAATAACTTATATAGTAAAAAAGTATCTACCGATCCTACACACAGATATAATAAACCCAAGTTTATCCTACAAGCGGGCTGTCATTGTCCAACAAGGAGGGGCATGACTATAGGGAATAAAGGAAATGCAATGTTACCATGTGGTTGACTAGCAAGGGTTCATATCAGGGGCGTAACTAAAGGCTCAGGGGCCCTGATGCAAAACATGAGCTAGGCCCCCCCTCTATCTGTTTCTGTACCCGTACCCATACCTAAACCATGCTGCACAGAGGCATAACTTGAAGCTTCTGGGTCCCAATGCAAAACCTGTAACAGGGCCCCCAACTATAATGCATTATTCATAGTACTGGGCTCCCTATATGGAGAAGAGAGGCCTTATGGGCCCCCTAAGGCTCCTGGGCCCGGGTCCAACCGCATCCCCTGCACCCTCTATAGTTACACCCCTGGTTCATATAAATACTGTGTGTGGAGGTTGTAGATATATGTCCATCAGTAAGACATGTTTGTCCTATTTTACCAATAAGGATTTTAAAGTCTTATCCCTTATAAATACTTCCACGGCATACATGGTGTGTGTTATTAATGGTCTTTATGTAACATGCAGGACGTAGGATCCCCTATAAGACTTTAAAAAAAAACACATGATTCCCTCCATATCGGCATCCGCAGAATTTCTGCGGTATCAACATTTTTTATCTGTACGTTCGGGTAGCCTTGCTTCTCTCAAGTTCTTGGTCTTGTGAGGGTTAACAGGCCCTACAGTTGGTGACTGGGAGGCAAAATCGTGAAACATTTTGGCTAATGGTTTTAGACAGCTGCCATCCTGGAGGTCTGAGTTACCATTCAGATTTGCTGAATATTTATTGATATTTTGTGTCAACGTGACTTATGTTACTTGACATTCAAATTAATGTTATAGCCATCGTTAATCTAATTAATTATCCATCACATTTGTAGCAGTGCTTGCTTTTAACCTGGAGCAGGAGGTTGGGAATGACATTTTGGGGAAGGACCCAGTTGGTGAGGCTTGAAACATGTAAAAGCAATCTTAGTTTTAAAGAAGTTACATTAGCCCTTTCTAATCCACTGTCTTATGATTTAAGACTGTACAGCTCTGATGTTGGAAGACGTCCGTCGGGGTTCTCTTACTGTATATTGCCAGCCTCTCTGCTGTCGGAGCCTATCCAACGTGTCTACTCATGCAGTACTGGCTTTAGCCAGCAGATAGCGCCATTGTATAACAGCAGAAAAAGAGTACGTCCCCTAGGAAAACCAGGATACAAATTGGATTGGAAAGTTAAATGTCTAGTTTTAACTACATACGAGTGCTTGAAGAAATTTAGTTTTTTTGGAATCACATTATTAGGACCACCTCCTACTTGTGATGTCTAATGAAAGAGAAGAGGAAAAAAGAGGGAGCCGAGCATGTACTTGAGAGGTTTTGGTTTGGGGATTTTATTCTATTTTCTCCTCATTTATTCTATATTTTGGGAGTGAAATTGATTGATTCTTGACGAGTCTGAGAGGGTGCTACCAGTCCACGAAATGTGACACCTTCCTAGGAGGATGTGCAATTACATGGAATCAATTTAGGGAAAAAGTGGTTGTTACCGCATTCCCTTTTCTTAAAGAGGCACAAGACATGTTTCTAAGCTCGGCTCCTCTTTAAGAATTAATCCAGCATAACACTGGACGCGTTTCGAGGCCATTGGCCGCTTCCTTAGTATTTTAGCTGGGGATGCACAGCCTGCAATGGTGTGTTCTTGTTACAACGCCACCACTGCAGACAACTGAGCCATCAAACGTATTCCTTCTACTTTACAGGTGAAGATGGAGAAGAATAAGAAACAAAAAGAGAATATACAAACTCAGATGTTGTCCATAATCAGCCGTGAACCTAGGACCACAGCACTACAAGGCAATAATGCTAGCCACCAAGACTCTTCCTTCTTCCTCCTCCAGCTTCTTCTTTATTTGCAGAGGAGGAGACGGAGAAAAAGATTGTATGTCCTTCATCACCTTCACCTTCTTTTTCTTCACTGGAGCAGGAAGAAGAACAAGAATGATGGCTCAGTCATTGTTGCCTTGCTGGAGTTCTAGGTTCAGTTCTAGGTCCAAAGGCAATATTTGGATGGTGTTTTTATGTTCTCTTTGTGTTTATTCTTCTTGTTCTTCTCCTCTGGACTGAGTTGTTAGCACTGCTGTCTTGCATTAGGAGTTGTAGGTTCAAATCTGACCAAGAGCAACATCTGGGGGGGTTTTATGCTCTCTCACGCTTGCTTCACACAAATACGCTCCCCACAGAGTACTTGCGAGTGGATAAGTTTTGGAGAGGGCTATAATCAGGACTTTGCATGCGTGTCTGTGCATATTACTGTGATTTTTGTATGTGCAGGGCCAAATGACACACACGTGTGACACATCCTTTGTGTGGAATTGAATGGCTATTAAAGTGTGTTTTGCGCAGTGTCACACCCTTCCCCTTGCGTATCTGCGCACCTCCCATAGTCTGCGATAGGACTTTGGCTGAGCAAAACGCAAAAAGATAGAGCAGGTCCTACGTATGAGAACGAGCCTCTATTCTCTGTGTCTAGTGCCCGCATACACATGCTATTGCAGACCATTTTTACTCCCATTGATCTCAATATAATCGCGATAATTTTTAGAATTTTTTTTTCCTTTAAATCGATTAACACTAATCTGAACATGATGTAGTTAACCCTTTCCAATCCACTGTCTGACATCTGACATCTGAAGACATTCTGATTGAAGGCTGTACAGCTCCAATGTCGGGTATTCTTACTTTATATTACTGTTGTCGGGGGCCTCCTGAGCATGTCCCATACCGCAGTACTAGCTCTAGCCAACAGATGGCGCCATTGTATAATGGCAGAAAGAGAATGCCCCCTAGGAAACCCTGAATCCAAAATTGGATTGCAAAGGGTTAATATCTACAGAAACAGTGTGGTACCTGTAGTATGTGTGCCTCGGGGTCACATGATTTCTTTTAGGGGTAGTTACCCGCTGTCCTAATGCTGTACAACTCGATGTGTGATCCTAGTCTTGTGGGAACTCAGATTTTCCATTTATCATTATGTAACGTTTTTGTTCCTCATGACAGCAGCCCTTTTAAGACACAAATCTCCTTCTACAAATGATTCGCATTACACATTTTTTTGCAATTACATCCATCTTCTTCTGCTGAGTGTCCATATTTTGTCCTGTTGCCCAAGACCTGGAAATCATATAAATAGGTGTCACTTGATTTTTCAATTTAGGTTTATGGGTGTTATAGAGGAGAACAGCGCTGTAAAAACAAGGTTATTCCTATTACCCTGATTTAAGGAGCTTAATTTGGCAGAGATCAAATCTCTATTTTAGGACCACTGAAGGTACGGCTTAGCGTGAAGCACCGCTTTATATCATTTCCATGTAAATGTCTCATAATATTGCACCTGGACTGGGTGTTCTGATCTTCCTAATCTATTTCTTTTGGATATTGATGAAGGAAGCTTGGAAAGACGGTAACAAGTTGAATGGAGGTTTCTTCTCACGTACCGTGATAAAACAATGGTCTTCCTTTCACCTTGTTCGTATGGACAAATTTGGTTTTCTGTTTTTTGCTAATAGGGCTTGGCATTTGTGCAACTTTTCCTCAGGTCCTATAAAACCAGCGATAGCAACAGCCAACCAAGATTTTTACTGGTGCTATGATATGTACTAAAGATTCAGAGTAGCTCCAACCAACTGCTTGGGTAAGTGCCCTGGTGCAAGCACCAAGCCATGACTGACTCCTAGGGTGACGTTACATCGAGACTAGAGATGAGCGAGTATACTCACTAAGGCACATTACTCGAGCGAGTAGTGCCTTAGCCGAGTATCTCCCCGCTCGTCTCTAAAGATTCGGGGGGCGGGGAGCGTCGTGGGAGAGCGGGGAGGAACGGAGGGGAAACAGGTGAGTTGCGGCGGGGAGCGGGGGGGAGAGAGGGAGAGAGAGATCTCCCCTCCGTTCCTCCCCGCTCTCCCCCACCGCTCCCCGCCGGCCCCCGAATCTTTAGAGACGAGCGGGGAGATACTCGGCTAAGGCACTACTCGCTCGAGTAATGTGCCTTAGTGAGTATACCCGCTCATCTCTAATCGTGACATTTTCTTGTCCGACAGTTTATGTGGGTTGGTTTGCCCTTGCCTTTCCAGTCATCTTTTTTACTGCCCAGCACTAATTTAATCAACCACTGGGCACTAATTTAATCAACCTCGGAAGGATGGAAGGCTGAGTCAAACTTGAACCTGCAACCTTCTGGTTGTGAGCAAGTGCTTCGGACTGCATTTCTGCTGCCTTAACACTCTGCGCCACATGGGGTTCACTAGCTGCTTGGGTTGTCAACTAACATGTGCCGGGTGGATATCTATGTAGGGTTACAGCTTTCATCCTTACCCCTTATTACTTTTCTTCTACAGTCTTCACTTTAGTCTTTGTATTTGATTAGTGAATCTCAGGAGAGGTATACATATAGGCCCTGCCTGAAAGGGAGATGTTTCCCCTAGGCGCGTGCCTGCTGGTAGGAAATCTGGCCATGGCGATTCCAATATAGCATAGGCTGTGGTCTATGAGGGCAACCTAGATACTTCTTGAACGACAACAGACGTAAACCAACCTTTTGCGCAGGTCTTAGAGATGTCATATTCTTAGCAGGATAAAATACTCATTTGTCCCAGGAGCCCTTAAAAAAAGCTTGTGGGACCAGCTCAAGATTCATCTTGATGCATCAAACTGACATGTTGTCTCCCGGCAGCTCCTCTATATTACCTCACTAGCGCATATACCAGGGGAGCCCCGAGGGGAACCCAGTCTGACCCCCTTGAGAATATGTGATGAAAAATCCATTAATGACTGATGACTGCTTGTTCTACAAATTGATTTCAGATTTTGGCCGTCTCGAGAAAAAAAAAATACGTTTCTGCTAAAATCAATGTGCTTACAACATTAAAATACCAGAAGGGACATGTATCACTTTATTAGCTCCTTTCATGTATTCTCTACAGCTCTACAATTAAAAGGCAAGTTATTAGCCTTCTTTTTGAGTATGTGAACCTCTTTTCTTCTGTCCTCCTCGGTAGACCTGTAGATACGTGTTGTTACAAAGATCTAAGTCAAGATTTGGCAAGATCTGAGTCACAAGACTCCGTTAGCCACGGTTCAATATTAAATGATTGTGTCAACCTTTATCCTGCACTCTCAGCCTTTGCAGTAAATTACTACTACTTCATATTGAAGTGGTAAAATGATACCTTTGCCATTTTCTGCACAGGATCTCCATGACTTTTCACCGGCAGATGGTGGCATTAATAAAAAGATGGAGTAATGTGTATTTTATAGAGTAAGGGTATGGGCATATCATACATTTTGTATTGGCATAGCCAGCTATGAGTGCATTTAGGACCCTAAATAGAATTCATAGGGCCCTATAGCAGAATCAGGAAGGAATTGATAAATTGTAATACTTTACATAATGGAGCACAATTACTTTTAATTGAGCATCGCTGTGTAAGGGTCCACACGGGCAGATCAATTCCTCAACAGTGTTTAACCTTGATTGATCACCTGAAATGGTAAGCATTGCTCAAAGTTGTTGGAGGAACAGATGAGGGAAGGTATTACTAAGAGGACCCGAGTGAGTAGACGTAACCAGCATTATGAAGATACCCCTGTCAATGCTGGGCTGTTGCCAGAGCGAGCCTGAGTTCCAATCAATGAGCAATGCCTGGGAGCGAAATTGCTTGAGACTGAGTAGAGTCAAGCCAGTATCGAGTGTTGATTGCCATACGCTATTTCCGCCATAGATCACCTGTTACTACTGCTCCTTGAAAAGTTTCTTCAGTAAAGAACTGTTGACCCTTTCCAATCCACTGTCTGACGTCTAAAGACATTCTGATTGAAGGCTGTACAGCTCCAATGCCGGAAGACGTCCGGCAGGGTATTCTTACTGTATATTACTGGCCGCTCTGTTGTTGGGGGCCTCTCCAGCATGTCCCATACTGCAGTACTGGCTCTAGCCAGCAAATGGTGCCCTTGTATAATGGCAGAAAGAGATTGCAGAAGCTTAAAGTATCATTATACGTCACTATTTCTTCTTTTCTCCGACTCCCTGTCCCATCCCACTACATACTACATCAAGTATGACTGGTACGCCTTTGAGAAGCCAAGTTGTCTACAGATGATTTGAGTCGGCAATATATGATGGTACCAGTCGATCCTGTTCTCCCTGGTCTAGTTGGCGAGCCTATGGTCAGCTTATAACTGGAGGGATGGCTGCTAGTAACATATAGCAGGCAGTGTTTGTAGGGTTAGACATTTCAGATGTGGGACAAACCCAAGGGAGCAATTTATTCATAGAGCCTCATAGCAAAACTGGACATCGGCTCCCTACCTGGTTGACTTTATACTTTAATGTAGTAATGGAAGGAAAGGCAGGACTACTTGTAATGGAGTTGTAGCTTAAGGATGACTTATGGTGTCATATACCAGGTCTTCTGCACAAAGTAGAACCCAGATCATGGAGGTAGATATCAGAAAGCGACATCATTATTATTTCCAAATCAAAAGTTGCTGTGGGCCAATTATTAATGTTGTTTGTAACATTTATGAAGACCCTGCACCACGTTTTCAGCCAAATATGAAGAGGTCTGAAAAAATCAACAAAACGTCCGAGTCGCACTGATTCCATTTAATTTATGTCAGAAAATAACACCAGGTCCAATTTAGCATTGTTTTTCTCTCTCAATAGAGATGATAAGCCCCCTCCAATGTTCATGCAGTAACATGGGTCCCATCAATCTTGGGCCCCATAGTAATTGCTATAGTGCCACCATAAGTGTATTGAAGAAAGTCTTACCATTTCATGTCCGCCTCTGCTTTCCACCTCGGATTTCAGCTTCATATGCTGAAAAAGACATTTAGATGGAAGCCTGGATAGAACCATAGCCTTGAATGTGTGAAACAGAGAACACTTTGGTCTCCATTTCACAAGGTTCTGACGCTTTCAATCCTTACAGAAGTACAAAGAAGCACAGAGAACGACTCTTTTCTATCCTTCTAAAAAGATGGAAACCTTGTGAAACGGAGCCAAAAGTTATCTCTGTTTCACATATTGTAGCCTATGCTTCCATCCATGTTTCTGCCTCAATGCCATTTTCAGCATGTAAGATGGAAAGTCATGATTGTTCTCGGTAAGAGAAACCAAGTAATCTTGTAGATATGATGGAGAGTGGGGGCAGATTCAAAAACATTGGCCCCATAGTCTTGTTGATGAAACTTGGGGTTTTCTCATGGGTCCTCGAGGGTCTTAGGATGGTTTCACATCTGCACTCAGGGTTCCGCTATCCTGCTTCGTCCGTGCAGCCCCCATTGACGATAATGAGGTCTGTCCTCTTTCATGCAGCGCTTTTTCTTCTGGTATTTTCAGCGGGATCAGCGACTAAACCACTGACGCAAATGTGAAACCGGCCTCAGAGTCTCGGAGCAGTTCAAAATTTACCGTTTGGAATGGAGTAGTACAGAGAAAATCTAAAACCGAGAGCAGTAATGCCACTTTTGATAAAGAACAGCACAATATATCAGGAAGGTATTTGCAATTTAGAAACCCCAAAGTAATGCAGTATAGATTACTTTACATATTGTAGTAGTGCAGTACACAGAAGGGCCTGTAGAGGGCCAGAGACAGGACTTCTTGGTGTGAGGGTTAACCAAGGGGCGGAGCAGGAACGAGATAAAAAGCCAGTTCCTACCAAGGAGAGAGAGAGAGAGGGCCAGCGCCGCATAGGAAGGTGCTGCAGGCTGGTGGCCTGAAAAGGCAAAGAGTCCGACAGAGATAACGCCCCTGGACTCCCACCCAAGTTGGGGTGCTTATGGACATTGAGGTGATTCGTTGTTATGTGATGTGCTGTGATAAATAAACGCTGTCAGGAGCCAGACAAAGAGATACGCTATTCCTGAGCCGTGTTTACCCGTGTGGTGCGCCATTTCTGGTACGAGAGATCAGCGATCCCGAGACAAGGCAACCACCCTTGCTACAGTATGGAACTCGTGTTCGTCACTGTAGGTTGGTATTTTCTAGGCACTGTACAGTGGTATTCACTTAGGCACTGTGTGGTCCAAAAATTGCTGAAATAGCACGGGTTTGGACCCGCGGCTGTGTTACTGACTGATTTCACTTCTGAGGACTAAGGGTTATCCTAGTATTCCCCCTTTGAAGAGTACCTGCATTTTCAACTTTTTTTATGTACAGAATAGGTGATTCTAAACATTTTGGCAATAGGTTTTATCAGCCTATTCCTTACATTTTTTTTTTGAAAACCTCTCTACTGCTATGCAGTCAGGTGTAGACAGGGCTGAGACATCCAGAATCACTTAGCTGTCTAACAATAGAGGGCGCTCCATCCAGATGTGTCTGCACCTACCTCTATAGAACAGCTTCTCTTCCGGTATAACAGATTATTAGTAAATGACACTATTCCTATCATTTCTTTTTAATAACCCTGCCCCCCTGTGTCGCACCACCCCTGTCTTTTACAATTCTCACATCCCTTATATTCTGCGGAGGGGTTTCCTCTTCATGGCACTCGCTTCCCGCTGGACCCGATGTATTGACAGGGCTCTCAGACATAAGCTATTATATGACACAGCTAGAGATGAGCGAGCACCCAAATGCTCGGGTCCGCGTTATTCGAGTCAAGCTTTTCGTAAAATTCGAGAGCTCTACTCAAGTAACGAACCCCATTGACTATAATGGGAGACTCGAGCATTTTTGTATGTGCAACGCCGGGTCCTGAGCTTTTTCTTTTTTCTTGGTTGGTTCTCTCTCTCTCCCCTTCCTGCCAGACAAAAAATTTGCCAATGACGCACACTGCGTCACGGTGGGGAGGGGCCAAAACAGGCACGTCACAGCGAGGAGGAGCCAAAAGCTGGGGCGGGGTCGAACACGACTTGATGCTCGTTCGAGTAACGAGCACCATCGAGTACGCTAGTACTCGAACGAGCATCAAGCTCGGCAGAGTATGTTCGCTCAACTATAGTCACAGCCCGTCAGTGCATCGGGTCTGGCGGGGAGCGAGCACTATGAGGAGAGAAGCCGTATGTCAAAGAGAGCAGCTTCTCCTTCACAGCTCTTGGGGATGGCGGCATATAAAACACAGCGGTGGCGCGACAGGGAGGGCATAGGGTTATTAAAAATAAACTAGACATAACAGTAGAATTTATTAATAAACCGTATTGTGGGAAGATCTAAATCTGAAGCCAACGTCAGAAAAGGTAAAATATTAAACAAATAAATATTTGTCTATTAATAGGGACTTCTGAGGTTACATCTTGCGCTGCTTGTGTATTTTTCCGCAATGTGTTTTTTGGCAGCAATTAACATGGCTGGAGAAACCCGCAAGAGCTTCTTCCTAATTTTAAGTGCCTATTTTTGATCTCAGGCTCTAGTCAGCTTTTTTCTTTTCTGTTTTGACTTTCCAAAGCGAGTAAGATACCAATTAAGGTCTTAGATGGCACAAACTTAGTCTGCCTAAATATCTTATGTCAAAACAAATTTACAAAGAGCCTTACATTTCTCATAGATCTCAAATTGGGCCGGGATCCAAAAAGTAATTTTAGAACAAAATAATTACGTGAAACCCGGAGCAAGCAGTTACTTTGTATTCTAATACTGTTGGTTTTACAAAGCTGAGGTGACCATTATTTTGCTGCATCTTCCTACCCGTCCCCAAGGTGATTAGGACAACAGCCACTACTGGTCCCTAAGATACTGCAGTTGTTCAGTTTTACAATACTTATTTGATTAGACTTTTTTCCCAGTCATCAGCTATAATCTTGTGGGGGACCAGGTTCTATCCCTCCCTATTCCCCCACACGGGAAATTAAGTGTCGCAGGGTGTTTATTAAAGTCAATGGGCTGCCTGTGTCTTCATGGACATTCTGGGTCCTCCAGAGCATAGGCGTACCGTCAGGGGTTGCAATGGCAACCCGGCCCCTGCGCTGAGGGAGCCCAGAGGCCACCCTCTACCATATACAACTGCACATTCAGTGCATTAATGGCTGCATTAACGGCACCAATCACGCGGTCGGCCGTGCAACCAGCTGGACAGGAAGCAGAGCGGAGCAAGATGATTATGTCATCTTGCGTCTCCGTGCCCTGCGGCGCTCCTCACCCAGAGAAGTGGTCTGGGTCCCGGGGTGTGTATCTGTCTGTCTGTCTGTCTATCTCATACTTATTTATCATCTATCTATTTATCTATCTCATATCTATCTATCTATCTCTCTCTCTCATATCTATCTATCTCATATTTATCTATCTCATATCTGTCTGTCTGTCTGTCTATCTATCTACGGCTGGTATAAGTTATACATCTCCCTGTATATAATTGCACACTTTACACACAATTAAAAAACGCTTCAAAAACACGTGCAGTTTTTAATGGTGTATGCAGTTTCATAATAACGTATGTGGTCTTTGAATACCGCATGCAATTATTTGTATGTGCTTTTCTTAATTGTGGTTCAAAAGTACTACAAAAAACATGAACACACCCTAAGGCCACTCTTACACATGCGTTCAGAAAATGCAGCTCAAAAGCATGCAATTTTTGCCGCAATTTCAGCTGTATGCAACACGATTTAGGTAGGGGTACGGGGGTGGGGGCACCCCGAGCCTTTAGGTACATCCCTGGTCCAGAGACAGTTTGTAACCATATTCCACTCCTGCTAATTCATGGATATCGCTTGGGATTTTCCTTTATTAACTCAGGATGGCCTAATGGGTAAACAGAAAACCCCTTTAAGGTAATGGAAATCCCTCATGCTAAAATAAGCTGAGCTATCCTGGGTATTTATGACCTGTAGAGGTCTTGTGCCAGAAATTAACTTTGTCTTATCCACCAGAGGGATGGAGGGGTATCTTACCTGTACTTTATCTTTTCTTTCTCGCCCTTTGTTCTATTGGTTCTGTTTTTTTAAGCATCCGAGATGGCCCCATCTTTAGATTGCAAGAGTTCATCCATAGTTCTTTGGTAGTGTTAGGGTTACCATTGCACTATAGCTGCTCTCCGATTAGCCGGAACTGCTCACATGATCAGTACTGGCTAATCACAGAGCAGATCACAGTATCACAGTGTCTATTAGAATGTTGGAAAATGGCCATAATAGTCACCCGAAAATGAAGCACAAAGAAGCCGAAAGAAGGGGCCAGGAAAAAGAAGACAAAATACAGGTGAGATATCGCTCCACTCTCCAGTCCCAGGACAGAATTTTGTCCCAAAACTGGAGGGTTGCATTAAGGTTATTATACAGAATGAGAAATACATGTCTACTCTCTTTAGTTCCTATTTGTTAGGCCCAATGATGACATCACCATCTCGCCTGCTTTTTGATGGTTTCCAGTTAGCAACAACATGTATAAAGCCTTAATCCAAGGCTGATTTTCCCTTTAAATTGCCTACAGATAGTTGCTGCTTTGTTTTCCTTCCTTCCTCATTATGTCGTTCTCCTTGATTGTATATGTATGCATACATTACTGTGTTTGTTTGCCGTCTGCTACACAGTATCTCTATATACGGCAACAAAGACTCCGGTTGAATGCATTTCTTGGCAGACCCAGCTTTATGTATTGGTCCTGCCACCATCTATTACCAGAGGGGAATTCTTGAGCTGTGAAATAAAGACGATAAAGAATGCAGCCAAAAGCTAAGAAAACCTATTTTCTCCTCATTTTTTTTTTTTTTTTACTAGGGAACAGTTTGTGCCACTAGTGATAAAAAGTCATATTGTTTTGTAAAAACCCCCATTCATAAGTTGGATCCCGTTCAGTTGTATGCACAAAGGGCAACCCACCAGATATTGAATTCCAGCTGATGCCGGTTACAGTTAATGCAGACCGACACGGCTTATATTAAAAGCTATAGTATATGGTCTTGTGGGGTTACAGGCAATAAAGCAGGGAGCGTTGGATGCTACAATGGTTCGGCGATGTGGAATTCTTGGTTGCCTTTCTGTGAGGGCATTGTTACTGCTACTTCAAAGCTGACTAAGAGCCATAATGATTTTACAGGGGTCTATAGCTGGTTGAGGAATTTTATGGGCAACCATGGGGAATTGGATATATATATATATATATATATATATATATATATATATATATATATATAATCTATATATATATATACACAACTGCCCCCACTATTTTTGGATCATTTTAGCTGCCAATAGGTAGGTAGTCATACCGTAAATGTTAGTGTCCATCCCTTTAACGGGCCATGCAAGATGACTACAGATAGTAGCCAAGGCGAACTCTTTGTCCATAAGGAAGATTCAAGTTTGGCTTTTATCCCTAAGGGCCTTTTTCACAGACTGATAATTGGGCAAGAACATTTGCCCAAATTTCCACTTATCCGAACATTGGGCGATATAAATGTGCACAAGATCAGCTGACCAATGAGCAAATGCTTATTCATCGGCTGATCCGCCTGTGTAATAGCAGTCTTTCTAGCGGCTGTACATCTCCCCGTGTAAATCGGGAGATCTGCAGCCAACCAATGACAGCTCTGTAGGGAATAACCATTATATCATGATAGTTGCTCCACTAATAGAGTCTGAATTAGCCTGTGTAAAGCCCCAGCAGACAGGTACTGATTTTGTTGATTGGCTTTTTCTACTATACCAAACTGCTCCATGTAAAAGTACCTTTAGTCATGTTGCGAGACTCATTAAAGTGACCCTCCAGTTTTAAGTCAAAATTGTGTCCAAGAACCAGAGGGGGAAGGAGATGTATTATCTACAGTTATTCTCCGCTGTCCCGTTGATTGTCCAATGTCAGGTGCCGTTTTCGGCTGATTCTGACTACCTTCAGCCGTCTTTGACTAAAGGCCCATTTACATGCAAAAGCAATCTTTCAAATGATTGAAAGATTGACAGTTTTTGCGGTCGTTTTGCATAAAGTGTTAATGGACACTAATGACCATTAACAATTTAGCAGCTTCATTTGCATGTAAAGGGGCCTCCAGGAGCTGTTTGCAGAGCACAGCATGTGGTCTGAGCTCTGCACACAGCTCCATTGTTCTCTCACAGGCTGTCGGCAGAATACAATGTAATCTCTGACTCCCATGCAGAACACAGCGTGCGGTTCCTGTTATCTCTCCCCGCCCGAACAATGGATTTTAAGCTCACCTTAAAATCATGGTTCAGCCAAAGAGTGAACAATGGCAGCATTTACACGCAACGATTTTCAGTCATATGCCATCGTTTGAGTGATAATTTGTGTGCAAATGGGCCTTAACTATTTCTCCAAATGGCCAGTACTGATCACATGAGCCCTGACCAATAAGAAAACAGGTATAGTCCATTGGTAGTCCAACACTGACGATGCACTATGGGAATTAGGTAGTCTGAAGATTGCGTTGAGCATCTTGGATGGCCAAAAATAATTCTGGAAGATAGCAAAGCCATCAGAAAAGCACAACTCCGACCCCAATGACAACGTCTGGCTCTGCTGCACTGACAGCTGATCGCCAAGGATCCCAAGTGGTGGATCCCCAGTGATTAACTATTAATGACATATCCCGAGGATAGGCCATCAATAGGATTTGCCTGTAAAACCCCTTTAACCTCTTATAACGTTTGGGCAGCCATTCATTACATGTCTAAGCAATGCAAATCGCCCCTTCAAGAAATAGATGAGGAGCTCCCAGTCCCCACGATCAGGGAACTGAAGAGTCTTATTTACAAGCTCAAGAACCGCTGTGCTTCTAAGACGTTCTGCCAAGACATAGCTGTGTAATAACCAGACGCTGCCATTCGGCATATTGTTATATCTTATCTTTATTTGCTCCCTAAAGCTTTATTCTTTGCATTTTAAATACTTGAAGGAAGGAGTCTTCTATCTTAATACGCAGCCGTATCAGTTCCAAGGAGAAGACATTTCAGTTTCCATTTTTATGGATCGCTTTTTAGACTAATCCATAAATCCTGAGCGGCAAACGTTTCCGAAATAAAATAATCATCTGAGTATTTGTCACTTAATAAGGCATCATAGACGAGCGATGAAAATGTAGAGTGCGTTATTAATTACCGCGCAGGATGTCTGGGTGACATTTCCAGATATTAGCCCATTAAATACAAGTTTGAATAGGCCGGCCGGCGCCGGACCGTGAGCCAACTTATTTGATTAAATGCACTGGCATCTGCCAGCTGGAGAGAGATTTTTTGTTTGTAGGAAGCAAATAAAAGCCAAGCATGCCCCAGAAAGGAAATCTACCATATGCCTGTAACGAGTAAGCCCAAGATCAGGCGCCGGGGTTATTAATGCGCCAGAATTGTGTGATTAATATGGTTAAGGCCCTCGAGATAGTCGAAACCGACCATTACTCAAGTGAGGGGACATCGTGATAAATAAGATCCTTTGTAGGATCCTCTCTGTTCTCACTAAAGGGAGGCGTTTGCCGTGTTTTAACCGCTTCAGTCCCGCTACGGAGTTTTAGGCGATGTATGAATTGCATTCAACAGACGCCGAGCATCCGAGATTTATAATGGCTTCTTATTACAAGAATCAGGCTAAGGTTAACAGTAGAGATGAGCGAGCATACTCGCTAAGGAGAATTGCTCGAGCGAGCATTGTCCTTAGCGAGTATCTCCCCGCTCGGCAGAGAAGGTTCGGGTGCCGGCACGGGTGAGAGGTGAGTCGCGGCAGTGAGCAGGGGGAGCGGGGGGAGAGAGGGAGAGAGATCTCCCCTCTGTTCCTCCCCGCTCTCCTCCGCCGCTCCCTGCCCGCCGCCGGCAGCCGAACCTTTTCTCTCGAGCGGGCAGGTACTCGCTAAGGGCAATGCTCGCTCATCACTAGTTAACAGCAATCTGTCTGCAAGACATTCCCACTTATATTGGAGCACCTTCTGTAGGACGCCCAAGAATGCACTAGGTAATATAGACGTGTCTTCTCTTAGGCTGCTTGCACACAGGCGGATTTGCATTGCGGAAAGCGGAGCAGGCGTCCGTCTCCGGATTCTGCAGTAATTGTCGCCAATAGCATGCTATGGCAAAACGCGATTTCCTCTACATGAGCGAAAATCGATTGCGATGTTTCGCTCGCGGAGGAGAAATTACGGCGATTCTGTGCGGCTTTCATCGAAGTCAATGGAAGCTGTCCCCCTCGCTACTCTTCCACAATCACCATTGTCGGAAAGGTCGCAGGATCCGTGTCATCGGATAGCGACGGCACGGCATACTCTGTACTGTGCATGTGCGCCGGCCCACTGCCTTGCACATCCGCAGCACAGATATGAAGATGGCAGGCACATAGGCTGGGGTCACCAGCCCGGGTACAGGGTCCGGCTCAGCCGTGCGCAGGCAGCCTTAGCTTATGGGCTCATGTCCATGGGCGTTTTTTCACTGCGTACTACACATTCGTTGCACGGCCGTGTGATAGACACTGCATATTGATACGCATGAGAAATAGGTCGCAGCATGCTCTATTTCTCTGCGCAATGTGAGCCCTATACATTTGTATAGGCAGCATATATGCAACACTGTCCATGCACAATATATTGCATATGGGTGCCATTTTCATACACAGCCCCTCTATGAAAAAGAGCGGGAAATTGAAAAGAAAGAAAAAAAGAGTCACGCTGCACATGACCACTGCGTTTTACCGCTACGGCCGTTGACACGAGGCCGATCTCTGATTTGGTCAAAGACTAAAAAATCTTGACACGAATGCCACGCTGTACCCATGCGGAATCTGCGTCGGATATTCTGCACATGGGTTTGCCCATTTATAAAGACTCCTGACACACATTTCAATGAGTACCCTCACATTGAGTGTTTTTGTGCCTGCATTTCCGTCCTTCTATTTTTGTGCGCATTGATAACACCGGGATCTAATTAGCCTGTCGAAACTATTCAAAACCATAGGACCAACTCATACGACTTGACAAGACTAAAAAGGGGTAGCCAGAGGAGACCAGCCCAATGATCTAACATCAAGATCTACCGGTCTGCATTATGAGGTCTACGAGTAGTTCACAAACTACTATTTGACATAATTGTCCTCTTCATGGTGGATCCATCAATGCAGAAGACTTAGGTAAAAGAACCTTCTGTGTATTTATATATTGTTTTGGGTTTTTTTCAGATTTTTTCCAACTGAATCCATTAGACTTTTTGGCATTGTATAAGGATAACCTTTCCATTGATGATCATGCTGGTCTGGAAATGGTATTTCATGGTACTTGATTTTAAAACTAATTACGAGCAAAGGTAATAAATATGCATGAGTGAAAATAGTGGAGGTTCTGCCGTCTGATGATAGCGTGTGTTACAAATACTGTGTGTTAGCACATAAATATCACTTTCCATTAAAAACCTCACAATCCACTTCGTAGTCATTTCAATGACCATTTTAATAAATACCGCTAGATCTTAGATATTCACATTTCGGCCCCGGTTTCCATGACCTTCAAGTCCTTGTTCTTCAGAGATGGGGGCTAATGGGTGTTGCTATTTGGAGGTTGAATTAAGTGATTGAGTGGTGTCCATTATTAGCAGAAGATTAATGATCTACCTGCTGGTCATTAAACCTCCTTCAGTTCACAGGACCATTTTATCTTTCAGACCAAATTGCCATTGTCCGGTATTTTGGTTAACGAATTATGTAATTTTCTATAACGGGAAATTATACTTTAATTCTTTACTCTTTAGGTTTAATTCAATTTCTTCATTTCTATAGAGATCTATGCGTCCATCTTCAGCTGCCGAGAGGAGCCTGCAGGCAGAAATGATAGCCGAAGCGCTTAGGTGAGCGCTGCATCCCACTCATTTCAGCGGTCAACGGGGGTCTCAGCAGTTGGACCCCCACTGATCAAAACTTTTGACGTGTCCCTTCTACATGTCAAAAGTTTGTGAAAAGTACAGTTACTCTTTAATGAGTTGTATATGAATGGAAAAACATGGCTACATTTTCCAAAAACAGCACCATATGTATTGTGGCAAGTTGGGGGTACTTGCCCGGGATCTCCTGCTTATTTTTCCTTGCCCAGGGGTGGCAGCACCGCAATGATGTCCAGAAGCAGGGTAAAGTCCAAATGCTGGTTTCTCCAGCGTTTATTTCAGCATAGGTATTCAGTTTACAAACCTTCCACTATATCAAATGCAACTGCACACTGTTGTCCACCACAGTGCTCACAGCAACGCACACTGCTTCTTCCAGCGGACCTTCCAGGAAGGTGACTTCGCCCCGACAGGCAGTGAGCGAGGGGCCGACTACCCCCTGTCCGCTCCATGTTTCCAGGTCCCTCACAGACCAGCTTGCAGGTGCAGGTTAACTAAATCAAACACAGTGACTGTGCTCAGAGGCCCTCTACAGGCCACTCTTGCTACTGCACTGTCACAGTATCTAGAGATTTAGTCTGTTAATGCAGCTTGAAGGGGTCGTCTAACCACATGACACTAAAATAACAAACCGAGTCATATGCATCTTACTGATCCACACTACTCCAGTAACGCAGTTTTCGAGTTCCCCTCTCTTATATTTCTTGGTCTCTTTCGACAAGGGAATGTGACCACTCTGTCACTCATTGGCCACAGTGGTGACCTGCTGCAGCCAGTGATTGGCTGAGCTGGGACATTTCCATGTTGACAAGGACCAGGAAGTACAAAAACCAGTGAGGAAGATGGGAAGTTGTAGCACCAGAGCAGCGGGGATCAGTAAGGTGAGCGTGATCACCATTATCAGAGAAAGCTTAGGGCTCTTTCGCTCGAGCGCATATACGGCGTATTTTTACAGCTGACGGATCTACGTGACCATCTCAGACATTGATTTCCAATGCTTTCATTCACACGGCAAATATACGGTGCATAAAAATGTTGAACCATAAAAAATGGAACATATGTGACCGAAATACGTGCCGCAAATATACGGTGGGTAAAAAGATAGTTCTGGAGCTATTTTTTCAACCGATATATGGCTGGGCTTCCATATACATTTTTTCACAAAAAACGTCGCTCACGGTCGTGTGAATGGACTAGAAAACACTAATTAGTCGTGTTCAGGGACTTAGTGAAATATTGGAACGGACTGTGTAGTCTTGCCATGAATCCGGGCATCACACATTGAGATACGTTTGGTTAATATGTTTAGAGGCTTTATGATATATCCAGATGTATCTCAATATTGTCTTCAGTACGGTTGTTGGTCTCTGGTGGTTCCAGAATTGTGGATCACACCTTGGTTTTCTTGGGTCTGGTCTTTGGTGGCCCTGGTTATTGTTTGGCTGGTTGCTATATTTCAGGTAGCTGGGAACTCCTGAGTTTAGATGTGGATGTCAGCGATGAGTGTCTTGAACTTATCCTGGTTGCAACTATAATTATACAATCCTGAATATTTTGCAAGTCCTTATGCAGAGTGCTGGAGGGCGCTACGATGATGAGATTGGCAGAAGGTAACTTGGATCACTGTGGTTATCACCAACACTTCATCAACCAATCGCACCTGCAGCAGTTGGGAGTTTATGCTTTTTACTATAGATGATAATCGTGACGCCAGTGCTCTGTAGCACAGCGATGGCATTAATAGCAATAATGCAGAATCAGGCTGAATCCGTAAGATTCACTTTTACTAACACTTGTAGATATCAACTACAACTTAAAAGCACATTTACACGGAGACTAGTAAATAACAGTAAATTTGTATCTAAGCAGAAATGGCAGGAGACTGCTCACACTACCCATGCAGGTCTCTCTCAGCAGGGTCTTAGGGAACCAATCCTTCAATCCCAGGCTCTGTATTGCTCTCACACCACTGTCTTCTGGCCAAACCTGTTATTTGTCTCATTTGGTAGACTGGCCATTTAGAAAAATCACTGCCTGCAACCAATAGCAATGGTCTATCATACCCTGTTGTTGGCAGACTTCCTTACTCATCAGGGCACTGCCCATGGGCGTGGGGTAAGTTCCAAAACTACCTCAGTTTCTCATAGAGATTTGTAGTACCCTTCTGGGTCACTATATCTTTTTTGGATTTTATGATTCAAGATTTTTTGGTTACAAGTTGGGTTTTGTAGCTGCTGTAGGCAATTCCATATCCAAAGGTCATGTAAGTCCTCCGGAACACTAGCGTATTTTGGGCTGTTTTAATTCACGGGCAGCACACGGCCCCATTATAGCCTATATGACTATGCAGATCATCATTTTTTGAAGCAAACTGCCTCAAAAGACTTGGTGCATGTCCTACCCCTGCCCGTCTCCAGGACAAGAAATAGGACATGCTAATGAGAACACGAGAAGTGTGCACCCAGCCCAAGTGTTCTTTCACACTATGTTTTATAAGGTTCATTCTAGTTCTGTTCTCCATGCAGAAAATTGCATGGGTGCAGAAACCAGGATGGAACTTGGACAGCACATTAAAGGAGAATGTGACAAACAAATATGTCTTTGGTCACCATTTCACATAGTTTCCATCCCTGTAAAGGTCCATTTACATGCAAAAATAATCTTTCAAACGATTGAAAGATTGAGAGTTTTGGCCATCTTTTTTGCATAAAGTGTTAACAGACACCAATGTCCATTAACACTTTATCATCTTCATTTGCATGTAAATAGGCCTCCACAAGCTGTTTGCAGAGCCCAGCATGTCACTAATCACACACCCAGCTGTGCATATAGCTGCATTTTTCTCGTTGGGGCTGTCGGCAGAATAGAATGTAATCTTCTGACTCCCGCGGAGAACACAGCATGCGGTCTGTTGAGAGATACTTTATCTCTCTGCGGCTGAACGATGGATTTTAAGTTCACCTTAAAATCATCGTTCAGACGAAAAGTGCACGATGGCCGCGTTTACATGTAACGATTATCACTCATTTTCGGCAGTTTGTACGAACTTTAGGCAATAATCGTTACTAGAGATGAGCGAACGTACTCTTTTCGGGTGTTTTTGCACTCGAGCACCGCTTTTTCCGAGTAACTGACTACTCGGACGAAAAGATTCGGGGGGCGCCGGGGGTGAGCGGGGGGTTGCAGAGGGGAGTGGTGGGGGGAAGAGAGAGCTCCCCCCTGTTCCCCACTGCTACCCGCCGCCCCCCCGCCGCCCCCCGAATCTTTTTGTCCGAGTAGTCAGTTACTCGTAAAAAGCGGTGCTCGAGTGCAAAAACACCCGAACCGAGTACGGTCGCTCATCTGTAATCGTTACGTGTAAATGGGCCTTAAGTCTTTTTCACTGTACAAAGAAGCAACATATCAGGTGAGACCAAAGAGGCTTTCGTCTCACAGATTCTCCCCTATAGTTCCATCCTGGTTTCTATCCCCATGCAGTTTACCTTATGGAAGACAGAACCAGTGTCACTCTCACAAAACCATAATGTGAAAGCCTTATGGTGCTGCAGGTGTGATGTGGTTGTGTTTTCAGGGGTGACATTTTAATGACAGCGTGCCCTAAGGTAGGTGTGATTTTTGGACATTACGAAGAATGGAAATCAAACATATATTCTAGATTTCAACATAAAATTACATTTCCTGGAAAAGAGCGAGGAGGATGAACATCTCATGTGTTTTGACTTTGGTAAGTGACATGTAAGGTTTTAAAAGTTCTCCACTCTATAATTTTGCCTGTTGAGAGTTCCCGTCTTATTCACCTATATAATCACAGACTGCAATTAATGTTCTGCGTTCCCTCACCTCTTTCACATTAATCGGAGCCACCATCACCTATTCAAAGCCCCTTTACACTGATGCAGTCATTTTGTCGCGCCTTATTATTATTTTTTAGATTAAATGCGTCTTCTTGATCTATTTTTTAGAGTCAGCCCTATAGTTATACCCCTTAATTTTGGTGAGGGTTAGAAGAAAAAATGATGCTTGAGTACTCAGATTTATTTAGTATAGGATGCTTTGAAGAGTCATAATCAGGGTCGTATCTAGAGATGAGCGAGTATACTCGCTAAGGCACATTACTCAAGCGAGTAGTGCCTTAGCCGAGTATCTCCCCGCTCGTCTCTAAAGATTCGGGGCGGGGGAGAGCGGGGAGGAACAGAGGGGAGATCTCTCTCTCCCCCCCCCGCTCCCCGCCGCAACTCACCTGTCACCCGCGCCGGCCCCCGAATCTTTAGAGACGAGCGGGGAGATACTCGGCTATGGCACTACTCGCTCGAGTAATGTGCCTTAGCGAGTATACTCGCTCATCTCTAGTCGTATCCCTTGAATTCAGAAACCGCAAAACCTGAAATTATTTTTGTACACTTCATCATATAGATTTATGGTTTCTAGTCATGACCTATAAGCATAAATACACTATGTTGGCAAAAGTATTGGGACACCCACATATCATACGCTGTCAGGCGCAGGGAATATGCAAGTCGGATGGGAAGGACTAGGGCCATTGTTTATAGCGAGGTCCACCCTCAATGCCAATGGATTCAGAGACATACTGGACAATGTTGCGTTACCTACCCTTTGGCAATACTTTCGTATAGCTCGGTGTATCTACCAACATCACCTAGCACCATGTCATGCAGTATGCAGTGTTGAGGCTTAGTTTGAGGTGTAGAACATCTGCAAACTTCATGGCCAGCCCAAAAGTGCGGATCCCAGTCCCATCGAGCATCTTTGGGATGAACTAGAACACCGTATCTGTGCACATCCAACACGCCATCATCCCCCTCAAACCTATCTGAAGTTCTCCTCAAGAAATGGAGGCAAATCCCTCCACACATCCATCGGAATTTGGTGGAAAGCAACCTAGGAGGGTTACTGCAATCATTGAGGCCAACCAGGGTACTGAAAATTGTGAATTAAATGTCATCACCTACTATGTGTGTCTCAATACTTTTGTCAACATAATGTACATATCTCGTCAAGGCTGTCTTAATAATGCGCAGCCAGACGTAACTATAGAGAGTGCAATGGTAGTAGTCGTTAATGGCTACTCTGCCACGTAAGAAGACACCAGTATTAGAAATGACACATGGCACAGATGTATTACTTCTAATCTTGACTATCACAACACTCTACTTCGTTATTGTAGCACACCTATATTAATTGCGTAGCCAATCAATAGAAGGCAATGATCTCCGCAAATTGTGTAGGGCACCGAACAAACAATTGGTGTCTAAAGACAAGTGGCATGCTGAACATTCGTTTGGCCCTCTCTATATCGGTAGGTTGGGTCCTGTGGTGGATTTTGCATTGGAGCCCAAGAGAATGTATTCTGTTGTTCGGCCCATTAGTTATGCTAGTCAGGGTAGACTTTGTGCTGCAGCCTCTGCCATTTATCAAAGTGCAATAGGGTGTTGTGCCCACCACATAATACCAGTAGGTATTACTGTATTACCTTTCGCTACTTCTCTTCACCTGGTTACCCAAGCGATGCCCCATGTGCACCTCATGTGTTTTTTACTTTCAGATATTGTGATTGCGTGGATCAGGCAATGATGTAAAGATATTCCCATTCACTTATCTTTAAGAGTCCATTTGTAATGTCCAAAAAGTTTTTTGTTTTTTTTTTTAAAGTTCTCTTCGAGCGGGCTGCACAATTTTCTTGGAAAGTCATAGGAGTCAGCTGGGCAAAACTGAGGACAGGTAGAAGACGTTCTTGAAGGTAGGGCTTTTTTCCCATCTGGTCTGTTTTCACGGTAGTGCTCCAGGGATGAACAGAACGCGCACACTAATGATCCGTGTAGATAATATATTTGCTTTTTTTAACTATCCTTGGTTCATATTGCTAATTGGTTCTTTTATTAAGAAGAATGGAGCAGATTAATGAGACATTTTTGCTGCCCAGGTAGGAGGTATGGTAAAGTAGAGTAAATAAAGATCAAATTTGTAGTAACAAGAAGGTAAAAACAGCAGACCGGACACAGAGATAAAGCGCGTCCTTCCTGTATAGAGTAGAAATAAAACCTGGCAAATAGGCAACACGCTATATGCAAATACAGCAGAACTATACTGCGCACCCCAATAGGCCATTGAAGTGAATGGGCCACGCAAATACGTGGTGAATGCGCAGGAAACCGATGTATTCACTGCATATTTGCGCAGTATCTCAGGGGGCCCATCTACGTTCTTTTTGGCGTGCCCAAATAGGCAGGCATAAGCGATTTTTGATTGCGCAAATACACAGCGTATTTGTGCTACTGAAATACCCATGTGAACAAGCCCTAATACTGACCCCCACAGTGGCCCCAGTAGTAACATTACCCCCCAGCAGCCACCATTGACCCCCAGTAGCGACCATTAACCCCCCCTCTCAGCAGCCACCATTAACCCCCCCTCTCAGCAGCCACCATTAACCCCCCCCAGCAGCAGCAACCATTAACCCCCCCCAGCAGCAACCACCATTAACCCCCCCCCCAGCAGCAACCATTAACCCCCCTCCCTCCAGCAGCCACCATTAACCTCCCTCCCCTAAGCAGCCACCATTACACCCCTCCTCTCAGCAGCAACCATTAACCCCCCCCCCCAGCAGCAGCAACCATTAACCCCCCCCCCCCAGCAGCAACCATTAACCGCCCCTCCCCAGCAGCAACCATTAACCCCCCCCCCTAGCAGCAACCATTAACCCCCCCCCAGCACCAACCATTAACCCCCCCCCAGCAGCAGCAACCATTAACCCCCCCCCCCCCAGCAGCAACCATTAACCCCCCCTCCCCAGCAGCAACCATTAACCCCCCCCCCCTAGCAGCAACCATTAACCCCCCCCCCCAGCAGCAACCATTAACCCCCCCCCAGCAGCAGCAACCATTAACCCCCCCCCCCCAGCAGCAGCCACCACATTAACTCCCTCCCAGCAGCCACCTTTACCCCCCCCCCCTAAACCATATACTTACCTCCTCCTTGCTGTCTGCGCTGCTTCCCCTCCGCTCGCATATTAACATTTTCCACAGCACTTCTGCCCTATTCAGCAGTTCCAGCAGCCTGATTGGTGAATCAGCCAACCCAAACAACCAATCAGGTTGCTAGAATAGCTGAATAGGGCAGAAATGATGTGGAAATTGTTAATATGCGAGCGGGGAGCTGCAGCACCCCAGCTGGTAATCGCTTAGTGGTGAGCAGCGTCGGCACGCCGTGGGCCACATGAAACGAGGCAGCGGGCCGGATTCGGCCCGTGGGCCTTGTGTTTGACATATGTGTCCTAGAGCATACATACTATATAGGCAGATACTGGAGAGAGTTATGGTTGGTGCCATTGTTTTTTGGCATTGGGTAGTAATAATTAGAGATGAGCGAGTATACCCGTTAAGGCAAAAATACTCGAGCGAGTATCGCCTTTTTTGAGTACATGCCTGATTGTCCGAAAAGATTCGGAGGCCGGCCGGGGTGAGCGGTGAGTTGCGGGAGTGAGCATGGGGGAGCAGGGGGGAGAGAGAGAGATCTCCCTCCCGTGCCCACCTGCTCTACCCCGCCGGCCCCCGAATCTTTTCGGGCAAGCAGGCGTGTACTCAAAAATGGGGATACTCGTTCGAGTAATTTCCCTTAACGAGTACGCTCGCTCATCTCTACTAATAATCTATTGAAGACTCTCATATATAGTCATTCAAATGCTAGTAGGAGGGAATGAGCACAAGGGTCAGTAAATAGGGTACCAGGCCCATCTGCTCTTGTTGGCTTCTCTCTAGCACCATAAAGGTAGCCATACATATTAGACATATGTTGGCAAAAGTTGCTAATTTTGGCAGCCCTGACCAACTACTTGATGTATATGAAAGTGTCTTGACTTTTCATCAGGAAAAAGAAGGGTCAGGTAGGCTGTATTTCAACATGCCCAATCCTTTTGTTCTCAAGGGAGATAATTTGGTGAGGTCTATGGGCCTGAGCCGAATGTGCATGTAGATGGGGAAGGGTCAAAAGGAATAGTAGTCAGATATCGAAATGGGGCCACATTGAGAAAGTCCCTAGTTCATTCCAGCTATGTGGCCTCCTTTCTCTCTGCATGCCTCTGACGGTATCCAAAGTGCCAAAGTAGTAGTCTAATATCTAGAGTATCTCTATCATATGTTCAAGCCACCCTTGCTGGGTATTTTAGTGGCAGCACTGTACCCACAAGATTAGCAGCAGTAGCATGGCTACTATAGACCGCCATGCTTCTGCCCCAGCCTGGATCAGAGAAAAAAACTCCAATCCCGACACAATCCTGGCAGAACCAACCCCACCCGATAATGGAGAATACCAATCTCAGAGGCTGGCATAAAGTCATATATAGTCAGAGACCCAGTAGGTGCCTCTACAAATGCCATGCTACTGTCGGAAAACAGTAAGACAAATTTCTAATCAGTGTCAATGGGATTTGAACCCTTCATTCTGCAGATCTGATGACCCAAGATCACAGACTTCCCCAACCATATAGATGTAGCAGCAATGACGTATATCACATTATTACACTATGCAGATGCTATTTACATAACTGAATGAGATATCATAAGATCAAATTGACTGGATAGTCCCCCTTTAAATATGTGAACTGGAGTCCCATGATGCCATTTTCATAGTCTGATATCCTATAGCAAAAACAAATAAAGATTGCATGTTTCGAAGGAGACCAATCACGGCATCCGAGGAGGTGTTCCTTGTTTTTTTTCTGCTGAACTTTGCACGAGGCAGAGATTAAACTCCAGCGATCCCCTGATAGGGTTTCTTTCTAATGAATTATCATTATCATGGTCTGGAATCCATGCCGGTCCCTGAGCTATGAGGCTTTTTCTGTTTTTCCTCCTCTAATTTCTTTCATTAGAGCATTAGCCGGTGAAAAATCACTTTGTTCATTTTAACAATGCCGATGGGGTCTGTCTTTTAATTATTTGGGTCCTTCCGTAATATTAATTTTTAATTATATTCTTTTTTTCGCAGCATAAAGAGCTTTTTAGTCTATTAAAGATGCTATGCTTTCATTTTGCTGTTCATATGGGAATTAGAAGGTTTTGATTACCGGACTAAGGCGCAAATCGCGCCGGTCTCATACACTTGTATTAACACTGCCCTATATATCTGCTGGTTTGGTCCCTGATCAAATATAACTAGAGATGAGCGACTATACTCGCTAAGGCACATTACTCGAGCGAGTAGTGCCTTAGCCGAGTATCTCCCCGCTCGTCTCTAAGGATTCGGGGACCGGCGCGGGTGACAGGTGAGTTACGTGGGAGAGTGAGGGAGAGAGAGGTTCCTCCCCGCTCTCCCCCGCCGCTCCCCGCCCGCCCCCGAATCTTTAGAGATGAGCAGGGAGATACTCGGCTAAGGCACTACTCGCTCGAGTAATGTGCCTTAGCGAGTGTACTCGCTCATCTCTAAATATAACATATTTTATATTGAAAGTGGGAGGAAACCATTTGGCTTAAGATCTGCTTTTTGAGACAATGCAGGTGATGTTAAAGGGGTTGTGCCACAATTGACTTTTATCACCTCTCCTATGAATAGGACAACGGAGAAAGTCCAGCGTTGGGTAAAAAGCTTTCAGTCTTTATGAAACAATCCAGACAGACATGGAGGACAGAGGACATGTGCCGTCCTACATGTTTCAGGCAAGTATGTTGCACTTAACCGTCATAGACATCAAGGCACATGTGAGTAAGACATATTTTCACAATAGACAGCCAATAGGGGGCTTGAAACAAGAACACCTGACCATAGAGGCAAAATACAATTACAAGAAAGCAGAATAAAAATAACTAAAAGTTCAATGAAAAGTCCAGTTGGCAGTTCATATGCATCCAAAATGCCTCTCGATCAAGAAGTTTGCGATGATGATCTCCACCCCGTAATGGGCGGTTAACTCTTTCAATACCGCAGACTTGTAGAGAGGAAAAATCTGCTTCATGAAGCCAAAAAGGTTGATGGGAAATGGGATGAAACAGCTGACGCATTGGCTGTCTATTGTGATTTATGTGTTACTGACATGTGCCTTGATGTCTATGATTACGGGCAACACACTTGGCTGAAACATGTAGGACGGCACATGTTCCTCCATACCTGTCTGGATTGTTGCTGGACTTTCTCCGTTTTCCTGTGCCTCGGTTGTGGTTTCCAGACAGTCCTTCCATGGGGGCCACTGCAGAGGAGCTGGTTTCTGGTTTGCATTTATCCTATGAATAGATGATAAAAGTCTGATCAGCAGTTGTCTCACCACTGAGGACCTCACCGATCCTGAGAACAGGGGTCACAGTAAGGGGGAGGTGGGGTGCAGTAAGCCCCAGTGAGGAGAAGATAGAATGGGCCGGTCACACATGCACGATGCCACTCCAATTCATCTTCCACGGGACTACTGGAAATAGCCGAGTGCTTGTACTTGGCTATATCCACTAGTCCCATTGAATTTAATGGAGTGGAATCGCATATATACGACTATTGCTCAATTCTATCTTTATGCAGCAAGCCCTCAGTGATGAGGAGAGGGGAACGCTGCATTCCCATTCTTGGGATCCGTGAGGGTTCAGCGGTGAGACCCCCACCAATCAGACATTTGTAATGGAGGGAGAGCTTTATTTAAGGTTGGATTTATATAAGAACCTGTTTAGTAATTGTACTTTTAAGAAGGGGAGGAAACAGCAAGTTTAAAGGGGTTGTCTCGCGAAATCAAGTGGGGTTATACACTTCCGTATGGCCATATTAATGCACTTTGTAATATACATCGTCCATTAAATATGAGCCATACAGAAGTTATTCACTTACCTGCTCCGTTGCTGGCGTCCTCGTCTCCATGGTTCCATCTAAATTCGCTGGCAGCTTGCTTTTTTAGACGCGCTTGCGCAGTCCGGTCTTCTCCTCTCAGCACGAGCCGCTTCAGTGTGCTCGCCGCTACAGCTCTTCTGCGCATGCGCAGATGAGCTGTCACTGCTCGGGAGCGCACTGGAGCGGCCATTCTGTACCATCCTCTGTTAGAGGAAGGTGCAGAGCCGCCCAGCTGTCCCAAGAAGCCGCCCAGCTGTCCTGCCGTCCTGCCCAGGTAAGTGATGGCCCGGGGGGCTGTCGCTGTGCCGGGGGGGGGGCTGTCGCTGTGCCGGGGGGGGGGGCTGCCGCTGTGCCGGGGGGGGGGGGCTGCGCCGGTTACCTGCTGCCTGGCGGTGGGTGACTGTGTGCCGTGGTCGGCTGCGTTCAATCCAGGAGTCCGGTCGGCGGCTGCGGGGCGTCTGGTTGTCAGGGAGACACAGCTGGTAGCGTCTCGGGAGCGCGCACGTCGGGCTACAGCAAGCGATGGGGAAAGAGCCGGCGGCCATCTTGGGAAAATTCTTATAAGTTGCTGAAACGCTGGAACTGTAAGTACAAACCAGCTAGAAAAGTCATTTACAGGGGGGCTTAGTAATGTATGCTTAATTAGGGGGGCTGGGCAAAAAAAAAAATTCATTGCTTCCTCGAGACAACCCCTTTAAGCCCGAAATAGGCAGTAAAGAGAGCGAAAGAGGCAGGTGAAAAGAGTCCCTCCTGTGAGTGATGCTGTGGAGCCAGTTACATATTGATATACGGATCAGAGGCCTCTGCGAAGAAGTAGCAAGTTCAATCCATGTCGGTGGCGACACCCAATTAAGGCCTCATGCACACGGCATTTGCACAGCGGAAGATCAGCGAGTCAGTGCGGAAGTGATTTTTAAATGCTTGCCAGCAATCGTGAATGCAGTCATTTTTCTGCGCAGATGTACATGGATGCATAAGAGATCATCCGCGCAGAAAAAAAAAAATCACAAGCCCAAAGTGACTGCCTTCCCCCTCCTCCCCACCTCCCTGCTCGCTCTCCAAGCAACCAGAGAGTAATCTGCCTACAAATCCCTAACGCATCCGCAATGGAATTGCGGACGCATTGCGGATCGCTTGCCTCCAGAGAGATCAATGCAGCCCATGCGCGCAGAATCCACGCTAAAATGGAGCATAGTGCGATTTCTTTTCGGCACACGAAATCCGTAAATCGAATCTGCATGTGTGTGTGGGGCTGAGAAAGCTCCATGCTTTCTTACGGGCGACTAGGACAGCGGATCTCCTGCGTGGTTGCCAATCATGGATTCCGCAAATCAAATCTGCCCGTGTGTTTGAGGCTTAAATCAGATATTGTTGGGCAAGTGCAGTTAGTGAAGCGGCTCCTCTGTACTCGTCCTTGCTGAAGCAGCCTGTGCAAATGGGAGAAGTGCCATAGACTTTGCTGTTAATGCCGTTCTTACTATTTACCAAGTAAATCTAGTTCTACTGTTTTGAGATGGCCTTGCATGCGGATTATGTGACCTTTCCCCATAACCTCTGGTGTGCAACAAGCAGTCAGATATTTTTCCATACCCGGCCACTGACTGAACCGGTGTGGCTGGAATCTGGGCAAAGCTATATGCAGCTTCCACACCATACAAAACCTTAACAATGAAACCAAAAACTGTGGGGTAAAGGTGATCTACGGTATGCCAAAGGTGATCTACGGTATGCCAAAGGTGATCTACGGTATGCCAAAGTTGATCAACGGTATGCCTAAGGTGGTCTAGGGTATACCAAAAGTGATCTAAGGTATGCCAAAGGTGATCTTCGCTTTGCCAAAAGTGATCTATGGTATGCCAAAAGTGATCTATGGTATGCCAAAAGTGATCTACGGTATGCCTAAGCTGATCTACGGTATGCCTAAGCTGATCTACGGTATGCCAAAGCTGATCTACTGTATGCCAAAGGTGATCTACGGTATGCTAAAGGTGATCTACGGTATGCCAAAGGTGATCTACGGTATGCCAAAAGTGATCTACGGTATGCCAAAGGTGATCTACGGTATGCCAAAGTTGATCAACGGTATGCCTAAGGTGGTCTAGGGTATACCAAAAGTGATCTAAGGTATGCCAAAAATGATCTACCGTATGCCAAAGCTGATCTACGGTATGCCAAAGGTGATTCATGTTTCCTTCCTGGCGGATTATCATCTTGCAAACGCTTCTGCATTTTATATTTTATTGTGAAAAATAGAAAGAAATGACCAGCAGCAGTTTTCTAGAGCCTGTTGTATTTTTTCGCACAACGGTCTTTATTGCTAGTTACACATAAAAGATGATTCATTATTATTTTTGTACTTTAAATTATTATCTACCATATGTCACTTCCTCTAGAACGCTTGCCCTATCCATAAAAAGACATAATCCAAGCAAATATAAAAACTTTATAAAAGGATTACTGCCATTAGCATTCTGCGCGGCTAGTAACTAATATTTATTTCCATGGCATGCGCTCGTAATTTTTTGTTGACATTTCGAAACGCGGGAAAAAAAAATCCAGCAAAGACAAATTGTCAAATATGTCCACCAGATGTGTGAGCACTAAAAAGCAGCTGCAGCTATTTTACTTAACGGGATTAAGCATTTCCTTTGTTAATTACCTATAAAGTGCTTTCAAAATCTGTAGCAGCAGGTTTTATAAACCGGTAGATATAGGCCATAGTTGGCAAAAGTAATTTTGGCATATCCTGGAATATAAGAACTGTTTGAGTCACAGCTGAAGGTAATATGGTGATAGCCACTTGGGGTGATCGGAAGGATTCAGTATTGAGCAGAGATGAGCTGCCTCCCTGCCTGCAGCTCCCCCTCCCCTCTCACAGCATGAGTCTAACGCACAGCATCTCAGAAGTTATGTGTTCTCGAAATCTCATTAAATAAAGACTACGATATTCGCTAACCCTCTATATTTTTTATTTATACCCGACACTTGTCAAATCATGATTAGGACACACATCAGACTCAACAATCCATCTTTTAGGATATTCTCCCGATTACCGTAGGACTGAAATAACTGGGTCGAAAGTAATTAATGGAATAAGAAGATTAATTTTAATCTGTTCAAATAGTAGAAAACTTCACAGGTGTTTGCTACAGGGGAAATTCACATGAAGGGTATGCTCATATGGTCACATTTGCTGTGCATGCGATGCGGAATCAGTGTGGATGCCGCATCAAATCTGCCCCAGTCAAGCATCCCATTAGTTTGAATGGAAATCAGCGCTGTAGTCTGTAGGAAGGGACATGGCACTTCTCGACGGGGATCCTGTGCCAGATCCGTGTCAGGAATTCTGCACTCAGATTTGCCCATCGAAAACGGCTAAATCTGTGTGCGGATCCGCAGCAACAGGGTTGCCAACCATCCAAAAATTCCTGGACAGTTTTTTAAAAAACTACGACACTTTTTTCCAGGGTCCGTGAAATAAGTCCCTGAGACTGGAGATCCTTGAGTGGGTTGCGATGACTGTAATTATCATCATTTTACAGCTGACAGTAAATGCTCGTAATGAGCTCATATCAGACATGTAATAATTAGAATCTTTATCATTTAGTATGGTTTTCCACTGTGTCCGTACATAAATACTGCCTGTACGTGATTTTTGGAAAAGCTGTCTAGTTAAACAAAAAATTCAGGTTAGCAACCCTGTGCAGCATACAAAGAGGTAAAATCACAGCCCAGCTGAGGGTTCCTGCCATAGATTTTGAGGCAAAATCCACATAAAAAGAAAATCTGAAGCCGATTCCGCTTCTAAATGTCTCCTAGAATGACACATTTTTTTCAGTTGATTTTTTAAGAATCTGTCAAAAAAATTCTCCATGTGCCATTAAAGCTATACAAAGGTACA
This sequence comes from Eleutherodactylus coqui, assembly GCF_035609145.1. Taxonomy (NCBI): domain Eukaryota; kingdom Metazoa; phylum Chordata; class Amphibia; order Anura; family Eleutherodactylidae; genus Eleutherodactylus; species Eleutherodactylus coqui. The sequence goes on from NC_089838.1 coordinate 21,873,325, forward strand.
GTAGGGCGCCATAGTGGGTGCTATCAAGGGCGTAACTATAGAAGGTGCAGGGGATGCGGTTGCACCCGGGCCCAGGAGCCTTTACTTACGCCCCTGGGTGCTATAATATACTATTCATGAGACTTCATAGCAGAGGCATAACTTGAAGCTCCCGGGCCCCGATGCGAAATCTGTAACAGGGCCCCCAACTATAATGCTTTATTCAAAGTACTGGGCTCCCTATATGGAGAGGAGAGGCCTCATGGCCCCTAAGGCTCCAGGGCCCGGGTGCAACCTGGGTATAGCTACTGGGAATTGTGGTAGAGGTTTGCAGTGATAAAAATCCCCAATCACTGCAGTGGATTCTGCTACTTTATAGAAGCAACTGAACACCTTCTGTTCATGGACCCCCAACAATCATCAGTGGTAAACTTACAGACAGTCCGCAAAAGTCAGGTGATTTTTTTCTGTCGTCTGTAGCATGTCGATACTTTTGAAAACAGCGCTTGCCCAGGGTCTGGTGCATCAGCTGGTGGTGCTGGGCATGTGCCCCAGATGCCTGGTGCTATTGATGCCCCAGGTCTGAATTAAAGGGACTGTCCAGGAGTTAAAAAAAAGATACCCTTTAAATTCCCCATAGCTCCAGCACCGATGCTCCCATCATTACCTGCTAGTCTTTGGCATCGGCACCAGCTGGGCGAGCTGAGAATTGTGTTATTTTTACATGCTGTTGCTGGATCCTTTTTTGAACTGCTGCACAACCGCTTATGTTTTGTGATTCAAGGACATTATGTTGTGAGCATTTTGAGGGTGCGATGAGTAGGGGTATGTTCACGAAAAGCGGCGGGTATATTCCCATACAAATCTAAGTCTGTCCATGATGCCACTTTGCTTTTCACATGGTTATAGTTTACAGTTGCACCATATAGCGATGCCTCGTCATCTATGGGTTATGCGAGTCGTTCTACTTATTCATAACATTGTTTAACAAGCAAAACCCAATTATCAGCACATTTAATCAGACTAAACCCAGAGAAAATCTCATTTACTTTAATGCCGTCCCTGAATAATTCACAAGCTGCTTGGACCATCAAAGTACCGGCTAGTCCATTACTGCTGCGAAACCAACCACTTAACTCCTTCACGGAAGGGGGCCTCATATCACTGTAGGCTACGACTAACGATAAGAAGATCTGAAATACATAAGGCATGCATATGGTCATATTACAGTTCTACATGTAATGGCCTTAATACAGCGACTGTATTACGGCCTCAATATCCAGACCCCCACGGTGCCGCAATTATTGGTTTGTGAAGGCAGACCTTCAGTGATCAGCTGATCTCCACACCAGCTATAATATTAAAGGGGGCTCTTATGATAAGTGAACCTTTAGTTTCGGCAAAAAATTGTGGAGTAAGAGGGTGTTTCTTGCCTGCAGTTCTCTGCCGTCCCTCCGATTCACCAGTTCCAAGTCTTGTTTTCAGTCATCCAAGATCGCCAATGCAGTCTTCAGACTACTCAATCCCCCATGCATATTTGGTATTTCAGCCGCACTTCAGTAGCGGTGAGCGATTCCAGCGACCTGATTGGTTGTTGGGTACACCCCCCCCCCCCCACTTTGGAGATGTGCACGAGTGGCCGGCCCGTTAAATAAGCAGCAGCAGGGCCGTAGGAGGGTCGGCAACTAAGCCCAACCCTAAACCCTAACCCCTAACCATAAACCTAACCCTTAACCCTAACCATAAACCTAACCCTAACCCTAAACCTAAGCGTAAACCCTAACCATAAACCCTAACCATAAACCCTAACCCCCCACGGGTCTCGTGAAGTAGCACTCATGCACATCTCCAAAGGGGAGGGTGTACCCAACAACCAATCAGGTCGCTGGAATCGCTCACCGCTACTGAAGTGCAGCTGAAATACCAAATATGCATCCCCCACAGTACATTGGTAGTGTTAGACAAGTGTATAACTGCTCTCTGATTGGCCAGATCTGCTCACATGATCAGCATTGACCAATCAGAAAGCAGTGTGCATTAGGTAGTTAGAAAATTTTGGATGACCAAAAATGGGGCCTAGAAAATGTGTAATTGCAGAGGCATCAAAGAAGAACAACTGCAGTAGTTTTCCTGTTTCCTCCTATTATCCTGGGACAGAATTTGGTCCTGCAACAGGAGAGTTGTTTTAAAAATGACAGTTTTAGTAAATACCTGTATTGCTTATAAAATAAGAATTCAGGAGCGTCTTTTTTTTAGAAGTTTTTATTGTGCCATTCCTCTGTTATTCCTCCTGGCTAATAATTGAATAAATTGACAACTCCGTACTACTATTTTCCTTGGCAATGGGATATGGCGCTACCCAATCACATATAAGTTTTATGCTGGCAGTATGTTTGGACTTCGTTGGCAAAGGGAAAGAGTAACACTCAATATATTCATACATATCATACAATATATTCAATGGTAACAATCTATATAGTCAAACATTTCCAGGAGGAGTAACAAAGGGACATCACAGTGCAAGATTCTAAAAAAAAGATGCGGGATGCAAGCATTTACTGAAACAGATATGACAGGAGAGCTGATGGGTCTTCTATAAATGATAATATTTGGCACTCCTGGTAGCCACCACCAGGGGGTGCTCTGGAATTTACTGCATACAGATTACGCATTTTTTAAAACATGATTTTCTACAAATTTATCTCATGCTTACATATTGTATACTTTTATTTTCTCGAACGCAATATGATTTATCAGCTCCCTTTGAATCCTCATTATAATAATACATTCACCTTATTTCATAGGTGATCGATACTGCATATCCGCTTTTCCACAGTAGATATAACGAAGAAATCATTGGCAGCTTTCCTTTTTCTCGCCGGCTGGCCAATATCCCTGATGTAATAATTAATACATGACGATAACATAAAACCAACAAGCTTAACCACAGAGTAGGTGAGACGGTACCAGGCTGCAGAGAGCATTTAAATAGGACTGATGAAGCTTTAAATGTATCCCCGGTGCCAAGACGTCGCCCCCGCCCCTCCCCCATTGTGCCCCACGCGGATCTCCTCGGATCACTCAAATTCCATATCAATTATCGGTTTGAAAAGACAATGTTAGCATTACAGTTTGCTAAATAAGCAAGTGAGAGAACATAATCTGTCACGGAGAGAAGCAAAGGTGCCAGCACTCGGCTGATTTTCGCTTCTACTGAAATGCATAAATAAGTGAAATATCAGCAGTCTCATACATCACCGTGCTGTTTTTTGCACGTTTTTATTTTTAACCATTCACCCGCCTGGAAGATTTATTTACAGCAATGATCTACTACAAGCATGGTTGGCCTTAGCTACATGTGACCCGTATGGTCACACAGGCATCAGCCACTAGCTTGTAGAGGGACACCAGGCGAATGTAGGCTAGGGGCGATCGCCCACTTGGGTCCGCCTGTTCAGTTGATCTTCTTCCTCCGTGTGGCAGTATCTTGCAGATCTACATAAATCATCACCCTCATGGCTCTCTCATGTTCTGAGGCGCTGCTGTTTCGCCCTGCAACATAATCGCTTAATTCTGCTACTATATTTATGTTATGATCTTGGTTCTGGTGTTATATTTATGTTATGATCTTGGTTCTGGTGTTGTATTTATGTTATGATCTTGGTTCTGGTGTTGTATTTATGTTATGATCTTGGTTCTGGTGTTGTATTTATGTTATGTGTTTTATTCTGGAACTGTATTTATGTTATCAGTTTGCTACTGATATGTCTATTTACTGAGTTTGGTTAGTGCTGCATTTATGTACTGAGCTTGGTTCTGGTGTTATATTTATGTTATGATCTTGGTTCTGGTGTTGTATTTATGTTATGATCTTGGTTCTGGTGTTGTATTTATGTTATGTGTTTTATTCTGGAACTGTATTTATGTTATGAGTTTGGTACTGATATTATGCCTATTTACTGAGCTTTGTTAGTGCTGTATTTATGTACTGAGCTTTGTTCTGGTGTTGTATTTATGTTATGATCTTGGTTCTGGTGTTGTATTTATGTTATGATCTTGGTTCTGGTGTTGTATTTATGTTATGTGTTTTATTCTGGAACTGTATTTATGTTATGAGTTTGGTACTGATATTATGTCTATTTACTGAGTTTTGTTAGTGCTGTATTTATGTACTGAGCGTGGTTCTGGTGTTGTATTTATGTTATGATCTTGGTTCTGGTGTTGTATTTATGTTATGATTTTGGTTCTGGTCTTCTATTTATGTTATGTGTTTTATTCTGGAACTGTATTTATGTTATGAGTTTGGTACTGATATTATGTCTATTTACTGAGTTTGGTTAGTGCTGCATATATGTACTGAGCTTGGTTCCGGTGCTGTATTTTTGTTATGAGCTTGGTTCTGGTACCGTTTGACATGAGTTTGGTTCCTGTGCTGTATTTATGTTCTGAACATGTTTCTGATACCGTATTTATGTTAGTAGTTGGTTCTGGTACTGTATTTATGTTAAGAACTTGGTTCTGGTACAGTATTTATTCACTGAATTGTTCTGCTGCACATATGCTGCCATCTTGTTACTTTCTGCATAAGCCGAATAGAAAGCCCCCTAGAAAACCCTGAATTCAAAATTGGCCTATGTGTAGTTTTTTTATGATGGGGAAGGGAAGGGGCAAAAGAAATTCTGCACAGGATGCCATCTAACCTAAAGCTGATTTCAAGCAATTCTAGATGTAGCAGTATTAAACATGGTATTTGATGGGGATCTGTTACCAAGACAGTCTATACATGACTGCATCTGATACGGTAATGCAGTTTTACCCATTGACAGGTGGAGCAATAGTATGGAGTTTGGGGAAAGGGAGGTGTCATATATGGTAGTGATGCAGCCAGTCAGACATGGCCGTCAGTCACTGACTATTCTCAGCCTCCTGCTACTGATGGTGCTTGGAGGGGAAAACGTAAAGTAAAATCACACTGGGAAATCTGTGTTTCTTATATAGGAAGGGGTGTAGCAATAAGGGGTGCACAGGATGGTGCCGGAGGGATAGTGCATGGTAGGTGGGAGGTCCTGTTACAGATTTTGGGGCAGGAACTTCGAGTGATGGTTCTGCATATGGGAATCTTGACATGCTTCATAAAGTCTTAAAGGTGTTTTACAGTTTTATCAATATAGATTATTCATTCTGTATAATGAAAAATTATCCAGTTTTTTAATCTAGTTTCTATATCAATTTCTCACAGTTGCCAAGATCTCTGCTTGCTGTCATTTAGCAGGACCTTCAATGATTACTTGCAGGTGATACAGATAATAACCCTTATTGACTAAGACCATAATACCCCTTAGGCCCCAGTCAGACAGGTGTTTGTTCGCTGCACATGTTTTGTGCGTTTGCGATTCGCATCTAATAGAACTAATGCTTTTCAATGGCAGCGGTCACATGTCCATAAAATTTGCACCTACAAAAGATAGAACATATGGCTGGCAATGGACGCAGTCATGCGTTTTTTTTTTTTTTACACGTGCAGCGCGTGAATAAACTCATGTAAAAATGCCCGTCTGACTGAGCCCTAAGGCTTCATGTCCATTGGGTAAATAGAATTGCGGAATCCGCAGCGGATTTTGCCCATAGGGAATCATTGGCCATCCGCGGTCCATTAAATTGATTTTTGCACCCGCGGATGGCATTTTAAAAGAATTGCGTTTTTCATGTGCGGGAGAAAAAACGCGGCATGCTCCATTCTGCCGCGGATTCCGTGCGGATCGGCAACATTGCTATCGCATTGATAGCAATGTGTGCGGATATCCGCATGCAAAAAAATACCATTTAACCCTTTCCAATCCACTGTCTGACGTCTAAAGACATTCTGATTGAAGACTGTACAGCTCCGATGTCGGAAGACGTCAGGCAGGGTATTCTTACTGTAGATTACTGGCCGCTCTGTTGTCGGGGGGGCCTCTCCAGCATATCCCATACCGCAGCACTGGCTCTAGCCAGCAGATGGCGCCATTGTATATATGGCAGAAAGAGAAAGCCCCCTAGAAAACCCTGAATTCAAAATTGGATTGCAAAGGGCTAAAGCAAATCCGTACGGAATCCGCCACGGAAATCCACGGCGGTTTCTGCACGGATTGTATTTTTCAAGTGGACAGGAGGCCTTAGTTGTACGATCACACATCTGAACCAAAATCGTGTATCCAGATATCAAAATCTCCAGGCAGATTTTGATGCAAATTTTCACAGCAGAATTCACTTTGCAAGGAATGAATTCTTCGATTTCCACTACAAATAGAGCATGCGGCAGATTTGAAATCCACAGCATGACTATGGAAAAAGGCTTCTGACTATACCGTATGCCAAGCCCACAGCACTTTCAGGTAATCACCACCACCCCCCACCAAGCTGGGTACTCATTTTTACAGATGGAAGGCTGAGTCAACCTTGAGCTGGCTACCATGCAGGGATGGAACTTGCAACCTTCAGGTCATGAGTAAGAGCTTGGGACTGTATTTCTGCTGCCTTAACACTCTGCACCACACAATTCCCTACTTATAATGCTCGAAATTGTCCATACTTTGGAAAGAAACCGTCCAGTCATTTCAAGACGATGGTCCTGCTATATTTCAACTCCCCTGCTGATTACCCGGAGCGCTATTCGTTCAAAAGGGAAAAGAAATTACAGTTTTGGAAGAGTTCATTCTACTTCAAACAGCTGTATCTCCGGTTCTGTCAGTGTTACCAACTTTTGATCTCATTTTAAAGCTAAGACTCTTGGCTTTAAAACAAGACCAAAAGCTTGTTGGATAGCACCAGCGCAATGGCCATTTACAGTTGTCATGTCAGTCTGTGTGCAGAGCAGAAGGCAGACAGCAGGAGGTGTGATAAACCCTACCCTGAAAATAAGCCCTAGCTTATATATCACCTAAGAAGCGCTGCCCAGCTCCACTGCATCGTCTCCCCGCTCCCCAACACTGTTCTTCATCATCCCTTCTGGCTGTGGATTGGAAAATCCCTGCCGCTAGGAAGCGCTGCTTCGGATTGGCTGAGCGATGTGATGCTCAGCCAATCAGAGCCAGCGCTTGAAGAACCAATCACAGCCATTCATTGGCAGTGATTGATTTATCAAGCGCTGGCTCTGATTGGCCTAGCCGTGGCCCTCAGCCAATCAGAGGGAGCGCTTACTGTAGACGGGGATTTTCCAATCCATGACCAAAAGAGATGCTGAAGATACCTGCCAGGGACCTGGGAGAAGATGCAGCGGAGCCGGACAGCGCTTCTTAGGTGATATATAAGCTAGGGCTTATTTTCAGGGTAGGGTTTATCACACCTCCTGCTGTCTGCCTTCTGCTCTGCACACAGACTGACATGACAACTGTAAATGGCCATTGCGCTGGTGCTATTGTTTTTTTTCTGCAGCTAGGGCTTATTTTAGGGTGTGGCAGTAGGATTTCCTATTGTCAAAGTTGCATCGCACCGCAGGAAAACCGGGTTTTTGTGCGATGCAACAGAGAGGAAGGCTCCATAGTGAAACATGGGATACAAAACCTCACAGGACGCGGGCATATCGCAAAACCCGCAAGGTTTTTGACTCGCAATGTCGCATGCTACAAAACATCGCAAATGTGAAGGAACCCATAGGAAAGCATGGGCATCTCATACATGCGATTTGTAGCATTGTCATAACACAAGAAAATCGCACTACTTTGTCGCCCGTGTGAAGGAGGCCTTAGAGATTGGTATTTTTGGTTTTACATAGGGCTGCAGGTATTACCTTTACCGCATTGCTACATTGGTATATACATTATTTCTTTGTCTCTCTGTGCAGCATGTATCTTTACATTCTCAGGGGCTCTTGCAGAAGATTTGCCTTTTCACTTTTTTTTTTTTGATTATTCCACATCAGCAAAATACCATAAAGTCTTTACATACAGTAACGTAGGACCTTGAATGGAGGAGAACACGAAACACACGCACAATGGTCTGCAGCGCATTTCATGGTTACCATAGAAACAGTCAGCGTCAAGGTTAATGAACAAAATGCGTAATTACGCAACAATAGATTGGAGGAAATGGGAAACAAATGTATGGAGACTAGAAAACATGAAGTACGTTCGCGGGTGGGAAAATAACTGATGGCTTATAACAATACATGAAATTTCCATAGATTATGCCTTGAGAGAGCCCTGCAGACCCCGGCGACACGGCTGTGCCGGCTGCCAGACGCTTAAATATTTGTAATTGCCAAAATGTGGTCGCTTATTTTTATCACCTGTCAGTGGGAAATATTTTTTGCCTAAAACATTATTTTTCAATGACAGGGAAATCCGCCCGTCCTCTTCTTCCAAGTCGATAAAGTTTATATTCCACTGTATGGTAGTATCATCAGCTTCTCGGGGTTCTGGAGGACAGTCCAGTTTTCCCAGAAAGTCTGAATGCTAAAGGTAAATGCGCTCAGAACGGATTTCTTGTGGAAAATGGCCACAACATATCCACAGGGAAATGCCTAGGGCAAATCCGCACTAAATTTAGAGCGTTTTGATGCAGATTTGTTGCAGATTCTTATATCTTGCATTACATGTATAGTGAATGCGCGCAGGGTTTGCATGGAGCGGGATCCGGACATGGAGGGTGCCGGCTGTCTTAGACAAGTGACACAAGGTCCCAACGGTGCGATCAGTGATAACTCCAGTCACAGCCTTCAACTCTTTAGATGCTGCTGTCAAGTCTAACAGCCACATTTAAATACCCCAAAAGAGGGAAGGGGTCCATCTGTTTCCTTAACCCCTCTTTTCCCTCGCAATCACATTGCAGGGTGCCTTTTGGGTGTCATGGCAGTCTGGAGCCTTATATTTCTGTCTATTAAGCCCTGCCTGTTGCATTGATTCCTTGAATTCCTGCTTGCTAGTTAAAGGCCCCTATGAGAACAAATATATGAGAACCCGATATAGGATTGGAGGGCAAGATGGCCAGACTCAGGCTCACGGATTTTGGCCATGTAATGCGAGCAGAGTCACTAGATGGCCAGACTCAGGCTCACGGATTTTGGCCATGTAATGCGAGCAGAGTCACTAGAAAAATCTATAATGCTTGGACAGATCAGTGGCAAAAGAACACGATGGCTGATACTGGCATGGATATCACACAACTGGAAGAAGTAGTGCAAAACCGAAAAACATGGAGGGAGCCTTTAGGGTCACCGAGGTTCGTGAACGACTAAATAGCTAACTAAATAGCTAACAGTAACAACATGAGGATAAAAGTAAAGTGAAATAAGGTTTTTTCATTATTATAAAAAGTGTCAAGGTCGGATTCCCACGAACGTATGTGCACAATGCGCAGTGAATAGAACCCATTAATCTCAATGGGTTCGATTACTTAAGCGTATTTTGCACGTGCATTTCATTTATTCGAAAAAATATGCAGCATGCTCTATTTTCCTGTGCATTTCCGTAGAACAATAGCACATATTGAACTACTTAAATGGGAGAACAGTTGCTGGAGTTGCGTGCGAGAGAAGTATAGTAAAACACAAGCGTGCGCAAATATACATTGCCCATTGTGCAAATATGCAGCGCAAAAGCGTGCGTAAATGCAGTTTCACCCATGTGGCATGGGCCCTTAAAGGAGATGTCCCGCGCCGAAACGGGTTTTTTTTTTTTTAACCCCCCCCCCCGTTCGGCGCGAGACAACCCCGATGCAGGGGTTAAAAAAACCACCCGCACAGCGCTTACCTGAATCCCGGCGGTCCGGTGACTTCAATACTTACCGCTGAAGATGGCCGCCGGGATCTTCTACCTTCGTGGACCGCAGCTCTTCTGTGCGGTCCACTGCCGATTCCAGCCTCCTGATTGGCTGGAATCGGCACGTGACGGGGCGGAGCTACACGGAGCCGCTCTCTGGCACGAGCGGCTCCATAGAAGACTGCAGAAGACCCGGACTGCGCAAGCGCGGCTAATTTGGCCATCGGAGGCCAAAAATTAGTCGGCACCATGGAGACGAGGACGCTAGCAACGGAGCAGGTAAGTATAAAACTTCTTATAACTTCTGTATGGCTCATAATTAATGCACAATGTACATTACAAAGTGCATTATTATGGCCATACAGAAGTGTATAGACCCACTTGCTGCCTCGGGACATCTCCTTTAAATTAAAATATATATATGTATATTCATAAAATCCAATCTATTAAAATGATGCATTATTTGTCTCGCAAACTGAACGCTATCAGAAAAAAAACACGACGCCTTTTTGTTCTTCCCGCGGCCAATATAAATTTGAATAAAATGCGATCAAACAGTCACATGTACAGTAATGGAGACTACAGGTCGTCCCACAAGAAATGAGTCTCAAGCCACCCCATCAATAGAAGAATTCCGTTATAGCGATCAGAAGATGGTGACAGGACGTCATTTTTTAAATGAGAGAGTGAGAGGGATCTCTCTCTCTTCCCTCCCCCGCTCATCCCCTCCCCCCCCCCCCCCCCCCCGCATTTGCTCGGACGAGTAATCAGTTACTCGAGAAGACCGATGCTGGCCCCAGCATCAGCCTTAAATAAGGGTGCTGGCTCATCTCTAGTTAAAAGCTGAAAAAAGTGAGAGGATTTAAAATCTGTTTGTCATATGTGCAGATTCTATCTGCATGAAATCCACAAAATAAAAGGATCTTAAAATCCGCAATGCAGATCCTTGTAGAAAATGTCCGCAGAGTGTGGATGAGATTTGCTAAAAGGCTTATCCAGCGGGAAACATTTTTTCAAAAATGCTTAGAGTGGTGGAATAACATAAAAAACCCATACTTAGAATGCCCGATCCCCTGACGCTCCTCTTCTGTCGATGAGGGTCCCCTGCTGGTCTTCATTTCCGGTGATGTTCTGACAACTGGGTATGTTCTCAGCAAGAGAAACCAGGTAATCTTGTAGATATGATACCTTTTAATGGCTTGCAAAAATACATGATGTTACAGCGAGCTTTTGTGTTCTTATCGACCCTTCGTCAGGCTAAAGAATGAAACTAGTTTGGATGGCACATAATTCTAACATACAAATGCTGAGGGGAGGGGGACACCCCTCTTCATCTAAATAAATGTTCACATACAGAAATTTGAGACTTAAAATAACACCAATCTGAGCAAAGAGATAGAAGCTTAATTAGTCCCCTGAGCAGTGTATGATATAATTGTGCCCTATCCAAACCAGTTTCATTTTAGCCTGACGAAGGGTCAAAAAGAAGCCGAAAGCTCGCTATAACATCATGTATTTTTGTTAGCCATTAAAAGGTATCATATCTACAAGATTACTTGGTTTCTCTTACTGAGAACAATCACACTTTACTCTTCCGGCTAACATAGTACCAAACCTTGTTTTGACAAGTGGGTATTTAACCTCTACAGTTAGTCACCAACTGAAGTGAGCCGTGATTAGCTGCAGCCATCACTTGTCCCTGGTCCTGGTTGTTTGATCACTGGCTTACTGTAGCCAGAAGTCTAGACCGGTGGGATTCCGACAGTGGTGGAACGGGAGCAGCAGGGTGAGATGAGTATGGTTTTTTTTAATGTTATTCCACCTGGATAACCCCTTTAAAATCTCCCCTACTTTTGGTTAAATGTAAACCGGACAAATTTACTACGGACTTTCCATACAGAGTTGCGAAAATCCAAAGGAAATCCATTCTGCGCACATTTGCCCTAACTCTGGTCATGTGCCAGTAATGGTCCTTTTACCAGGCCCGAATACCACGACCAAACGTTCCTCTGAACACTTGTTTTACGGCTGATCAGCTCATTTATGTGAGGATAACATGCTCGCCGCTTGGCTGCACATTTCCACGTTTAATTGGGGGGATTAATGATTGGTTATCGCCATAGAGCAGTTAATCTGCCCATGTACATGGAGGTAACAAGTGCTGACCGCTCATTGTAAGTCAGTGGGTAGGTAATCTGCCCATGTAAGGAGACCATAAGGCATTGCTGTAGACGTAGAATGGTTTGATTTGTTAACTGAAGACAACGACTCAAGAATGAAGCATTTTCTTTAGAAGAGTTCCTAGATAATAAGCTTATCATCAGGGTACCTCAGCATTCAGCTGTGAACCGTGAGGGAACTTCAGAGTAAGTGATTACTTCGCCTACAGCACCTCCGGAGGTGAAGTGAAGCATTACACAGTTAAAGTCTAGCACTGGAGGATCAGAAAAACTAAAATATGACTGATATCAAAATATTTTATATAATGAATGAGCTCAGAATTTTGAACCTAGTGAGAGAAAAAAAAAAGGCATTGACTTCATGGTTGGTGTGCGGCTGATGCTTATACTTTTCCCTGGGCTTGATTTACATCTCCTCTGAAATAAGCAAAAATCTGCATCAAAGCCTAATTGTGCATGTGAAAATGAATCTAAAATATTTAAGCACAAATGATGCCACAGGAGTCCTCACATTATGCAGAAAGGCACGGCCCACGTGGCGTAGACCGCGGCGCATCATTTACTCCTTCCATTCATTTTACATGGCTGTCATTCCACTCATTTCTGTCCCTATAGCACTGTGGTGAAATACATTTTGGGCTTCAAGCATCCGGCCAGTAAAACTGGCAAGCAGCTGTTTCTATCGTTCATGCTCCATTAAATGTTAAACTGTAATACAATGTCCCTATCTTATAAAGAAAACAGGCTTCTTGAGTAATGATTTTTATTTATGACTCGGTAAAACAGTAGACCAAAAGGGCTGAGCTGTTATAAGTGCCGACCTCTTAAAGGGGATGTCCAGTTTTACTTTTGTTATTTATTTTTGCGGACTACTTCATATCAAGGGCTCTTATCTGCATTTAGATCCTTTGTTCTCCAGCGGGAAACAATGCTATCAGCACTACCCGTGGAGAACTGCTGATAAGGCGGACTGCCGATTTTTAGGTTGGACTGAATTTAACGATCAGCTAGCAGTGCACGATGGCCGCGCTTTTAGACGCAACGATTATCGCTTTCGATCACTTTTTAACGATTTTTTAGCGATCATCGCTCCGTGTAAATGGGCCTTTAGGGAGTGCAGATGTCATTGATTGCAGCACCTGTGACTTCCCATAAACCAGGTGGTACTGCAGCCTGTAAATAAATAGAGGAACAGAGGACCGAGCTGGAACAAAGCAGGGAGGGGTGTGTACACGTTTAGTTATGTTATCGCATGGGGACAGAGGTGTAACTTGAAGCTTCTGCCCCCCGATGCAAAACCTGTAAAAGTACCCCCAACTATAATGCTTTATTCATAGGACTGGGCTCCCGATGTGGAGAAGAGAGGCTTTATGGGCCCCTAAGGCTCCTGGACCCGGGTGCAACCGAATCATCTGCATCCCCTATAGTTATGCCAATGCACGGGGAACAGTGTGTTACTGAGAAATACAACACGGGTAACCCCTTTAAGGTCCTTTTACAGGGGCAGATAATCTAGTGACCGGTGACTAACAGTGAGCATGTTGGTCAGCATTCATTGCCTTCCCACAGAGAGATTATCAGCTTCATGGAGATGCCCAATTATTAACAGGATCATTTGTCCCCATACATCTGTCATTGATTGGCTGCACATCTCCCCGATTGCACAAGAAGATGTACGGCCGAGCATATTTATGCTCACCTAATCGAAATGATTACCTGATGAACAAACATTTTCTCATTCATTGGCTGATCAATCTTCTTATTACATGGCCTGATTGTCAGATGAACGAGCATTGATAAGAACATTCGAGCCCAATAGTTGGCCCATGTAAAAGGACCTTACAGCTTTACTTTCCACCAACAGCCAGGAGTAAAAATATCTATTTCTCCCTCTAGTTGGATAGTTGGATCTTCTAGTATCGTCCAAAACAGTGGCGTTTCATGAAGCTCTGTTAGTTTTATTGATAACAATAAAAAGACTTGTTTCTCAGTTTTTGGGAGTTTTTTGGCATTGGGAAACTATGTAAGAATTTTATCAAGCACTGGCCGGGGATCAGGAAGTGTGGTTATGGCTCGAAGCCTGGGCTTAGTAATGCTTAGATAGAGAGTCCACCCTTATCCACACTCTGAGATACTTGATGGTTTGCTGACAGGTCCAATCTCCACCCACAATTAGGTTTCCTTTTTTGACTATACGGTTGATTGAATGGCTCTATAGAACTGTAAGACAAGCAACTAGGCAGACACAGAGTTGTTGCACAGGGATGAGAAAGGCAACTAGCAAATGTTCTTTACCTGATGTGGAAACTGGCCACACAGTAAGACAGTTTTCAACATTACAAGGCGGGTACGGCCAAACTGGCAGTGGTGGCATCTTCACCGGTGAAGAGTAACATATTTCCGACTCCGCCAGCTTGGACTTTCATGGTTTAGGATGCCCTTATGTTGCTTCCTCTCTCCATGCACAACTGACTCTTGACTTTCCCTGTATGTCTTTATGTGTAAGTCCTTGTTTCAGGTCTGGCGCATGCACCCCACTGCACCACCCTCTCACGGCAAGTGTAGTGGCCCAGAGTTAGGGACCCTCTTATTCTGTGCTTGTCCACCCCATATGGATTTGTCCTTGTATATTCGTGTGTGTTTGTGTTATTTCTGGTGACCTCTCGGGGTCAATGTCTTGTGTTAGTGTCAGCAATCTTAGTGGAGCCCGTGTGACTGTCTCCCTACCCTGCTCCGTGTGATGTGATTGGTAGAGTGGTTGGTGGCGGAGTTAGTTGGTAGAGACAAGAGGGGGGGAGAGATGTAGTCGGAAGACAAGACAAGAGCACATGAGCAGGAGGCTGAGGCTGTGACGCTTCCGTCTGGGTTAGGCCTGCACTCCTCTTATTTATCATTGAGATGCATTCCCTCAGGGGACCGGAAGGGAGACTCAGTTCTTGGAGTAGGAGTCGGTGGAGAATGCTACCCACTCTGTGAGTGTTTGCCCCATAAATTTCGCTACATCAGCAAGGAAAGGGAATGAAGAGTAAGGAAAGACTGTTTGTGTTTGTTTCTCCATCCCTGGAGTATTTTCTTTAAAAACCTTCCATCAGATAATGGAGACAGCTGATTACTGTATCTCGGGAGATGAGTGTTTCTCTAATGCTAGTGTGTCGGAAGGTAGTGAAAGGAAAAGGTGCCAGTGATATTGTACCAAAGACTGTTGCCGTATTGTATTTGGAAAATCAAAGTTGGAAATATCCAGTAAAAAACGCAGGCCTCTGGTTTTTTAAAACTACACATTGACTGTGGACTCTTTATTTGGTTTCATCGAGTCGTTACTGGAAAGGGGCACTGACGTCACGTAAACAGTTAAGTTATCATTTCTTTACTAGCACCGCTACTAACTTTTACCCTTGCATGCTGCCGGGCCAGACCACATTTTGGGATGAGACAAGAGAAGATGGTGACGAGAGCCATCGAGACCCACCATTTTTGTTCCCCGCTGTCTCCCTCCCCAAAGGTCTGACTCCTGTCCACTGCACAAGCCTCCACAGCATGTCACCCTATTATACCCAAACATTAAAGGCGGGAGCAAGACCACCAATTTATATTACTTCCCACTGCCTCATGGGACACACAATGTTCTTTCGTCCTTGTGTACCCACACTGCCCTGGCATCTTGGTACTTCCATGACAGTCGGGTTGCATTCTTCCACAGGATGCTACCCCAATATGACACCACCGCACCTTACAGCAATAAGAACAGTGTTTTTACAGTAGAACAATAAACCTACGGCAAGTGAAAAAAATGGAGTATGCGGATGTTCCTGCTCCCTGACGTAACTATACAACCAGGGCAGAGCACTTCTATTTATCACTTTAGCAGCCGTCCTGGCAGCAAATCCCAGAGCTGCCCGCCAATTCCCTCCAGATCCTCACCGTAAAAGTCAGCTGTGGCTTAATTAATGATCTTCTCAGCTCTCAGAAGTGCTTGCAGATAAATCGCTTCCATGCCACGAATATTGCAATAAGTGCAACGCCGCTTATCAACACTAAAATGACAAACGAGCGGGCAGCCACTGATTCAAAGGTTGTCCGCTCATAAACTCCGACAATCTGTTGGATGCAACAAACAGCCAAGTTTCCTTCCCAAGAACGAAGAAAACGTTCACCAGCCTCTAGCTGACTGAAGATCTTTATGTGCACCCATTCATTGTAACACCATGTATTGGCTCGCACACTTGAGGAAGACCCCTGAGTGGGTCAATACAGGATTTTACAATGTACGAGTACAAATAAAGATCTCTAGTCAAGTGGTGAACTTTTTGTCTCCTTTGAGAACTTCATATGAAGTCTGTAATAAGCTCTATCTCATTGTGGCTATCTTACCTTTATCTAGCACCCATACATTTCGCTGTCTCACACAATTCTTTGGAACGTATTACCATTATTACTTTAGACGCCGGCGTCAATACTATCTCCATTATGCTATACAGTATATAAATATATTTCAGATAATCGGCTTGCCAACCTCCCTAGAGATCTACAGAACAATGACCCTTTCCCGCTATTACTTGACAGGTAATATTGATTGATTTTGCGCGGCATTAAATGCTTGCAAACATAGGTTGAAAACTGCAATTATTTTTGTTTCTGGTACATCTGCAATTTTGAAGTCACTGTTCTGGCAAATACGCCTTTTTCGACAAAGAACACGGAATTAGCCTGTGAGATCCAAAGCAGATGGCCCACCGCTTCTTAGAAGGTCCGCGATCTCTTTATTATACCTGTGTTTTGTTCTACCTAGAAAACGGGCGGCCATATTGTAGCATTTACAATAAACATTCTTGATTACTTTTAAGCAAGACGATATGACGGCACACACGGGGCCGGAGACTCCTCGTACTTACAGATGGGTCACTCTTAAGCTAGACTCTTAGGTGCGTTCAGACAGAACGATCATTCAAAAAATTAAAACAAACGAAAGTGAACAATAATCGATCAGTTGAAGCGCGAGCCAATGGCAAACGAGAATTGTTCGTTTTCTGTTCGGCGTTCAGTTACAGTCAGAATAAAAATCATCATTGGTTTGTTCGCTTCTCCATAGGGATGTGAAACACTGAAGGAGAAGTGGACTGAACACTGCTCAATGATGATCTGTCTGTCTAAATGGCTGTACGAGTGTGACCAAGCTGCTGATGATGTCATCAGCTCGTTCGCTCGGGCAAACGATAATTGTGCATGTGTGTAAAAGGACTATTAACACAGTGTGCCTGACAAGTCGTCCGTGTAAAAGGGCCCTAAGACATGTTATTCTAAACTGTCACCAAACCTCTGTAACAACTGTCCCTTTACAGTGATGGACAACGTTCCTCTGTAACTATACCAGCCAGTAGTGTTGAGCGACCTGAAAGAGTTTGGGTCCGATTCATCGTGAATAGAGATGAGCGAGCATACTCGCTAAGGGCAATTACTCGATCGAGCATTGCCCTTAGCGAGTACCTGCCAGCTTGGAAGAAAAGGTTCAGCTGCCGGCGGCGGGTGGGAAGCATCGGGGAGGAACGGAGGGGAGATCTCTCGAATCTTTGCTCCCGAGCGGGCAGTTACTCCCAAAGGACAATGCTCGATCGAGTAATTGTCCTTAGCGAGTATGCTCGCTCATCTCTAATCGTGAACGAAAACTTGGGGCGGTTCGTTTCAGCAGAACCCACTACAATTATTTCTTCGTCTTTATCGTTTCCTTCTACTACTCCTCCTTTTTCTCCTTCTCCTAATCTTCATTCTTCACCTTCTTCTTATTCAACTTCTTTTTCCCTTTCTTCTCCCTCTCCTCCATATTATATATCAGTTTTAGGGGATTCTCCTTCCTCTTTCAATTCTCCTTCTCTTCCTCCTCTCTCTTCTCCGTGCTATACACCAGTTTTATTGATATTGGTGAAGCTTTTGTTTGAACTAATTCGGTCCAAATCAAACTTTTTGCCAAAATTCGGTGAAGCAGCCCAGCCGAACTTTTGAAAAGTTCGCTCATCACTATCAGCCAATGTCAGCAACTTTATTAAGGAGCTTTTCCTACAGGATATGCTATGAATGGGATTACATTTTGGAGTACCAGCTATCGGGTGAACAGACATTCCCAGCCCCTATTCTGCAAGCAGAGTGACTGTTGGCTACATCCATGGGTAGGTGGAATGGTCAGGTGGCCACACAAATTTGCTAGGCTGTTTCAATAACTAACATAGACTGCGATGAAAGGGGATAGACATATCTACAATTTTATCACCTCCAGGATGTGGCTAACGCATTTTGGCTTCTCTTACAGAACAAGGTAATTCTCCCAATAGATGGAGACTACCACCTATCACACATTAAACTAGGGGTGCACAATCTTTTGGGGTCTAAGGGCCATGTTGTCATACTGAACCAATCCCAAGGACTGCAATAAAAATGAAATGCATATTACCATCAGAGATATTTATGCTGTAAAAATAATATGCTACAAATGTCTAATAGATGTAGGTTCTACTTCCAGGACTGCTATCTATCAGGAGAATTGGGATCTCCAATCGGCATTCTAGAGAGGAGGAGACTATGCAGAATATGGGTCTTGTGGCAGCCTAGTATTTTACAAGGGACCCCATTCTGCTGATGTATGGGGGACCCAGAGATGGCTACATAGTCCACCATTGGTTCTTTGCCCATCCCTTCCTGGGCTTTGTGTCACTCCTCTTCTTTCTAATATGCAAACTGTAGATGAGTAGCTGCACGGACAAGCATTTATGCTTCTAGATGGGTAGGGGCTTCACAGAATGGCATCATGGACCACTTGTTGTGCCTTAAAAGTTTAATTTCAACAGAAAGCATGCTGAAATGACCACATTAAAGTTATTTGTAGCATGAAATCAATAATGCTTAGGTAGGTGATTATACAGATGATGTCAGCTTTAGAGGGCTAGGTGGTAAGCAGATGGTATGCCGCTGCCCTGAGGTGGCTATGTGTTATCTAATTGGTTATCACCTGGTGCCCTCAGAATGAAGAATACATGCGATGAGGTTTAAAGAAACTAGTCAGAGCACAAATTTATTGGTACTTTTGGGATTTTATCTGAGATGTATATTTAACCTCTTCAAGGGGTTGCTCAGTACTTTTACAGGCTTTTGCTATTGATGACTTATCCTCAGGATAAGTCATCAATAGTTGAGTGGTGGGGGTCCACCACTCAGGATCCCTGTCGATCAGCTGATTGTCAAGCTTTTGTCAGTGGAGGCAGAGTTGGAAGCAGATAGTGCTGTCAACCTTGCAGTAGCCTGGTTTTATACTGCGGGCACAGCTCCCGCTGAATCCAGTAAGGGCTATGCCTGCACTACCAAACTGGACTGCTGCAATACCTGTTTCCAACACTGCCTGCACTGACAGCGGCCTGATGGTCAGCTGATCAGCAGGGATCCCGAGCAGCAGACCCTCGCTGATCAACTATGGATGGATGACCTATCCTGACTTTAATGACAGTGGAGTGGAATTATCAGCTTAGTCTGCTCAACATTCAGTGGATGTCAGCTGTGTTATACAAATGACATCTGCCTACAACAGCTAGGAACAGAGATAATTTTGATCCTGGGCATTTAAGCACATGGATATAATGGTCAATTGCAATCATGGCACCTAAGCCAATAAATAGATAGAGGGGATGTTCCCTCTGTCACACCATCATTGACCCTCTGACATGATCCCAGAATACCAAGTTGCTGTCCATAGAATGGAATGGAAAATTAAAAAAGTAATTGCTTTTGGAATTCAAAAATTAAAAAAAACAACAGTGCAAAAAAACTGTCTGCATCCTTAAAGGAAATATGTCAAGATGCCAGCCAATTTTCCCGGAGGATTGTTTGGCCAACCTGACATGAATGGCCATCTTATAATAACAGAATGGCAGAAGGTTTGCTAGAATGGGAGGTGTTCTGGATAGAGATGAGCGAGTATACTCGCTAAGGCACATTACTCGAGCGAATAGTGCCTTAGCCGAGTATCTCCCCGCTCGTCTCTAAAGAGTCGGGGGCCGGCACGGGTGACAGGTGAGTTGCGGCGGGGAGCGGAGGGAGAGAGAGATCTCCCCTCCGTTCCTCCCCGCTCTCCCCCGCCGCTCCCCACCCCCCGAATCTTTAGAGACGAGCGGCGAGATACTCGGCTAAGGCACTACTCACTCGAGTAATGTGCCTTAGCGAGTATACTCGCTCATCTCTAGTTCTGGAGTATAGAGAGGCTTCCAAAGCGGAGGACCCTGCTCCATGATGTTCATATACCCAATAATGAACAGAGGAAGCCATCTTGACACAAGCCCTGTACGGGGTTAAAATTCATAACACAGTGCCAATTAGATGGTATCAGGTATCAGCTGACCAGCTGGCACCTGCTATATCTGTATGCCCCCAGTGACTAAACCCAGTAGCTCACTTCTGCTATGGAAATGAGCCTTCTGTGAAATACCCCGCTCCTACTGGTTATTCAAAGGGCTAAAAGCCATTACCTAGAAATCAAGTCCCCTGGGTGGAAGGTCCATTTATCATAATAGAGTAATAGCATGAAGAGATATCACTGTCAGTGGCACACAAACTTACTTCACCCTTCCAAATTAAATATTAAAGCCCATTCTTGGCTCTCAAATCAGATGAATTCTCTGGAAATGGGAAGGTTACAGTCATTATTGTGCTATTTGACACGGAAAAGCAAGTCAGCAATGTGTGCCTGACTTTTGGCGTGTCATATTGCGGTAACTAATTGTTGCAAATTACCTTTTTTCCATCTCATCTACAGTGGATAATTCTGTAACGATGAAGTTTGCTCAGCATGTGTTTGCATTGTGTGACTTGCATGATTTACTTTTTCGTGACTTACCCGGGCGGCGAGGTTTTTTATACATACATTTAGAAACCTTGACTTCTCCGTCGCTCGCAGCAGCAGAACACAGTTTGAGGTTATATTCCGGGAGCAGAGTTTAATTGTCGTAGCAAATTACAGCCATTCATGATTTAGAATATCCCACTGCATTGCTAATTGCAATAATATATTGCACGTATGCCATGTATTATATCGTGCCCTTCGTCGGATAGTCGTATATGGTGAAGGACAAGTTCATTTTCGGAAATGTTTCATTTCTTGCTGGCCATCTAAAATTCAGGAGGCAAGGGAATCATTCAATTAGATCATGCACTTGGATGCCATATTGGGCGTGAGGCGATTATTTTAGGCTTTATTGCATTGTTCTTGCTAATTGTCATCTTCCATTTGGGCATTTTCTACCATGCTGGACAACAGCATTCATAATATTATGGCAAATTAGATGCTCCACCACCCGACTAATTGATCTTAGGTATACATTCGAAAAAGGCCCCAATGCAAAGTCTTCAAAGGGTGCAATTATTACTGATGTTGATGTTGTTAAAGGGATCGTCCAACTTTGCACTTAGTATAATAGTGGTCACTATGGTTTATCCCAGGAAAAAACACTATTATACTGCTTATCACCGAGGAGGACAGATCGCGGACCTTCCTCCTATGCTGCTCTCCTGGCTTACTCCACCACAGCGGGATAATTTAATAGGCTATTTGGTGCCAACTTGGACCATAGGTGTGGAGTCCTGTCATCTTACAGGCTCCATTGAGCATTCTGCTGCCAGACGCCCACCGGGGAAAAGGCTTGAAGGCTGGGGCTCTGTGCCTACTGCAGCCACCTCTGAATGCTGCTCCTTAGGACCCTTTGCTTAGTGGGCTGCCAGGACCTACAGCCAAAGCACTTGTACAGCCAATCACTTTGAGGGGGCGTCACCCCACTGTGTATCTTGACTCCACCAGGGCTTCCTGGTGGTGTCAAGATACACTAATACCGACTGAGAATAGGTTATCAACTGTGTAAAAGTGTAAAACCCTTTTAAATGTGCAGTTTGCAAAGTGATGATGTACTCTTTTTTTCCTGTGCTGATGCTTCAACCCCTTAACGACCAAGGATGTACATGTCCGTTGATAGCTGGCCGCAATGTCCACACCGGCATCAAAAAAATATATATAAAAATCCGACCTACTAAAATATTACGTTATTTATCCCACATGGTGAACGCCTTTTTAAAAAAAAAAATTACACAATGACAGTTTTTTGGTCATCCCCATCTCCCACTAAAGAAAGTTAAATAAAAAGCAATCGAAAAGTCAGTGGTACCCCAAAATAGTACCAATAGAAACTACAGCTCACTCTACAAGAAACAAGCCCTCACACAAACTACTTTTCCGGGAAACTTGCTTTTTTCTATGGTCTGGTATTGCAATGAGAGCCCAATTTTAGTGGGTACTGCCATGCACATGCCCAGCAAAGGCCATGGACAAGAGTGGCGCTGTTTCTGGAAAACATTAAAATTCTCTTTTCTAATGTTATACGACCTTTTATACACGATCCTACCAAAAGTAATTGGACTCCTGAGCAAGAATCTACAGTAGTATTTATGTACATATGTTAATACTTAGTTAGGCCTCCTTTGGTCCTAATGACATCGGATGCCCTCCGTGCCATACTTTCTACCAACGTCTGATACACTTCAGCTAGTATTTCCCTCGATTCATCCCGCAAACGTTTGGCAAGTTCTCTCAAAGAAAATTGATTATATTTCCTGACCCGACGTTCTAGTTCATCCAAAAGATGTTCAGTAGGGTTCAGTGTAGGCCAGTCCAATCGTGAAACATCCATGTCCTCACACCAATGTAAAACAGCAAATCTGTGACAAGGCGCGTTGTCTTGTTGGAAGTATGGCCGACCATTTCCTGAGTATTGCCACATTGTCAGCCGCACATCATTGTCTAGAATGTCAGGGCACACCTCCGTGTTCATGGTTCTTGTCACTACAACCAACACACTGAGCCCATGCCACGTAACACATCCCCAGACCATAACAGAACCTCCACCGTACTAAACTGTTGGCACAACATACTCAGACAGAAGACATTTCCCAGGCATCATCCCCACCCAGGTTTGTCCATCCGATGTGAAGATGGAGCAGCGTGATTCATCACTCTATAGAACACTCTTCCATTGCTCAACTGTCTAATTGTAGATGACCCGATGCATCTTCTTTGAGAAGACTCACCAGGTGTTTGCAGGAGGATTGGAGGGAAATAGCAGTTAAAGTGTATCAGACGTTAGTAGAAAGTATGCCATGGAGAGTATCTGATCTCCTCAGGACCAAAGGAGCCTCACTAAGTATTAACATATGGAAATAAATACTACTTTGATTCTTGCTCAGGTGGCCAATGGCTGTTGGTAGCATATTGTATTGTTTGTTCCTATATTCTACAAAACCTTAGATGGGGACCTTCAGGAGACACCTAGAAACACCAATGAAGTTAATTCCAGGACTGCTGTTTCCTGCATCCACTAAGGACCCAACCACAATCCTTTCTTGTTTTCTGGTTTGTATTCATTGTATGAGGTTACAGTTTTACTATTGATTTCTCTGTAGTCTCCCCACCAGCACACACTGACAAGTACACAAACACAAACCTTGTCGGCAAAAGCTTTTAATCCAAATTCCACCACCTCTGGGATCACATCCTCTCTCCACCTGTCTAGACGGATAAAGAAGTGGTATGGAGCCTAATAGGAAATAATGACAGGTATTTTGTTAGCTATTATGACCTGTCAGACGATTTACAGCATCCGGGGATGGCAGACCTGCAGAACCATGTGCAACAAAATGCCATCTGTGCGCGGATGGCAGCCGGGGTGGGGGTGGGCTTGGTTAAAAACGTCATCTTCATTCGGTCACGGTGGCCATTTATGTTGATGGAATATAAAATTAATAAGTCCCCGAGGACAAAATATTATTCAAGATACCGCTTGGTGTGTGATTTCCCATTTTTCAGTGAAGTGACAAGAACAGCAGACCAATTATAGGTAATTACCTTACTTAAGAAGCATAGTGCCAGCTCGTTTCTCAAGGTGCAAAGTTGTAACTTGCTAATTTTATCATTATGGTTAAATGAGTAAGTTAAAAACGCATATAATAGCACACAATTTTTATAAATCTCACTTCGTGCCAGCTTTAAAGTACACATTAATGGGCTGAATCACTTAAAAACATCGCGCCGTTCCTCTGTAATTCTTCCTGGAATGAATAAAGTGACAACTGGGTGTTCCCACTTCTTTACTTTATTCTTCCATCTCCCTTATTTGCATATTACCCAGAGGAGCATGAATGGCCTTATAAGTCCCCTCACTCACCTTCTAGATGCTAAGGAGAAAATATAGCGTTCCTGACCCTCATCACAGTCCTCTCACTAGCCAATAGAGATGAGCGAGCGTACTCGCTAAGGCAAACTACTCGAGCAAGTAGTGCCTTATGCGAGTACCTGCCTTCAAAAGATTCGGGTGCTGGCGGGGGGAGAGCGGGGAGGAACAGGGGGGGGGGGGATCTCTCTCTCACTCTCTCCACCCTGCTCACTGCCGCAACTCACTGCTCTCCCCCGTCGGCACCCAAATCTTTTGAGGCGAGCGGGCAGGTACTAGCATAAGGCACTACTCGCTCGAGTAGTTTGCCTTAGCGAGTACGCTCGCTCATCTCTACTAGCCAAGCCAGAAACCTACTGCAAACACCACGGAATAGCTGTCTGTGTATGGGTTCTGGCTTGGCTTTCAATTCCCAGTCATTGTTACAAGGCTTGTATAAAGAGTCTAACATTGACT
This sequence comes from Eleutherodactylus coqui, assembly GCF_035609145.1. Taxonomy (NCBI): domain Eukaryota; kingdom Metazoa; phylum Chordata; class Amphibia; order Anura; family Eleutherodactylidae; genus Eleutherodactylus; species Eleutherodactylus coqui. The sequence goes on from NC_089838.1 coordinate 21,897,925, forward strand.
TGCAGGAATGCTGCCTTCCAATAGGTGGTGCTGAAGAGGTATTGTTCCATCTCCCTTATTTACAAAAACATAGACATATGTCAGACATTTTTAGCAGCTCAGACGGCACAAATCTGTACAGCAAAAAGCTTTGACAGCTATCTCCAAGCTATGTTTCCGTCTCATTAAAGTGCACAAAAACACTTATACCGTAGCTTGGAGATCTTCAGAGATGTCAGGATCCCTGAAATAAAGTATAAGCACTCCTTCACACAGGCGGAATTATTCTGCCAGGACGCAGCAGAATTTGTCACTGCAGAAACTTGCACCAAAATCCACATATCTGCATATATTGATGCAGAATTGCAGGGTGATGTAAGTCATTGTCAGCGCCGCATCAAAATCTGCATGTTAGTCGTGTAGATTTTAGCGCAGAATTTGAAAGATTGCGAATTCCGCTGCTTTCTTGCAAAGTAATTCCACCTTGTGCAAGCACCCTGAAGGTACGGTCATGCTAAGCAGAATTCTGCATCAGAAAACTCACAGCTAGAGATGAGCGAGCGTACTCGGTAAGGACAGATACTCGAGCGAGTATCGTCCTTACCGAGTACCTGCCTGCTCGCCCAGAAAGATTCGAGTGCCGGCGGGGGTGAGCGCTGTGTTGCGGGAGGGAGCGAGGGGGAGAGAGAGATCTCCCCCTCGTTCCCCCCGCTCTACCCTGCCACCCCCCGACGGCACCCGAATCTTAGCGGGCGGGCAGGCAGGTACTGGAAAAGGACAATACTCGCTCAAGTATCTGTCCTTACCGAGTACGCTCGCTCATCTCTACTCAAAGCAATAATGTAGTAAATACAGAGTGGCCAAATCCACAGCTAAATGGTACGGAATCGGTTGTGGATTCACTTGCAGAAATGCTGTGGATTTTAACCCTTGTATTTCAATAGTTGAAATCTAAGAGCATAGATAGGCACGCTGTGGATTTAGAATTGGTCACCAGCCAATATGTGCATAAATGTGTTCGTACGTATGGAGTGCAGGAGATCCAGTCACCAGGTTTGGACGGAGAGCGTAGAGACAGGATGGATGGGGAAGAGTTAGATTAGTGGATGTGATGAGCCTCTCTAAAGAGGTTTGTTTCTAGGGCATGCTTAAAATTGTGGGTGTTGTCCAGGTTAGCGCACTCTAGAGAACTGGTGCAGCTTGAGAAGAAATTTTGGAGATGGAAGTGGGACTTTTCGACTTTAATGGAACTTTAGTTTATGATCATTGGCAGAACAGAGAGTGGAGCTTGGGCGGTAGACAGAGATGAGGGAGGAGATATAGGGTTAGTATAGGGCGATGGAGCTGAAGATGTAATTGATTGAAGCTGTAGGCCCAAAATCCTGAAATGTTCTAATGAGATGTCTGTAATTCTGACAATTTTTCAAAAGTCCTCTAAACCTAATTTTTTTTTTTTTTTTAGAAGTCACAAAACATTTCTTCTTCCCCCTCCTGCCAGTCTCCATTGTCCTCACATAACGTTGCTTGACTTACTAAGGACACAACATCATTTCTTCCCACAGCGACTGGACAACGCGGTTCTGTGATGTGACGTCAGTCCTTTTTTAAGTCATGCAGTACAATGATGTCCCTATGACAACACTGAACTGCCCATTCACACAGGCTAAAGTGATGTCTTTAAAAGCACGACAGTACTACGCTTCTCGAACGACTTGTACATTCCCTGATTACGCTGCACAGGATTATAACAATTGACGTTGTTCTCCTCTGGGAATATAGACATGTTCAGAATGACTTATTAGCTGGGTAAATGGAAGCGGAGGATGATGTCCCCTTGTATATATGGGGCTCAGTGATGATTTATCTACTTCAGGCAATGATACATACACTAAGAAAGAATCCATAAATCCGTGACGCACTGATATATGCGTTTTTTTATAAACTGCATTAATGTGCAGCACTATATTACTTATTGAAAAGAACTGCTTTTAGATCCATTATTAATATTGAATGCCTAATGTAAATTCTGGGCTTTTCTCTTCTCGTGATTAATGGGAATTATTTCTTTCATGCAAAGTTAATGTATATTTTAAGAAACGCTATATTATACATGAGAAAGGCATACATTATAATACATTGGTTAAACGGTCTCTATGGATTGTAAAGCGAAGCGCTGGTGGGTTCAAAGAACCTTTTGCTTTATAGTGGGACAATAACACTAGTTTGTAGTGCAACACCCAAGAGTGGCGTCCCTGGGCACCTGGCTAATGTGAAGAGCTGGAAGCGATAAGTGCTGTCTCGTCACAGTGGCACTTACCAGGCTCTGGTCCCTGAGGGATGCCACGTAGCCAAGGCCAGAGCAGGATCGCAGGCCAGCTTCAACACTCCTTTGGCAGGGAGTGCCAATAAAGGGGGTTGTAGTATATATCACGCGTGACGCCACCATTCCCACACACCGTTATTCTATGCGGCAGAGTAATAAATACGGACTTGGGTATAGTACCTTGGGTCCTCAGGAACGGTTAGGGCATGACAGGTAATGCAGGTACAATTCACTTTCAGTAGTTACAGGCTATAGCTCAGAGGTAGGGAGGATAAACAGGATGAATGCGGCCCTACAGTCCACGTTATCTGTATGTCACCAGGTCCTGGATTGGGAGCAGAGGAGGAAGGGGGGTAGGGGTCACTCCGCAGACACTCTGGCAAAAATAATTACTCAGGAAGGCTTAGCCAATATAAACCCCGCACAGCAGATGCGTGGGTGTCTCAATCAAGTACCCCTGTGCGGTGATCCTAACGCCGATCGGCCGCACAGAAAAAGCCTGGGGTGTGAACGGGTACCTGGTACGTTGGGTTCCTTTATACATATTTTTGGGGGTTGCTCTCACTCTGGGGGGTTCTAGTAACTCACACTCCCATGCGACTCACATGCGGTAAGGGCGTCTTTCCTTCACCTCCATATTAAACACAAGGAAACCAAAGGTATCTCCCTGTACCCCTGCGGATTCTCCAACGAAGGGGGAAGAGACCCTCAGCTCCTACTAGGGAGCCTCTCCTTCTTCTCCATTTTTGACACAAGGAAGCTGAAGGTGCTTCACTGCATTACTGTGGGGCCTCCAACAGCATGGGTAGATGGATGATCATCAACCACCACTCCCGCTCTCAGACACTCACTTTTATAACCTCACTTGTACCACATGACACAGTAGGATAGATACATTCAGCAGCAGAGCTGACAGGCAATGATTTTATTACAGTTAACCCTTCAGATGCTGCAGCTGTGCAACATACATACAGAAAATGACATGACAGCTTTGCACAGTGCATCCACATATGGAGGGAACCAGGGTGGTGTTCTGGCCACTACAGTTTGACAGCTAGGCGACAACCAATATGGCCAACATTACATGTCTCACAAAGATTGCCACCAAAATTTCCTTACTTTACTTGAGATGGAAGCAGCATTGTATAACAGCTTATAGATTCCATAGAGCTAAAGAATGTTTATGGCCAGAGCAAGACCCAATATAAAAAGAAACTCCACCTCGGAACACTCAACACGGTTACTTGTTTACATGGTTGCCTAATGAGGTGTGAAGGCGCCAACAGCTGCCACTGGTAATAACAGGGGATTGGAGGTGAAAACAGCAGCCGGACCTCTTGGCAGTCCCCAGCTTTTGGAAACAAAATGTTCTTTAATTACACCCCCTTCAATTATTTATCATGACGGCAAATACAAGTGCAAAAATATATATAAATTATATGACAACAACATTTTCTGTGCTTTCAGATATCTTACTGTGCATGGCCTTAATTGGTAAATGCTCCATCCAGTATGTGGTTATATTGTATTGGTTGGATTTGATTATGGACAAATCTTCCCGTCTAAGAACAACCTAGGGACATTGGTGCTTCGGTGTATTGGTTGGAGTTGATTGGGTTGTGGGCAGATCTTCTTGGGTTTATTGGCTTTAGAGAAGGGTTAGATCCAGCAGTATTCATTGTCATACCTTTAATCTCTCAATTGCAACCATGGGCACCATATTATGTGGTATTTGATGGCAATGCCAAGTTCATATTTGGAGTGCTCCTCAAGCTTCAGTATAGGCTAGTTTGTGGAGTCTTTGGTTGATAAGGGAAGAGTTAGTGGATGAGCAATATAATTGCACAATTGACTTTGGATCTAAGGTTTAATGGCACCAGCATACCTTGTAGATGATGTTCTCAACAATTTTCCTAGAGTTTTTAATGTTTTTTTGCAGGTACATCATATATAGCATAGCATGTGTGGCTTACAGAAGGCTTCTTGCATCTAGATGTTCCATTTTAGTGTCTTGATATAGTACATTTCCAAGAATGTTAAAGAAACTTGGAGCTCTTTTTTTCCAAGTTGCAAACAGGGCTCCTTGGAGGACACTCCATAAGTTTGTCCGGTAGTTTAGAAACAACCTTCTTGCGCTCATTTGGGGATTTACGAGATCTTCAAAGTGTCTTAGACCTTTTTTGTAACAGTTCAGGAAGTGATGAGTTGATCTTTGTTCGCCTCTATCTATTGATGTTATACCTTGAAAGTGAAAATATTCGATGGACTTTCAATATTGTCCAACGCTTGCAACAATCAAAAGTAAATCATATATTTTATTTTTTCCACTTTTTTTTACCCTAGTTATTGATTCTGGACATTTGTATGTTGAATGTTTGCAGATATATTTTATATGTCTAGTGGCCGCAGTAAAGAATTGATTGTGCGCATTGATTACTTTTTCTCAGACGACTACATCATCATCATCTGCCAACTTCTTGGAAAATATTTCAATAGACCGCTCCTATTTTGATCGGTTGAAATTATTTTCACTCCTGAAGTCGCATTTGTCAACTCTTTCTTGGGATTTTTGACATTTAGAATCAATTGTCACTTAGCAGACAGTCAACACCCTCTTCTTCTTGCCACCACAACTAAGAATGGGGATGGCAGTGCTTGACGGTTTACTGTATTATTGAGGGTGGTAACTGGTGTTGGGGAGATTTACTATATAAAAAGTAGCGAAAAAGGAGCCCGTAACAACCTAGTGGAGCATTTTCACTCTTTAGCAGAAACTGGCACCACCAGTCATAGCAAAGTTGTGGAAAAACCTTGTTTTTGGCATTTTTTTTAGCTGTACCACTATTTGAGCATATAAACAAACCAAACTATTTTTTGTATTTTTAATTGTTGATGCACTCTTTTTGCAATTCACTGAGGTTTGAACAACTTGCATTTAGGGTGTGCACTAGAGATGAGCGAGCACGCTCGGATAAAACAGGTACTCGAGCGAGCATCGCTCTTCTCGAGTAACTGCTAACTGGTCTGAGCAGGCTCGGGGAGGGGGGGGGGTTTAGCGGGGGGGGGGGGGGGAAGAGAGAGAGATCTCTCTCACTCTCCCCCCGGCTACACCCCTGAGCCTGCTCGGACCAGTAATTCATCCCGCGATCGCCGGCAGCCCATTGCTTTCAGTGGAACCTGCTGTATTGCTGGCTCCATTGAATTCAATGGGCAAACATCATTCTTCTCTGCCACAGCTGTTACAGCTATGGCAGAGGAGAACGATCTTTACGCTGACAGTGGGGGGGGGGGCACTCTTGCCGCTATTGTGGCTTAATAGTGGGACCTGTGAACTTGAGATGCAGCCCAACATGTAGCCCCTCGCCTGCCCTATCTGTTTCTGTGTCGTTCCCATCACTTTGTTGAATTGCCCAGATTTTCACAAACGAAAACCTTAACGAGCATCGGCGATATACAAAAATGCTCGGGTCGCCCATTGACTTCAATGGGGTTCGTTACTCGAAACGAACCCTCGAGCATTGCGAAAATTTTGTCCCGAGTAACGAGCACCCGAGCATTTTGGTGCTCGCTCATCTCTATTGTTTATCCATTCTTTTTTTTTTTTTTGAACTCATCTGGTTGCACCCTTCTTAATGGTGGTTGAGCAGTGCCCATCATAATAATTACCTCTATTTCAGCTTGATTAGGGCTGTACACGAATCCCTAACTACATGCAACACTTATTATTTGCCTTTTTTAAAATAATTCTTCAAGTTTATGTCTTGTGCCGCCCTTGGATTGGGCTTAGAGCAGTTCTCATAGCCACCGATCTTAGACAATCTCGTTAAGAGTCTGATTTCACTGGTACTTGTTAAAATTGTCAATGAAATTCCATTTTTGTAAATGTTTTTCACGATAACGCTTTTCAATTTCAGACAATAGTTGGTTGTCCTGGTATTCGTAGTATGTTGCATGAATCAAAATAGTTACATTCAATTTGCCGCATATAATACAGTAAGCATCTCATGTGACATCCCACACACATTCCTGTAGGGGTCTCCACTGAATGATCCTCCTTCATGATGCATTTCTGTCATTCTAACTTCAAGTCTGTGCTGAACAAAGTTTTTCTTTTCTTCCATCAAACAATGACAGAAGTCAGGGCCGAATCTAGAATTAAACTGACAACCTATTAATAGGAATATCTGTCCTATGGTATAACAAAATGATGATTGTTGAGGATGGTTGTCCTGCCAGCATCATTTTAGTTAATATGTAAAAAGTTGAGTTAGTTTGTAAATGCATTATGTTACTTATATTACAGCGGCCATACGTTACAGACATATTATTACATATAACTAGATAGACGCAATGTTTGCTATGTGAACATAAAATGGGTTCATTCACATTATTGATGTCTCCCTGCATGGCTCCGTGTTGCAATGCTATGCAGGGAAAAAATTGCAGCATATTTCTTTTTGCGATATTGCCTATTGATTTCAATGGGGCTGGCGACAGCAGCACAGCAGCGCTGCTAGACTCAACCTTGACTTTGCCTGATAGATCACTCAATGTATCAAACTCAAGTTTTATGGTTTTACGGCGGTGGTGAGGATGTCACGAATCTAATTACACCAAAATCATCCACCAAAGGTCACACAAAGGAGTCAAAGTGTGGCGCAAAGGAAAAGTCTGTAGGCTTTTTTATATTAGATATTGCATTTTGTTGCCACGTGTTGCCGTACTTTGTTCTGCGTATGCCACATAATAGGCTAATATACAAAATGAGGCAGCTCGGACTGGGCGAAAACGTGTGTAAGTGGGTTACAAATTGGCTCAATGATAGAAAGCAGAGGGTGGTAATAAATGGTTCATACTCCGATTGGACCACAGTCGCTAGCGGGGTGCCACAGGGTTCAGTATTAGGCCCCATTCTGTTCAACATATTTATTAATGACCTGGTAGAGGGACTGCACAGCAAAATATCAATATTTGCAGATGATACAAAATTATACAAGACAATTAATACAACGGAGGACAATGTACGGCTACAAACGGACCAAGATAAGCTGGGGGCTTGGGCAGAAAAATGGCAAATGAAGTTCAATGTTGGTAAATGTAAGGCTATGCACATGGGCAGCAGAAACGGATGTCACCAATATATACTAAATGGGGTACAGCTAGGGAAAAGTGATATGGAAAAGGATCTGGGGGTACTAGTGGATTGTAGACTAAACTGGAGTAACCAATGCCAGTCAGCTGCTGCAAAGGCAAATAAAGTCTTGGGGTGCATTAAAAGAGGTATAGGGGCGAAGGAGGAGAACATTATCCTCCCATTATATAAGGCACTTGTCAGGCCTCACATGGAATACTGCGTACAATTCTGGTCACCGGTGCTCAGGAAAGATGTTACAGTGCTGAAGGGGGTTCAAAGAAGGGCAACTAAACTAATACATGGGATGACGGGACTGGAATACCCAGAGAGGCATCAAAATTGGGACTATTTACTCTAGAGAAAAGACGGCTAAGAGGCGATCAAATAACTATGTATAAATACATGAGGGGACAATACAAGGATATCTCCCATAATCTGTTTATACCCAGGACTGCAATGGTAACTAGAGGGCATACGCTACGTCTAGAAGAAAGCAGGTTTCATCGCCAACATAGAAGGGGATTCTTTACGGTAAGAGCAGTTAGACTGTGGAACTCTCTGCCGGAGGAAGTGGTGATGGCAAAATCCATAGAGGAGTTTAAAAGGGGACTTGATGTCTTTCTGGAGAGGAAGGACATTATAGGATATAAATCTTAGGTTAATTGTTAATCCGGGTTTACAGGCAGGTAGGAACTATTAGGGGTTGATCCGGGGAACAGTCCGATTGCCATTAGGGAGTCGGGAAGGAATTTTTTCCCCAAAAGGGCTAATTGGCTTCTGCCCTTGGGGTTTTTTGCCTTCCTCTGGATCAACACAGGAGGATAGACAGGCTGGACTAGATGGACATTGTCTTCATTCAGCCTTACATACTATGTTACTATGTATTGTTTGGCTGGAGCAGTTCAGAGGAAAAAGTCTGGGTACTTGTGGGTTATCTGTCACCACTTTTTAAATTAATTTCACAAAGGGTTCACCAAGACATGAAAAAAACACTATTTATTTCTTAAACTGTTTTTATTTCTCCAAAACATAAATATTCATATATATTATATTCAATTTTATTCAGCTGGTATAAGTGCAGCTATAGCCTACAAGATAACGTAGAATGGGTCAACTCCAAAAGGTGGTGACAGATAACTCACAAGTACCAATATTCTGCTTTTACCCTCCTATTGTATAGCATTTTACACCAGGGACCCTGTTCTGTGGTAATGGGATGTACAGTGGCTCTCAGGGGCCAAGTTAGACCATGTCCTAATCAATATTGCTTTGCGGAGAAATAGGCCATGGCACGATGATAGATGAAGAACCTGATGGTGGCGAGTCACGGCCAGCATGAGAATGCAAGGGTGTGGATGCACCATGTGAACGTGGACATGCTTGACAAAGATCTCAACTGTGATCGAAACGTTGCATGGGTGTGATGGAGGAATAAACGATTGTTTTACTTGCATCTCCTTGTGCTACTGTGGATTTCTCTCTTGCTACTGTCTATGAGTCTTGGATCCTGACTCCTCCTGTGGCTTGCACATTTCTGCTGGGTGCCACCTTATTGGTTAACGAAGAAGTGCTGCTTGCAAATATTCTTCATATATGTCCACGTGGACTTGTGACTAAGCAGTATATTTAGGTAGTTTTCAACCAAAACTGATAATACTTTTGATTTCAAGAGAGTATGCAGGAGTGTGTGATACAGTAAAATTCAGGAGAGTTAGCTTGGGCCAGAGCCATCGATGGGCATATTCACCTTCTTTGAGCATCTGCTCTTCAATAATGGAGAAAAGGACCAAATAGAGACTGAGACCAAGAGTGGTTCTTCGACTGTTGCAAGACCTAATTCATTCTGACTGGAGCTGTGGACAACAAGCCTCAGGCAGTGAAGATAGAAGGAAGCCACCAAATAACTAGGTGTAGCTGAAGAGAAGGGACTCACACCTTGAGGACTGCTGCACTCTACAGACGGTGTAACAAGTATCGGTGTAACAAGTATCGTGCCTTTCCTGATGTGCTATCTTTTCCTGGGAGGAATCCAAGGTATGTTGAGCAAACATAAACATAAGGAGAACATGCAAGGTACATGCAGATGTTGACTTATTCAGTTTGGCCTCACTCATAGTCTTGGCACGGTAGGTCTACCCACACAGCTAACCACTAGGCCACCATGCCAAGACTATGAGTGAGGCCAAACTCAATAAGTCAACATCTGCATGTACCTTGCATGTTCTCCTTATGTTTATGTTTGCTCAACATACCTTGGATTCCTCCCAGGAAAAGATAGCACACCAGGAAAGGCACGATACTTGTTACACCGTCTGTACAGTGCAGCAGTCCTCAAGGTGTGAGTCCCTTCTCTTCAGCTGCACCTAGTTATTTGGTGGCTTTTTTGCGTGCATTTTACCATTAAATGATTCTTTCTTATTTCATCATTTTTATGTATTTTCTATGTCCCTTAGATGCAGAGAGTCCAGTTTACATTCTACTTTCCATAGCAATAAGATATTCCAGCATGTACATGCAAATCACGTTATTGTCTAACAGGGAGCAATCATTTAAATTTAGATTTAATGTTTTGGTTGGTAACCAGGAGCGGCATAATGCATGTCAACCTTCCAGGTAGACATGAGGAATTAATTTACAAGCATTAACTCACATTTGCATGAACAGTGGTGGTAAAGCCAAAAAAAAAAAAAGCGTTTTCCTCACATCGCTAGTCACAAAAATAAAGGTACTTGATAAAAATAGTCAACCTTTTAAGCAAACCGCCATAGTCAAGACATCAATAGCAACTCTATAATCACTGTACCCACTCACCACTCGGCATGGCACTTAATGTACTTGGAACTGGCTTTTTCGGTGTTTATTCGACTATGACAAAAGCGTTAAGTGTAAACAGATTGATCTTGGGTACATAAAAAAAACATACTAAGCATATAATATATTGCGATTGTATAGAATATAGCTGTCAGCCTAGTTTGTTCTCATACCCTGTTATTACTTTGTTGAATGAAGTGTATTAAGGTGAATGACCAAGATTCGTATACGGTGGATTTTGACACTTTCCTCTTCTGTTAAACAAATTGGAAGTAATTTGCAAAATGGAGCTGCACATCTCATAACGATCTCTAGTCATGCGTGGGGCACATCCGTAATGCGCAAGTTTTTTTTCTAAGTATTCCTAAAGTTCAATGAAGAGTCCAACTTCTGTGTGACACCACCATACGGCTCAAGGTTTCTCAAACTTTAAAGGGAATCAGTCATCAGCTTTCAGCTCCATAAGCTACATGATAGAGCTTAAAAGTAGGGATACAGGGAGTCCGGGAAGCTGTATTTCCGTTCCCCTTAATATTGGCGCCGCCAGCAACTTGACTCTTCCCAGGGGCATCATCTATTCAACACTATGGAAGTTGTACACACAGCAAGACTCAAGCTGCTGGCCCTTCCCAACTTTTCAGCTCACCAGGTTGGAATGGAGTGCCAATGAGTATGAAATACAACTTCCCCCATGCCCCGTATCCCCACCTTTAAGCTTTATAATGTAGCTAGTATGAAAAGTTAAGTCTGAAACTCGGCTTATTAGGATCCCTGTTCCCTCAACTTTGAGCCCCACAATTTAGTTTACGGAGCTCAAAGGTGATGACAGGATCCCTTTAACTTGGGGTTCGTAACCAGCCAAATCTTAGTGATGTTTGCACTTCACTGAAGATCAACATCTTTGCAAAAAAAATAATATAGATCTGTACCATAAATCTTTTTTAACTGAACTAATGTTTTTGACGGGAGAATGTTTTTGTTTTTTTAAATTTTACTGAATTTTGAATTTAGTGTAATATAAGTTAATATTTTTTGTTTCTCTAAGGGAGTAGAAGCTGTGTTTGATTGCTTGCATAATGCTTTGTAGCCTTCCAATGCATTATTGCCTGTAGTGCAGATCAGAAGACCATGCCTCTGGCAAGCCTGGGGCCTTCATCTGGTCCCCAGCTAAAGTGGAAACCCATCGGTCCTTGCATGATCGTCTCATGCAGCATCGATGGGCAGAGGGAAACCTCTTTGTCTGCCACATTTTTTATATGCTGCAGGGGTTGAAAGCCAGGATCGGAGGTACCTCCAATCCTGGCTGTTGCGTCAGGATGTTGACAGTATATTACAGCTGGCATTGACAGCTGCTTTGCGCATGCCATCCACTGGACGCACAATTATATGCTATTGGTATAGTCATTTCTGGGAAGGGGTTAAAGAGGATGTACTCTATGAGATTACATAAATGGGGTCTACTTTTTTCCAAAAACAGTGCCACTCCAGTCAATGGGCCGTGTTCAGTATTGCAGCTCTAACCTGTTCGTGCAAATGAATGACTGAGCGGTAATACTACACATAGCCCATAGAGAAGACCGACGCTCTATGTGAGTGCCATGTGACCTTTTCCAACCAATTAACTCGGGGGGATACGCTTTGTGGTGACAACTTTCTTTCTCTCTTGATGAGCACAGTAGAGGGTTGTTCAGTAAGGTTTGTGGTATAGGGGATCTAACAACTCCCAAATATTAAGAGATCTTCCTTGGTTACAAATCCTAATTAAGAACAAGATAATCTATCATTTAAAATGTTGCAAATGTGTGAATTTATAACTAAACTGAAAAATATGGTTTTACTCACTATATACTTTGCTTGTTGGAATGTTTACACTGGGAGCTATAACCCCCGACCATTCCATTAACATGCATTAAGCTCAGCCAAGAGTGCTTGTTGCGTTCTGTGGAGGATTAGGGTGGAAAGGCTCCCTGGCAGTGCCCTGTGGCCGACCTACCTGCCCATCAAGCGATGATGCACAGTGGTGTCTGGTAGCTTCCTATAAAATTTATATTAGCGTCAGAGCTCAATAAAAACAGCAAGATCCACTAATATCAGTCTATGACTAATGTTAGTCTTCTACTGTATATGATATATTGTATTAAAGGCATCTATAGTTTGTGCTCTTGGATGGCCGGCGTTTACGTCCATTATACGCAAGGCTGCTGAAACATCCATAATGTTCTTTAGAGCAGACTTGTCAGGATGTCAGCAAATATAGTTATCCCCAAGATCAGTGGTCGGAGAACATATATAAATACATGATATATTTGGAAGCTGAATCACCAGAAATGTCTTGTTTATTGGCCGAATGGTGGTAATGGTCACCCATCAAAATTTTATGGTGGCCTCCCAACTCTCCTGCAATGGCAAATGAGATAAGAATCAGGCAGTTGGGTTTCAACTTGCCCAATCACTTTGTTCTCGGGAAGATTAGCCACCACTATAGCAGTCAGGTCAGAGGAGATAGATGTCAGCCAAGAGCTTTATAATGTGTATGGCCATTCTTGGACATGTACATGGGGGGAGGCCCAGATCTGGTTTGTCCTACCCATTTTTCTACTGGTTGGTTAGAAGCTGTGCAGAACTCCACTCCAGAGGAACTGCATTGTTAGAAAACAAGGGGGTATTGGCCCAAAGCTCATCGAAAGGACGTGAAGGGGAAACAAGAGCCTTGGCCCTTCTGTCCTGAGTGCAAACCCTGCACAATAATAGGGAATGCATTTTGATCACCTATACTGTATAAGCTAATGCTTACAAGCCCAGCCCTAGGATTATTTGAGCCTTTAAGTGATCGAATCATAGTGCGCCTCCTAATTAAGGCCTCTCTGTGGCTCCCAACAAATTATTTGTGCTCTGTGACACCTGCCACAATGCAAGTGTACCCCCTTTGTGACAACCCCCCCCCCCAAGAAAGTAACCATAGCCCCATCTACAAAATAATTGTGGCCCCTCTGTGACTCCCCCTACAAACTGTGCCCCCCTCCCATGTACTTCTTGCACTTTTATTGGTCCAAACAGTTCCATACTCCGAAACTCCATTTAAAGTCATGCACACACAACTCTTCCCCAGCTCTTCAGCGCTGTTCCTCCCCATCTCTGCCTCTCATAGCAAAGTGCTGAGGAAAGGCGGAGGAGTTGGATTGGGTATGCATGTAGCACTTCTATGTTGTCTCAACATGACAAATGAAGTTCTCCATGGTTGGACCTCCTTCCAACTATGGACCTCAGCTTTTGTCTGACCTTGCCTGGTGCTGAATGCTTACATCTATTTGCTCTGCCCAATAGATCCCCTGAAAATACGTCTTTGGGAAGCACTATTCCACATGGAACGGGATGTCACAGAGGGGCCACACACAACTCTTCCTCCGCTCTTTAGCGCTGTTCCTCCCCATCTCTGCCTCTCATAGCAAAGTGCTGAGGAAAGGTGGAGGAGTTGGGTATTCATGTAGCACTTCTATGTTGTCTCAACATGACAAATGAAGTTTTCCATGGTTGGACCTCCTTCCAACTATGGACCTCAGCTTTTGTCTGACCTTGCCTGGTGCTGAATGCTTACATCTATTTGCTCCGTCCTATGGATCCCCTGAATATACGTCTTTGGGAAGCCCTATTCCACATGGAACGGGATGTCACATTCATCACGTATCCTTCTCCGTAAGGGGGAAAAAGGAAATAATACAATATGCAGTAATGATGATTATTCAGAGTCACTAAATAGGATGGATGATCCACATCTACGCGGACAAATTGAGATTCCAGCTTATAAATGGGTAATGACATTTTTGGCTCCGTGTGGGTAGGCAGCTCACTGGAGGGTGGACGAGCGAGTTGTAAGGATCACTGGAGATGTAAATGATACATCGGTGCCAGCTTCCCAGCAGACTGACTGATTGGTCTTTCGAGTTTGTCATATATTCCTCTTGCTGTCAACCACATCTGTGAAAGACCCTTGTGTGAAGAGCGAAGTCAGGAGCGCTTGAGGATAATCCGAAAATGAAATACAATTAAGTCTTTAAGCTTCATGTCATTGGGAAAGAATCGGAGAATATTCTATTTTATGTAAAATAGCATTAGATACAAGTTTACATTGCACTGGCCAGATGCAAATCTACTACATACAGTTGCAAGAAGAAGTAAGTGAACCCTTTGGAGTTACCTGGATTTCTGCTTTAGATACTAGTAAAATACGGACTGGTTGCTATCATCCACGCAGAACGATTGTCAGCTGAATGACACGATAATTCATTCGTCGTTCAGTTTGAGCATGCATAAAAACTGAACGGCGATTGGCCAATGTGAACAGACTGTCATGAATCTATGAACGACTTCCTGTTCACTGTGAATGGAGGCGGGCGGCCGGAGCGATAACCAGCCGCTCCACCTCCATTCGCTTTACGAAAGCGAATACCGCTGGGATGACTGTCAGGCACAATCGTTCCGTGTTAAAGGCACAGATACAATCTGATAGCACACAAGCAGTTACGTTATGTCACACGGGATGGATGTGCTGCCTGATGTCTGCAGCGCAAAATCTGCATCAAAAACCGTGGATTTGGGCTGCGTGAGAACGATATTTTTAAAATGTCATTGACTTTGCTGCTACTGTGAATGCCGCTGGTTCGCCGCGAGGAGGGTCCGAATTTGCAGTGAGGCTTGAATCATTTTGATTGCAACTGTAGCTCTTGGAGAAGTCATTAACCCAGGCGTTCACTTACTTTTTCTCCCTGCACTGTGGATGCTGCTTAATGTGCTCACCAAGAGCGGTACAACTGTCTGTGTTCTTAGATTGTGTCGGGCCATGATTGTGACTTAGATAACGATCAAACATTCATTTTATGAGTAATCTCGGAAGAAGTCCAGGTAATTCCTAAGGGGTCACTTACTTTTTCTTGCAACTGTATGCTCTCTGGACATGTAAACTTTATGGCCTTGGCTATGAGCCCTATATACTGGTCGCTTTATGCTATTCCTAGCTCTGTATACTAGTCTAAGAGTCCCTGTATACTAGTCTTAACACTGTATACTGATTTACTGGTCCTTTATACTACACCTAGCCATGTATATTGGTCGGCTGGTCCCTGTATACTATTTTACTGGTCTCTAGATACTAAAACTGCTTCTGTATACTGGTCTGTATGCTAGTCTTCAGCCTCTATACTGCACTACTAGTCCCTGTATACTAGTTCTATCCCTTTATACTGCTCTACTGGCTCCTATATAGCAGTCCTATCCCTGTGTATTGGACTACTGTTCTCTGTTTACTAGTCTAAGCCCTATATATTATTCTGCTGGCTCCTATATAGTATGGTAGTAGTATAGGCCTGTACACTGGTCTACTGGCCCCTATATATATTTTTTAGCGCTGTATGCTGGTCTATTGGTCCTTGTATAGTAGTCTGTATACTGGTCTACTTTACCCTCCATACTGCACTACTGTCCCTGTATACTAGCCCTAGCCTTGTATACTGCTCTACTAGCCCCTTTATAGTAGTAGTCCTAGCCCTGTATACTGGTCTACTAGCTCCTGTATAGTAGTCCTAGCCCTGTATACTGGACTACAAGCTCCTGTATAGTAGTCCTAGCCCTGTATACTGGTCTACTAGCTCCTGTATAGTAGTCCTAGCCCTGTATAACTGGTCTACTAGCTCCTGTATAGTAGTCCTAGCCCTGTATACTGGTCTACAAGCTCCTGTATAGTAGTCCTAGCCCTGTATACTGGTCTACTGGCTCCTATACAGTAGTCCCAGCCCTGTATACCGGTCTACTGGCCCCTTTATACTAGTCTTAGCCATGTATACTGTTCTACTATCTCCTATATAGTACGTAGCCCAAACCCTGTCTACTGGCTCCCATACAGTAGTCCTAGCTCTGTATACTGGTCTACTGGTCCTTGTATACTAGTCTCAGCCTTGTATACTATTCTACTGGCTCCTATATAGTAGCTCTAGCCCTGTATACTGGTCCCTGTATACTGGTCTGTTGGTCTCTTTATACTAGTCCTAGCCATGTATACTGGTCTACTGGTGCCTTGACACTGGCCCTAGCCCTATATACTCTTCTGCTGTGCTTATATACTAATCCTAGCCCTGTATACTGTCTACTGGACCCGGTATACTAACCCTAGCCCTGTGATCTAGTTTACTGGAAAAGTCTTAACCCATACCCTGCATACTAGTTTAAGTCCTTTATTCTGGCCAAAGCAAAGAGTCTAATTGGGTACCCCTGGCGCCTAGCCCCCACAACATGTAAAATGTCAGTCCCCACTACCTATGGGCTAAATACTACCATAACAATACTGCGGATAGAGTGGTAACGTTGTGGTCCCAGTTGAGGGGCAGAAGTGCGTTGGCATTATACATTGTGTCACTGAGCATTGGAGGGGCAGAAGTGCGTTGGCATTACACATTGTGTCACTGAGCATTGGAGGGGCAGAAGTGCGTTGGCATTACACATTGTGTCACTGAGCATTGGAGGGGCAGAAGTGCGTTGGCATTACACATTGTGTCACTGAGCATTGGAGGGGCAGAAGTGCGTTGGCATTACACATTGTGTCACTGAGCATTGGAGGGGCAGAAGTGCGTTGGCATTACACATTGTGTCACTGAGCATTATTCCACATCTGGCTCATATAAAGTCATATTTGTAATCCTGCCCCACAAATTGCCCCACACATGCCCTGCATGTGCCCAGCCTTGAGCTTCCACTGCTAATCAGGGTAAATATAATAGGACTTCCAGAAAGTAGAAAAAGATTCTTCTTCACGGGTATTTATTTTTGTTCCAAGCCCATAAAAATGATTGGAGTAAAGCGCGTGCCGCACAGACGGCGCCTCATCTGCTTGCCGAGCCTCTCGGTAACAATACCTTTCTGTGAATACCAACTGCGCCTTGATGTTCCCTACAATCTCATCTTATCACACTTATAAATAATTCTGTATTTCATGCTTATGGCTTTGCTGTATACAAAGTCCCTGAGTCCTTATAAAAAGCTTGGATTTACCTTTCGGTCTTACTGCTCTGTGTTGCAGGATGGAATGGGTAACCTGAGAATCACAGAAAAAGGTTTACGGCTTGAGGGAGATTCTGAATTCTTGAAACCCCTGTATGCCAAAGAAATCCGCTCCAGGCCGGTAAGTATAAATCAGAGTATCTGAGCCCTAACTAGCATTTTATAAAGTATTCCTGGGCAATGTCGCCATCAGGGAAATACAGGTGTTACTGCTGCTAGGCGCCCAGGGAAATAAAGGGCCCGAACTCAACTGTTGGCGCAACCCACTTGCTGAAGTTTAGTTTCTATTATAAAAGTTTCGGTGGGCAAGCCTTGTTCCCTGCATGGTGCCCTTCATCTAACTTACAGTTGTAGCAATGTTTTTTATCATGATGGGTGCAACTCGATTTACAGCATTACAGTACATTGGACTGTACTTAATTCGTAATCCCAACACGGTAAATGTCAAGGTGAAATTTGCTAGATCTGTACATGGTATGGACCAGAGGCGTAACTTGAAGCTTCTGGGCCCCAATGCAAAACCTGTAACAGGGCCCCCAACTATAATGCTTTATTCATAGTACTGGGCTCCCTATATGGAGAAGAGAGGCCTTATGGGCCCCCTAAGGCTCCTGGGCCCGGGTGCAACCGCATCCCCTGCACCCTCTATAGTTACGCCCCTGGTATGGACTTGAGAGGCTGCATAAAGATTATATTGTTGGACACTATATTTAAAGGGGTTGTACCAAAATTGGCTTTGATCACCTTTCTGTAAGATAGGTGATAAAAGTTTGATTGGTGGGGATCTCATTCTGAAATCCCCACCAATTATGAGAATGGTGGTCCCATGTTTCCCTCTTCTTATCACTGAGGGCTTACTGCACCCACCCGCAGCTACTTGGAGATTGAATGCAATGGTGGTCAAACATTCGCAGTGCCAATTAATTCATTTCAAGGGAGCTGATACCCTGTTTCCCTAAAATAAGACATACCCTGAAAATAAGACATATCATGATTTTCCAGAATTTTTGAGCATGCAAAATGATTTTTCAGGCTTTTTGAGGATGCTTGAAATATAAGCCCTACTCCAAAATTAAGCCCTGCTAACAGTTAATTAAAAAAGTCAATTTAAATAGTGTCCAGGCAGCTATACATGTAAAAAAGTTAAACCTTTTTGAACAAAAATTAATATAAGACACTGTCTTATTTTCGGGGAAACACGGTAGAAATACTGTAGCCGAGTACAGTGTTCTGCTCTCTCCGGCAACCCCATTAAAGATGAATGGAGCAGCACTGCGCATGTGCGACAATCGTTCCACTCAATTGCATCCCCACTGGAGGGGGGGCAGGGGGGGGTTTCAAGTGAACTTGTAGTAAGGAGGAGAGGGGGACATAGGACCTCCATTCTCAGGATTAGTGGGGGTGTTAGTGGTGAGACCCCCACTAATAGGACTTTATCACCTAATCTTTAAAGAGATTAGGCCAAGTTATAAAGTTATTACATATCCACAGAATAATGGATAGTTTTATGGTCCATAGGGGTCTGCCTGCTAGGACCCCCACCAAATCCAAGAATGGGGGGTTCAGTTGGTCTTTGAGTAAATAAAGCAGAGGTCCCCTAGACATACCACTGCTCCATTGACTTCAATGACAGCATTTCAGATTGTCGAAGCACTTGAATTCTGTAATCTCCAACGCTGTCATGGAAGTTAATGGAGTGCTGGTTCACCTGCACAACCTCTCATCCATTCACTCAGGAATCAACCGGGTCCTCGTTCTCAGGATCAGTAGGAGGAGTCCCAATGGTCAGACCCCTTCTAATCATAAAGTTATCCCCTGTCCTATGGATCTATTTTGTATGAACATGTAATATGGTGCCTGTAGACTTCTATGGACCTGTACTGTACATTTGTATTGTTCAGGTTTTATAGTTTTTGTACAAAGTTCATCTGGCATTGTGGCATGTTCCCAAAAAGATCCATATTACGGAGGCGGGTCATGGTGACACCATATGGTGGCACATGAGTAATATTGAAATTACAGGTCTTCGTGTACTGCCATGCACACGGCTTTGTCATTTCCAAGGGCACTAAGTGTCAGACTTCACTAAAGTTTTGAAATTTTTGGAACCAACTAGATCAGTCTTAACAGATGCCACTAGGAGAGCATTTAAAGGGAACCCGTCACCTTGAAAATTGTCACAACACCGCTGGGATTGCGTCTGGTGTGACGTCACTATGTCCGCTCCAGATCATGGGGTACATCTGCCACGGTACACATGTTTCAATCAGTCATGGTCATCAATAGTTAAACATATTCCTGCTGCTTAGTTGAAAGACTGGATGGAAATTGTCAGTCCAGCCAGCTAATCAGTCAGTAATCTTATTAGAGTGTTTAGCGGATGGGCTCGCTGAGTTGATTGCCAGCCCAGTCAGCCAGTCAGCAACTTTCTTATAATGTATAAACCAGCTCATCCTTGCTGAAGGCGCTGGTTATACTACCTGTATTCTGGCCCTGCATACCTGCCATCTGTTCTGTACTCTTTGCTAATCTATCTGTTGTCAGATTGTCTGTTTGTCTGAGTCCTGCACTCTGCATCCAGTCCTTTCCTAGTCCCCGGTCTGCCTCATTGTTCCGATCCCCCCAGTTTCTCTCTGACAATGGACCTTGCCATGTGTAAGCAGTGAGGTCACCCTTCTCAGGGCGAGTGCTCTGTTTCATGGTAGGTCCAGTTGGGGTTGTTCATTGGATTCTGCTCTGTCCTGTATGTTGCTGTTCTCTCCTATCACTTGTCTAATCCTGAAACCCTTAGGGTCCTACATCGTACTGACTTCCACTGTATCCAGTCCTCTGTAGTTATCATCTGTATTCGACAGCAATCTTGGCCAGATGTGACAAAACTGCACTCAAATCTGCCAGCACCATGTTTAATAGCAGATTTTAGTGGGAAAACATTTGGTAGAAGTAGTATTCATCTTCACTTTTGCTCATTCTAGGTTTAGGAGTCCATTGGGCGGTCCTACTGAGGGATTGACAGCCTTCCCCATCTCAGAGATCACTGAATAGAGCCGCCCACTGGACTCCTAAGCCCGGAATGAGCAGAGGTGCAGATGAGAACATTTTTGCCGAATCTGTTTCCACCAAAACATATATCAATCTGCTTAGCTCATTGTGCTCCAATACATGATGCCTGCAGTTTGGAGTGCATTTCAAGGTAACAGGTTCCCTGTAAGCCTGTTTAATAATGGCTGGGGTTATAGAAGGACAGATAAAATCAGGATTTCAATAGAAAAATAAAATGTGATTACCAGCACGCATCACCGCTTCCTGCATACAGTTCATAAGACCCCTAGTGTTAGATTGTGACAACCTTACCTATTTATCGTTTCCTCCAGAGGCTTGCTCGTAAAAAAGCGTAATATTTTTTACATGTGAGAAATAGGTTCAAATCCCCAGTGAGGGAGGGATATCTATCTCCTGCCACGGCATCGCGCCATTCATTAATACTGTACTGTGCACTTGTAAATTATTATTGCCTGCAGGTGTAAACAGCAGGTTTGCTAGATCTGTCCTTGGGGAACTAGAGTCACTCCAGGTTTTCGGCATAACAAGTGAATCTGCAATCTTGTGCGCCTGCATTTAGAGGTCTTAAAATTCAATTAAGTGAAATCGACCAAGAGAAGAATTCATGTAATTGTTTCTTTTTTACTTGCTTTTGTATTAAAACATTTTTATTGACATCATATTTCAAAAGTCCCTGTTAGGCGAATCAAGTGTGACGGACGTTTTAAAAAGGGGACGACTAAAAAGATAAGATTTACATTTTTTTGCATTTTTTTGATGTTGTTGTTGTCTTTCTTATAGCTTTAGTTCAATTTATTTGTTAAGAGAGAAAAACGCGATCCTGCTATTATTGGCTTACCCTGCTGCACCAACCGCAATTCGGGACAGAAGGGCCTTGGCATGTCTTCATCTTTCTCAACCCTTGTATGAGAGAAAGTGGCAATACCCACTTCCTGGTTCCCTACTCTGTTTCAAGTTGAAGTGGTACCCAAGGACTCCATGATCCTTTTTTTACCAATAAAGCAGTTGTGTAGACAGCAGGGGGCAACGTAGAGCAGTTATGGCCTTTTGGGCATTACTCTCTGTCCAGTTCCTTTCTCTTTTGCCAGTCTTGAAGATAAAGTGAGATCCAAGTTCTCCGTGATCTTTCTTTTTTTTATCAATAAAGCTGTTGTGTGGATAGTAGTGGTTGACAGACGGTGATCATGGCCTCCTGGGCATTAAAGGTTCTGGGCCACTTACCACCCTCTTTAGGTATAAAACAGATAGTATTGGTTAATGAAATGCATTTCAGAAAAACTTGTCCATTTTAATTGTAATGAGCTTGAAAGTTGTTTCTACAACCCATATTTTTGGTCACGTCTAGGTAATAGGACCATTACTCTACACAATTTCTTTGGGTCTAGGAGGATAAAGTTCCTGTTTGAGGAGAGTACCAAGTTCACATAGGGAGTCTTATGTAGGCCACGCAATGCTCCCTGGGAAGAATATATGCAAATATGGGCTTAAAAAGTACCTCCACAGCGCCATTTATTGGAAGGTGACTTACCTATAAGTCCATGTTCAACCTTTTAACAGGTCTTGACAACATCTGTGAGGATTTAAGCCAAACCGAGGGGTGAATACCCCAAAACAAACTGCCTCCACACGGGTGTCTTTACCTTCTGGAAAAGACACTGGCTTGGCTTATATCCTTAGTTATGTTGTCAAAGCAAGTTGAAAGGTCGAGCATTGACTCATAGGGAAACCACCTGTCAATAGGTGGCACTGTGGAGGTATTTTCCATTCCCTATTTACATATAAGTTCATTCAAAGAAATATATTGTCAATACAGTCTTGTGATATGTCAGAGGTCATGTATCAGGTTGGCCCATTATTTGTAATGCCCATTATGTGGGCACTTTTCAGAAATGAAAGTCTCCATACCTCTACATGTGAGAAGATCATATTGGAGAAGACTGACTTCTGTAAAGTGCCCAAATAATACAGCCATACATTGCCCATATAATGGTGCTATACCTTGAACATACAATAGGGCTATATAGCTCCCAACTAAGATAACCCACCACAGAGAAAACATGTAATGGCCTGTGCATGGTGAGGATTAGGGGAGGCCCATTAAAGCGACACCGTTTCAGGACAAAATTGAACACTAGGACAGAAGGGAAGGGACGTATATTACGTGAGGTTGTTCTTCTCTCCTCTGAGCCTCCAGTTTTGGGTCTAGTTTTTAGCTGTTCAAGATGGCTGCAGAAATTATCTAACAACCTAATCTGGTTGGTCGTTGCTAATCAAATGAGTGAATTACCAGTGCACTGTGGGGGATTAGGTAGTCTGAAGATTGTTTCTCCATCTTGGATGACTGAAAACAGGACCCGAAGGTGGCAGAGAAGAACAAATGAAGGTAATATACACCCCTCTGGTACTGGGACAGAATGTTGTCCCAAAACCCGAGGGTTCCTCTAATGGTGGCAATAGCCTTTTTTGACCATACTGTAATTCTGCAATAGCTGTAACTTGCCACTTATAGCAAATAATCCATCCAGAATGTCTTTGCCTTTGAATATAGTGCAAAGCCTCTACAATGGTATTCTCACTTGCACTATTTGTGGTCTTCAAGGGCAAAAGAAAAATGTCTTCTATTGATCTTAAAGGGGTTATTCGGGGTGGGAAATATTTACTTTATCTAGTTTGGGTCCAGCAGTGCCAACACCTCCACTTCTGGCCCAGAACCAACACCGGGTCACGTAGTGTGGAGTCTTCCTCCCCCTCTGGTTGTTGGTGACATCATCATAGGGGGCTGGCTGTTCAGCTAATTTCAATAACTAAGCCAGCCCCTTACTCTGTCTCTGCAGCAACTGTGAAAAAGAAGGAGCCTATCTTAGTTATAGAAATGAGTCAAACAGTTAGCCCGCTGTGCTAACGTCATCGGCAACCAGAGATGAAGAAAGATTCCATGATATGTGACCCAGTGCTAGAACCAAGCTGGAAGTGGAGGTGCCAGAACTGATGGACCTTGACTGCATCAAGTACATATTTCCTTCACTGGATACTCCCTTTAAATCCTTGTTAGAAAACACAAAAGCAGACATTTTGGGGGATACAAAGAGGGCAAAAATTATCCATATAAGACATTGCTTCTTATGGTAGCAGAAGGCAACCGGAACACCAGGAGTCTTCAAACTTAGTAGCTTTTATTTAAGTTACGCATTTTGGAGCAGAACCCTGCTTCTGCTTAGATACCTCTGAAGAAAAATCCATGGAGGGCAAGCAGTCTACTAAATGTATGAAATAAATTTCGACTTTATGACTTGCAGTATAAATGCAAATCTAAGTAAATTTTTTTCTTTATCACAGAGGCCAAGTTTTAGGTGACTATCTTTTTTACAACATTTAGCTTTTTTGCAAGCTGACTATATAAATGGACACAGCCCTCAGGATATATTAGAAAGGCGGTCATTAACCCTAAATGTATGGACATCGTTGGCAACCGATTGCCACAGGAAACCGAAGACGGGAAACGTATGCTACGGATCAGTGTGTGCATAAACAGTCTTTACAGCTTCCTCGCTGGCAGGTTAATGATAAAGATTTATACAGACAGAGGAGGTCAGCAAGATCACCATCTGCAGCTGCAGTAGCCTTGTCTCTGGTTGATATAGCTTACGCCAAAGCCCAGACATCTGCTCTCTGCTGGGAGTCAGAGGAACTTAGTGCCACTGCAAGGCGAAGCTACAGGAACCCTTGTTCGGAGATTTTTGCCGAAATTAAGATGCAAAAGTACAAGTTGACACTTTTCTAGATGACTCCAATATCCCTCAGAATAGAAATAACTACTAGAACACTCACAAATCCAGGATTCTTCTTACATGACTGAGGCTCCATATAATTATGTTAGTTCCATAAGTATTGATGCCGACTTGGCAATATACTTTACAGGCAGCATCTTGATTGGTTTGGTCCCAAAGGTTGCAGCTGGTGGACAGTTTTATTTTGAGATTTGACTTCCAACATCTATTCAACTACACATGGTTGGGTTTCTTGTAAGAAAACCAAAAAGGTCATTCAGCATCAGCAGTCTGGTTGAATAACTGAGTACAGTCAAGAGGCAAGACGTCTAATAAGATATATCATATTAGACCACTACACGTTAAAGAGTATTTCCCCTGAAATAAAAATATCATCTAGATATGGGAGTCGTGGATTGTTCTCGACTGACAAGTTATGAATAATTTTCTTAAAACTTTCTTCGTTATATCTGTCACTGGCTCAGCTGGCAACATCTTTAATGGCCCCTATTACAAATCTTGAATGCTCTGAACTGTTATTCAGCCTAGTCATGCAGTTATTTAGATGATGTATTTCTTAATGAGATGACAGAAATTTCCAAACAGAACTAAGCAATCTCTAAAACTGGATAGAAACTACTGTAAGAGCTACGGTATAATGGCCAAAGGACTGGTTGTCACCCATACTGTAGACCTCCAATGCCTAGCGGCAGATACAGGCTTGCCAAATGATCCAGACGCAATGAGAAGACATGTAAATCTTTACGAATGTGGCATAAGATGATATTTTTCTTTTATTTCTAGGATAAATGGTATCTAAATATTTCATCAAGGGTCTTCCATAAACCCAGGGGCCACATATTAGGTTTCTCCAGGACAGGACCTGGCAATATAAATGAGAAGCTTGTCCCTTGATTCTGGGACAATAGGTACAGCAGGCATAGAAACATGGCATGCGCAATTTCATGCATACCTATGCAAATATATATAAATAAACTTGGGCTGCCAGTTGGGTGCCATGGTCATAAAAACTTTTGGACAGTATATCACAATCATGAGGAAGAGAACAATACTATAAAAGTATGTTTAGTCTGACATCTTTCCACCATACAGGTCTTGTAAGCTCTCAGCCAATGATGTACATAACATAGAAACATCTGCTAGAGTGCCCATTAAAAGAAGAACCCTCAGCTCAGGCTTTCCTTATACCCTAGCCTCATGGGTAGTGTGAGCGAGTCATGGGCTTCCTTCTGTCCATTGGCACCACCATATTAGGATGCCAAGCTGAGATACATGCCACCTTTCTCTTTAATGGGAGGTAAGAAAAGATGAGAAGAACCAGGACAAAAAGAGAACTCCATTTTGAACCCATTTTCTTTCCATACATTCTAGCTCTCTGTGTCTTTGATAGTTGATTCAATCCATTATTCTTATAGGGAGTTTTCATAAAGGGGAAAAGTCTATTGAGAATTTGCAAATTTCTCTGCTGGGAAGGGCAACTAAACATATTCCAAAAAACGAGTGACTAATGGCCGCCATCGCTTTAAAAGTCTAATTTTCTAGACTTTTTTGAACAAAACCTCAAAAAAGTGATTTAGAATTCTAATCCAGGAATTATTCTCATGGTGGCAGATGAATTTTTATTGTATGAATTAAATAGTGTGGCCTCCTGGGTATATAGATGATTAAACTGTGTTTTGAATGTCATGTGTGATCTTTTGGTATTGTAAATTATCAGGAGCTAATCTGTTCTGCCCGTGTTGTCATGCCCACAGGGGAGCCCGTTATACCTTCAGTCTGATCGAAATATAACCCTCAATATTCTCAATGAGGATATGAAGCCCGTCACTCAACTTGTCACAGGTAGGAAAGTCTAAAGTGTTTGCAAACTTCTTAAATGTCCAAGGATTCTAGGAGGTCAATGCAAAAACATACAAAACCGCTTTGGCTCATGCCGTTCATGTACATGGGTTTGAGTTAAATATATACCACATATGAGCAGGACAAGTTACATAGGCAATGTGGTCTACTGGTCCAAAAATGATTGGTTTTAATTAAGTTTTGCCCAAACTTTCTGCAATACCAAAATCATCCAAAAAATGTAAATCTCTTGGTCTAGAATGTCATAAACGGGTTATCTGGGGACCAAAAAATTTCAAAGCTGCTCATAATCCTGTAATTAAATTTTAAAAAGTCATGCTCACCTCACTCACTTCTAGTCGCTCCTCTTCCACCAATGCCCGATCCTCTGCTGGTCTTCACTCTTGCAGCAGTGATGACATCCAGATAACTGGGCACGTGATGTCTGCAGCTAATCCCCGAGGTGATTGGCTGTGGCGGGGACATGTCCCTGGTATTGGTGATGTCATTGCTCGCTTACTGCAGCCAAAAGTGAAGACCAGTGTGGAACCAGACACGGATGGAATGGGGGCAGCAGAGGGGTGTATGAGTAGCTTTGAAAAAAATGTTTGGTCCCCAGATAACCCCTTTAAAATGGTATAAAATAAGTGGAAACTGCATACTCACCTACTTCAGAGGCTCCCTGTCCAGTGCCGGAGTTCCGGTCTCCATCGCTTAGAACCTGGATAAAGCCAGTAAGTAGTCACGTGCCGTACATTCTGCACATGACCACAGGGGTCAGCAGCCATGGAAGAATCACCACTGAAGTGATTGTCGAATGGTGACATGCACAATGGATGACACTTGACCAAGTGCCGGCTTCTTCCGGGTTCAAAATGGCAGGAAAAGGGGCTCCAGCGCTCAATGGGAATCCTTTGAAGTAGGTGAATATCCAGGCTTTCTTCCTTTTAGGCCTCCTTCACAAGGGCGACAACACATCGCTGCACCGTGCGATATCGCTGCGATATTCTCGCAGCAATACCGCAATTTTGTAGCGCTACAAAGTCGCATGTGATGCTACAAAATCGTGCGACTTTGTAACATCACGTGCGAGGATTTTCGGGGGGGGGGGGCTTGAAATATAAGCTCTACCCCGAAAATAAGCTGTAACTAAAGGAGAAAAAAAAAGTATACATCACCTATTCCGCGCTGTCCGGGGCCCAGCCGCAGCTTCTCCCCAGGCACCGGCACTGATCTTCTTCTTCATCCTCTGGCCAGGGATTGAAAAATCCTCAGCTGCTGGAAGCGCTGGCTGTGATTGGCTGACACTTAGCCTATCACAGCCAGTGCTCGAAGAATGGCTGTGATTGGTTCAATCACTGCCATTCATCGAGCACTTACTGTGATTGGCTAAGTGTCAGCCAATCACAGCCAGCGCTTCCAGGAGGCGGGGATTTTTGAATCCCCGGCCAGAAGAGAAGAAGATCAGTGCCGGGATCTGGGGAGAAGCTGCGGCTGGACTGAAAGCTCTTCTAAGGTGAGGTATGTGTGTTTTTTTTTTCCCCTTGCAGTTACGGCTTAGATTACAGCTTTGACAGTAGCATTTGCTACTGTCAAAGTTGCATCGCATTGCATGCAAACCGCGTTTTTGTGCGATGCGATGCAACAGAGAGGAAGGCTCCATAGGCTAACATGGGCTACAAAACCTTGCGTGTCGCAGGCATATCGCCGGACCTGTGAGGTTTGTGTGTCGTTTTGTGGCATGCTACAAAACATCTCATGTGTGAAGGAGCCCATAGGAAAGCATGAACTTCTCATACATGCGATTTGTAGCATCGTAGCAACGCTACAAAATCGCGCGACTTTGTCGCCCGTGTGAAGGAGGCCTAATACCATTTTAAGCTAATATTTTTTTTTAGTCCTGGAAAACCCCTATAACTGCAGAATTAAATTTAGTCCATCCAGTAGCACGTTGGACCTCCTTTGGAATTCAGAACCACAGCAATTTATTGTGGCGTAGATTCCACTATGTGTTGAAATCGTTCTACAGGAACACTGGCCCATGTGAACAGAAAGCTTCTTGTAGTTGCCGCTCATTAGATAGATGT
The DNA here is from genome assembly GCF_035609145.1 of Eleutherodactylus coqui. Classification (NCBI taxonomy): domain Eukaryota; kingdom Metazoa; phylum Chordata; class Amphibia; order Anura; family Eleutherodactylidae; genus Eleutherodactylus; species Eleutherodactylus coqui. The sequence continues at coordinate 21,925,996 of NC_089838.1, forward strand.
ACCGACATGTTCTAAACAGACGACAGGAAGGGTTCAAAGATTCATGCTGCTTGTGCCAAATTGTGACCCTCCTAGTGCAACCGAAGTCTGGATTTATCTTACCAGTGATGTTTTTCCACTGCTCGGTGATACGATTTTGTGCTTTTTTGTCCACTGGAATTTTGTCTTTTTGTTTTTCTTAGGCCTCATGTCCATGGGGAAAATCAGGCCCGCCACGTATTCTTCATGTAGAATCCGTAGCGGGTCCCTCCTGCCCTGCGGACACGAGGCCTAAAAATCAGAATAAACTCACCTGCTCCGGACGATGCGGATCTTCCTTCCTTCGCGGCCAGATCTTCTTTCTTCGGCCCGGCGGATGTGCTGGGCCCCGGCTAGTCTAGTACCGATGACCGCCCTCGTTGGACGTCACTCAGATCACTGGATTTCCCCACCTAATGTGGATTCACACTGAAACTGATCCACAGAAAACTTGTCAATTTTCACGCAGGGAAGTTCCAATCACGAGAGGACAAGTGTCTCAAGTGGCCATTCAGTGTATAACTCTTTGAACATTGACCCTTTGAGCAATTCAATCCTTCAAGGAATACATTGTATGTACTGTACTTGGGTTATAACTAGAGATGAGCGAATCTACTCGGTTTGGGTGTTTTTGAACTCGAGCACCGCTTTTTCCGAGTAACTCACTACTCGGACGAAAAGATTCGGGGGGCGCCGGGGGTGAGCGGGGGGTTGCAGAGGGGAGTGGGGGGGGGGGGAGAGAACACCCTCCCCCCCCCCCGCCCCCCGAATCTTTTCGTCCGAGTAGTGAGTTACTCGGAAAAAGCGGTGCTTGAGTTCAAAAACACCTGAACTGAGTAGGTTCGCTCATCTCTAGTTATAACCAATTACTCATTTGGAGCTACTGGTGGAGACATACACTGTACAGTCTATACAGCTTTAGTAGGACTTGCGGAGGACCCCTACAGAATATAGACCAGCAGCTCTCATAGCTGACCATACGTTTTGCACCAGCTGTAAAGGAATGATTTGCTTACTGACTTTCCTGCTACAGTGTCCTGAATGATAATTACACGTCTCTGGATATATAAGGCCATAGATCAATAGCTGTTTTCTGTTCTAAGAAGGCTATTCATGTCATTTATTTTATATGGCAGGCCTTTTGTTCTTAACCCGCACAGGTATTCACTGTCCTCCTTTTACAGTAATAATTTTTCTGAATTTTAATACCGGTAACCTTTTACAATAATAGAGAAAGCTTTCTGAGCGGTAGATCTTTGTTCTAAAGATTCGGCTGCTCATAAAATAAGCTCAACATATTGTTCACCAGAGAACTGAAGGGGTTTTTTGTTCTATTTCCTGCTGAAGTTTTCCATCAAGTAGGTAGAGCAGTGAGTAAGAGCACCGTCCTCCACAAGTCAGCAGTACCCTTAAAGGGACAGTGTTATTACCTTTGAGCCCCCTAAACTATGTTATGGGGCTCAAAGGTGAGGGGATGGAGAGCTGTGTTTCATACTCACTGGGCACCCCGTTCCAGCGCTGTGCCCCCACAAAGTTGGCAAGCACCATGCAGCTTGACACTTTCTGTACACACACCTTCCATCCATCTCCTTAGGATGTGCATGTGCAAAAAGAGCCAAGCTGCTATCGAGCGCACCAACTTTGCCGGTACTGGAATGGAGTAGCCGGTGAATATGAAACACAGCTTCCCGGACTCCCCGTTTCATCACCTTTGAGCCCCATAACATAATTGATCTGGCTCAAAGATGATGGCAGTGCTCCTCTGAGGGAATTGCTGACTAGTCTGGAGGACAGTGCTCTTGCCCACTGTTTCACCCACTTGACCAAAGATCTGCAACATATCTGGACAAATGCCATCTGCAAATGGCACTGATAATAGTAAATGGGGTTTTCTGCATGGAAATAAGGACAATGTCCCCCTCCTGTCCTAATAGCTTACCTCAGTGTGTCAGTATCAGGCTGGAGCCAGATGATTCCCTAGGATATAGCAAACTCTCAGTGTTAGGTCTAAGTGGTTTTGCAGCCTTTGACTATAAACGAGAGTAAAGGAGTAAAGAGAGTAACTATTCATTAGTAGCAAGAGAAATTTTGATTATTATGAGAAATGTAAAACAAAAAGTTACTTAAAGGGGTTTCCAGGAATTCAACAAAATGGCCTTGCTTGCTATGGAAACCCATGCTAGGATGGGAGAATGGACCTTTGGGGGAGAATGGACCTTTGGAGGAGAAATGGGTGGAGCTTGACAGCACATTGTTTGTTCCTGGTAGGCTGGATGCTATGCCTGACAGGATTGAGCAGTGTGGCATTAGGCCCCTCCTTGCTCCTGCCACCCTGCTCCTATCCCCTCCCCTATAGTCTAGAGATGCATGCTTCTGTCCTAGGATGGGTTTTCACAGCCTGCATGGATGGCGGACAATTTGTTGGATTCTTAAACAATCCCTTTAACCCCTTAAGGACATGGCCTATTTTGGCGTTGAGGACCAAATGATTTTTGGTATTTTTTCATCTCCATTTTTCAACAGCCATAACTTTTTTATTTTTCCGTCGACGCGGCCGTATAAGGACTTGTTTTTTGCGTGGCGAACTGTAGTTTTTATTGGTGCCATTTTTGGTTACATAGACTATATTGTAAAACTTTTATTATTTTTTTTATGATCATAGGGAGAGAAAACGCATCAATTCTGCCATAGATTTTTTGGTTTTTTTTAAAGCGTTAATTATGCAGCATAAATTACAGACTACATTTTTTTCTGCGGTTCGGTACGGTTACACGATACCAAAATTCTTATATTTTTTTTAGGTTTTTCCACTTTTCCACAATAAAACCCCTTTTTTTTGGAAATTCTTTATTTTTTTCTAAACTCACTGCATTCAAAGTCCTATAACTTTTTTATTTTTCCATGGACGGAGCTCTCTGACGGCTTATATTCTGCGAGAAGAGCTGTAGTTTTGATTGGTACCATTTTGGGGTACATACTTTTTTTATCACTTTTATTGCATTTTTGGGAGGCAAAATGTTAAAAATTAGCATTTTGCCTAAGTTTTTTAGCGTTTTTTTTACGCTTTTTGCCGTGCAGCATAAAAAGTGCATTCATTTTATTGTACGCATCGTTACGGACGTGTCGATACCAAATATGTGGGATTTTTTATTTTTTTATGCTAATATGAGAAAAGGGTTTTTTTTTTACTTTTTTTTGTACTTTATTTTGCTCTTATTTTTACACCATCTGTGTCCCTCTGAGGGACTTTCACTGCAGCACTAACGATCGCTACGATAAGGCATGGCAGGACTTCTCTCCTGCCATGCCTTATCTCTTACTATAGCGATCTTAGGCAATGGCAATACAGGACGCCGGTATCTGGCGTCCTGCTGCCATAGCAATCAGCCAGGCTCTCGCGATGTTATCGCAAGAGCCGGCTAAGGTCACGGAGGGAGCGCGCTCCCTCTGTGAACCCCTTCCCTGCCGCGATCTGCTTAGACGCCACCCCCGCTGTCGCAGCGGAAGGCCGGCTACTAGTGACAGACGGCTCCCGCTGCAGGATAGCGTGAGATCTGTGATGATCTTGCGCTATCCCTATGACGTAAGGGTACGTCATTTTGTGGGAAGGTACGTCATGGGGAGGGAAAGGGTTAAAGGGGCATATCCTCACTAGTGCTAAGGATAAATGTGGTCCTTACTACAGACCTGCTGGTGAAAATGTACTGAGTTGCCTAATGTCATTGAAGGTTCTAAAAATTTAATGTATAACCCTGCTATTGTTTTTCTACGCAGCATCAGACGGTATTCGGGCACGAGGGAACAATCTTGAGGTGGTGTCAAATAAAGGAAAACTACTGTTTTCAGCCAATGACAAGGAAGTGGTTGTTGGAGCGGATAGATTGCGCGTTTTAGGTACGTTTTTTTATCAGTATCTTGCAGATGCATAATTACTGCATTATATCATAGATATTCTTACATAATTCAGTTGCTTTAATTGTGTGATCATCACTGCCCCAACTTGTTTCTGTTCTGGTGAATTCACTTACACGATGTACCACTAATCACATATCTACAGCTGCAAGAAAAATTACGTAAGCTATTTGGAATGACTGGATTTCTGCATTGATTGCTAATAAAATCCGATCTGATTAATATCTGAATCACAATTCTAGATAAACACAATCTAACTAATAAAACACAAATCGTTGTACCATGCATGGCTTTTATTGAGCACCCTGAGCAATCAATCATCCATTCTGCAGGGAGATATAAATGGGTGCATGCAGCTTTCCTTCAAGAAACTCATTTTCACACAGGTAGCATATCTAATCTTACTAATACCTGATTCCCTGATGCCTATCCTAGTATATCTCCTGACTCCAAGTCTAAAGGTGTTTCAGTCTTAGGCCTCATGTCCACGGGCAAAGTATCTCCCGCAGGCTTCTATTGAAGCCTATGGAAGCCGTCCGGATCCGCGGGAGACCTAAAATAAGAATAACTTACCCGCAGCGGACCGGGCAGGTCTTCTCTTCTTCACGGCCGGATCTTCTTTCTTCGGCCCGGTGGATGTGCCCGGCGCATGCGCGCGGCACGCTGCCGGCGTGCCGAGCACATCCGCTGGCCGAAGACAGAAGATCCGGCCGTGAAGAAGAGAAGACCTGCCCGGTCCGCTGCGGGTAAGTTTATTCTTATTTTCAGCGCTCATGTCCGCGGGGCAGGAGTGACCCGCTACGGATTCTCCATGGAGAATCCCTAGCGGGCCTGATTTTCCCCGTGGACATGAGGCCTTAGTGCTGTACTTTCGGAACATCTGGAGACTCATGAAGATGGAGTGGGTAGATACCTTTTTGTTAAAGAGAAGTTGGCCAACTGCTTGACCACCCTAGCAGAAGTCTATCACCTCCACATTGGTCAGGTTTCCTTTTTGGAAAAAGTTCTTGGAGGAATTTAAAGAGGGCAACCTATGACTGTGGTGGTAGTAGTAGGGGAACTTTACTATCCTTCTTGAGTCTCAAGTAGATTAATTTGGAGGTCATACTAGTCGTCACAGATCTACACACCGTAGATTTCGTCAAATTTAAATGAACATCAATTGACAGACGTTTGGAGGATACTTAATCCCGCAGTTAGAGACTGCACATTTTTCTTAGCACCCCATAACCTGTACCCCAGGATAGATTACTTATTTTGGCATCACTCACAGCCGTCCCAGCTTTCAAATGCTTGTAAAGACAATATCTTGTTCTTTGACCATGCTCTTATCTCTTTAGTCATTAAATTGCTGATGGTTTATAGTTTCATAGGTCATTAGCGTCAGAGTGAATAGTGCTTAAAAGACCCTCAAATGATAATTGAGCTCTCTAGAGCCCTTAAAGAATATGTTGAGCTCAATGTAACCTCAAATTTTGCCCCCTTTTCTACTTGGGAAGCTCATAAATATTTCATCCAGGGAGTCTGTATTAAATTTGACTTTAGATTGAAGAAAGCTTGACCACCCAAACAACATTGTTGTCTTGTATTTATACTCTAGAGCAGTGCTGGCGAACCTATGGCACTTGTGCCAAAGTGGCACGCAGAGCCCTCACTGCTGGCACACACTGCCATCGCCCGCTCACCACGTTAATGAATACCGGCAGGGGCCGCGGCTTACCTGCCGGTATTCACTCAGCTGCTCTAATCCTGGCGCACACTGTGACGTCAGTGTGCAGCCAGGATCCTCCTCCCTTCACTGACGTTTCCTCTTAGGTTCCATGAGAGCAGGGAAAAGAGGCGCCCGGCAGCACACACTGACATCACAGTGTGCACTTGGGATCAGCGCCAGCAACAGCGCCGAGCAGAGGAGGAGAGGGTAAGTATATGGGTCTCAGGGGGACACTATTACTACTGAAAGCCGCTGTGGGATGTCACTATTACTGCTGTGGCTGCTGTGGGGAGGGGGGTATGTTTACACATGGCGGAAGTGCTGCAGAATGTCCTCAGCAGAAATTTCTGTGGCATCCAAAAAGCAGTCAAAATCTGCACGCTGTCTATTTTGAAGCAACCTGATCCTTTTTATAACGAGGGAGGTAAAAATCATACGTCGTGATAAGCCCCGCCCCCTGACGTGTTGTCACTTTGCGATAAATAAGTGGGTTTTGGGTTGCAGTTTGGACACTCGGTCTTTAAATGGTTTGCCATCATTGCTCTAGAGCAAAACATAAGTTATCGTTAGATAGGAATGTTGGGGCAGAGCTAATTCAATTGTAAAAAAAGGGGCTCTTTGTCTGACAAAAGCTAAAAATCTCTTTGATGAAATGTAAGAGGAACTTTTCTGAATTCGGTAACAAACCTGGTAAGCTTCAGTCTCATATGAACCAGAAGCAATGAGCATGTACATTCGTTCCCTATATCCCTTCTAACTCTGGTACTCAGCTTCATCTCTCCAACCAGATTGCAGAAGCATTTGGAGACTATTATAAATCCTTATACAATCTTCAGAAGCCCCTACCAAATTCCGAGAGAACAATCGCTGGAGAAAACATTAATAATTATCTGGTAACATCTGCAATGGGCAATTTTTTCTCTAGAGAGTCTTTATCAGTACTTGAATTACCCATCACTATAGAGGAGCTTTCAGGGGCATTAAAGGATTCTCTCAGGGGAAGCTCCGGGACCTGATGGTTTACCTTTGCAGTATTATAAAAAAAATGTAGTGATATCCTATCTACACGCTTTTTGTTGGCATTTAACTCTCTCACGTCTGGCGGTTCACTAAAGACACCTATTACTGTCATCCCCAAAGAAGGGAACTACCTTTCATTGCGTCAAAACTTCTGACCCATATTCCTATTGTTTTCAAAAATATTGGCTATGAGATTATCTCCTTATTAGAGATGAGCAAACGTACTCGGCCATGCCCCCTTTTCACTCGAGCACCGCGATTTTCGAGTACTTCTCTACTCGGGTAAAAAGATTCGGGGGGCACCGTGGGTGAGCGGGGGGTTGCAGAGGGGAGTGGGGGGGAGTGTTAGAGAGAGAGAGACCCCCCTGTTCCCCACTGCTACCCCCCGCTCCACCACGCCATCCCCGATCCCCCCCGAATCTTTGCACCCGAGTAGCCAGGTACTCGAAAATAGCGATGCTCGATCGAGTAATTACTTGAAACGAGCATGTTCGTTCATCTCTACTCCTTATCTTAATGGGGTCATTCATGGAGACCAGATGGAATTGAGGGAAGCACATGAGAATACAACCAGAGCTATCAACTTAATTTTCCGAACCACCAAAACCAAATTCCCCATGCTTTTGTTATCCACTTATGTTGATAAAGCTTTCAATCAAGTTAATTGGACTTTATATTTGAACCCCTCAAATATCAGGGTCTAGGTAATAATGCGCTATTCAAATCTGTCTGCCATGGTTAAAGTAAAATGTTGATTCTATTCCCCTATTGCAATTTCCAATGGAACATCTCAGGGATATCCTTTATCACCTCTTATTTTTATTTTATGCCTAGAAGCATTCCTGTGCAGAACTCGTTCCCATCTGGACATAAGGGGCATATTAGTAAGTGGGGCTATGCATAAAGTGTCAGTTTATACAGATTACCTTCTTTTTTTCTTACATCCTCACGGATCTCCCTCCCTAAGCTTCTGTTAGAGTTACGTCATTATTAGAGATGAGCGAGCATGCTCGCTAAGGACAATGACTCGATCGAGCATTCTCCTTAGCGAGTACCTCCCTGCTCGGAAGAAAAGGTTCGGCTGCCGGCGCGGGTGACAGGTGAGTTGCGGCCATGAGCAGGGGGAGCGGGGGTAGAGAGGGAGAGAGAGATCTCCCCTCCGTTCCTCCCCGCTCTCCCCCGCCGCTCCCCGCCCGCCGCCGGCAGCCGAATCTTTGCTCCCAAGCGGGCAGGTGCTCGCTAAGGGCAATGCTCGATCGAGTAATTGTCCTTAGCGAGCATGCTCGCTCATCTCTAGTCATTATGCGACTCATTCCCATTTTAAAATTAACTTTCAAAAATATGAAGTACTAAATATGACGTTCCCAGCCTCTTTAGTATCTGCCTTGACCGCTGCTTTTTCATTTCGTTGGTCTCTAGAAACCATTAAATATTTAGGAGTATTTTGGATCAATAAACTCTCTCTATGCGGTAAACTTTCTTCCTTTGTTATAACTCGAAAAGGACTTAGATTCTTAGACACCGGGGTTGTTTTCATGGTTCGGTAGATGTGCCGCAGTTAAACTGAACATACCTCCCCTTATCTTGTACTTTTTTCAAGCACTAACTATCAACTTTCCTAACTCCTTTTTCCGGTTTATCCATTCCATGATAAATAAGTTTATCTAGAAGGGTAAACTGGCACAGATTGCCCGTCACATACTACTCCTGCCGAAAAGGGGTGGAATAGGCTTACCAAACATAACTGCTTATTACCAAGCTTCCCTCCTTATAAGGATTGTTGGTTGGGGCAGAAACGCTGGAAATGAAAAATGGATAATGCTGGAGCAATCATTTTGTTCCATTCCTTTAAAAACACTACCGTGGGTTTTAGACTATGCAAAAGTTCATCTGCCCATAGGCCTAACATTGAAGGTAGCATCTAGAGTATTTTCCAGGGCAGATATCTCACTAGCACCTTCGCCCTTATATCCTATCTTAGGTAAGCCAGTTTTGTAACCAGGGTTGGAAAGTGGCCTGCTGCATTCTTGGATCTTAGACAATAAGTTTAGAGCTGCGAAGTTTAGTCAAGATGGGATATTTCTGAACCACATGCACTCACTACTTGGCAAATCTGGCAAGTGGGGTTACTCGTCTGCGGATCACCAACCTCTTGGTCCGGACATGGCTAGTAGATGTGTAGAAATTGCTCCAGAGACAGGATTTCTTTTTAAACTGGTGCCTGCGAGTATTTATTTAACACGGCACAGCAATGGATACATGACATACAAATGTCCAAGGTTCATAAACCGCCAAGGTCTCCATCACTAACCCCGCCCAGGGTGTCTAGAAGGCGTCCTCCTCTGACAGACTGATGACGGGCCCAGACTGGTCCACACTGGACCTCAGGTTCCCAGTCCTGATGTGGCGTCTCTCACCTCCTCTCTGGCTATCAGCCAGCATTCCCCTCTGAGTGTAGTAGGAACTGCTCATTTTATCGTAGTTCTTGCCACCCCCATAAGCGTTTACTCTCTGCAAGTAGCAGAATGGCTCTGTCTAACACCCGCTGCAGGCTATCCTGTACACTACACTCCTACCCGAAGTATCCAAATGTGTCATTTTTTATACTCATTGCATCCAGCGGAGAATTTTGATCTAACAAAAAATCGGTTTGGATGTATTTTCTCGACGTCAGGTATTACTTGACCTGTTTTCTCTGAAATATATAGATTACTAGTCTCAGCAACAAATATGGCAGATCAGCTTTTCGTCCTAAATGGGAGAGGGGCTTAGGACTGGTATTTTCTGCAGATCAGAAGGTTAGGTTATATACAGTGACTCATAAATCATCTATTGCTAATATTATACAGGAGGCAGGTTATAAGGTCTTATCTCGTTGGTATGGAGTACATTCTAGAATACATACTTTATTTCCTTCCACCCTACCCATATGTTGGAGATGCGGGTGAAAGGAGTTTTTGTTGGCAAATTTTTGGTCAGAGTTATGGCATGTATCTTTTAAATTCACCGATTTTTCCTTGTACTCCACCTCTGCGTTATACCCCTATCTACATACAAACACTCTGTGATTCATCATTTAGTTAATGATGCCAGGGCTTGTATAGTGGCTTTTTGGAAACAAATGAATCCACCTACAGTACATAATTGGCCTAAAGGGGTTCAGGAGAGGATGATGATGGAGGATCTCACTACTTCTAAAGGTTAAAGATAACCCTGAGAAATTTCTGAAGACATCACATCATTGGATATGTTTCCAAGAGTCTTCTGAGTATAAATCTCCTTTGTTATAATAATATCTGTGAAGAGTCCAATGATAACTTCAGTTGTTTAATACATTTACTCTATTCTTTGTTTTTTATTTCCCTTTCCTATTTGTACCCCAGGGAGCTTTCTTTCTTTCTGTTTTTCTTACTGGAGTTTAGATAATATTATATAATATCTTTGTTCATATACAGTGCAGAATGTACTTTAATGTATACCTTATATACACTTATTTGTGGATAATCTAATGTTTAGTAACAAAAGATCTATATGATTGTAAACTTTCTTATCTACTTGTTTCTTTACAAAAACTCCATAAACATAGAATTTTGAAAAAAGGAAAATTATGAAACTTTTCATTTATATAGTTGAGATGATCAAGTAATTGGTTCCATTACGGCAGTGATCCTCCAGATCGACTTATGTTTAGTGATGAGCGAGCAGTGAAATAATCAGTTGGTGCTGTTGTTTGGCCAATTTCACAAAAATCATTGTGAATCAGGACGGTCGATTTCGACTCCCATTAAAGTCAATACGAGTAAAAATTAGATTCAATAACTAATTAGATACACTCTAGAAGGTCTCCAATGCAGCTAAAGCCCCCCAAATTGTATGTGAATACAGCCACACATCTGGGGAACACTGTGCTGCTCCCCAAAATTGGCCAAAATAGTGTACAGGGGTGTAGGGGTCAATCGTAGCACAGGGGTGTCACTGAAAACAAAAGAAGGTCCACATATGGTCTCCTAGATCAAAAATTGTGCCAAGGAAAACAGCAGGTCTGCTGCTTGTTTTAAAAGCAATGTCTTAAATTTTACAAGGAGAAATTATGCCAGGTGAACACAACACTTAAGCACGGACCTGCTCCAAGGAACAACTGTAGAACTACCAAAAATGTTGCTATGCAAGGCAGCAAGTATGCTGCTTTTTTCAAAGCAATGTCATAAAGTTTACAAAGGGGAAATTCTGCCAGATGAACAAAAGAGCCAAGCACGGGCCTTCTCCAAGGAAAAGCTGTAGAGCTACACCTGTTGCTTGTGTTTTTAGAACATTTTCATTTTGGGAAAAGGGTAAGGAGGAAACATGGTGGAAGCAGGATGAGGTAAGTAGTAGCTCCACAACTACCAGCAACAACAGCACCTTGAGGGCACAGTGTAGTCTTTGATATAAATCTATGTTCAGTCATTTGTGAGCAAAAACTGCTGGTGTGCTAAGTAATCAATGGAATCTGCCACTGGGGTGCAGAAGTCAGGTGAAATGCAGGCCTGGTTCATTTTTATAAATGTTAGGCGATCCACATTGTCAGTGGATGGGCAGATGCATCTGTCAGTTATAACACACCCAGCTGTGTTGTACACCCTTTCTGATAGCGCACTGCAGTGGGGCAGGCAAGCACATCTAAGGGTTGTTGTGCAACTTTGGCCACTCGCCCAGCTTAGACACCCAGAAGTCAACTGGGCCAACGCCATGTCTGAATACTTCCACGTGGGAATTGATATATTCTTGTGCCATCATGAATAAGTGCTGTTTGTGAATGTCAGTCCCATGCTGTGCTTTTGCTACAGGCTACAATAGGCAGAAAAAAACTTTTGCCACACCTCTGTTATACTTACTCTGCCACCCGTGGTGGTGCTGCTGCAGCGGCTTCCTGCTTGTGCTGCAAAGCTGCAAACCATTGCAGATCCATTCCTGCAGGCATGGGGAAATGCTGTGCTCAAGCTGCTTAATATTCTATCCTGATAGTCCCTCATTTTGAGGTTCCTCTCTATTGCCAGAATGAGATTTGTCATTTTGACTTTGTGGTGGGATTCAAGGAAGGTGGCCACCCAGTAATGGTCTGATATTTTGATGTGGGCCCTGTAACGGCCCTTCTGCAAGCACTGCAGCATAAATTCACTCATATGCCTCAAGGTGCTTAAGGGTGATGGCCCACATTCCTCATAGTCAGGTCTGAGAATGTCCTCTAGCTAGTCCCACTATCCACATAGAATAGCTTTATTTGGAGCTGGGGAATTCATTTGGAGCTGGGAAGAATGGATAACAAAAAATAAATGGATTGGAAAGGGTTAAAATCCAAAAAGTGCTTGAGCCAGACCTGGTCTCCTGGCTCAGTTGTAAACTCCGAACTTTAGTGGAAGTGACCCGGGCCTATGTTATGGAGGCCAACAACCTCTGTGACCTATATCTCCCATCCCTGACTGCTCCTTTCACCCTGCTACATGGTGTATTGGAAACAAGCTGAATTTTAAATCAGAGTTGACTCCCCTGGCTTGAACAGCCACTTCCCCACAGGGACAGCAGTCACACCTATTGTCCAGGTTTGCCGTGAGACTCAAGTTTTGAACTACTGCCAAAGTCCCCAGTCCTTACTGGATATCCACAGGGTGAAGAGCGTCTATGGAATTTCCACAGGTGGAATTCAGTCCGGACAAACAGAGATAGGTCGATCAGAGAGCAAAAAATTCCTGCACTCCAAAGGTACAGTATAAATCAATCTATTTGACACCCTTCTATAGATTGATTTACACTGTACCACTGGAGTGTGGGAACTTTTTATTATTTGATCAACTTATCTCTCTGGCCCAGGTGGGTGATGGAAGTTCATGTGAAAGTTAATGCACATTGTTTTGAGGTTGTTTACGTTCTTACTACATGTTACATGCTTAGCGCAGATCTTACAGATGACCACTGTTCTCTCATCACGTGCAATTTCAATTCCTGTGAGCAGTCCTAGCTGTAACTAGTAGTAACTGATCGTGAAGGTGCAGCCCTTATGTTTGTCTGAGATACTCCACTCCCTGTCTTAGCATGGTGCCGCCCCACAACATCTGACTCTTCCTCATCTTCCCTGCTAGCTGCTATCATGACTCTTCCTGTCTGTCCATGTTGGGTCAAGCACCTCATCATCTTCCACCTCTTCTTCTTCATCGTCCTTCTCCTCCTGAGTGGACTATGTTACAGTGAGCACCGAGAGCTGGCACCTCCATTTCCACATCCCCCTAATTACACTTTGTCTGTGGAGACTGACTAGGGACCCACTCTCAGTTTCCTCTTTGGAGGAAAAAGATGGTTGGGCATCAATACTTTCAATGTCCTTTGTCTTCTCCCTCTGGTTGTTCGGATTGCCCGGTTGACATTCATGATACTGAATGATCAAACAGCTCTCCAGATCGATCTATGCGGATTGCTTCAGAGGTTGTGGGGGATTTGGCATGGGATGAAGTAGAGGGGAGTTGCTCATGGCCGAATGGTGCAGACTGACTGCTGTGTACCTGCGACTGGGAGGAAGAGAAAGTGGTGGTACTTGAGGCATGCTGTGTCATCCACTTTACAACCTGTTATATGTGCTGCGGATGTAATGCACAGGGAGAACCAATTCTAAGGAATGGCAGTGGGCTTGACTCGCCTCTTGCAGAATGTAGAGCTCTTGTTTCAGTAGGAGTCGCTTGAAGTGCCAACTTGACCCATACTCTACCACCTCCAACACTGACATGTCCCTTACCCCTTACTTTCTTCATGTTTCATTTTATCTATTTTGTTTTTTTAGTTCACTTTTAAGTGTAGTTTTATGTTACTTATCAGCTAAGTTTGTAGTTTGTAGAAAGCCACAGCTAGATGTATAAGGCCTGCAAATAATTTGTAGTGGCTGGAAACCTTGAACGAGAGTCTGAGATCACTGACATGCACTGTGTGCATTTGCTGTTTCCCTGGTGCCTTTAAACAATGTCTGAGGCCACAAACGGAGAACTTCAATATTTTCCACGCAGAAGCATATTTTGCCTGCCTGCCTTAATGCAGCAGAAATATACTCTTTCCCAATGTAAAGACCACTTTTTGTAATACAGCTTCCTTCTCTGCTCCCTCAATAGAACCCTGTTTAAGTTCTCTGCTGGTATACAGCCTCTCACACCTAGTACCAATATATCCTCTGTAGAATATCTGTCACTATTTGCAACAGACCACATGTTATATAGGCATTTCACTAACAATGTGATGCAGCTTTTCTGTCCTGTGCTCAACTGTAAAATGGTTGCTAGTTACACTGTGCCTATGTTATATATGGCTAGGTCATGTGATGCAGGCATCCAATGAAACTGCTGTCTATATGCAAGATGCAGGTGACATCAGCAAGGTGCCCTAGCTGCTGATTGGCTCCATGTGATCTCTGCCTTTCAATAGGTGGCACTGTGGAGGATTTATTCCATCTCCCTTATTTGCATATTACCCAGAGGAGCGTGCTTGGCCATTTGAGTCTCCTCACGTAGTTTATAGTATATAGTTGCTCTCCCTAAGGAGAAAAGAGCGTTTCTGACCCCCGTCCCAGGCCTCTCACTAGCAAAGCCAGACTTCTACTGTACACTGATGAAGGGCAAAAACCCTGAAACAGCTGTATGTACATGGAGTCTGGCTTTGCTTTTAATTCCCGGTCATTGTAACAAGGCTTGTATAAAAAGTCTGACTTTGACTTGAAGGAATGCTGCCTTTCAATAGGTGGCACTGTGGAGGATTTATTCCATCTCCCTTATTTGCATATTACCCAGAGGAGCGTGCGTGGCCATTTGAGTCTCCTCACTTAGTTTATAGTATATAGTTGTTCTCCCTAAGGAGAAAAGAGCGTTTCTGATCTCTGCAAAAGGCATTATGGAAAATTTAGATTTTCCAGCGATTTTCAACAAAAATTGGTTCAGACTAACCAATTCGTCTAGCGTAATTTGGGACGATTTTTTCATCCAGTTGATCAAGATGAGTAACACTACTTAATGGCTGTTAAGTTCTACGAAACACAGAATATAAGCTTAGTGCCCGCTATCTTTCCAGCTTGTAACCATAGCAACAACAACTTAGTACTAAATTGTTATCTGGTATATGATGTATATGATGCTCCTCAGTCTGAAGCAAAATGATGATTCCTTGTATGAGGAGCTCACTTTTCTTGAGGCCCTGGAGAGTTTACCTCAAGTTCTCTTAAATTACACAGAGCGATAGAGGTTTATAAAGCAGGTTGTCAGTGTGATTGAATTCCCATAACGATGGCGTCTCCGATAAAACGACAATTTGAAAAGAAATCTCTTAATCCAAATCTTATCACTCGCTCTGTGTTTGACATATTATTTCAAGGAGTATCTAACTGGAGTAACTGTGGAGGCTTCATCAACAAAACAAGTGTATTAGTAATAAAGGAGATCGACGTTCTGATGGATTTTGGATATGTTTTCGGAGCTTGCTAGAGAAAAATATAAAGATATATATATATAGCTATACCTCTCACTGCCACATGACAGTGGTATCATACTTGATGCTCTTCAGACTTAGAGCAGCTAAGGAAGTACCGTAAGTACGGGCTGAGGTCTGGAGAACATCTGTTGGTGGGCGTTGTATTTGGGGCATCTGTGGCAGGCAACCTGATGAGCAATTCCGTGGCAGGCACTCTGAGGGTCATCTCTGAGGTTTTGAATGGAGATATGTGGTTGGCATTTTAGTGGTAGTGTCTGAAGCTTCTGAATCAATAGCCCCTCTAATGTGTATGGGGACAGCTCAACTTTTCAGAGACAGAGGTCAGGGGAAAGAAGGATCTAGAATGTTGAATTTTGTTCCCTGGTGATCAGCTGGCAACCGAGCTTCATAACTGCAGCTTACCTCCTTCAACACACAAACGCTTGGCCGAGCCAAATGTTCTTGTGTATGAGGGAGCCCAGGGAAACAGTTGAGCATGGGTATGGACAACAGCTGTTAAAGGTGTAAGAACAACTCTAAGCACTTATGGGCATTTCTAGCCAGCAACATACTGTCCCCCTATAGCCCCAGTCCATATGTTCTATTTGAGTTCAGATAGTCCCCGACTTGCGAACAGGTTCCGTTCCAGGAACCTGTTCGCAAGTCGATTTGTTCGCAAGTCCGAACAAATGGTAGTATGGAGCGGGATCGTGGGTGGATCCCGCTCCATACAACATCGGGTGCTGGCTGTTCTTACAGCGGGCACCCGGCAGCAGCAGTTCTGACGAGCCGCGCCGCTTGTCAGCACTGTTAACACTTTAAATACTGCTCTGACAGCGGTATTTAGAGTGTTAACAGTTCTGACGAGCGGTGTGGCTCGTCGGAACTGCTGCCGCCGGGTGCCCGCTGTAAGAAACAGCCTGCACCCGACGTTCAGGGGGCCCGTACAGTGTCCCGGGATGAGATCGTGGGACGCTGTGCGGTTCCTAGGCAGCCGGGGACCTCCTGAAAGGCCCCAGGGCTGCCTATGCAGAGTGCCCATCAAGCGCACGGCTTGATAGGCGCTCTGCATAGACAGCCCTAGGGCCTTTCAGAAGGCCCCCGGCTGCCTAGCAACCGCAGTGTCCCGTGATCTGACCGGACAGGCTTCTATCAGGTTTGATAGAAGCCTGCCCGGTCCCTGCACAGTATGATGTAATGCCATAGCATTACATCATACTGTGCCAGAGCATTACATCATACTGTGCCAGAGCATTACATCATACTGTGCCAGAGCATTACATCATACTGTGCCATAGCATTACATCATACTGTGCCATAGCATGACATCATACTGTGCCATAGCATTACATCATACTGTGCCAGAGCATTACATCATACTGTGCCATAGCATTACATCATACTGAGCCATAGCATTACATCATACTGTGCCATAGCATTACATCATACTGTGCCAGAGCATTACATCATACTGTGCCATAGCATTACATCATACTGTGCCAGAGCATTACATCATACTGTGCCATAGCATTACATCATACTGTGCCATAGCATTACATCATACTGTGCCAGAGCATTACATCATACTGTGCCAGAGCATTACATCATACTGTGCCATAGCATTACATCATACTGTGCCATAGCATTACATCATACTGTGCCAGAGCATTACATCATACTGTGCCATAGCATTACATCATACTGTGCCAGAGCATTACATCATACTGTGCCAGAGCATTACATCATACTGTGCCAGAGCATTACATCACACTGTGCCAGAGCATTACATCATACTGTGCCAGAGCATTACATCACACTGTGCCAGAGCATTACATCACACTGTGCCATAGCATTACATCATACTGTGCCAGAGCATTACATCATACTGTGCCAGAGCATGACATCATACTGTGCCATAGCATTACATCATACTGTGCCAGAGCATTACATCATACTGTGCCATAGCATTACATCATACTGTGCCATGGCATTACATCATACTGTGCCAGAGCATGACATCATACTGTGCCATAGCATTACATCATACTGTGCCAGAGCATTACATCATACTGTGCCATAGCATTACATCATACTGTGCCATAGCATTACATCATACTGTGCCAGAGCATTACATCATACTGTGCCAGAGCATTACATCATACTGTGCCATAGCATTACATCATACTGTGCCATAGCATTACATCATACTGCGCCAGAGCATTACATCATACTGCGCCATAGCATTACATCATACTGTGCCGTAGCATTACATCATACTGTGCCATAGCATGACATCATACTGTGCCAGAGCATTACATCATACTGTGCCAGAGCATTACATCATACTGTGCCATAGCATTACATCATACTGTGCCAGAGCATTACATCATACTGTGCCATAGCATTACATCATACTGTGCCATAGCATTACATCATACTGTGCCAGAGCATTACATCATACTGTGCCAGAGCATTACATCATACTGTGCCAGAGCATTACATCATACTGTGCCAGAGTATTACATCACACTGTGCCAGAGCATTACATCATACTGTGCCAGAGCATTACATCATACTGTGCCAGAGCATTACATCACACTGTGCCAGAGCATTACATCACACTGTGCAGGACAGATGGTTCGTATCTAGCGAAATTCGTAAGTCGAATGTTCACAAGTCGGGGACTATCTGTATAGGTATGCCACAGAGGGCAGTCCCCCAACTTGGGAACTCACTTGATGTGTCAGAAAGGAGAGACATTCTGTAAGGCTGTGTTCATACGGGTGATATTTGCATGTGATTTTCAGACCGAAACAATGGGACGAAATCGCATGAAAATAGAACACTGAGAGATTTCATCCACTTTAACTTCATTATGTAATGCTTTACTCAAGTATGGAACCCAATCAATAAACTTGACTGTAATTATAAACACTTTAAGACCGAGATCACCAGCCAAGTGAAGTTCTAGATAAGGTAGGCAAGGCCATGGTGTGGGCAGTAGAGGCAGCTCTCTTGGCTAGAATTCGACAAAGGGTGATTTATTTCTTATATTTTGGCAAGTGGTTACACATATCGTACCTTGTAAAATGAACTTAATCCTAAAAAGCACATAGTATGATAGTTTTTATAAAATCCGCACTGTCACTAATATCATCCCAGCTTTTGCAATTTTTTGTCATGGGTGCAAGAATATATCCACACAGAGGGATTTGGTTCTTAGTGTGGTGCCACAATTTAGCAATACTATGTCATCACGGATACAAGCGCATCTGGCAACAGCTAGGGAGCTACATGTACAGGGCTAAAAAAATATATGTGGTACCCAAGTTTTGGTTGAAAAATATTGAGAATATATCTTCACTTCCTTTGATTATTCTGAAGTGTGGGAGATCTCTTGGACATTGGGCAAAGCTGACAAATCTCCCTGACACACTTAATTAGGGATGCCTGCTACATACATAGTCACATATCATGCCCTAACTTCATCTAAATCTGCATGCAATGACGCTAAACTTGTAGTTGCTAACGGAAGTCGAACTTTTATAATTTAGTATAAAATGGTGCGGAGCGAAACTGGGGTCTACCCCGCTCCTCTCTCCTATAATACAAGAAGCAATGACATCACGTTTATCCCTCAGTTGCTGCTGCAGCCAATCTGTGGCCTTGGCTGTCACATGCCATTTATGCACACGTGGCTGATGAGGCCCTTGATTGGCTGCAGCAGTCATCTGAATGATGAACGTGATGTCATTGCTTCTTGTATTAGCGGGGACAGGAGCAGAGGGCTGAATCCAAAGCATGGTCAAAGGATGAGTAATGGTTAATTTATGTCATTATCTACCCTGGGGCACTTTTTTCTGAAGGTCGGAAAACTCCTTTAGTGGAGACACTTGAGCTGTTGCTATAGGAAGGGTGCTTCTACCTGTGGGCAGGGTTCAGATTTTTAAAAACTGTCATCGCACACAAATCACACCGCATCTCAGATCTCACAAACATCATTTTGGCAGGTATGACTTTAACTCTGTAGTGGCAGAAGTGCAGTGACGTTGGTAAAGGACCAGAAAAGAACAGTCTGGATTCATGGTTTGTTACGTCCGTAAATATGGACAGAAGACAATGAAAACATCAGATGAATATAACATACTGGAAAGCCAGAAAAGTGGTTGAACAAAGAATATATCATCTGTAGCTCGGAGGGGCTGATTTATCCCTCTTTTTGCCGGGTGTTGGTGTTGGCCATTGTGTTTGGTATTAAGAATTTGCAGTATTATTTATCAGTGTGCCAAATGCTATTGTTATATTGGGCATCTTGTATAATAAAACATGGCGACCGATGCCGGCGTGGGCTTTGTATTCAGATCAGCCTACAAATAAATTGAATAGTCAACCTTCATATAGTCTGTTGTAAAATCAGAAGTAGTACAAAAGCATAAAAGATAGCCTTCAGGAAGCAAAAGCTGGCCTGCTTATTGAAGGCCAGTTTTTGTGATGCATTCGATTCTACATACATTGTAATACAAAAAGATCTGCATTAAAATAAGGATATACCAAATTTTTCTGTGTATATGATATCCCCATGTATAAGACGCACCCCCTACTTTCCCACCCAAAATTTAGAAAAAAAGATTTAAAACATAAAATGTTCTATGTTTAGAGATGATCGAATGTGCTCGTTTAGAGCAATTACTCGATCGAGCATCGCTTTTTTTGAGTAACTGCCTAATAGGGCGAAAAGATTCGGGGGGCGCCGGGGGTGAGCGGGGGGGGGGGGGGGGGGTTGCGGTGGAGAGTGGGGGGGGGGAGAGAGAGAGAGCTCCCGCCCAGTTCCCCCCTGCTACCCCCTGCTCCACCCCGCCGCCCCCCGAATCTTTTTGCCCTTTTTGCCCGAGTAGGCAGTTACTCGAAAAAAGCAATGCTCGATCGAGTAATTGTCCTAAACGAGCACGTTCGCTCATCTCTATTTAAATCCCATCATAGGTCCCTGTTATACTCACCAGACCGTGCTGCCCAGCAGGTCTCTGTAGCTCTTCACAGCACCCCCATTATCTCATAAGAGGTGGGTGTTTACAGGTTGCTATGGGGACCAAGTGCAGCACATAGAAGACCGGCCAGGCAGCGCTGAGAGGAGACGGCTGGTGAGCAGACTGTTTTGAATGTATGTATGTATGTGCTGTGTGTAATGTATAAGTGTGTGTAGTGTGTATGTGTGAGGGTACAGGCATACTCACCTAGCCACACCGCTGCCTTGCTTCTCCACGTCGCTGCCCTGCTTCTCTGCACTACTGCTCTGCGCGCCGCGGCTCTGCCTCTCCGCTCCGGTAGTGTGTAAGAGCCGTAAGGGCTCCCACACACCCGTGAGCGGTACGTTGCACCCGACATGCATGTAAGTTTTCGTTGGATCGTTTTCAACGAAAGCTTACATCCCAGGTATAAGACGCGGTGCGATTTTTCTGCAAAAAAGAAAAAACGTCTGGCCAAGCCAAATGTTATTGTGTGTGAGGGAGCCCAGGGAAACAGCCGCGCAAAATGGCAAATAAGTCAAACCCAGCCTATGATCCCATATACAGTATTTGTATTTTTGGCTGACATGGCCAAACATTTCCAAATGAATGGATCATATTTCTGGCAGAAAAAAACTCACCATCACAAACAGTTGTTTGTGGTACATTTACCGAAATAGCCAAAATCGGCCATCAGCTATAGCCCAATTTTTTACACTGGCACAATGCAACTGCATTTTGGGGTCTGTATTACACCCACAATTTGCAGACCCCTACAGTTGATTTAGTAGACAACCACGGAGGTCTGAGTCTACCAGCCATGATAAGGACCGTAAAATGCTACCATATTACAGCTCTGTGAAACTCATCTAATCCTACCTCTGAACTCCCACAATGCACTTCTCTCTGGTAACTATCAGAATTGAAAGTTTAGCTTTGGATATAGGAAAAGGTCAACGTTTGTAAAATTCTGTTCAACATTGGTTCCTTTTAGTCTGCAGAATAGTATTTTTGTAAATCATGTACTCTACAGTACTCAATGTTCATATTACTTTTTTGGTCATGCAGAATACAGCTATTGTTGCCTATGTGCATCCTGGTCCTTGGGTGCATGGGATTGAGCAGATGCCAAGCACTCACTTAGGAGATGTTCCCAGTCCTGCGTAATCTGTTCTATGCACCTAAGCTGGGGTGCAGAGGTAGCAGTTATACATGGGCCATAGTGCAGGAGGGGGCCTAAAGGTCCCTTTAACAATAGTATTGTATATGACACATAGGGAAGATACGCAATTTGACCAAAACCCATGAGCAAATCTGTACTGATTTTCAACTCTTTAAAGTTCCTATTTTAAACCTTTGAGCTTCTCCACATAACCAAGAGTCTTAATATGTTGTCCATAGGCTTCCATGGGTCCATGCTGTACCACCAAATGCTTTTTTTAAATTTCATACAGAAGCATCCGGATGTTTGTTCTGTCTGATTCCAAAGAAATCTGAAAAAAATTGTGCCATAATCCAATGGATCCTTTATTAAAGGGATTGTGCCAAGATGCACAGCCCCTTTGAGAATGCAGGGCTTCCAGATCCGCTGCCGGAATCCCTAGCAAACACATGCTTTTTCTGGGGGAAGCCCTGACCTAACATGTCCCCTGCAGTGGAATGCAGTATTACAGGATGGCCATTCACAGGACAGCAAAAAGTCTGCTAGGACAGAAGTCGCTCATAAGGGCGCCTTCAGATGGCCGTAGGTACAACTACGCTCGCCACTATGGAGCATAGCGCAGGAGTTTGAAAAAAAAAGCGGGAAGATAGGTGCTGCCCCATCTTTCCAACGCGTAATATTCAACATAACGGTCCTATCTTTTCTCGGCCAACATCCTATTGATATCAGTGGTTTGGTTTTGTCCCATTATGCGGCTGTGATTACCATGGGAGAAAACCACGTTCGTCTGAAACCGTCCTTACCAGGGGCGTAACTATAGAGGGTGCAGGGGATGCAGTTGCACCCGGGCCCAGGAGCCTTAGGGGGCCCATAAGGCCGCTCTTCTCCATATAGGGAGCCCAGTACTATGAATAAAGCATTATAGTTGGGGGCCCTGTTACAGGTTTTGCATTGGGGCCCAGAAGCTTCAAGTTATGTCTCTGTGCAGCATGGTTTAGGTATGGGTACGGGTACAGATACAGATAGAGGGGGGCCAGCTCACATTTTGCATCAGGGCCCCTGAGCCTTTAGTTACGCCCCTGGTCCTTACTGAGTGGATTCTGGAACATAGAGGGGGTGTCTAAGCGGGGGCACCACTGTATAATGTTAATATGCCTTAATAGGGCATATGAACAGGAGATGCCATTTTCACCCAACCCTTTTAAAGAGGTATTTGGGCTTGGAATCATTGCTTACAGGGTAGAATATTTCTATAACACAGTGCTACCCACAGGCACCATGTAAAAGTAGTTGGAGTTCCTATGGCTGTACACTACAGACTTGGTTTGTTCTAGTACAGCCTCCTGCACGCACCTCTACTGCATTCCTGAGGACTACTTTTAGGGAAAACTGTGTGCTTTGTTCATGGTTGTAAAATATGTATTTTTGAGTAAAAACATCTACAACTCGTTTCCATACAAAAAAAGATTTCTTGAGACAATCTATGGAACATTTAATGGAACAATAATAATCTGTACATGAAAAACAAAAAATAAGTCCCCATGCCTTCATCAGTTGAAGCTTTTCTTAAGACTTGTCACTCAAAATTGTTACTATTCACTAATAATTCATTTGCTGTTGGATTCGCGTTTCCTTTCATACCGTGCATAAAATCTTACAGGCATTTTTAAAGTTCGTATTTTTTTTTTCCGGAAAGTTCTATTACATTAAGGGCTCAGTCAGACGGGCGTTTTATGTGCAAATTTATGTGGGCAAAAACGCATGCCTAAAAAAAATGTTGGGACCGAAGCGAGCGTCACGCTGAAAACACGCACTTGGCTGCGTTTCTGCGTACATAAAGTGCGCTGCCTGCTATCCCCTGCTGTGGCTGTGACAGCTGCAGCAGGGGATTCCTTGGATGTGAACATCCAGGGGCTGTCACTACCAGGGGCTTCGCCTTGTTGTCAATGGGGCTGGCGGCAGCAGCGGTGGCCCCATTGACATACAGGGAACATCGCGCTCCTCTGCCACAGCTGTGACAGCTGTGCCAGAGGATTTCTACATTTCCGCGTGGAGTCCCCTTGTCACGACTCCCTGCGGAGATGAAGAAATCCTCTGCTACACCTGTCACAGCTGTGGCAGAGGAGCGCAATATTTTCCCATTGAATTCAATGGAGCCGGCGCTACAGCCGGCTCCATTGAAAGCAATGCGCTGCCGGCAAGCCCTGCAGTGATTTTCAGGGAAGAGCTTTAAATATAAGCCTTTCCCTGAAAATCATCCCTAAAATGTGTAAAAAATATATACACTCACCTCTCTGCAGCTGCCGGGGCTCAGGCACATCCAGCCGGGCTTTCAGCAGGCAGGGATTTACAATGCTCAGCCAATCAGAGGCAGCCCTTTCAACAGGCAGGGATTTTAAATTCCCGCCTGCTGAAAGCACTTCAGAGCAGTGCAGGGAGAAAACCCGGCTGGATGCGCCTGAGCCCCGGCAGCTGCAGAGAGGTGAGTGTATATATTTTTTTATTTTTGCACATTTTAGGGATGATTTTCAGGGAAGGGCTTATATTTATTTAAAGCCCTTCCCCAAAAATCACTGCAGAGCTTGCCGGCAGGCCATTGCTTTGAATGGAGCTGGTTGTTGCGCCGGCTCCATTGAATTCACTGGGAGAGCATCGCGCTCCTGTGCCACAGCTGTGCCAGAGGATCACAATCTTCACTGTATGTTCTCAATGGGGTCGGCACTGCTTCCGCCGGCCCTATTGAGCACAAGGTGAAAGCCCTAGATGTCACAGCATCCAGGGGTTTCACATCTCAAAAAGACAGATGCCGCAGTTATTTGCATTTTAAAATCTGCTGCCTTCTATTTACCGCTACGCATTTTTGTGCGCAGATAAATATCGGGCATATGACCGTTGCCATTGAAAAGCATTGGCTCCTAATACAGTACATGCGGATCGCAAACGCAGGTAACATACGCACATAAAACCGCCCGTCTGACTGAGGCCTAAGTCCGTTAACTGTTTGCTGACTTTCATGCTCAAACCAGGAAAGGCGAGTAGCATTTTTTAAAATTAACATTTAGGAAGAATACTAGAGATGAGCGAACCTACTCGTTTCGAGTAATTACTCGATCGAGCACCGCGATTTTCGAGTACTTCAGTGCTCGGGTGCAAAGATTCGGGGGGCGCCGGGGGGTGGGGGAGGCGTGACGGAGCGGGGGTAACAGTCTCTCTCCCTCTCCCCCCCACTCCCCGCTGCAACCCCCCACTCACCCACGGGGCCCCACGAATCTTTTCGCCCGAGTACGGAAGTACTCGAAAATCGCGGTACTCGGGCGAAAAAGGGGCGTGGCCGAGTAGGTTCGCTCATCTCTAAAGAATACTAAAGTATAGATTAAAAAAATGAAAAATTAAATGATATATAAATAATGAAAATGAAATAAAAATAAATATGAAATAAAGTTTTTCAAAAAATCTAAGGCATAAAAATATCAAATAAAGTAATAAACAAGGAATGAAAATAAATAAGACAAAAAAGATAAACCATTTTTTTAAACGAAAAAAGCAAAAATGAAAAATTAAATACGATATAAAAACGACTGAAAAAAAATGAAAAAGGTATAAATATGAAATAAAGTTTAGAAAATGAAATCAGGTATAAAATATCAAAATAAGGTAAAAAAAATAAATAAGGTAAAAGTTCAGTAAGGCATTGTGTAAATAAAAAAGCAAAGAAAGAAATACTCATTATAAAAAAAAAAGCTGTCTTCAACAAAATTCTTATTTATTTCATTACCTGAATAAGAGAACCCTTTAAGGAATGTAATAATTACAATATAGTTAATATAAACCTATTTATCTTTATGGCTATTATGACCCTTCAACCCCCACATATCTGTGCTGTTCTGTTTATTGGCTTCCCAGTGGGGTGTCAGTGATGAATGACTTGTATTGAATCCCTCCTAATGAAAGGTCTCCCACTGACAGCCTCTAATAACACTTGGAGGCTATCTATATACTTACTGTTGTGATATTGATATACACAGCAGGCCACAAGGTGATTTTCTCCCCATTAATTAGTCAGAGGTATTTCTCAGATTAATAATAAAACTGCCCTCTGGATACCACCTGATCTTAATTACCGTCATTTATATCTCATCTCAATTCAACGGCAGTTTTTAATTAAAGCATTAAGTTACATTGGCTTATTATTGGCGCTGTAACGCCTTCTGTCCGGTAAATACCTCTTGTTCATAATTAGCAAAAAGAATGCATAAATTATAAGAATAGATTCGTGCGAATGCATTTCATCAAGCCTAATGATTTCTAAAGGAACATTTTTGAAAAATACATAACTATATCCATCCTATTACATTATTATTGACGATTTATACCTGCGTGTATGAGAAAGTTAATTAAAGGGGTTGTCCAGGACTTTTACTGTTGATGACCTTTCCTTAGGATAGGTCATCAGTAGTTGATTGGCCGGGACCAGCTATTCAGGATCCCCTCCTTCAATAGATCACCTGATCCACTGTCAGTAGGACAGTACAGGAAGCAGATGGCACTGTCAACATTGCAGTGCCCCATCTTGGTACCACAGGCAGAGCCACCGTTGAATTAAATGGGAGCAGTGCCTGAAGTACCAACCTGGGCCATTGCACTACAGACTGAGCTTTCTGCTGACAGTGGGCCAGGTGATCAACAGATCGGCGATGATCCCTGCTGATTAACTAGTGATGACCTATCCCAAGGATAGGTCATCACCCGTAAAAGTGACAACCCTTTAGGATTGACAAAGTACCTAATCTCAGAATCCTCAACTTTCTATTTAAAAACACCATGACAATCTTAAAAGTACTGAAACCTTCAGGTTTTGGAAATTTCTGTGAGGCTTCATGCACACGTGTGTATTATGGTTCTGAGCTGTAACATGGGACCCATAAAACTCTGTGGGACTACCCGTGTTTCCCTGAAAATAAGACAGTGTCTTATATTAATTTTTGTTCAAAAAGGTTTAACTTTTTTACATGTACAGCTGCCTGGACACTATTTAAATTGACTTTTTTAATTAACTGTTAGCAGGGCTTAAAGGGGTTCTGACATGAAAAAAATAAATAAATTACTCACCTTGCCTGGCCTGGCCCGATCACCAGGCATGTCCCCTCCATCCGGCTTCTTCTTCTGCGGCTTGTAGAAGCAGCGCAGGAGCGGTCAAAAAGACCGCTTCCTGCTCTGTCCGTCCGTCAGCCACTTCCGAGGTGAACGGACAGGCCGCCCACAGCAAGCACGTCACAAGCAGTGCTTGCTGAGGGCGGCCCGTCCGTCCTGGCTGAACTCGGAGATTCTGCGTGTGCGCAGTGGAGACTCGGCCCGTCCTGACTCCTGTCAGAGGGCACCTCTCTACTGCGCATGCGCTCAATCCCGATATTATTGACATAGGGGCCGGGGTGACAGACACTGTTATGGGCCGGCCGCAGAGTGCAGAAGAGCACGGCGGCGGCCTTCCCCCCTCCACCTCTGCGGAATTTTCCGGCGGCGGAGGAGAAGCGCAGTCAAGCTCTGACTGGAGGAGCCACCGCCAGGAATCTGACAGTGCCGGCGGAGGAGCACAAGCGCGGAGCTGAGCGGGGCAGTGGCCAACAGGGAGCTGAGAGTTCGGGCGGCATCTGTAAGCGGGGGTCCTCACGGTAAGCTTTACATGACTTTGTTGCATTACACTATCCCATTGTAATGCTGCCATGTTACAGTGCTAGCATGGCAGCAGTTTTGCAGGACCTTGGAGCAGGAAGAAGAGAGCCTGCTGGGAGATGACCTCCCTGATGACAACAACAGAACACAAGGTTTTTATGTTTTAACAGCCAAAAATCGCAGGTTCCCTGTGTCCATTAGGCAGACCAGGGAACAACGGCTGTTAAAGCATAAAAAAAAATTTTATGTCAGAACCCCTTTAATTTTGGAGTAGAGCTTATATTTCAAGCAGCCTGAAAAATCATTTTACATCCTCAAAAAGTCTGGAAAATCATGCTATGTCTTATTTTCAGGGAAACAGGGTATATATTTTAGTGAATTCCATATTACCTTTGTAATGTGATGACATGACCTTATTCTGAATCTTCAGCAAAGAACCAGGACAAAAATATATTCAACAGTTACGAACTTTTCAAATAACTTGTGCTTATATGATAGCCAATATGATAATCAGTCAAATTATAATGTAATTTATTGACCTAAAATGATATTTTTATGCTAAAAAAAATCACTCTAAACTGCCGCCCACTATGTGTTTTCCTTCCTCCTAACTTACTATTCACTGCCTTCTGTTAAGTGTGCTACTATACACCACAGTAGAACAGGAATTGTAGGAGGAGGATGAGTCATCATACTCATTGAAGTCTATGACAGCAGAGAGGAGGGGTAGTGGGAGTAGGGAGAGACAAACACATCCTGCTGGAGGTAATGTTGGGTTATTTGCTATTACCCTGTTTCCCTGAAAATAAGACATACCCTGAAAATAAGACATAGCATGATTTTCCAGAATTTTTGAGGATGCAAAATGATTTTTCAGGCTTTTTGAGGATGCTTGAAATATAAGCCCTACTCCAAAATTAAGCCCTGCTAACAGTTAACCCTTTCCAGTCCAATTATTTTTTCTCAGCCATTCTCCCCAGCTCCAAATAAGTTGGAGCTGGTGAGAATGGATGAGAAAAAATACATTTGACAGAGTTCAGGAGGGTGCAGGTGCTCACTGCACCGTGGGAGGGCCTGCTTACCTGTCCGGCGTCTTCCGCATTCTCCCTTCTGCTTCCCGGATCGGCGATCATGTGACCGCTGGGGTCAGGTGGCACCCAGCGGTCACATGATCGCCGAGCCGGGAGACAGAAGATGCGGAAGACGCCGGACGGGTAAGCAGCCCCCGCACGGTGCAGGCTCCCGGCTCGGCGTTCATGTGATAGCTGGGGGTCAGGTGACACCGGCTGTCACATGATCGCCGGCCGGAATCTCCGTGCATTACATAGCGCTAATTGAGCGCTATGTAATGTGTAAAGGAGAAGGCAGAAAGGGTTAAAAACCCTTTCTGCCTTCTCCTCAGGGCTCCTCAATGAGGACCAGTGCAGGAGTGTATCTGCACCCGATGTGTCTGATGATCGGGTGTAGATGCACTCCTGCACTGCAGTGTCGGGCCTGCCCCGACATCGGAGCTGTGGAGGGAAATTATGATGTCGGGGCAGGCCCGACATTGGATTGGAAAGGGTTAATGAAAAAAGTCAATTTAAATAGTGTCCAGGCAGCTATACATGTAAAAAAGTTAAACCTTTTTGAACAAAAATTAATATGACACTGTCTTATTTTCGGGGAAACACGGTATTTACTCACATCTCCACTCCTCAGTATGACTGTACACTCTCCTACATGATGATATGTCTCTCTGAAATTCTCTCATAGAACAAAGCACAGCAGAAAGGCTCTTCCCACAAGTTCTGAGAGAATTGAAAATCATCCATACACACTGCAGTGGCGAAAGTGATGAAAATGCAGGATACAAATCATATAATGGCCAGAAATAGGGTTATTCATCATGTACACACACATGGCAGCTTATTGTAAAAGGTCATCAGAAAAGTTAGATACACTTTCAGTTCAAGGATGTTGTGTTTTAATGTACTAAAGGGTTCCTACAGTGATTGACTTATAACCTCAGGACGCAAATACAGTTTTTTAAATCTAGATTTAAAATGTTTTATACTGTTTATGAACTTAAAGGGGTATGTCCATCTCAGGCTTTTAAGTCTAATAGACTTAGGCCCCACCTCTGTGACCCACAGCTATCTCTAGTTGTGGCCCTCATAGCTCTAAACTAATTCTTACGCTGTTTTATTAACTCCCCTAGAAGTAAATGGCATATATGGAAACAACATGGCACAGTGAACTATGCTATTCCTACAGCTCCTGAGTTACAGCATAGCTCGCCTTGTTTGACCATATGGGAATACCCCTTTAACTCACTTACAGCCTGCATTCTCCATTGATTTCAATATGGGGTAGAGTTGAAGGAGAATTTAATTGCTGCTACTCTTTATTTCTTCTCTTCTGAACTAGATAGATAGATAGATATGAGATAGATAGATAGATATGAGATAGATAGATAGATAGATATGAGATAGATAGATAGATATGAGATAGATAGATAGATAGATAGATAGATAGATATGAGATAGATAGATAGATATGAGTTAGATAGATAGATATGAAATAGATAGATAGATAGATATGAGATAGATAGATAGATGAGATAGATAGATATTGGATAGATAGATAGATAGATAGATAGATAGATAGATAGATAGATAGATAGATAGATAGATATGGGATAGATAGATAGATATGAGATAGATAGATAGAGAGAGAGAGAGAGAGAGAGAGAGAGATAGGAGATAGATAGATAGATAGATAGATAGATAGATAGATAGATAGATAGATAGATAGATAGATAGATAGATATGGGATAGATAGATATGAGATAGATAGATAGATAGATAGATAGATAGATAGATGTGAGATAGATAGATAGATAGATAGATATGAGATAGATAGATATGAGATAGATAGATAGATAGATATGAGATAGATAGATAGATAGATGTGAGATAGATAGATAGATAGATAGATATGAGATAGATAGATATGAGATAGATAGATAGATATGAGATAGATAGATAGATATGAGATAGATAAATAGATAGATAGATATGAGATAGATAGATAGATAGATAGATATGAGATAGATAGATAGATAGATATGAGATAGATAGATATGAGATAGATATATGAGATAGATATACAGCATATCTTGGAGAACCACTGATTTGAATGAGCACTGCCTAATGCTTACCTTTCCCTATGGTGGTGCTGCTGGTTAAAGTGAATGCTTACTGCCACATTTCTCCACAGTTTACAGCTGATCTCTGGGAGTTCCAACTGGGATCAATTTGTGATAAGTTGATTGACTTTGGACCCTACTAATCAGTAGGGATTGTCAATAGCAGAGGATCTCTTTAAATATCTTACCCACACAAAGAAGTGAAAGCTGTTTGTGTTTCTGTAAAGGGAACGTGATACTTAAAGGGGTTGTCCCGCGCCGAAACGGCTTTTTTTTTTTTCAATAGGCCCCCCCCCCCCCCCGTTCGGCGCGAGACAAACACAAGGGATGGGTTAAAAAAAAAAAAAGTTTAGTACTTACCCGAATCCCCGCTCTGCGGCGACTTCTTACTTACCTTACCAAGATGGCCACCGGGATCTTCACCCACGATGCACCGCGGGTCTTCTCCCATGGTGCACCGTGGGCTCTGTGCGGTCCATTGCCGATTCCAGCCTCCTGATTGGCTGGAATCGGCACACGTGACGGGGCGGAGCTACGCGATGACGCGTAGAAGGGGCGGAGCCAGAACGCCGCTCATGCCGAGACCCAAGAGAAGGGAGAAGACCCTTCTGCGCAAGCGCGTCTAATCGGGAGATTAGACGCTGAAATTAGACGGCACTATGGAGATGGGGACGCCAGCAACGGAGCAGGTAAGTGAATAACTTCTGTATGGCTCATATTTAATGCACGATGTATATTACAAAGTGCATTAATATGGCCATACAGAAGTGCTTACCCCCACTTGCTTTCTCGGGACAACCCCTTTAATAAAGTCCTGTGATTACAGCAGCCTCTGCACTGATTCAAACACCGTGTAGGAGTGTATTAAGGAGGGAGCAGTGATTCAGGACTGGGCTACAGTTCCATTGCATGTGCAGCATGGCAGATAATGATAACAACTTCCTATTAATATAGTAAAGTGGGAAGTAGGAGAGTCCTGCAGTACAAACGGCTGGGCTTTGAAGGGACAGACTTCACAAGACTCCCACGCCTACTATACATGAGGATCTAGGAAAGTCTCTCATTAATAAGACATAAAATAATAAGCATCTTCTCAGTGGAGCTTTAAAGTACATTATGTGGATAAGTTGGTGTCCATGGTTTGCAGAAGCAATTACATGCTCCTTCTATAGTCGTTCAGTAGGACCTCAAAGTTCATTTGACTTGAATGCTGACAGTAAACAACCAATGTGGTGGTGTAATTGGCGTCAGTGTTCCTGTAATTGAACAGTATAATAAAATGGACATAAAGTAATGAAGCAGCTTTGATTTAGATACGTAACATGAATGTATGCTTCCAAACATCACATCGAATTCATTATATTAGATGGCTAGATGTTTCATTATTCTTCTAAACGGGTCCAATTGGGGCATTTGGCAGAAAAGGTACACTAGTTGCCACGGTTCACTTGCATTGTCTGCGCATTGGTTGGCTATACAACCCATTTAGCGTCTATGGCTCATTTGATCACAATTCTTGCCGTTTGTTTTCTGGATGAGAAAGAAATTGTGAGTTTTTTGCAACTTCAGTTTGGGTGTTTATTATGATATTCGATAGCGGCTGAGGTGTGCAATATGTCCTACAGCATCTGGGGTGTTTGGTAGGATGTTCTGCAGCAGCTGATGGCTGTATTATGATGCATTGCAGCTGTCACAGTGTGTCTTATTATGTATTGCTGCATCCGAGGGGTTTATTATGATGTTCTGCAGCATCTGAGGTATGTATTATTATGTTCTGCAGCATCTGAGGTGTTTATTATGATGTTTTGTAGCATCTGAGGTGTTTATTATAATGTTTTGTAGCATCTGAGGTGTTTATTATGATGTTTTGTAGCATCTGAGGTGTTTATTATGATGTTTTGTAGCATCTGAGATGTGCATTATGAGATACCCCTCTAATTTTGAACATTGAAAAGAGGGACAATTTTCGGGGGGATTCTGACATAGCGCTGTTTTTAGCAGCTGTCACAGGACCCCTGAGCATAGTCACATAGCATGTACAATGACGCTATGTAAACACTCCCTAAGCCATGCCCTTTGTGTCTCTTGGCACTAATAGTGCCCGTTTGCGACCATCTCACAGTAATAGCACCCCTCCATGACCCCCTCAGATTAATAGTGCCCCTTGGTATCCATCTCACAGTGACAGTGCCCCTGCATTCCCCCCATTAATTATACCCCCACATTGTAATAATACCCCCTCAGTAACAATGCCCCTGCACACCTCCGCTGACTAATGCCTCAGTAATAATGCCCTCACGTGCCCCTGCTCATTAATGCCCCATTTTATGCAGTAAACTTAAAAAACAGTTTATACCCCCCTCTTTCACTACACTGTTTCAGTCTGTGCCACTCCAGTCCCTGCCTCACTTCCAGGTAGCATGATCACACGATCGCTGTGGCCAATCCCCGGGCTCAGCGTTGGCATGGTCATTGATTGGTTGCAGTAATGACGTACTAGATTACATGGGATCGTGCTACCTTGAAGTAGCTGGGCGACCACCCTGAATCTAAGCAGTGAGGGGTGCGAAAAGGAAGGGGGGGGATAGGCTGCGTTTTATTTTACTGCATTCCTGTTCACCCCTGAGGGACATGTCTCCAGCTTCCTTGGATGACGGGACAACCCTCAAAATCTAGGACCTCTCCTACTGAACCCGGGACAGTTATGATGTTCCGCAACAGCTAAGGTTTGCATTATGATGTTCTGCAGCATCTGAGGTGACTAAACGGTACAGCACACACTGTTGCTGCTGCTACTGAAGTAGCGCATCATCAGTGATTGACAGGAGAAGGAACTTACTGCAAGAGCGATCTGCGACAGTCTGCTTTTGCAAGAGGAGATAAGCGGCGCCTACACGGCGCTGCTGATCTCTGTATGATTTAGCCTAGTTACAGACATGCCAATGGTACATAGATGTGTATCATACAGCGTACAATAGAACATCAGCGCTCTGTTTTTCCACCCATTCATCATCCAGTAAGACATGGCTGGAAGGAAATCTTACCTTTTCAAGGTGCCGTAAAAATACCTTGTCAAAGAACTGCGAGTTTTGCATAGTGAGTGAGTAAACTGTATTGCGGATGTTCTGGAGGAGATTTAAGAGGATTACCATGAATATTCAGATTTGTCCTTTTTGTTGAAGAAGAGCATCTCAGGCAATCTCATACTTACTTGGGAATATCTGTCCGAGGCTCGTTCAATACTGGGAAATGGTGAAAAAACTAATGTGGCATTTTTTTAAATTCCTTCAGAACAGAAATGTTGTTGACTTTGCTTGCCCTTCTATCTGAGACGGTTAGCATATTTAGCAGCGTCCCGCTGTCTGCATGTTATGTATCTGGCATGCAACACTTGCCATGTATCTGGAAGGCAAAACACAGTAGCGAGCGAAGCCCATTTACAGTGCAGGCTCACAATTCAGTAAGATTTTTTTAATTTTTTTTTTTTTAAGGAAAATAGGATAAGTATTAAGGCAATATCTGCACTATATCTCAACACAGGAACGGCTCTTTTATGCCCATGATAGGGGTTTTAAAATGTGCCCCTTATCCTCAGTCACTGAAGTTAAACATGAAAGCCTTCAAATTGAGACTTGTTCAGCTGGTATCTCTTAGGTCCCCCTTATTAACATGAACATTTGGTTCAGTCTCCTTTTTGTATATACTTAAAGATAGATAAGGAAGATGGGGCAATGCCTCTGTAGCGCCACCTATTGGATAGCAGCATTTCTGCAAAGCAATGGCCGACCTTTTATACAGTTCTTTGGAACAATGATTGGGAATTGAAAACTAAGTCAGAATCCATACACAGACAACTGTTTCGGGGTGTTTGTCCCTTATCTGTGTGCAGTAGGTTTCCTGAGTTGGATAGTGAGAGGCCTATGGAATTACGTAAGTCGGGATGGGTATTGTCACTCCTTAAGGATTTGCAGGAATGCTGTCATCCAATAGGTGGCACTGCAGAGGCATTGTTCCATCCTCCTTATTTGCATATATTTCCCAGAGGAGCATGTATGACCTTATAAGTCTCCTCACTCAGCTTCTAGGTGCTCTCCTTAAGGAGTGACAATATCCCTCCCGACACACATCATAGACCTCTCACTAGCCAAGCCAGAATCCTACTGCACACGGATGAGGAGCAAACACCCCAAAACAGCTGTCTGTGTATGGCTTCTGGCTTGGTTTTTGCAATTCCCAATCATTGCTCCAAAGACCTGTATAAAGGGTGGGACATTGATTTGCAGGAATGCTGACATCTAATAGGTGGCGCTGCAGAGGCATCGTTCCATCCTCCTTATTTGCATATATTTCCCAGAGGAGCATGAATGGCCTTAGAAGTTTCCTCATTCACCTTCTAGGTGCTCTCCTTAAGGAGTGACAATACCCCTCTTGACTCACAGAAATGTAGAGGAATAGTGATTTTTTTTAAATTTCTAAATTGTGCACCCTGTTCCCCATTGGCAGCCTAGGTAGCTGCCTACTTCCTACTGCTCTTACTATTCGTCTCAGCCATATCTCCACAAGCCCCACTATTGGTACACAGCACATAGCGAATGGCATAGTATTGAAACATAGTCCTCTGCAACATTTAGTGTTCTCATGCACGTACCAGCTCATCACCTTGCCTTCTCTCTTTTGATGTCCTACAAGACTCCATCCTAGGACCCCTACTCTTCCCCATCTACACCTTTGGCCTAAGACAGCTCATAGAATGCCATGGCTTCCAGTACCACCCTTATGTTGATGACACTCAAGTCTACCTCTCTAGCCCAGATATTACCTTTCTTCTACCCAGAACCCCTAAGTGTCTATCAGTCATATTGTCCATCTCTTCCTACTTCCAACTCAACATGGGAAAAAAATGAATTCGTCATCTTTATCCCACCTAACTCAACACATTCACCAGATCGTTTCAGCAGCACAAGTCTACTGTCTTGGGGTAACCTCTGATTCTGTGCTGTCCTTCACACTACACATACAAACCCTTGCCACCTCTTGCCACCTCCAACTCAAAAACATCTTCCAGATACAATCTTTCCTCAACCTCAAGTCAACAAAAACACTGGTACTTTGCATGTTCTCATCATCTCCCACTTAGACTACTGCAACAGCGTTTTTTGTGGCTTCCCATCCAGCATTCTTGAGGTTCTCCAATCCTCAACTCTGTTGCCCAGCTAATCCACCTCTCTCCCCTATTCTCCTCTGCCTCTACCCCACTGCCAGTCCCATCACTGGTTTCCCATTGTCCAGCGAATCCAATTCAAATACTAGTAATGGCTTCCACAATCTGCTACATAAAGAATGCAGTATAGGAGCTAAGGCAAGCTGATAAAAAATAAACATTTTCCATATGCAGAAACTGTCTAACTTGCGTCAACTTCTATGGGAGTTACGGTAACAGCATGGCCCAGCCAAGTCTAGCTGTTTCAGTCATTGCAGCCACCTCATACCGTAGTCAGTGGTGTTCCCATCTAGGCCATGTTAGGAACAGTACCTAAATAACAAGATGTTTTTAATCATGCACTGTGACATATTTCATTCAACTAGTTTTCTTTTGTACTGTAGTTTTCTTTTCTTTTTCGCGCTTTTAGTTTTATGTTTGAGCATTCTATTTTATTTTACACCTCTTAATTGTACTTCATCTCTGTATACATTAAATACACCAAAGCCGAATAAAAATGTTCAAATTGCATTAAATTCCGCATCATTATTCATAACGCGGTGATGAAGTGTGAAAGCCTTGTATTTGCATTCCATACTTTTAAGCACAGATCACGATGAATATTTAATCCATTCCAGTGAATTTTATATTTGTTCAATATTAGGAAGTCACAATGTCCTCATACAAAACCCATCATTCTCTATTAGGCTGATCCAATCTCACACACAGAACTGCACAGAAAATATGCAGTTTCCAGTCATTGTCATTCCTGGATTGGAGCCTTGAGGACGTTTCAATATATTAGTGCCGTTTTTAGGCATTTATTTACCTTTATTAGCTCATTTAACTGGTCTGTAAAAAAAAAAGTATGTAAAGGATTTGATCTCCATGCAAAGACCTGTCTGTTTTCCTGACGTTTAATAAACGTGTATCCCCCATGTAATAACAATTCTGGAGCATCATTCCTCCTGGAAATGTATAAATAAGTTGACAACTGGGCGTTACCATTTGGCTTGTCAGTACTGTCTCTACCTAGTCCACACTGTCAGCACCGCCTGCACATTACAAGATGATCAATGAACGCACCTTATTATCAAGGGGAAAGGCAACAACCAGTTTTCAATTTATTCATACGTTCTCGATAGAGAATAATAGAGGAATGGTTCCAAAAAAATGTGATATTTTATTTAGGACTTCTCTTGCTCACATAGCGCCAACATATTCCAGAAATACTTTTGTCACTCCCTGTCCCCCATGGGGCTCAGGGCTTATTCAGACGAACGTATATCGGCTGAATATTCACGCCGGCCGATATACGGGTTAGCTCCGCCCCCTCCCATTGCAAATAGTGCCGAGGGGCGGAGAGGGGGCGGGAGCTCAGTACACTGCTCCCGACTCTTCCAGCCTCCTCCCCCTGCAGATAGGGACGCCGTATATCGGCCGACGTAAATACGCAGCCGATATACGGTCGTCTGAATAAGCCCTCACACTGTAAGACCTGTGTCACACGGACGTATTTGCGCACGCAATACGCAGTGAATAGAACCCGTTGATTTCAATAAGTTTGTTCGCATAAATATATTTTGTGTGTGCATTTCGCTCACGTGAAAGAATACGCAGCAGGACCTACTTACCTGCGCTTTTGTGTGCAAAAATAGCTCATATTTAATTAATTAATTTAATTAATTAATTAATTAATTGCACATTTCAATGAATGGGAGCATGCTTGCGTGTTTTTCTGCAGCACAAAAAAATTTTTTTAAGCAGTTAGTATGTTTTTGGACTGTGGGAGGAAACCCACTAAAACACGGGAAGAAAGCGCATACTCCATGAAGATGGTGCTCTTGATCGAGCGCAGCAAGGTAAAGGCTTTTTCACAGCATTAGAAGTTCCGTTGAGAGCCTTCAGCGCTGAATTCTGCTATGATACAAGATGAAATGGTGCTTCACGCAGCACTAGTCCGTCCTTTAAAATGTCAGATAACTAGAAAGAAAGTGAACGGACCCCATTATAATCATTGGGGTCCATTTGGTTCCGGCCTGGGCGTAACTATAGGGGATGCAGGGGATGAGGTTGCACCCGGGCCCAAGAGCCTTAGGGGGCCCATTAGGCCTCTCTTCTCCATATAGGGAGCCCAATACGACGAATAAAGCATTATAGTTGGGGCCCTTTTACAGGTTTTGCATCGGGGCCCAGAAGCTTCAAGTTATGCCTCTGGTTCCGGCATAAGACAGATCCTTTTGGCCAACTGATTGTTTTCCTGCTCCCATTAGGGCTTTAACAGACGAACATGTTTGCTCACATTTTTGAGCGCGTGAAACTCATGTGGGTAAAACATGATGAAGCGAGCGCATTGATTTCACTGGGTTTGTTCCCATGAGCGTGTTTCCTGCGTGCCATTCCTTTTGGGCTCCTGCCGACAGGCGATTTTACGTGCAATTTTGTGCAAAACGCAGAGAATAGAACCTGTTGATTTTCCGCAGAAATATACATGACATGCTCTATTTTATGTGCAATTGCGCACCCAAGGCACTATAGGCGTCTATTACGGTACTCAGATGTGCACCCCATCCGCACAAAGTTGTACACTGAACTGTGCGATTTCGCTGGGTTAATCTTTAACACCGGGGACTAATTAGGCTGAACAGCTGGTTCAAAGCTCGG
Organism: Eleutherodactylus coqui; assembly: GCF_035609145.1. NCBI lineage: Eukaryota > Metazoa > Chordata > Amphibia > Anura > Eleutherodactylidae > Eleutherodactylus > Eleutherodactylus coqui. The sequence goes on from NC_089838.1 coordinate 21,964,021, forward strand.
CAATATCCGGCAAAAGTGCTCCCTTCACAGCGCTATTACGTCACACTATCGCGAGCGTATCTACGCTTTCGCTTGTCTGCAAGGAGCTTTAATGATATGATTTTAGAGACCAAACCTTACAATTAAGGGTAGGGCTACACAGTCACTTTGCGGCTTGAAATTAGCGATGACCGCGTCCTGCAGATCACAAGAAATACGAAAGCTGTGGATTTCTTGCTTTCTGCATGTTACAACGTGATTGTACGAACTTCAGATTTGTGAGGTCACAGGGCTACACCGCCATCTTTGGCCTCGTGGCCCATGTCAGGACCAAAGTTGCCGTGCAGTTCTAGCGAAATGTCTATGTCGAATACTTGGCATGATAAAATAGTTAATAAAAATTCTAATATGGGATTCCGTTTACCTTTGCTGTGTAGAAGTCACTGAACTCTTGTAATGAGCCACTTTACTACCCATCAGAAGCAATTTTCGTCGTTCACATTATTGCCCCCCAAATAGCATGTATGATACTTGCTAAGTTGTACAAACAGCAGATTGTGGACTCTCAGCGAGGTTAATTGCTGTTTTTTCTGCCTTTTCCATCACGGCAGTTTTGTACAGAGCAACTTCGACCTCCACTATCTCCCAGAACATTTGACCCTTGCATTGACCTTGGCTAATAAACACATTATGGGAGTGTGGCTGTGTCTGCAGTGCCCTAGATGCTATGTTCCTTGTACTTCATTTTTTCATTTACAGTCATACATCTACTTTCGTTGCCTTCTTCTTTCACCGGTTTCCAGTTTCGCCGATTCTTCAACGCAGACTTCCGCCGCTACTTTCGTCGACTGCTTCTGGTTTCGCCGCCGGCCCACATGACCTTGCAGTCCAATCACAGCCATTCATTGACTGGCTCAGCCAATCAGAGCCGTCTAGCTCTGATTGGCTGAGCCAGTCAATGAATGGCTGCGATTGGACATCGAGTAGCTGCCGAGAACCAATCACAGCAAGCTATTGCTGGAGGTTGGGTTCTCAAATCTCTCTTACAGCACTAGATGATCTGTTAGTTCAGGGGAAGCCTGGAGCAGCGCCAGGGACCAGCAGCCGGGACCCGGATAGCACCTGCAAGGTGAATATTGCTTTTTTTCCATCTGGTGTAGCTAGGGGTGGTTTTCAGGGTAGGGCTTATATTTAAAGCCCTACCCCAAAAATCGGTGTGCGGTTAACGCCGCCAAAAATGCAGCACCAAGTTGTGCTGCATTTTCAGCAGTGCCGAAACCGCTGCCTATTCATTTCAATGTACAATGCAGGGTCGAAAACGCTTGTGTGAACAGCTCCATCGAAATGAATGGGAGCATTGTACAGCGTTTAGCGCTGCGATGAAAAAGCAGCGCTAAACGCTGTACAAAAATGTGCTTTGGTGTGTTTTTTGGAATGTCTAGAACGAATTAATTGGATTTACATTGATTCCTATGGTAATAATTGCCTTGAGTTTCATTGGTTTTACGTTTAGCCGATTGCTTCCGGACACATTACCAACGAAACTAGAGGTTTGACTGTACATGTATTTGTGTTATAGGGACAAGTCCTGAGACTTGATCTTTATTTCTGCACTGTAGATTAAAAATTGGGACTAGTGCTTTTGTTAAAGTCTCATGTCTGAGTAGAGTCCCAGATATTGCGAGTTCCTCCATCAAGTCTTTTTATGGGCTGAAGGAGAGGATACAGGGTCCAGTAGAGGTCATAGTCCTTGGGCCATATATTTTGAAGAATTCCCAGTTATAGGGCTTGGTGATGAACTCAGAATGCACCTATGGATAAGTTCGGGAATGGGGCAGGCGTTTAGAGGTGTAACTGCGCCCAACAAGTGATCACACAGGGGCTCCAGACATCCCCACAATATGGGACATGCAGTGAGGTGGTCAAGAGTCGCACTGGTAGGATCCACATGGTAAACAGTAGAGGGAGAAATAAGAATCTGGAAGCACAGTTCCTTTCTTGCTAAAAGTTTACTGAAACAACGGTGTGACCAGCAGGTTTCCACAGCTGTGACTCATAGAAAAATAGCCACAGAGAGCTTACAGGTTAGGTCACCTGGACTACTGTAGTATAAACCTGGTCAGCAGAGACAAGGCAAGAAGTTCCATCAACGTTCGGAGCTCAGAAATTTAATTAGCGTTTCTTCTCAGCGTTTTTCCTCCTTACGAATGAAGACAAAACCATGTCCCCTTTTTGATTAAGGACAGAACCCGAAAAGCCAATCACTGCAGGTGCCATGGTCCACAGATTATCTGTGCAGGCCTTAACAAGCAGAGCGTTCAGAACAGCATCCAGACCTCTTTTCATATCTCGCTCAACTGGCCTTTGGCCTCTTTCCCCAGAATTACGAAGCCTGGATGAGTGAGCTTATCCTGCAAATTCTTGCTTTCCTAGCTCCACATTCAGTTCCACTAAAGGCACATCGTATTGTGCTAAAAAGGAAAAGTCATATAAAACAAAGCTGCAGTCAAGACGACATAGGACCCCCCCTCCCCCCCCCCCCCCCCCTCTACAGGAGCTACGACATACATAGAGCACAAGTGACACAAACTTCAATGGGCCTTCGGAAAACATGAATACTTCGGCCGGCAAACAGAGCAGTACAACTTTGAGCACCTTGAAGGAGATAGTAGCCCTTGTGCAAAGTAGAAATCCAGGCAACAACTTTCCAAAACAGTTTCCAATGCAGGAATTATTTTCCGACACAATTTTAGCAAGATCATCAAAGCTCATTCCGCTCTTCTTGCCAACTTTGCACAACTCAGTGACAACTCACGCAGCGGGAAGGCGCATGTCCTCATCTCAACTCTGACCTAGATCCTGGAGTGAACCTTCTTCCAAGCACGTATGTACAGTTTCCTGTTCTGCACCCTGGGTCTAGCCATCTCCTTCTGTGGGCATACTTTAATAAAAATATGGTATGCACAGCAACCGTGTTACACATGTACATGGCAGATCTCCATGTGCCGTTGGGCCATGTTCCATTGAGTGCCATGTGTACAGAGCCATATGTACATAGGAGACCTACATGTGTCGTCACACCATGTTCCATCGAGTGCTGTATGGGTGGAGACATTCTGCCTCTTAAAAAAGAATAGCTCCACACATACAGCTTCCAGTGGAGCAATCTATGAAGGCATTCAGAAGCGCAATAAGATTTGTTGCATCTGCATTACGGCACCAAATCTTTGGTGGGATGTGAAGAAGGCGGTTGCAAACCCAAGGATATCAGTCAACTGGAGGCCATTGCCCAACGGGCTAAGATTCCATTTGCGGCAGATCAGAACAGCAGTAGTTGCTCTACTACCGTGTTTCCCCGAAAATAAGACAGTGTCTTATATTAATTTTTGTTCAAAAATGTTTAACTTTTTTACATGTATAGCTGCCTGGACACTATTTAAATTGACTTTTTTTTATTAACTGTTAGCAGGGCTTAATTTTGGAGTAGGGCTTATATTTCAAGCATCCTCAAAAAGCCTGAAAAATCATTTTGCATGCTCAAAAAGTCTGGAAAATCATGCTATGTCTTATTTTCAGGGTATGTCTTATTTTCAGGGAAACAGAGTAAGTACTGAAGGAGCTTGTTATAAAGGGGTTGAATAATTCTGAGACTACAGTTGTCATTCAAAGTGGCATTTATGGTGACATTGGAGAAACAGCTTGTTATATCAGTTGTGTTGAGCTATTTGAATTGCGCTTGTTTGATTGTTTTTTGCAAACAGCTGAAATCTTATAAAATTTGTCAAACCTCGGGGTAGAATCATTCAGATTACAACTGTAAGTCCTCCGGCTTGTATTTAAAATTTGCTGGAACAAACAACCTCTTTTTAAAGTAGCTGCAAGTGACATCCGGCTCCTCTAACTCCAGCTGTTATTGCTAGATGAAGCGGCGTCTGGTATTACATTTCTGGTATTGGGGAACTGTAGCATTATATTCTGGACAGTCAGCCGAATGAAAATCTAGGTGATGTATTGATATGCCTAGTCCTAGAGAAGCTTACAATCCTGGCCCATGGAGCAGGGTCTCAAATAGGTGGCCCGCTGCTCTGATCCCCTCTGCTTGTTTTGGCTGTGATAGTCACATGAGGGACGAGCCTGTGACTTGTCTTAATAGAAGGCCTGCCAGAATACAGTATAATGCAATACTATATTATTGCATTATACCGTATGTGTCAAGTCTCTTATGCAGACTAAAAAAGAAAGTAAAATGAGTAAAATAAAAGTTTTTTTTTTAGTTACTATAAAAATACTAAAAGTTTAAAAAATCTTTTCCCAGTCATTATATTAAAAAAATTAAAAAAATAAATAAAATACATTAAAAAATTTGGTAATTCTGGGTTCACAAAAGTATAGCTTATTAAAACACCATATTTTATATTTTTAATTCCGCCCAAGGTACACTGTCAGTTAAAAAATTTTACGCAATACCAGAATTGTGGGGTTGGTCACTTCAACTTCATGAAGACATTGAACAAAAAGAAAAAGTAGTATGTACCCCAAAAATGCTGTCAATAGAAACTACAGGTCACCTCGCACAATATAATGAATGCCAGATCCTGGAGACAGTAATGGATTCGGCGGAGGCGTGTTGCCATGGCGCCCACGCCAGACCACATGATGCATCTATTGGCACATGCTCAGTTTCATTTGGCGCTGAATGCCAAGAGTGTAACATCTCCCTCAGGTTCACCACTGATAGGCTAGGGAGACTAGCAATCCAATCAGCCTATCACCAATGTTAGTAGTGTATTTTTTCAATGAACGCTGGTTAGTTTACTGTTTTCAGTAGTGTGCCTGGTCCCTCTTGTTTTAGGGGTTTTCAACAAGTTTACTAAAATACACTAGGTTCTCCTTACCCACTAATTTTTCTGCTGTTTGCAATCCACTTTCAGGGAGGGAACGTGTAGCAGGCCTAACATTCTGCCAGTAGTTCACTGTCCTGACTTCTTTGACCTTACTTCCTATGCTGAATGGGAGGCAGTATCTGAATGTCCACCCCTCTTCTCATCCTGGACGATGAAGCATTTAGAAACATTCTAGCCAAATGATTAGTAAGCCCACTATTATGTGTGCTTGTAATGTATAGACAAACAGACACACACCCACACACTGTAATAGTAGCAGAGGCTGAGAATGTGGAGATCATTATCACAGTGTCTGCAAATCTGTCAGCCTGCAGCCTCTATGTGCTGTGGAACTGCCTGTGAAGATCACCTCTGCCCCTGTTTCTATGGACATGTTGCTGTTTCCTTTCTAACTATAGAAGCTCTGTATCTAATGACAATGTGGACTGCAGTGAAGCTGGAATGGAGACCCCTAGTGGCAGCCACTTCAAATGTGATTTACATTGGAAAACAAGAACATTGTTAATGCAACTATAATACAGAACTGATAAGACTAAAACAAGCTAGTAGATGAGCAGAAGTTGTCCGGAAACTCAGTGCCCTTTAAGGGAGGTTTTTCACTCTCTGTGCTTAGTGTGGCATTAGGTTATCAAGAGTTATTTCTGTTAAGTGATTCTAATTTGTAACTACCCCTTCTCTGCCTTTGTCTGCTTTCTATTGTGGTTCCAGGATTATTCCCCTTGGGCTCTGTTTCTTATATTCCATCTGGGGACATTGCAGGGAGTCCCAAGTTCCTGTTGGGGTTGCCCTTATCAGACCAGGTGCTCCATTTGTTAGACAGTGTCATCCATTTCAGATCAGGAATAGTTTCCTTATTGTACCCTTTACCTTTACCTTGTCTTCCCACCACGTATTACCAGCCCTTGCCCCCTGTAGTCCTTTTTTGGTTCGGAACCTGCCCAATATCTGTCTCCCTTATTCCCTACATCAGGTCTGCATCTTTTTGTGTGAACATCGCTCGATCTGTTATAGCATTTCCTGTCATCCCTCGCTCTAACTGATTCAAGCAGATGTGACATGAGGCTTTTCTTGTGGATTTATATGAAATCAGTGAGGGACATAATTTGAACATGTTGCACGGCACTCTCTATTACGGAGCTATTTGCATTGAATGGAGGCACCAAGCAGCATCGCACGTAGTGCCTATGGCTATGTAATATGGAACCATAGGGACTCCGATAATCCTATAAACCGAGACAGAAGAATAAATTGCACCTTATCCACAGGCATAAGATTAAAACTAATAAATCTTGTCGCACAACACACCTTTAAGAGAAGCGTCGCTTTAAAGGGGGGAGTATATTAATAACCATCCTTATAATAAGACTTGCGATTAATGCCAGTATTATGCTTGCTCAGCAATACCGTGTGCAGCGAGAGCATTTGTTATATCCAAGGGGGTGTTGAAATCTGATTTCGGCTCTTTCAATAAAGTGTCTGTTCCCTGTAAACATTCTAGCAGATAAAAGCTATGAATAGCATATATACACCATAGAAGACTCTGACACTGCGAGCGGATCTCTCTGTTCAGCAGTATTATCACGCATTGTGTTTATGAAGCCGAGTGGGAAGGCAGAACAGATAAACCCGTATCTGTAATTCCATGCGATTGTGTTTACGCTTTTATACCACAGGGTAGCACTTGTGATGAACACATATTTCACCGCTGTATTTTTAGGTTTTTTTTTAGTAACCCGCCTTTGTACTACAGAGAAAAGCGTTGCATGTTAAATTGTAATTCCCCCCGTCGAGGCCTATGATGCCTTTTGGGGTATTGTGTGTAAACGCTGCGGAATCTGATTCATTTTAGTGTGGAACTTATATTTTAAGCTTCTTGTGTGACTAGAAGAAGGAAGAAGAAAAAAAAAGGAAAATCTCAAAGTCGAGCAACGAAGGAGCTGTTTGTATTACAGCTGGGAAGAGCTAAGGGTAAATCCATATCTTATAGGCCGGCTCTATGTATAGAGTTTATTTGACAGGAATAAATCCATATCTCGCAGGTCATTCCGTGGCAGAGAGACTTAGTGAAGAGAAATCTATAATGCGGGCAGGAGGGTGGAGGGCTGGATGAGGCGCTCGCAGCGTAGACGGGGAAGCAGAAAGAGATGCCTATAGCGCTAATGAGACTATAGTTTGCAGGTGGTAAACAAAGTACATGACTAAGTCTGATTAGGAGCGGAAGAACTTAATGAAGTTGTGTTTTTTGATACTGGATCACCTTGGGAAATGGTCTTGAAAGAGTTTAGGGAGACGGAGAAAGAAAGAGAACAAAAGGGAAGAAGGGAAGCTGGAGTTCAATTGAATTATCCGTGTTTGACAAATGATTTAACAGAAATAGGGGGATTGATTTTGATAGGCGATAGATAGATAGATAGATAGATATGAAATAGATATATAGATATGAGAGAGAGGGATAGATAGATAAACATGACATAGATAGATAAACATGAGATAGATAGATAGATAGATAGATAGATAGATAGATATGAGATAGATAGATAGATAGATAGATAGATAGATAGATAGATAGATAGATAGATAGATATGGGATAGATAGATAGATAGATAGATAGATAAGCATGAGATAGGTAGATATGAGATAGGTAGATATGAGATAGGTAGATAGATAGATATGAGATAGATAGATAGATAGATAAACATGAGATAGATAGATAGATAGATAGATAGATAGATAGATAGATAGATAGATAGATAGATATGAGAGAGGAAGAAAGGAAATAGAGAAGGAAATGAAGGAAAACAGGGAAAGAAAGGAAGGAAAAGAGAGTGAGTAAATGAAGAGGGAGAGAGACATAAAAGGAAAGGAAGAAAGAGGGAGAGAAAGAAGGAAAAAAGTAAGAGGGATTAAGAAAGGAAGGAAGAGAGAGAAATGAAAGTGAGGGAAGAGAGGAAGAAAGAAAGGAAAATAGAAAAGAAGGAAGAGAAAGAAAGGAATATTGAAAGAAAAAGTGGGAATAGAGACAGGAAGAAATGAAGGAAAAAGCAAGGAACGACAACAAAGAAAGAAAAGAAAGAGAAAGGAAGGAAGAAAGGGTTCAATTTTTATTATCTATACATGATGAATGATCTAGCAGAAATAGGGTCAGTGATTTAGAAAAGCTTAAAGGGGTTGAGGGATAGATAGATAGATAGATAGATAGATAGATAGATAGATAGATAGATAGATAGATAGATAGATGGATAGATAGATATGGGATAGTTAGTAGATATAATATAGATAGATAGTCTAATTTTGTTAGCTTCTTCCCTTCCGAAGTTGACACTTCCATTTAATCTAAGCAGCTGCTACGATCGGTGAGGCAGTGATTACCGTGTATCTGTATCAAACACTTTGAGATTCTTCCACTTCTAAAGTCCTGCCTTAAATATGCAACAACCGGGATGTCATGATTTTTAAGTACCTTCTGTCCAGCAGCCATTGACTATGTGTCTGTGGAAACTCCAGAGACATATTAGAAGGGACACTCGCTGCTACATCTCTTTCTCTTAGATTCTTGGCAGTATATTTCTTGCTCCTTATTGATTGACTCTCCATGGCATTTGACCTCAGTGGAAAGCTGTGAGTGGTTATTCTTCAATGCTGAAGAGAGCAGATTCATTAGTCCTCGTCAAGATCCTTTTTGAAGATTACTGTATATGTGAAAACCTTAGATGGGATTTAATGCCAACATTGGCACAAGTTTGACTCTTCTGACCTTTGGAAGTTGGCACACAGGAAGGGGATATCACACGGGTTACTAGGTAGGCTTTCTCTAGGAAAAATTGTTATATAGACTTGCCTAAAATATTTTCTTTAACCTCTGCAAGTTTTCATGAAAGTAAACTTGTTATAGGTCTTAGTGTGAAAACTCAGAAATGCAGAAACGATTATGAGGTGATGCAATTTGGACAAATCAGAAATCGGGGTCAAACTCGGTGGCACAAACGTCAACAACCTCCTATATGCAGATGAGACCACCCTGCTTACGGAAAGTGAAATGGACCTGGAATACCTTATCCAAAGAGTGCAAAAGGAAAGCGAAAGCATGGGACTGTACCTCAACAGCAAGAAAACGAAAGTCATGACTGCGGTAAGCAACGGTACAGTGAGCATTAACATTAACAATGAAGAAGTTGAGTCGGTCCAAGATTTCTTCTTCCTTGGATCCAAAATCGATTGCAATGGCAATCTGGACCTGAGATCAAGAGACGGATTACACTTGGTAGGAATGCAATGCAAAGATCTGAAAAAGCAACGATATTAGCATTGCAACAAAAACCAGACTGGTCAATCCAATCGTCTTTCCCATAACGAGGTTTGGTTGCGAAAGTAGGATGCTCAGGAAAACAGACAGAAGGAAAATTGATGCGTTTGAACCATGGTGCTAGAGAAGAATGCTACGGATACCTCGGACCGCATTGACCACGAACAAGGTAGTCCATTCAAATAAATACAGACACACAGCAGCACTCACTTGTCCGTCTACCATTGAGCTACGATTTGAGCAAAAGGGATGTCTCGCCTTACCTCAGGTTGGGTCCAAACCCACTCCAATATATCTAAACAGTAGTTAAGTAAGAGGCAGCATCTACGGCAATAAAGTAGGAGTTTAAAAGGACACTTTATTCCAACATGGTCCTAAGGAACAGCGACGTTTCGATCCAATAGTGGATCTTTATCAAGCCTGATAAAGATCCCCTATTGGATCAAAATGCCGCTGTTCCTTGGGACCATGTTGGAAAAACCAAAAATATCACTAGGGGGCAAAATCATCAAACAGCGACTCTCTTGTTTTGGACACGTGATGTGCGCTAACTCACTGGAAACAGTACTGATGCTTGGCAAAGTCAATGGGAAGAAAAGATCAGGGCAACAAAGAACAAGATAGCTAGATACAATCAAGGCCACCACCAACATGTCAATCACCGAACTGAAAGAAGCTGTGAAAGACAGGAATGAGTGGAGAACATGGACAAAAGAGTGCAAAATGGGATCACTGGGCAATTGAAAAATATCACCTGACAGATAAATCCAGATTTCTGCTACATGTTGCTGATGGAGGGTCAGATTTTGGCACAAGCAGCATGAATTGATGAACCCTTCCTGTCAGCTGGTCAGAACATCTCAGCACTTCGATCTAATTTGTGGCAACTACAAAGAAGGTTCCAGTCTAGAAGGGCTAATATTCTTGCAACATTTAATGGAATCCACACCACATCAAATTGCTGCGGTTCTGAAGGCCAAAGGTACAACGCACTAGTAGATTTGTACAAGCGTTAGAGGGATCTCTTAATATTTTGGCACTGTCCCCAGTCTCTGGTGTCATCTGTCGTGTCCCCATTCCCAGATTCAGGCTTTCACTGGTGGCTTTGTCATGCGCTCAGTGATTCCCTGACATATGACTGCAAAGGGGAGGTTACTGGCCAGAGAAGCCGCTAAAGGAATAGCATTGCTAAAATCGTTTTTGAGGGGTATTAAATGAAACGTAAAATAAAGCTAGAATAACTGTATGGATTTTCTATTCAGCCTGTTTATGAACATTTACTGTCTGTAAATTACATAGTGCTAGGGCTGGAATCAGAATGACAGTTTAATAGGAGTCTGCAGGATAGAGAATAAATTAATAAGTAACTATTTATTACCTGTGCGGTGTGATCTGCATCCAAACACCAGGTATGGTACTGGATGTAATTGGACAGGACAGCGGCTGCATTTACCAATGTGCTGTTCAGTGTCTATTCTAATCCTTCCTTGAGATTCGGTGAAAATCCACCAGAGACCCCCACCGATCTCAAGATCAGGGGTCCCATGTCTCCCTCTGCTTGTCACTGTGGGGTCGCTTCACACTCTTCCTCCCCACACACACATGTGTTGGCCGAGCATGCATGGCTGCCGCTCCATTCATTTCAATGGGGGCTGATAGAAATACCCAAACCAATATTATCTCCGGCAGGCCCATTAAAAATGAATGGAGCGGCAGCACGAGTGTGAGGCCATCACTCTATTCAGTCTCCTCCTCACTTCAAATGGGTGCAGTAAGACCACAGTAAGGTGGACGGGGAACATAGGACTCCCATCCTCACTGAATATCAAGTTATCACCTATACTGTGGGTAGTCAAAAACTTGTGATTCTGGTAAACCCCTTTAAAGGGGTTGTACCATGAAAAAAGTTAGCCCCTATCCACAGGGTAATGGATAAACTAGCTGGTCGATGAGGATCGCACCTCTGAAAGCCTCACCAATTACAAAAACAATGTCCATGAATAAATGAAGCTGGTCTGTTCATTCCAATGTGACTGCCAGAGATAGCTGAGTTTAAGGCCTCATGACCACGGGGAAAATCAGGCCCGCCGCGGATTCTCCATGTAGAATCCGTAGCGGGTCCCTCCTGCCCCGCGGACATGAGGCTAAAAATCAGAATAAACTCACCTGCTCCGGACGATGCAGATCTTCCTTCCTTCGCAGCCGGATCTTCTTTCTTCGGCCCGCCGACTGCCGCACGCATGCGCCAGGCACATCCGCCGGGCCGAAGAAAAGAAGATCCGGCCGCGAAGGAAGGAAGATCCGCATCGTCCGGAGCAGGTGAGTTTAATTCTGGTACGGGTCTCCCGCGTGCAATGTCTGCCACTATAGTATGTATCACCAAGAGAATGCATCCGATTGTGGCGGCATCAAGTGTATCACTTCACCGTTTGTGGTTGGGAATTGGCCATCTGTCCTGCCCTTGTGTCTCCTCTAGTCAACACATACAGTCACTTGATCGGTTCAAGTGACGTTTGTCAATGTGACGTATCCCCAACCACAAACATTGGAGTGATACACTCAATGCCACTGCTAAATTGAAACTGGTCAATAAGACTTTAAGAGACCTTACACGGGCGTTCAACCAAGTGATGTCCGGGTACTCTATCAGGGAAACTTTTGTAATACACATGAGCTTCTTATAATGTTGACACCTCATTTTTTTCTTGTTTTTTCTGTTTCTTTACTCTTCTGTGCGCTTCAAATCTGGCAGTCGTATATATGCACCTTGTAGCCATAAGAAGCCATTGAGAGATGATACCAATAAAAGTAGATGATTTCAGTTGATCACAGTGATTAAATACAGATTTAAATGGGATTTATGTTAGAGACGACTTCCAGCTCCCAACAAAGGGCAGATTATGATTCAACACCACATGGCACGATCAACCATTTACAGGAACTGCTCCATTAAACACACCTGGAATGACCTTTATCGTCATTATCGATAAGAAGCCAATATGTTCCACTTCACAGTACCGGGCTAGTAAAAAGAAAAGCAATACAAATGTTCCATGCAAAGGAGGTAACCTTTCCCGGGGAAGACATAAGGAGATAGATAGTTGCTTATGTTTGAGTTAAGATGCATAAAACCCTATAAAAGGTACAGTGTGGAGAAATGGGCACAGTAATCTAAAGGGCATTAAGACGTCTCAGGAACTTGAAATATTTTAGACATGTAGACGCCTTGTAGGAGTGAAGATTTGATGATCCTTCACTGTCTATTATGGAAAGGTGTGAAATGTATTCAGTAGGAATAACTTCTATAGCATCAGGGCTACCTTCAACGTTATAGCGGCTGTGAATAAATTGAGCCCGATTAAGCCACGCCAATTTATAGCAATGGCTGGGGACTTCTGACCAATCCATTTCTCTTTCCCAAATGGCCTCATTCCATACTGGCCAACAAAGGTAAAAGGTAATGTAAAACCAGTGAGTAAAGCTGTAGGTGGTCTGGGACCCTCAGCGATCACTAAAATGAAAGGCAAAAGCACTCATCTGAGCACTATGCCCGGTCAGCTTTTGCCATCAGGTGACAAGGGTAGGTGTGGTTATGTGCCGAGTTGCAAGGCTGAAGGATGGATGCTGGGCGGTGCTCTCACGCAGAGGCAGACTGAAAAGGTAATTAACTGATTATAGTGTGATGAGATACAATTGTGTAAGTAGGAGGTGTTTTGCTTCAACCAATGACCATTTGACATTACCTCTGTTTTTAGTATATAAGGAGGGTATGCTGTCATTATTGCATGCTTGAGAAAGGCCATTGCAATGGCCGAAACGTCGTGTGTTTTATCTGCTAAATAGAGGAAACCTGTTTTTACAGCACCTGGACTACTTCTGCTGCTGTCACTCAATTCACTACTGGGACATTTTGCTGCTTCCAGGGAGGTCATGTCTGAGGCTGTACTTAAAGGGGTTGTCTCGCGGCAAACCTCAAAATTGTACCTTACCCCATTCCCCCTGTCACCCCCCTGGCATAAAATAGCAAATTAAAGCGGTTTTTAAACCGCTTGCTACTCACCGATCAGACGAAATAAGGAGTTTAAAAAATCTTCTCCCAAAGATGGCCGCCGGTCCTTTCCCAGGGATGCACTGCGGTTTTCTCCCATGGTGCACCGCAGGTCTTCTCCCATGGTGCACCATGGGCTCTGTGCATTCCATTGCCGATTCCAGCCTCCTGATTGGCTGGAATCTGCACACGTGACGCGGCGGAGCTACGATGACGCGGTGACCAGCTCTCCGGCACGAGCGGCCCCATTCACCAGGCAGAAGACCGCACAGCGCAAGCGCGTCTAAAAACGCCAGAAGACATCGGAATTAGACGGAGCCATGGAGACGGGGACGCTAGCAACGGAGCAGGTAAGTGAATAACTTCTGTATGGCTCATATTTAAAGCACGATGTACATTACAAAGTGCATTAATATGGCCATACAGAAGTGTATAACCCCACTTGCTTTCGCGAGACAACCCCTTTAACTTCAGCCTTCTGTTAACCCATCTGTCTCTCATTGACCTCAGGGTTGGTGGTTGTGTCAGCAATAGAGATGAGCGAGCATACTTGATAAGGCAAACTACTCAAGCGAGTAGTGCCTTATTCGAGTACCTGCCCGCTCATCTCTAAAGATTCGGCTGTCGGCGTGGGTGAGAGGTGAGTTGCGGCGGTGAGCAGGGGGGAGAGAGGGAGAGGAGAGATCTCCCCTCCGTTCCTCCTTTGCCTGGAGCTGCAAAGAGGGAGAGAGTCTGTGCTACAACCCCAACCTGGCAGAAGCATCAGTACTGTTACAAGAATTAAAGGGAACAATAGTAGAGTTGTCCTCCCTAGCCTGGCAGTCATAATTTCCATGCAACGAAGTGTAAGTGAGGCTGGCCTCCATGTTAGATGTGCATGCCTTTAGGGACGCTAGGAGGTAGTCAACGCTCCTGTTGAATAGGAGGGAGCTACATCCCAAATGACATGGATGTTAGTAAATTCCTATACACTGGGACAGAGGTGCAAGCATACATAATAACCTGGGATTAGATCGATGTGTTTATAATAGACCGCATCGATAATAGCAGAGTGTTAACCCTCGTTAATCAACTGTGGGTTATGTTGCGTCACGTGATTTGTGTTCCTGTTGAGTTTGTACCGCAGTTCTGTTACTGTTCTTCCAGTATTATTACGCCTTGTACATAAAATATTATTAATCCTAGGATTTCGTTAGCAGTAATTGGCATTAGGTAAATCTACAGTAAAAGTTACATTGCTTATTTGTTATTGTAGCATTATTCATTGTCATTTCTTTGCTAGTAATAAACATTGCGGGTTTTCTGCTGCCTGGTAACCTGAGTCTGCATCATGATGGCGCTACCTGCGACATTTCCTAGGTGCACATCACGCCTGAGCCTTCTACCAGAGGTATATGTCTGAAGGATTTCTAAATGTATCTTTCAGACAGAAGGCGCCAATGTATAGACATACAGTGACATACATTGCCCATAAGCTTTAAAAAAACATATACGTTATGTTACTGGAGGCCTTCGCAAATAATCGTGTGGTCATATTCTATGTAGCAAACAGAGAGGTATACCGACCTGCACCGGCCTGATGGATGCCAATAGTGAACGGAGCTCAATGATGGAAGCTTTCCCAGCCTATATGACAAATGTAGGTCTGTGACATGACGAGAACAGAGCCTGGCACTTTTTTGTTGTGTTCTCTGTTCTCCATCTCTTCTTCACCTTGGAGAGTTGCATTTTTGGTAATTAGATACAATTTTTTAATTGCTGGATAACCCCTTTAATATAAAGGAGTTGCACAAGCTTCAGTGTGAATGAGTTTGAGCCGTATTATCAAATACAGCCTATGGACAATAGTGGCGCTGTTTCTACGTGAAAGCAGTCATCTTTTTCTAATCACATAAACCCATTTAAGCCCATTCAGTCTATTCTGGCTAGTAGTGGATTTGGCTGATCTGTCCGTGACTGATAAGTGACATGCAAGGTGATTAACATAACTCATTTTTTTCTTAGTGGAGCCAAACAGGCTTTCTCCATTCACCTTTGCCCATCCCGTCACAACATGTTTTTGGCCCAAAAAACCTATTCATACTCATCTAATTCAGAAGGCTGCAATCCTCTGTTCGGCTTCCCTGCAGTGTCTGTTAATTTCTGGGTAGAGTGGTCATGTGCCCATCTAAGCATGTGACTGCTGTGACCAATCACTAGACTTAATGGGCACTGAGACCAGTGTGTAGTGGCATGTGACCACTGAACTCTGAAGTGGCGGTGGCACGCAAGAGCCAAGTATAACTTCTTAGGATGCAGATACAGTTGGAAGTCTGCCGCTGCCACGGCCGAGCGCTACCAGGGGGCCCGATGCAGATGTACTGTTTGCCTTGCCCTGTAGTCAAAAGTAAAGGGATTGTCAAAGAATACTGTAATCTATTTCTGTAGCTCTATGTCTATGAAGAGTCTATAGACATGACTATTCAATGGCTTCTCTTTGATCTTTCTTGCCATGAAACTGTTAAGTTGTACAACTGGTGGATAGAGGAGTCGTGGCCCGAGGATTTCCAATCTGTGGGATAGAGTGTCGACACAAGACGCTGGTATAAGGCAAACAATCCAATACGAGGCAATGACAGTCCATCCTCTGTACAATTACCCTTATCTCAAAGTCAGCGAGATTAAGAAAAGACACAAGTCCATCTTGTTAAAACGGGAGCAGCACCTCTTGTGATCCTTTTCAAAGTTCAAGGAAATTATTGGGAATTCCCTTCATTAATTCAATGCGCTAAGTGGGGAGTCTAAAATGAGCAGGACGTGGAGAGACCTACAGACTGATTTTACCATTAGTGGATGCGGACTTTACTCTGAAAACAAGGGAGTTCAAGAAGTGTTCAGCAAGTAACGCTTGTAG
Source organism: Eleutherodactylus coqui (assembly GCF_035609145.1). Lineage (NCBI taxonomy): Eukaryota > Metazoa > Chordata > Amphibia > Anura > Eleutherodactylidae > Eleutherodactylus > Eleutherodactylus coqui. Next base: position 21,980,149 of record NC_089838.1, read on the forward strand.
ACGGGGTTAACGCGTAAGATACTGTTTGATAATGCCAAGAATGGATGATTGTAGTGCAAAAATTGTGTCTCAATACCGAAAAAAACAAGGACAGAAGCATAAGAATTGGTAGACTGGAGAGAACTCATTAATGGGAAAGTGTTGTGGGCATGCTCTGTGAACTGTGCAGGGATGGGGAGGAGGTGAGCTGTGACCATCACTTATTGTGAATGGTGGATATTGTGCTGTTTATATAGTGTCCTCTGTCAGTGTAATCCTGCCTGTGATGATAATGAAGAGACGGCTGAGAATTGATCTTTACAGAACAGGAAGTGTCAGTGTGAAAACTCCAAGATTATCATGATCCGTGAATATCAAAATAATCCATTTTACTGGTGATGCGTCTGGATGATGGTAAACATGATTAGACACCACCAAAGCTTGAAAATCCGGATATTGGCTGACGGTCTGTCTACTCTCGCTTCTGGTCCCTCTCCCAGTGACAGCTCGGCTCTTGTAATTGGTAATTGCAGTTGACGTTTCCTTAGATGATTGGCAGACCACCACTCTGGCTCTCATGTTGCAACAGCTGGTTAGCACTACTCCAGAAATCCAAGTTGCGCCCTCTTTCTGGTACAAGAATACCCAGCTTTTCAGTAGCACTGGGTCAGCTCACTCCTCACAAGGCTCTCTGCTTTCTGCAAAAACTGTTGAGTCACACCAGAGCCTGGGAACAGCATCTGCCTTTTATACCCAGTCCATCAGCCAATCAACAGGCAGCTCTCAGAGTTCTAGTAGGGACATATATAAAGTACAACAATAATATACACAAATGTGCAAGCATGACTATTTAACCCTTTACATAAGCACACCATATCTGCCTTACAACTGCTTATGATGTCTGCCTTTACCTTTATGGCTGAGAGCTGCCACTTATGGGCAGCTTATTATGGGTTATGCAAAAACTGGCACAGCAGTCCTGCTTTTAATCCTAGACAAGCAGCAGAGTTACTACCGCATTGATGAGTATAAGACATTACTATTATTACACATTACTACACTTATTGTGTTTTCTGTATGGCAAGTCCCCCATTATTTTTGCCCAAGTTCAGGGTTTTCTTAGTAATAGATTCTTAATCTTGCTCTATATTTCTTTTTTCTTACAGGTGCAGAAGGAGCCGTGTTCCCAGCATCCCTAGAAACACCCTATGTTAAGGCCGAACCGTTCCACCATCTACGGTGAGTAAGGAATTCAATAACTACAAGATGTTGGTTTTTATATTCCGCTCTGGCCAGTATATCGACTAAAGTGATGTAAGGACATGTGTGAGGAGCGCCTAATTATAACACGTCACACATATAATCGGCTGAACTGAATGGACGTATGTCTTTTTTCGGCCTAACATACTATGTTACTTATCAGGAGACTAAAATATTGGTCTTGGAAGGGATCCCCTAAATGAATTTGCACCCTCAGCCATTGACAGAGGTGTAACTTCATGATCCTCGGTCACAGTGCAAAATCTGTAACCATGTGTCATTTAGAAGTGTCTACCAACGTTTAGGCCTCATGCACACAGGCGGATTTGAATTGCAGAATCCAGAACGGGCGACCGCCTCCAGATTCCGCAGCAAATACCGCCCATAGCACGCTATCCTGCGGATTCTGCACGGACGGTTTCCATTGAAGTCAATAGAAGCCGTCCGACCCACGGCCCGTCCGCAATTAACATTGCGGATGGATTCCGCAGGAAAGGTGGGAGTTTAAAAAAATAAATCTGTACTGCACGTGTCCGAGGGCGAGCCGTGTGGGCCATCCACGGTACAGAAAAGAAGAAGAAAATATAAGTACGCGCGGATGCCACCTACGCACAGGGTTGGATTCCGCTGCGGGCATTGATAGGCAGCATACGCACACCAGAAGAGTGCAGTGAATAAATAATGTACCAGAACTAAGCTTGTTGTATAAATACAGCACCAGAACCAAGCTCAGTACATGAATACAGCATCAGAACCAAAAGCAAAAACATAAATACAGTACCAGGACCAAACTCATGACATAAATACAGTACAAACCAACTTTAGTACATAGAGTCAATACCAGAACCAAGCTTCTGCGTATCCCACTCAGCTGCTGCTGGGGCTGCGGTTGGGCATTACTACCTTTTATGTGCGGCCTGCCGTGCTCATTCCTCTGCCAACTCAGTGGTCTCTGCCTGCAGGGCTCACATGCACTGCTCTCTTAAAGGGCCAGCACACGCTAACCTAACCTGTCACCCACAAATCACCGCACATACCAGGCTATGTTAGGCTTCCTCTCCTCATGAAGGATGCCTAGATAATTAGTTCCCAACCCAGTTGTGACAAATCAGCTGTCCTTGTTTACTCGCTTTTGACCCCTGCCTGTCTCCTGGCTATCCTGACTTATGTTCTTCATTATTTGCTTACTACCTGTCCTGACCTTTGCCTGGATATCTTTTCTGAAGTTGTGCTGCCAGCCCTGAACAATGCCAGCTATACGGACCAGTATCAGTTCACGCCATCAAGTGCCGTGCCCCCCCCCACCCCCACCCCGCTGTATATACGGCCAAGGGAAATAAAGGGTATTACTGCAGGTTGATGACATTTTGTGACCTAAAACTTGTTTGATCTACTTTTATTTTTCTTGCGGATGTTTGGAGGGACATTTTAGCCACACAGATTCTTCTCTCATTGATGGGAAGCTTTAAGAGCGCCCTCATTTCCAGCCGAGACCACTCTGTTCTGCGCTGACGGATTCGGACATCGGGATCCTTATTGCATTTTTCTGAGACCAATATTTCTGTGATGCGGGGAGCTGCTGGAGCGGCTTATAGTGAAATACTGGATGTGATCATGAGAGAAAATAAATGCCGGCCTGTGCAAATATGCATACATGGAAACTACCCGATGCAGTGAGCAACTTTTATGTGAAGGACTAGTGCCCCCTAGTGGCCAAATTGAAAAAAAAAAGACAGTTGTGCGATATTTACTTGGAATGTTCGGTGTTCCTTTATGTAATGATTCACCCACACCACTGGCGTAACTATAGAGGGTGCAGGGGATGCGGTTGCACCCGTGCCAGGAGCCCATAAGACCTCTCTTCTCCATATAGGGAGCCCAGTACTATGAATAAAGCATTATAGTTGGGGGCCCTGTTACAGGTTTTGCATTGGGGCCCAGGAGCTTCAAGTTATGCCTCTGACCCACACATTTATATATTTATGGGTTGGAAATAGTTTGCAGACTGTGTGGTTTAATACTTTGCTGATCTGTAGTATGACACTATCTATAACTTTCCAAAGACTTGAATGGAAATCGTATGCGAACGAGATGTCCCCATTGGTTTGTATGGGGAGGAAATAACATGCATGTGGATACCTACAGCCTAACAAGCTTAAGCCACATGCACACAGCAAAGCACGGAGCTCGTCCGGCCGCACATGTAGCGCCTAAGGCTTCACATTAAACACCATGTGCCACCACCATATGGTACCCATGTATGGCAGCGTATTCTCCCCATGTTGTGCATGAAATCTGCAGCATACATTGGTATAACATGGACCTATGGATCTCTAGTATTCCTCCAGAATGCCTTGTTAAGGCGCCCTCACATGGGCGTGTTTGCGTTTGCAATTTCGTGTGTGTGTGAAAAACTCGATCCTGCTCTATGCATTTTGCACATTCAAAGTCCCATAGAAGTCTATTGGAGGTGCACAAATACGCAATGGGTAGGGTGTGACACTGCGCAAAATGCAAAGAGAAGAAGACAGCTGGACCTTATTAAGTTTTAATAGCCATTCAATTCCACGGAAAGGAACTGTCCCGCGCACGCTTGAACTGGCCCTATGCGCAGACACACGCGCAAAACCCTGATCATTGGCCTCTCCAAACCTCATTCCTGTAATATTCCCCCTCCTCCCCCCCCCCCCCCCCTTCACTTCTGTCCAAGGACTTCACAGCGGATATGATGCAGAATACATACAAATCCCCACAAAATTCGTGGCAAAACTTGCCGTATGAACATACCCCGAGGTCTGCAGGGGTCTTCATGATTTCTTCATTTCCATCCCAAGTGCTGCTGGTCATCCTACTCTTGTAAGCATAGTCGGAGCAATTAGGATTGGTTAGTAAAATCGGATTCAGGCTCTGTTCACCTTCAGCGGTATTCTTCCCGGCAAAACTGACAGAATCTGCGACAGATGTGAAGAGAGCCTGAGACTAGCTGGATTAGTGGCTTTTATGTTTTAATGGATACCCCGTTTCCCTGAAAATAAGACATAGCATGATTTTCCAGAATTTTTGAGGATGCAAAATGATTTTTCAGGCTTTTTGAGGATACTTGAAATATAAGCCCTACTCCAAAATTAAGCCCTGCTAACAGTAAATTAAAAAGTCAATTTAAATAGTGTCCAGGCAGCTATACATGTAAAAAAGTTAAACCTTTTTGAACAAAAATGAATAAAAGACGCTGTCTTATTTTCGGGGAAACGCGGTAGTAAGTATAATTTTTCTTGCATGCTTTCAATACTACCCCCGTGTCCTCAAAAGTAGAGTGTTCCCACTGGTCAAGGGAAATTACAAGGCAATTGTTAGTCCTTCATACAAGGTGTAGTCAAAAAGACTGATCCAGCGCTATATCTCAGTTCTGATGCCCTATATTGAAATACCAATAGCGTACTTGAATTGGAAAGCCTGGATGCACTACATTATGGTGTGGTGCACCGGCTCCTGGGGGCCCCGAAACATGGATTTCAATTTTGTGCTATGGTTCCTGTAAGGGTGGGTAAAACGTAATTTCAAAGTGGGAGAGTAGCACTTAGTAGAAAGTAGTAGAAATCTGTTTTCTGCGTCCCTCTAGGTCTGCCTTGACTGAAGTAAGGAAAGTGTATTCAAAGTGGCCTCCTTTAGATAGTGGATTTTTGCTTCTCACATGCTACTCTTCAACATTGCAATGGGGTTCTACTCTTTATTTCTTACAGGGGCTCATGTACCATACCATCATGTAGCACATCCATGCCTTCATATTCGAGTTAGCTATTGTTATTTCAATGTAGGACACGGATATTAAAGGGGTTGTCCTGCGGCAGCAAGTGGGTCTATACACTTCTGTATGGCCATATTAATGCACTTTGTAATGTACATTGTGCATTAATTATGAGCCATACAGAAGTTATAAAAAGTTTTTCACTTACTTGCTCCGTTGCTGGCGTCCTCGTCTCCATGGTTGCCGTCTAATTTTCAGCGTCTAATGGCTAAATTAGACGTGCTTGCGCAGTCCAGGTCTTCTTCTTTTCTCAATGGGGCTCCGTGTAGCTCCGCCCCGTCACGTGCCGATTCCAGCCAATCAGGAGGCTGGAATCGGCAATGGACCGCACAGAAGCCCTGCGGTCCACCGAGGAAGAAGATCCCGGCGGCCAACTTCAACCGGTAAGTAAGAAGTCACCGGAGCGCGGGGATTCAGGTAAGCGCTGTCCGGTGTTCTTTTTTAACCCCTGCATCGGGGTTGTCTCGTGCCGAACGGGGGGGGGGGGGGTTGGAAAAAAAAAAACCCCGTTTCGGCGCGGGACAACCCCAAGATATAGCGCTGGATCAGGTTTTTTGACTGCACCCCAGGAAACGGTTAAACAGTATTTTGTTGCTAACGCTAAGTAAAACTACCGGTCGCCCATCTGTTTTGGACCGATATCGCACTCACTATTGTGCAATTTCTGCGGATGGGAGGTGTTTTTGTATCAAAAACATCTCGCATGACTTCGGGGAAGTAGCGATCCTGCGGCACGGCTGACAGCTGCGGCGGAGGATCATGGAGTGTTTCCTATTGTTTTCAATTGGAAACCTCATATTGCATCACACTCGCGTGCACCTAGCATGTTGGTGTGATGCTTTGCCGACCCGATGGAAAAGTGTGTGTGGATTTACTCCAACAACCAGGAATTCCCCAACGGAAGCTGCGCAAGAGAGGGTTTACTCCACCATCTAGGAATTCCCCGCTGCAGCGGAAACAGTGGCGTCACCCGTGACAAAAGAGACTAAGGTAATCCAATATTGGGTTTGCCTGTTTAATAACGTGCCCTCGGCCCTTGGACGTGTCACAGGTTACCCTCCGCGTGGGAGACGGTGGAGCCACCGTGACAAGGCCCAAACTCTACCCCGCTGTCTACTCGGACAATGCAAATGGAGCTGTGGCACTCTTGTACGACTGCTGCTTCATTCGTGCAATGACCTTCAGGAAGCCCATTCTTGAGATCGGTTGGACCCCCAACCTGTGGATAGTGAAAAGAATCTGTAGGTGCAGTAATGGTGGCCATAGTGCAGTTGGCAATTCTTTCCCAGAAACAGATAAAATGGAGAAATGCTTGAATAGAGCATGTAACAATTTACTGGAGTTTTTGGTGATTTTTTTCTAATTTAGATGGAAATGTTCTTTAATAGCAATTAAATCATTGACACTTTAGCAGTCGAATCCAACCTCACTGATGAACCTCTTAGGAACCTCTCATATAGATGAATATAAAGTCATATGTGACTCACTATAAGAGAAATTCCCGCTGACTTAATTTACATTTCAATTGCCTATAAATGGATTTTCAAGCCAAACCAGTTTTAAACCGTCATCATCTTCTGACCCTTCCCTGTAATTAATCTGATTTCAAAGACGGCCATTTAAAAAGATCACCCTGCCTCTAAGCCCGTCTCACCATTCAGTTATTCACGTCGCGGTCTCCCATGTCCTTCGCTCAGATTGAAATATTATCCTGTGATTTATTCTTTTTAATTAAGAGCTTTCACCATTTCATTGCCATGCTTACACTACTCCATGCCTCCATTTCCGATTGGCAGATTGGAGGTTCGGTAATTATGTATTGTTAAGTGCTAGAAGATTCATTGCGCCAAGGTAGAAGACTGAAAAGCCATCTGACCTCGGACATTAGACAGCAGACTACGGTTATATTTCCATGGATTTTTACCCTATGTGCAGACCATCATTCAACCTGTTAATGCGAAAGGTTTGGCAACTTTTAGGATGTGTGACTCTAAGGATTTATTTCCCCCGGCGATGTTCCTGTGCCAGTTCCGTCGAGTTGCAATATGGATGGAATTCGTACAGGTAAAGGACCCACTCATTGGAATGGCTTTGTGCACATGAGCGATTTCCTGCTCGGACCGATAGTCCAAGATAGGAAAATCGCAGCATGTCTTATTTTTGGGTGATTCTTGTTTAAGAATTTCACATTATTGAATAAAACTAAGTTTAAAAATAAGAATTGCACATTATTTGCTATGGCAATGAAAAAAAACCCCATTATACTCACATGCCATGTAATTTGCGATATTACTACGTGTAAGAAAACATAGGCCTTGCCCTATCTTTGTAGCACATAGTTTTTTTCAGTTTTCCTGGTGGTCTAGGGTATTGGTGGGGTTAGTATTAGATTCCTTGGTGGCTTTCCTAGCATTTCAGAGTAGTGCATGGATTTCAATTTGACTTTTTGGTGGTCTGGAATAGTAGAGAGGTTAATTTGAGCTTGACTGCTGGTCTAGGGTAATCGCAAGGTCATTGGTGGACTGTGGTAATGAGAAGGATTACTGCTAACTTTCATAGAGGTCCAGATTTGTGTACAAGTTTGAAATTGACCTTCTGGTGGTCTAGGGTAGTAGAGAGGTTAATGGTGGTCTAGGTGGGGTTGTGTCATCTTCCTTGTACTATGGTACTAATGGTAAAAAAAATGGTTACTGCTAACTTTCTTATCAGTCTAGAGTAGTGGTTTTCAATGGTTTCGTTTTTACTAGAGTCATTCTCTCGCATTAATACAAGCGCGAGAAAAGATAGGACTTGCCGTATCTTTCTCGCACGTCATTTATCTACCCCACTTATTTTCCCACTTTTTTTTCAAACTCGCGCTCAATAGCTCGCAGTTTGAATAGTCCAAGAAAATCACTGGTCCATGTGCTAATACGGTCCATAGCGGCGAACGTATTTGCACATACGCCAGTCTGAAGAAGCTTTCAATCCCGTTCTCCAGTAGGGCTCATCTACATTTCCTGCCTCGGAGACTCACACACTCGGACCAGTTGGAAGCCAATAAACCTATTGTTTCTTGACTATTTCCACTTCCTGCCTGGCACAGATCATACAAATGGACATAGAGGACAAGCACATTGTCCTATCCCTGACTTCAAGAGCAAAAAAAACTGCAGAGGAAAGCCAAAATGTAAGATACATTAGAATAAGCCTTCTTCACGGCTGTCAAATAGGCAGCTGGGCAGTCTTTTTAGGGTTAATATTTTATGCCAAAAAAACACAACAGGTTTTCTACTAATCACAAGAGAGCTGATGAAATGGATTTGATCTAATTACTAAGAAACCTGTGTTTTTTTTTTATCGCCTCCATTCTTTTTGATGTGCACAGTAGGAACCTTGTGATACTTATTAATACAGTCACACAAAGAAATATCCCGGTGGATCGGGGAGTGGGAGCCATTTTGCTCGTCTGTCACGAAAAACTGTGCAGCTGGAGAGAAGAAAATTGAATCTAATAAAGGACTTCACTAGCAGGAGCCGTGGGTGGTATGATTAAATATTTGATAACACAGGCCTAACCTGAATGTTTCGTCTCGCTAAATGAAGTTATCCCCTATACACAACATAGGGGATAACTATCTGATCCGAGGGGGTCAGACCACTTGGACCCCCGATGATTACAAGAATGGGAGTCCTAAAGGTCTCCAAAGGAATGGGACAATGGTCACCCGTGCGTGCTGTCGCTCCATTCATTTCCATGGAGATTGTAGAGTTCAAGCTAATGACTATTTCTTGGAGTCCCGTTGAAACCGACCGTGACCACTGCTCAATGCATTCAGGACCCCTTTTTTCTCACTCCCTCCGCCGCTTACCCCCCCCCCCCCCCCCCCCGCATTTGCTCGAGAAGACTGATGCTCGCTCAAGTATCAGCCTCAAACGAGCGTGCTCGATTTTCTCTAGGCAGAACCTATCTTGCCGCTTTTTTTTTTTTTCAAACTTGCACAGAGTTTGAAAAGTCCAAGAAATTGAAAAAAAAATACAGTTTTGTGCGCAACTACACTCCGTAACAGTGAGTGTAGTTGCACATACGCCCATCTGAAGAAGCCCTAAGGCTCATTCCATTTAAAGAGGGAGTTTTTGAAAAAAAATCAAAATATATTTGTTAATATTTGTGTTTTTATGACTCCTAGAGAGTATATTTTACTATTCTCAAACATTTCTTCTAACAAAATCATATCTAATACTGCACTCAAACCTGGCCATGCAAGTTTCCACGTGTTTCCACAAGTTTTGACAGATTGAAGAGAAAGATTTATTCAGTCTGCATTTCAGTATTGAAGTGAATAGATGTTTTTAACTAACACATGTGACCCAAAATAAGCCAGTGACTTATTATATTTGTTATATTATGTAATTTATAGTAGAATCAATAGCCCACCAACTAGATGTCCGGTCTGTTACCAGGAAAGTGTAATTAATCGTTCTGTTAGTTAATGGTCATTATAATTTACAACAAAAGTTCTTCATTTAAGTCTTATAAGGTTCATATATATTGCAGTTACCTGTTACTGAATAAAACATCTAAAAAAAAAAGATTATTCTTATTTTTAGTAAGTTTACATTCAAACACGTCCTGTCTGTTACCATATGAAAAAATAAATTAGGGGTGTTTATAACGAACAGATCAGAACAAGTACAAAACAGACAATCTTTTAAGAGTATACTAAAAATAATGCGGAAGCGTCTTGATTATATATTAACTAGGAGAACAGAAATTTTGGAAAAAACAAGCATTCTGAAATTGCTATGCATTTGCATGTCCTGTCTGTTACTAAAAGTCACATGTCATTTACTAAGAGTTGATAGAAAGTTAGGAGGTAGGTATGACATAGATACATTTGTCCCAGTGCATGGTTTGACTACTATAGCTATTTTTAAAGTTTCAGACAAAAATATATTTTAAAAAATGTGAAAAAGTTTGCGTGTGCTTGTCCTGTCCGTTACCATGGAATGCACCCTAAGGCTTCGGTCACACGGGCGATTTTCTGTGCGATCTGCTGATGCGCATGCGATGTGCGATTTTATAAAACCATTGCTTTGCAATGGTATCGGACACATGAGCGCTTTTTATGCGCTCATCCGATAACTTATAGAACAGAAATCGCAGATCGCACCTATCTGCGATCTGCGATTCCTGTTCTCTTCTCTATATGCGCTCAACGGGGCAGGCGGCAGCAGCTCCGACCCCATTGAGAACATATACTAGACAAATCATTCTCCTCTGCCACAGCTGTAACAGCTGTGGCAGAGAAGAATGATGTTTGCCCATTGAATTCAATGGAGCCGACAATACAGCCGGCTCCAATGAAAGCAATGGGCTGCGGGCGATCTCACGATGAATTTTCGGGAAGGGCTTAAAAATATAAGCCCTTCCCTGAAATTCATCCAGAAATGTGTAAAAAGTAAAAAAAAAAATATACTCACCTTGTCCCGGCAGACGGAGTTCAGCCGCGGCCGGCCGGCAGTTCTCCTGAACTGCTATGAGTAGTATTCAGCAGCCGGGGATTTAAAATCCACGCCTGCTGAATGAGCTGCCTCTGATTGGTCACAGCCCTCACCAATCAGAGGCAGCTCTCACTCACCCATTCATGAATTCATGAATGGGTGAGTGAGTGCTGCCTCTGATTGGCTCAGCGCAGGGACCAATCAGGGGCAGCTCTCAGCTGAATGACAGCTGGGTGTGAGTGAGAGCTGCCTCTGATTGGTCAGGCTGTGACCAATCAGAGGCAGCTCATTCAGCAGGCGGGGATTTTAAATCCCCGGCTGCTGAATACTACTCATAGCAGCTGAACTCCTTCTGCCGGGACAAGGTGAGTATATTTTTTTTTTACTTTTTTCACACTTCTGGATGAATTTCAGGGAAGGGCTTATATTTTTAAGCCCTTCCCGAAAATTCATCGTGAGATCGCCCGCAGCCCATTGCTTTCAATGGAGCTGGCTGTATTGCCAGCTCCATTGAATTCAATGCGCTGGACAGCGCTGCACTGCTCCGGCCCGTTTCTAATGAAACGCGGCTAGGAGCAGATTTTTCGGGCGATTTTTCGGCCCCGGTCACACGATTTGCGGATGCGCATCTGTCATGCGATCCGCAAATCGCGGGAAAAAACGCCCGTGTGACTGAGGCCTAATAGTTATATAGCTGAGCATAGATAATTCACTTAATCGTGTTCTTTCACCAGCATATAAAACACAGTGATGTCACAAGATAGGCATAATATACACAGTGATGTCACAGCACACCAATAATAAAGTGACGTCTTAACTCAGGAATAATCCAATGTCACAATATTATGACAACAGGCACTACAGAGATACTATAATGTCACAATGCAAAGACAATTAACACAGTGATGTCGCAATACTGAGATAATAAACACTATAATGTTACAGTACTAAAATAACAGACACAATAATGTCACAATACAGAGATAATAAACAGGGATGTCAGATAATAGAAACTACAATGTCAGAGTACAGAAGGGATACTATGGAGATAAACACAGTGATGTCACAATACTGAAATGATAACGTCACAGTACAGAGGTAATAAACACAGTGATGTCACAGTACAGCAATAATAATAAAGTGATGCTGTAACTCAGTAATGTTAAACACAGTGATGTCACAATGCTCTGATAACACTATAGCGTCACAATGGAAAGATAATAAAGTATGAGGTCATAATAATGGGATAATAGGCACAGTGATGTTACAGTACTAAGATAAGAGACATATGATGTCACAGTATAGAGATAATAAGCACAGTGATGTCACAGTACTAAGATAAGAGACATATGATGTCACAGTATAGAGATAATAAGCACAGTGATGTCACAGTACTAAGATAAGAGACATATGATGTCACAGTATAGAGATAATAAGCACAGTGATGTCACAGTACTAAGATAAGAGACATATGATGTCACAGTATAGAGATAATAAGCACAGTGATGTCACAGTACTAAGATAAGAGACATATAATGTCACAGTATAGAGATAATAAGCACAGTGATGTCACAGTACTAAGATAAGACATATGATGTCACAGTATAGAGACAAGCATAGTGATGTCACTAAACTAAGATAATAGATATTACAACGTCTTAATACAGAGATAGAATGTAGACACAGTCTTGTATGTTTATTTAGTTTTGTACACTAGATTTCTGACACACAAATTATGACCCATGGAAGAAAGCGGCCCTATTTTTGTGATGCCGGAGAACTCCTTTATAAAGTAGCAAGCTACATCACCGGTGTCCCTCTGAGTTACCTTCATGTAACTCTATGTGGTCACTTTAGTTTTCCCTGAATTGCCGTATTTTACATTTCCGCAACAGGTTATTCTGGGCTATTCTAAGTCTTGTTAACAGAAACCGTAGAGGTTGTCAGCACAGCGAGGCTTCCACCCCAGTTAATAAATCAGGTCACTGGGCATTAAATTCCATAATCCGGTACACCTCCCGCTGCACTTTACCGAGAATTGGAAGTAATTACCAGGAATCCTCGGCAAAATCATCCACTGTAACTCTGACAAATTATGTCTTATTAATTTGAAATCTTTTGCAACTTCTCTGTACTTTTTCCTATTAACCCTTACCGTTCTTAAAGAGTATTTCTCCTTTAAGCGCATTTATAGCGGAATTCACACAGCAGCTGAGTATAAATAGCGTGAATTTCATGAATCCCTCCCCAATACATCACCATTAGGCCTTAGTCAGACGGGCGTTTTCTCACGCGATTTGCGGATCGCATGACGGATGCGCATCCGCAAATTGCGTGACCGGTGCGCGCAAGTTGCCCGCAAATCGCCCAAAAATCTGCTCCTAGCCGCGTTTCATTAGAAATGGGCCGGAGCTGTCCAGCGCATTGCATTCAATGGAGACGGCAATAGAGCCGGCTCCATTTAGAGCAATGCGCTGCGGGCGAACCCGGGATGAATTGTCGGGAAGGGCTTAAATATATAAGCCCTTCCCTGCAATTCATCCTAAAATGTGTAAAAATAAAAAATATATATATACTCACCTTCTCCCGGCAGCCAGAGCTCCGCGCGGCCGTCCTGCAGTGGGTGTGAAGGGGGTGTGAGTCAGACCTGCCCCCTGATTGGCTCAGCGCTGAGCCAATCAGAGGCATGTCTCACTCACACCCATTCATGAATTCATGAATGGATGTGAGTCAGACCTGCCCCTGATTGGCTCAGCGCTAAGAGGCAGCAGTCACTCACCCATTCATGAATTCATGAATGGGTGTGTGAGTGAAACCTGCCTCTGATTGGTCAGGGCTGTGACCAATCAGAGGCAGATCATTCAGCAGGCGGGGATTTTAAAGCCCCGCCGGCTGAATAGTGCCGAGAAGCAGTTCAGGAGAACTGACAGCGGCCGCGGCTGGACTCCGGCTGCAGCGGAAAGGTGAGTATACAATTTTTTTTTATTTTAACACATTTTAGGATGAATTGCAGGGAAGGGCTTATATATTTAAGCCCTTCCCGACAATTCACCCCGCGCACGCCGGCAGCCCATTGCTTTCAATGGAGCGGCTTTATTGCCGCTCCATTGAATTCAATGGGCAAACATCGTTCTTCTCTGTCACAGCTGTTACAGCTGTGGCAGAGAAGAATGATTTGTCTTCTATATGTTCTCAATGGGGTCGGCGCTGCTGCCGCCGGCCCCATTGAGCGCATATACAGAAGAGAACAGGAATCGCAGATCGCAGATAGGTGCGATCTGCGATTTCTGTTCTATAATTTATCGGACGAGCGCATAAAAAGCGCTCATGTGTCCGATACCATTGCAAAGCAATGGTTTTAAAAAATCGCCGGACGCATGCGCATGCGCAAATCGCGGCTAAAAACGCCCGTCTCACTAAGGCCTTACACAGTATTTTGGAATCAATTTTTAGCTATTATTTGCAATTTTCTGTATTATTGTGCACCAGGAAAACACTATCTGCTTCCTTATGCCATTGGCTTGAATGCAGTTTGCATTGTTAGCTCCCAGGGTGTATGTGGGCTGTCATGCAGTCGTTCCTGTTTCAAGGGGGGGGGGGGGGAGAGTTGAAAAACCAGAGACAAAAGTAAGGACTATGCCCAATAACAATAGATAACTTGCCTTCATTAACCCTTTCCAATCCACTGTCTGACGTCTAAAGACATTCTGATTGAAGGCTGTACAGCTCCGATGTCGGAGGATTTCCACAGGCTATTCTTACTGTAAATTATACTGGCCAATCTGTTGTTGGGGGCCTCTCCGTCATGTCACATACTGCAGTACTGGCTCTAGCCAGCAGATGCCACCATTGTATAATGGCAGAAAGAGAAAGCCCCCTAGGAAAACCTTGAATCCAAAAATGGATTGCAAAGGGTTAAAGGGGTTTTCCTTAGGATAGGTCATCAATAATATCTGTGTGGAAACCCCCTTTAACAGAGTGACTCTTACAAAAATGCCCCAGATAAACAGTTCCAGCAGAATGACTAATAAATAATACTGCCAGCAGAGAGTGCCCCTTTATAAACAGTGCCAGCAAAATGCCAGCTCATACGAAATGCCAGGCCAATGCCCAAATAAACAATAGTGCCAGCAAATTATCTCATATGAGCAGTGCCAGCAAAATGCCCCATAATAGGCAGTGCCACCTCAGTGCCCCTTGATAAACAGTGCCTGCTTAATGCTGCAATAGAAAATACTGCCAGCAGAGTAGCCCTTCATAAGAAGTGCCAGAATATTGCCTAGTATAAGGGTTGTACCAAGTTATACAATAATTCCCTATCTATAGGATAACATTATGACCGGTGGGAGGCCAACTGATGGGAACCTCACTGATCTGAAGGGTCCGGAAGATCCAAACGTAAATGGAATGGATGTCGGACACTATCTTTCCATTCATTTCAATGAGACCGCCTGAAATAGCAGAGTATGCTTGTCAATCTCCGCAAAGCCCTGAGTCTGGTTGATGAGTTTGGTTCACCCTGCACAGAGGAGAGATGCCGCTGCACCATAATGATATACAGTATTAGTATATCCCATTCATTTATTAACCTGTATATACAATGTTTCCCCGAAAATAAGACAGTGTCTTATATTAATTTTTGTTCAAAAAGGTTTAACTTTTTTACATGTATAGCTGCCTGGACACTATATAAATTGACTTTTTTAATTAACTGTTAGCAGGGCTTAATTTTGGAGTGAGGCTTATATTTCAAGCATCCTCAAAAAGCCTGAAAAATCATTTTGCATCCTAAAAAATTCTGGAAAATCATGCTATGTCTTATTTTCAGGGGATGTCTTATTTTCAGGGAAACAGGGTAGAAATAAATGCATATATCTTCCGTTTCTTCTTCCCATACCCCCTATTTATTAAGCGCAGTCTCTTCCCACCTCATTTTCATTCCGACCTCACTGTCTATTTACGTTTTGTGTCACCGATATAAATTAGCACGTAGCCTCGAGTGGAGGAGATAGCGGGGAACGGACCAGAGCCTCATTAATTTGACTTGATAAAGAATCATGTTAAATGTTGTGTTTTTTTTAAATACAAGCGAAGTCGCTCACAAGCTCATAAATAAAATGAAGATTACAGTGCGAGTATCTCCTCCGATCCCGGCAACTTCACCAAGATACAAATGGTCTTGTCCTTTGAACATCTGAACACTAGATGAGAACGTGTTCTTTGAACTTGTGCCTCTGTAGCAAGGACTTCAGTGTTTGTACACCATGTACATAATAATTACATGGCAATTTCTCCTTCTTACATCTACAGACGTTTCTCTATGACAGTCAAAAGCCGGGTAGTAAATATTTAGTCGGTTTTGGATTAAGGAAGACCGGTCCGATGTACCAAAGAGGAGTTGTTGACAATCAAAAAGTGGAATTAAAAATTTTCCTGCGCTACTAGATGTGCAAGAAAAAAGTGGAACGTACTTCACAGAGGGGACTTAGATGCCACCCGATGCCCCCAGAACAGAGTTCCCCTCGATATGTTAAGGACAGCTTCCAGCCATTTAATTCAGATAAATTAGTATTGAATACAAAGTCAAAATGCAATGCAAATCAACAAAAAGAAAAAACAAGACACAAAGGGTAAAAAAGTAGGTGGTCTGGCAACGCGTTTCAGGGTGCAGAAGACCCCTTTATCAAGCATAATGTAGCGAGGGTCGATACTTTTATAAGAGGCTCATTGCCGTTCATGCTGTAACGAGTCGCATCCTGGCGATGTATATCGGGACACTACTGTTTAACGAGGAGTTGTTGGAATCGAATGAAAGTTTGTATGTGTGAATGTAATGATGATATAGGTAAGTGATGACAATATTAGAGGGGAAGGATACGTTTAACCCTTTCCAATCCACTGTCTGACCTCTGAAGACATTATGATTTAAGGCTGTACAGCTCCGATGTTGGAAGACATCCGTCGGGGTTCTCTTACTGTATACTGCCAGCCTCTCTGCTGTCGGAGCCTATCCAACGTGTCACCTCATGCAGTACTGGCTTTAGCCAGCAGATAGCGCCGTTGTATAACAGCAGAAAAAGAGTAAGCCCCCTAGGAAAACCAGGATACAAATTGGATTGGAAAGGGTTAACAGGCAAAACTGTATGATACAAAGGAGACTCTAGTACCCTTTAGTCTGGATATATGATGAGATGTGGGCGGGCATGGAGGCATACAGGCTCTGTATCCTATCCTGCGACACATTTGCCCTCAGATGTTGCCACTGTGCCTCTAGATCCTGCATGCCTATAAGTTCCCAAAGGGTCTGTAATGAAGGTGTCACCTGTGTCTGGATGGTGGACAACGACACTGTTAGATCTGCTCGTGCTCGTAAGAGGAGCAAACAATCCTCTGTTCAGGTGGTCTGTCTGGGCCGTCCAGACCCTGTTCACCGTGTGTGCATGTCCTCACATAACCACTGCTCCCAGCACCTAATAGTCTGGTCAGAACAGCCCAGATGGTGGGAAATTCATCAAAAAACCACCCTGGTTCTCTCATTCCAATCATGCGCCCCCTCTCAAAGTCTGTTAACAGGGAAAAATGTATTTGAGTACATTGTAGAGGCGTCTACAGTCAGCGATCTCTTAACAAAAGATACACTACGTAAAAGTAGCCTCTGAGTGTTTTTATATGGCAACAGGGGAAGCATTTTTAGGCCTCTGGTGGTAAAGACCGATTTACACCAGCCGATGATCGTTAAAAAAATCGCTAATCGGCGATCATTTTAGCGATAGGCGCTGCATCTAAATGCGCGCCCATCGTGCACTTTTCGGACACTGCTAGCTGATCGTTTAATTCAGTCCAACCTAAAAGTCGTGGGTCAGCCTTATCAGCAGTTCTCCACGGTTAGTGCTGATAGCATTGTTTCCCCGTGGAGAACAAAGGATCTGAGTGCAGATAATAGCTACTTAATTGCTATGAAGTAGCTGAGTAGCTGCCTAATAGTTTATGCGAATTGATCGCTCAAAGCTGTCACTCAAACTGTCGTTTTAGCGATCATCGGCCCATGAAAATGGGCCTTAAGACCCAGTGTCTAATCAGACCACAACTGTAGTCCCTTTACATATGTATGTCGAGTTTTGCAGCAATCTAACATTTCTATCTGGGTGTTGGTTTGTTTTTTTGTGAATGATTTGTACTTGGAATCCCCAGAAAATAAAAACTTTGAACCATATCTATGCGTTGTACTATCCCTCTGCGAAACAACTCTGTGTTAACTTTGCCCTTGGGTATGTAAATAAGCTTTCATCCTGAAGGAAGAAAGCTGATTCTGTAGTGTCACCAAGCCAATGTCTGACCCCTTTAAAAGGGTTGTTCCAAAATCTAAAGTTATCTCCTATCCGCAGGATAGGGTATAACTTTATGATCGGTAGGGGTCCAATCGCAGGAGCACCCACCCATTGAGCTCCCGACGCCACACTGTTTATTTCAATAACATCGCCAGAGATTGTCAAGCGCTCAAACTCTGCAATTTCTGGCCCTGCCATTGAAATAATTGAAGTGGCCTCCATTAACGCGGGATCATCAAGACACCCATTTTTGGGATCATGGTGATCCCAGCAGTCAGACCCCCACCGATCATAAAGTTATACTCTATCCTTTGGATGGGGGATAACTTCAGATTTTGGTAAACCCCTTTGACAGCAATTTCCACAAGGAGAAACTTTATCTTCATAACCATTCCCCTGGTTAATGTAGCGTACCTGACACTGTCCAATCCGTGTCAGACTGGGTATGTTCTATTGACAAGGGGAAAGGTCAGACATTTTATTTCCAGTAATAGAGACACATAACCACTATAGTGAGTAAGCGGCTGCAATGGTGATGTTAGTAAGGTTAACCCCTTGAGTAGCGGGTTTCCTACCACCCTGTCGTGCCCACCAGGGCAGGTTTTTTAAAATGGTCTAATCATTGAATTTCAACTAATTTTGCAGTTGCATCTCAAGAGCCATAACTTTTTCATTTTTCCATTGACATGACCATATGAGGGCTTGTTTTTTGCGGGACAAGTTGTGATTTTTTAAACAGGGTGGAGGAAAAAAAGAAATGGGGAAAAAAGGGGCCATGTCATTAAGGGGTTAAATAATGTATTAACTTCCTTCTCTGGGTCATTACGACGCATGGATACCACATGTGTGATTGTATTTTTGATTTTTTTTTACAAAGTAAAGGGAGACAAGTGTTTTTATAATTTTTTTTATAATTTTTTACCTTTTTTTTTTTTGATTTTTTTTTTTTTTGTCCCTTTAGGGGACTTCCACAGGGACCCATCAGGACCCCTGATCACATTCCGGGGGTCCGATAGTGACAGCCCTTTACATGCTGCAGTGACAGCCATTTACATGCTGCAGTCACATAGACTGCAGCATGTAAAGGGTTAACATAGCAGAGATCGGAGGTTTTCTCTGATCTCTGCTGTAAGAGCTGGTACCTAGCTGTCCTCTGACAGCCAAGCACCAAGCTCTCCCTGCCACAGAGACCATCGGCTTGCTTCTGACAAGCCAATGGTCTCTATGGCAACCTGTAAACAAAGCAGGAGATTGCCGACATATCGGCAATATCTTCTGCTGGTTTTTCAAAGCCCTTGCTTTGTTCTCTGTGGGGCTGTGCAGGCAGAGCACACTGTCACAGCTTGTGGCATTGTGCTCTGCAGCTCCCATAGTGATACATAGCCCGGAAATCTTCCAGGCTATGTTGCTATGAGCAGTGGAGCTCGTCCCGGAAATTTTCCGGGCGTGCCACTCAAGGGGTTAATACTTCACCACTACGGCCATTGATATGTGAAGGCAATACATCATGACTATAGTGTACCTAACCCACATTGAATTTACTGGCATTTTTTTTTTTTTTAAAGCCCGGACATGCTTTGTATAGGGGCATTTCCGTCTTGAACAGAGGGACCGCCATTTTCCAAAAGGATGCAGGTCTTAGAAGATACTGTGAATATGCCATAAGGGTCCAAGGTGGAGATTTATCTTTACCAGTTTTAAGTGAAGATCTGTTTGGAGTCACTTTATATATTCAATTATGTCATTGGAATGGCATTTACTCTTTTGCTTCTTTGATTTTTTTCTGGATGCTGCCGTTTCCTTGTTTTGAATATTTTGGTCTAGTTCTTAAAAGTGGGTCTCCTCTTTTTGGATTGACTCCTGGTTTAGGCTTAGGACAACACAAAAAACAGCACCAAATCTTCACTTCGTCAATAACAGCTTACAAGGTCCAGAGAAATTTAGTTTAATGGGAAGAGGTGGGTAACGTGTGCCCAAAAACATCAGATGGCAAGCACTGGCAGGAAGTAATGAATTTCTAACCTTCTTTAAACAGGCTGGAATCACCGACGCGGACCTTGACCATGGAGGCACCAAAAGGAATTGAGATAAATGCAGAAGCTGGTGGGTTAGAAGCATCTTGTAGAACAGACTTGCGGCTAGATTCTACAGATGGTGAGGTAAGAATCGTAACTTTTTGTGCGGTTGGGGGCTTATTTGATTCTTGTTCTAAAACTGGGTAGACATATGGCCTAAATAACAGGTATGAAGAGGAGGGGAATCGAACAGTCATTTATCTGCCGCTATAGTCCCAAAGTTCACCTGTAGGGAATAAATGGAAATACGGCTGTATAACAGGAAGTACACGTCTTTGCAAAACATTGAACATTTGAGTACATATTAAACTGGTACATTCCAGCCTAAACATATATTACTTATCCAGTGATTAGGGGATAAATGTTAATTCGGTCTAGGCCCAACAGCTGGGACAACCACAGCTAGGACAACCACAGCTCCACTCAACATCTACTGCAGTGACGGAAACAGTAGGGCGCAGTTCTCGGTTGATGCGTTCTCAGCATGCTTGCAGGGGATACAGTACTGGTGGTAGATATAGAGTTGATAAGATTCAGAACTTCAGTCGGTTGTGAATAAAATATGTTTTTGTTTTCTTGTATCTGATTTTTTTATGATAGCTTTTTCCTCTCTTTTCCAGATCCAGTTAAAAGCGGCTAATGTAAAGCTTCCACAGCTGCCGCGGGGATCGTATTCTCCGTCTGCACCCCGTCAAAATGTATTTGAGATCTGCGTGTGTGCCAGTGGGAAGTTATTCCTGTCACAAGCAGGCAGTGAATCCACCTGCCAGGCAAATAACAATATTTGTCTCTAAGAGACTGGAAAGCCAAACTCCAAAGACCAGGAGTACGACTGTAACCAGACACAGGAAGCCTCAGAAAAATATGTGCGTGTGTGCGTGTGACTATATACAAATATATATAGATATATATCTGTAAATCTTTTAATCTCCCATGGAAGAGATGTTTCAGTTCCAGAAGCTCAGGGTGACCCCCAGCCGTCTTCCCTTTTTGCCCGTATTCCTTTCTCCTCCCAAGTCGTCTCATTTTCAGAGGTGGCCATTCATTAGAAAACCCAAAGAAATATGTCCATGTCCACTACATATAGCTTGATACTTGTACCTTAACATGCTATACGTACTCTCAATTTTGAGGATTTTTTTCAGAACAAAAATGGTCAATTTCAAAAAATTTACCAAATTCAAAATTTGATTTCTTTCGTTTGACTTTTTCATGATAAATAAATTGTAGACTGGACAGCTCTTTTCAAATTCAGGTTTAGCTCAGTAAGCAAGAAGATATGTCTAGTGCTGAATAGATAGCCGGATTTAATGGCTTAATCCAAAAACCGGACCAGAAGCAAAAACTGGAGACATTTCAACATGTCTGAAATTTTTTGTTAGACTAATATAATTCTTTCATTTTTCATGAGAGTTGGCATTCTCAGTTTAGACATAAGGTGGCAGTTGCCAAACCAACCATCGGTCTTAGTAAGACCTATCGGCAAGAGTAGATCGGTAGGACTTCACAGCAAGTGTACAAGACCATCCTTACTATTATTTTTCAATCCAGACAGGTGTCCATAACAAATCTAATAAGATGTTCATCATTTCTAAGAAAATGTTTAGAAAAATATGTCCCCTCTGAGCTTTATCGTGGCTTTCATGGGTTTGAGGAGTTGGTTATGAATAATCAAAGAAGATTGTGGTGTTCAGATGTGACACCTACTTTCTTGTGGTTGGTTAATAATATAATTTAATGCACAGGGTATCCGGAAATTAAAAATCTGTCAGAGAGTCATCTGTTCTAGATCAGGGATGATCTACTCAAGGAGGCGGTCCTTTAGAGAGATGCATCTAAAATATATTTATATATGAATATATACATAAGTTCCTCTCTATTGAGTTTTCAAAAATAATCCGGTCAACCACCAACACACATAGCTCATACAGATCATACTTTCCCTAAGTACACAGTGTTTATTCTAGTGGACATACTGGAATTTTTTATTTTTTTTTTGCTGGAAACGTAGCCAACAATTACTGTTTTTTTTATTTCATTTTCCAAATTACAACGCATTTTACTAACAATATGATTTTGATGTCTGCCTAGTAAGGTGAAATACCAAAAACGACCATCATGCCATATTGTTCAAATACTGGTTGCCAAGTGAATTTTTCTATGTTATTTTATGTGGAATACGTAAAAAAAAAAAAAAATTACGGAGATGAAATTATCACCTCCACCGCACTGCTAGAGAAGCCATTTGTGTGATAACCCAACGCGTTTCAGGATTATTAATCTCCATGTACTGGCCATTTTTAAGAAAGCCAGACAATATATTGTTTTCTTTATATGGCATTGATTGCCATTGATTTTGGTTCTTCTTAACCTCTTGTGGGCTCTTTTGTTCTGTCTTTTGTGATGCATTCATTTCTTGCATCCCCGGAACTCCCAGTAATAAACTCTTCCATTTGTCTATAAGGTCACCCAGAGCTATGTATTAAGGAGGGCACTGGACTGAACCATCTCTGATCAAAGAGGGGGAAATGTGCCTATGCCTTAAGACAATGCACTCTGCAAGGAAAAGCACAGAGGGGAAGATTCTGATTTGTTTGCCGTCTATATTTTGTCCATCCTTTTTGTTGGTGGGGGGTGTATAGGATGTATGATGAATGTGTCATGAAGAGTGGAAATATTTCTTATGACAAGAAACTATTTTGTATGATCAATAACATTACAGGTTACTAGATAAATATGCTGCTACAGTCTCATTACCTGGCTATAGGGCACTTCTAGGATGACTCCGATCTTATGACCTTGTAATGAGGTTGAAGTCATCTGTCCCTTCCATCATTATATTTTTGATTCCGACCTTGCCTTGTTTGCCCATCAGTCATCGTCACTCCTAATTATTACCTAAAAGGGGTAATTATGGAGAATGTAAACTAGTTTGTAGAAACTCAACACGAAGGCTACGTCTCGTAAGTAACTCCAGCATTTTCTCACATCCATGGTTGTAAATATTTTCAGGACATGACAGAATTTGATAAATTTAAGAATATATATTTTTTTTATGAATGTGGAGTAACAGTTTTGGTTGCGCCTCCTGTACTACGGTCATAAAACCATGGAGCTTTGGGGGGAAATTGGATTTCTATCATGCCATATAAAATATCCCGATATATACAGTATAGAAACAACATAATGTTTAGAGTTACTCATTTTGAAGATAAAATCTTAAGTTTTGCACATCTGTAAGATGCCTGATCTTAGCATTAGTGTTATGTATAGCAAGCTGCAAGATGGTGAAAAGATAAGGGACCTCTTCCCTTATTATAGGGGTTCTAGTAAGTTCTAGGGTTTAGGTTTTCCGACCTCTAAGAACTGTTTCATAAGGTTAGACAATTCCGAAAAAGAAATTAATAACATACTGACCTTCCAAATTCTGTGTCGTTTGTATTACCATGGCCACTAATCGCTAGCCACAATGGGAATGTTACTATGAATGACACAACCTCAGTCATGTGATGTAACTAGAGATGAGCGAGCATACTCGCTAAGGGCAATTGCCCAATCGAGCATTGCCCTTAGCGAGCACCTGCCCGCTCGGGAGCAAAGATTCGTCTGCCGGCGGCGGGCGGGGAGGAACAGAGCGGAGATCTCTCTCTCCCTTTCTCCCCCCCGCTCCCCCCTGCTCATGGCCACAACTCCCCTATCACCCGCGCCGGCAGCCGAACCTTCTCTGCCGAGCAGGGAGATACTCGCTAAGGACAATGCTCGATCGAGTAATTGTCCTTAGCGAGTATGCTCACTCATCTCTAGATGTAACGTGGCACTAGTAGACATGTCAATGATGACAACAGGTAGGAATGTGGGAACTGGTGGTAAGGGAAAAATCAGTTTCCTGCCCAATGTCAAGCAATTTTGAGGGGTTGGACAACACCTCAAAAACATTGATCTACAGGAGTTTTGGTCTTGAATAGGAATTGCTGTGTATAAGATGTTGAGTTTGTTTGGTCAAGATCTTAAAGGTATATTAGATAGGCTTTGCCAAAAGAACCAAAAAGGAACTTTGAGTAGGAGCATACACACTCAAGACATAGCTTTCACTATATTATACAATATCTGCCAAGTAGGAATATATGTGATTTTGGAGGAACAGGGTGAATTTTGCATGTGGTAGCATACACCGTCTGTTGTGTAATTCTGAAACCAAAGTCTGGAAACAACTGAGTTCTAGAGCGTCAAATATATTTTCTGGAGTCTATAGTCAAACTGATCCACGACAAATACAAAAAGACTGATTATCACTTTGTTAATGGAACATATAAATTACCTTGCTCTTTCCTAAATCCAAAAACTAATGATGGATAGAGAAACAATTTCATGCAGAGATTAAAAAGATATGGGTTCTCTTAATTTAATTTCCAGTAACATCATCCAAACAACATTTTTTCTAAATTACATGACTATTAGAGATGAGCGAGCGCGCTCGTTTAAGGCTGATGCTCGAGAGAGTAACTGTTTTTTGAGTAACTCGTCTGAGCACCATGCCGGGTGGAGCAGAGGGGAGTGGGGGGGGGGAGAGATCTCTCTCACTCTACTCACCGCCGCCCCGCATGGTGCTCGGACGAGTAAGCAGTTACTCGAAAAGAGCGATGCTCTCTCTTGAGCATCAGCCTTAAACGAGCGTGCTCGCTCATGTCTAATGACTATAAATGTTACTTTTTATTTCTGGGATGGCCATTTTTGCAAAAGTGACAATAGGATGTGCATCCATTTTCATCTTTGAATTATCTTCTTAGAACCTGATGATTAACTATGAGTTTTATCAGTATGATCAGTCAATAGCAAAAATGAAAGTTTTACCATCAGTCTGAGAAGATCATTTAAATAAGGCAATCAATATGGTTGTACTTCCTGCTGTCACTTTTTCAAAATGTCTGACAGTATCTCAGTAAGTAAATATAACATAATTACCAACTTCGGTTATTTCTACTTCCGATACTAATATGTGGCACTAGAAGACTAGAAGAGCCCTGATCTTCATATACCCCATATATAATGCAGCATGCACCATGTGTAGACCATACAAAGTAAAACCAGACTGAATTTGTTACAGGGGACCATGTAGAGAAGAAGGTCCTATAGTTTATATCCTTGGGTGGGAGGGCCTGACATTTTGCTCTATCTCCCTTGTCATCCCCTGTACAAGAGTAGGTGGCTCTTGAGTTTGGTTCCCCGTCCCTTATTTGTGGAGAGGGGGAGCCATGCTCTGGTTTTATATTGCCCATGTGGAAGGGACATCTGAGCTGGGTTCCACCTTCTCTACAGATCGCGAAGCAGCTACAGGGGTTATCTCTTGCTGTCTCCTTTACATATGCCCTAGTCTTGGGAGGGTCTTTGCTGTAGCATTCTGCCTTCTTCAACATCTTAGCTTCTATCAATTTTACGTATCCACAAAAATAAGAGCTGGCCATTTATTTTCTTAACTACACGCGTCATTTTTTTCTGTTTCTTTTTTATTAAGGTACATAAAAATGGAAGTAAAATTTTAAAGTCTTCATTATGCTGTTTAACCTTTTTAGTGACAGCCAACATATTCTGTTTCTGGCACGTTCATTCTCTTAAGTTGATATTCACATCCCTAATGCAACAAGCGCTACACATGGGATTAAGCACATTTCTCAACTGGACAAAATCCAAATTCCCTTTAGAGCTGAAATTTTTCAAAGATATTTGCTGAAAAAAAAGGTTTTTTCTTGCAAAGTGTTGTAAGTGAAGATTTGTAATGAAAGCCCCACAAGTTTATGAGTTATTATCCGCTTCCTGATTGTATATTTAACCCAATAGGTTTTATACAAATACTTACTTTTTCGAGGATTATCACCAGATTGTGATTTTTGCCCATAGATGAGAGGATTTTTACAGTTGTGTATGTCTCCATATAATCCCTGGGGTATGTACTAAGCCTGCAAACCATGGAACTCCAGCATAACACTGTATCGTGAGCGTGTGTGTGTCTGCCAGGTTTACATTACTAGGCTTAAAGTCTTATTATCTTGGTTTGATTTCAGAGTTGAATGGAAATTTCCAATTAGTCCACGATTTGTTCTCTTATGTAAAGTTGTTTATCAAGTTTCTTAGTTATGTCAGTGTCTTGGGTGAGAAATAATAAGGCTACCATTGAAGCACCCACAGACTCCTGGTTCAAAAATCTGTCTTGCGATTTACAGAACAAGGCAAAAGGTACTCCTCATATTTACTGGTTATTTATTTTTACCATGGGGAAATACCCTTTAAATGATAGGCTATTGATTAGAATGGGAATTAGGGTCTAAAAGTTGGCAGGCCTTAAAATGCCCTTAGAATCTGGCCCATAAGAGACCATATTGAAACAGTGATGGCGAATGCAAATCAACTATATAAGAAATGGAGGATATTATATCACTTTTTCTATGTGTAGTTGTATATTGTTGGCTTTAAAGGGGTATTTACTTCTCAGCTTTTCATGGCTGAGATGGGAAAACTCTGCCCTTTGTTTCCAACTGCCAAGTGCTTCAACCCAACACTATTTGCGTAGCTTTCATTGAAGTGAATGAGAGCTGGGGAAACAGTATGGCACACAATGCTACGTTGTTTCCATGGCTCCCATTGATTTCAATGAAAGCTACAGAAACAGTGCTAGGCTGTTGTTGTAGTTATCGTCCGTGTGGCTAGTAACTATAGCAGCAATAACCCATCTTGCTTATGAAAAGCCAAGATGGGAATACCCCTTTAAAATATTTGTTTACTTTGAGTAATTCATTCTTGTTAAAGGGATCCTCTGACAATAAGAAGATCAAGGCATATCTGCTACTAGAACCACCAGCAATCAGCTGTAATCCGCAAAGAAACAATGCAGTAAATGTACAAGTTCTCTGTAGCATCACCACTGGGGAAAAGAAGTATTACACAGCTTCCATTGCTATCAATGGACTGTTCATATAGTGACAAGTCCTCCAGAGTAAGAGACACTCTTTGCAGCCATTTCCTGGTAATATATGGGGATTCTAAACAGGGAGCCCAACTCTACTAACTCAGAATTCTCTGGTAGAGAATTAGATGAAAAATATAAACCAGACTACTCCTTTAAAATGGGAGTTCTGATTAGTTGCTGTAAACAACTCTATATTTTACCCAAAGCCACTTGTAGAAAATGATGATATCATTGAGTAGGTCCATGTCCAAAAACCACTAAAATGTATCTGTCACCTATGTACTTAAAGGGGTTTTGTCATTTAAAAAAAAAGGAAAATCAATACTTACCTGTTCCTCGCCCTTTAGTCTTCTTACCGCATCTTCTCCTCGCCAATCTCCTCCTGGCTCCTGCAGTCCCCCGGGTCACCTTATTTCCAGCCGGCCGGATGCTCTTCTTGTTATGTAGCATTCATTCTCTGCATTCCGCTTCCTGCAGGTCAGTGTAGGTTACATCACTAGTGACAAAACGTTCATTGCCTAGCAAGGAATGCCGATCTTTTGCCGAGACTGAGCATGGGTGCTGTCTTGCCGGGAGTGTTCATATACTATTGTCGCGAGGCCATCGCTCGACATTCTCTGCTAGGCAGTGAATGCTACATCTCTAGCGTCATATAGCGTACATTGCCCTGCAGGAAGGAGAATGCTGGCAAAGGATGCTTTATCACCAGAAGAAGAAGAATCGGCCGGCTGTAGGTGAGGTGACCCGGGTGGACTGCAGGAGCCAGGAGAAGCTCGGTGGGGAGAAGATGCGCTATGAAGACTGACGGGGAAGGAAAGGTAAATATAGGATTTTTGCTTTCTAAAGACGGAACCCCTTTAATGCGCAGCCATTTTGGGCCCCATCTTCTTTACATCCTATAGTTTATTTACCTAAAGCTTAGTAAATACTTTTCCTTACTTATTTTGTACTGATTTTCAGTTGTGTTATATCATTTTCACAATCATATCCAGTGTTAGTCCTCAGACTTCAGCTAATTTGCATTTCACGAATTTAATAGCTCACCACCAAGGCTAAGGCTCCATAGAAACTTTTAGTTGCAGACAATCATAAAACCTTATATCCATGGGGAAAAACAAGTTATGGGTAACCTATGGCAATTGTGAGGATTCTGATCTTATTGGCATTCTGGCAATAGTTGCACAACTTTTTCCCCTTATGAAAACAAGGCCAGGCAATGGTTGTGGTAACCCACTGTGTTACTCTGATGTAAAGTCACTATGCAGCCCTAGCTATACAACATAAATCTAAGCTCCTATGTAACCAATAAATATCAGAATTTACTTTGGATGTGAGCAGAGAAAAAAAAAAACACCTTTGTATTTCAAATCAGTACATGATAAAATAAGGCAAAGTATTTGCAAAGTTAAAAATAGTATTTAAAGAGGTTGTGCCATTTCTAGCGGTTTTGCTACATATATTGTACAAAGACTGGGTTGATATTGTAGGCCTATTGAAGTGAATGGGACTCAGCCTGCAGTACCAACACAGGCCACTGCACAATGTATGGAGCTGTCTGCTTCCTGTAGCAAAACAGCTAGAAGTAGGACAACCCCTTAAATTTTGAAAGTAAAGTTTCCCTTTAAGAACTATTGATGTTACTGGTTCCTAGTACATTGATGGTACACGGAGATCTGATTACTATGCTCACAACATGGTAAAAGCTCATAACCTCCCAATATGTTACTTTATCTGCGTCTCGGTTGTGAGTGGAGTGTGTCTGCTTGAAGTGATAACGGGGTAACATATACAGCTTTTTGGGGTTGTTTTTTTGTATTTGGGTTATCTGTGAGTCTGTACTCACTCTATGCAAAAATTTTGTAAGCATTTGCAATAATGCTCCGTATAATAATAAGATCTTTTAACTTTATTACACTTTCTGTACAAGAATAAAAAGTGATTTGTATTTAAATGATTTCAATTGCAATCTTGTAAGACCTCTTAATAAAATAACGATTGATACGAATGCGGTTCTTATTATCACCTATTGGCGTTATGATACGGCTGCTGTCATGATGAAACAATATACAGAAGACGTACCTTTAGCTTACTGGGTTTACTTTTCTTTTTATTTATATAGCAATGGCAGATAGAGGACCCATACAAGCAAGATAAAAATTAGACCCTTTCAAGGGGCTGCCTGACACCATCACACCTCTAACTACTTGTAACAGGAAGTCTTGGTGCCTTCTTCCTTTCAACTTCCTTGGAGGCTAACACTGCAGCACTTGTAAAGTTCGCTTTCCTGCACAGTTTCAATTAATTGAGGTCAAAACTAACAATGAACCTCCTCTCTCCAGAAATCACAGTGGTTGTCTTTAGGGTACATACGCCCTTAAAGGGGTTCTCCAGAAAATTTACTGTTGATAACCTATTTTTACAGTAGGCCATCAATGGTTGCTTGCTAGGGGTCCGCCACTGAGGATCCCTGCCAATCAGCTGATAATTGAGTCACCTGTCAGTGCTAAAACAGATACCCCTGTCAACATT
The DNA here is from genome assembly GCF_035609145.1 of Eleutherodactylus coqui. Lineage (NCBI taxonomy): Eukaryota > Metazoa > Chordata > Amphibia > Anura > Eleutherodactylidae > Eleutherodactylus > Eleutherodactylus coqui. Next base: position 22,009,570 of record NC_089838.1, read on the forward strand.
GCAGCAGCCTAGTTTAGTACTACAGACATAGTGAGCTGTGCCTGTAGTACCAAACTGGGCCACTGCAATATGGATAGCACTATCTGCTGCCTGGGCTGGGGAATCAGCTTATCAGTAGGGATCCCCCACAGATCAACTATTGATGACCCATCCTGAGGATAGGTCATCAATAGTAAAAGTTCCAGTGAACCCTTTAAAACAGCTTTCCAAATTATAGTTAAATTATATAGAAGGCAGGAGATGGGTAAAAATAACAAACTAAAGGACTCGTTAACACCTGCGTTTTCTATTTCAATTTGAATTCGTCTGGCTGTTCTGTTTTTGGAGCAGGAAAACAAAAGTTTAACAGAAATAAGCATTTCTATATTTTTCTCTATTGCTTTTAATGGGTTTTCAGAAAAATGAATGCTTTCCATTTGAATATGTTAGGCTTCTATTTTTAAAATGGGACAGATAGCACTTTTAAAACTCATTGAAATCAATATGTAAAAAAAAGGGAAAACGTTTATTTCCATTTGAATTCCATATCCCAACCCAAAAAAAAATGGAACAACCAAATGGAAATAGCAAACGTGTGAAAGAACCCTACGCTGTGCTCACCACTCCGATCTTCTACTGGTCCAGTGCCGCCATTCCTTTCTCACCGCCAGGCTCTGTTTACTTCTGGCTGCAGACGTGATGTAGCATTTACAGACATGATCACTGGCTTCAGCCATGTATGAGCACGCTGAATGAACTAATTGGACAATCATACGTAGTCTTTTGTTATTTTTAAAAGGGGTTTTCCAGTTCTAAATAATTGATAACCAATGACTACGTGGTTTGGGGTCTGCCTTCCAGCACCGCCACCGATCAGCTCTTCACCGGGCTGTTACTTCAGTCTACAAGGCATACAAACAACCGCGTACATTATGCATTGGCCAGGGGCATAACTAAAGGCTCAGGGGCTCTGATGCAAAACGTGAGCTGCCCCCCCCCCCTCTATCTGTATCTGTACCCGTACCCATACCTAAACCGTGCTGCACAGAGGCATAACTTGAAGCTTCTGGGCCCCAACGCAAAACCTGTAACAGGGCCCCCAACTATAATGCTTTATTCATAGTACTGCCTCCCTATATGGAGAAGAGAAGCCTTATGGGCCCCCTGAGGCTCCTGGGCCCGAGTTCAACCGCATCCCCTGCACCCTCTATACTTACGCCCCTGGCATTGGCCCAGCATGGTATTGTAGGCACAGCTCCCATTGAAGTGACTTGGAGCTATGCCAGTAATTACCATGCCGGTAATGTACTGCGCTATCTACTTCCTGGTCTGTAAAGTGTTAAAATGACTGATTGGCAGGGGTCCGGAATGGTGAACGCCAGGCAATCAGTTATTGATGTCCTATCCCTAAGATGGGTCATCCATTTTTTTAGAGTTGGAAAGCTTTTTTAAGATAATCTACTTTTAGGCCTATAAACTAAGGGCTGAAAGTAGGTGAGCCGCTGAGTCCAGGGATGTGTTATACCCCGCCGTTACCCTGCTGTGAGTTCTGAAAGCTGCCATTCAATGCGCTGAGCGGCTCTGCTAAGTAGTCCTCCCCTTCTAATCTTATAACAGGCGGACTACTTAGAAACGCCACTTAATGCATTGAGCGGCGGCTTTTGGCGCTAACACTGGGGGAATGCCTGGGGAGGTGAGTATAACATATCCCTGGACTCAGCGGGTCACCTACCTTCAGCCTATAAGCTTAGTTTATAGGGCTACAAGTAGGTGATAGAGTCTCTTTAAATATCTTCCTTCACATCCGTATTACCGATGCACAATGTAATCTTGATATTTCTCTATGTTTCAATGGAAAGGATTTCAGTGAGACAAGACAAAGATATTTATGATCCTGTAAGACATTTACAACATTCACATTGTGTTCTCTGTAAGTCTCTCTGTGAGAAATGTAAGTGCCTCCTTGGGGATATAATCGAACCTTGTGCTACGCCAGCCGAAGATGTATTCTTTGAGTTGTGAGCTCCCTACCAGGCCCTCCAGAAAAAGGAACAGTCTCAGCAGCTGTTGGTGCAGGTGTTAAATGCTTCATCTGCTGCTCGCACCTCGGGGTTCCTGCTGTCTCACTCACTCTAAAATTATGTCCGAAATACATATTTCTGATCTGCCCCGATGTCACTTATATAATAGGGAAACATGCAACAATAAGTTCATATCTCTCTGGTCATAAAAGTAAGTAATAGCAAACCAGTTTTATTACTGTAGGTCCTGGAATGAGGTGACAAAGAGATTTCAGAATTTAACGTGGGGTTAATGAAGTAGTACGATATGGTGAAAAGCCAACTTTCCATCCCACAAGCCTCCTTGTCCTTCCTTTGTCCTCCATGTAAATCAAGTTCAGACTGGCCATCTACGGAATCCAAGCTCTACAATGATGGGCTCCAAAAGTCCAGCAGAAGACAACCGTATTTGGAGATGACTTTGGAGCCAATCTCTTAATTAGAGTCTATATCTTATGGACTGATTCACAAATAATCGCTGTGATCTTATTTATAATATACAATGCAATTAAAGGGGGATGTGTACATGTTTTGTAGAGATAGAATCGTTTCCACTGATGGGCCCAAAAAACCTCAGTCTGACACAAATGGAAATAGCAGACTGTGGTTGTTAGACATTTTGCCCGAAGCAAACAGATTGACAGACGTGATTAGGGTGACGTTACATTGGATGATAGATACCCTGTGTGGTATTCTGTTGCTGCCATTTGTATAGTGTATATAGCATACAGATACCTATACCAAACCTAATTATAAGCACCATAAGATATGGTGCCCAAATAATAGTGCCATATATTAGCCAAATAACACTACCATATAGATGCCTAAATAACAAAACAATTGTAACCCGTACCCTTAGGCTTACCTCAATGAAGCTTTGCATTTGTTGACCTGTTGCTACAGCGTCTGAGGAGTGGGACATGGGCTAGGAGATAGCGGGGTAGAGTTTGGGCCTAGTGACGGTGGATCTACCATCTCCCACCTGGAGGGTAACCGTTGACACGTCCAAGGGCCGAGGGCAGGTTCATAAACGGGAAACCCAATATTGGATTACGTTAGTCTCTTATGTCACGCGTGACGCCACCGTCTCTTCTGCTGCAGCGGAATTCCTGGATGGCAGAATAAACTCACCCTCGCGCGGCCTTCATGGGGGAATTCCCAGTTGTCAAAGTAAATACACACATGCGGGGTTCTTTTAAGACACAGCTCCGGAAACAGATGGGCGACTGGTCGCTTTACTTGAAGTAACTTGATTACAACTTTGAGATACATGCCAGCAGGAAAACAGCGTAGAACATCAAAGTGGTGTGACAGGGAAGATTCACGGTTGTACAGGGGAAACCACAGTCCTGTTATGTGTAGGTCCTGATCCTGGAAAATAACTCTCTTCTCCCATACTCTACCAGTCAACACTGCGCTGCAGGGCGGTTCCTTACTCTCTCTTCAGTACGGGAAGAGACCTTCCATATCTCCTGGGTACGGCAGTAACAGGGCAGGCTGTAGACTCCTCTCTGCCTCTTCCATTCTGGGTCACACAGGCTGACGGTGCCTGAGTGGTCCTCTTGCAGCACTCCATTCCACTCAGAACTCCCTTGCAGGTCCAGAATAGACCTCCTCAGAACAGACTCCTCTTGCACACCCCTTGCAATCATATATACCTCACAAGGTCACATGACCTACATACAGATACATTTTCCAGACAGTCAGCTCACATGCCAGACAGTTAACCTGTTCAGTGCTGCAGCTATGCAATACACATCATTCATGCAACACAGAAGACACTCACATTAGACAAATGCATGCATACAGTTATGGAGGAGCCCCGTTGTACTGAGCCACTACATTGCCTCATGCCAAGCAGCCAATCATTTTGCTTTCCCTACTACAACAGTGTTTTCTGGTCCCTTAATTAGGGTCTTCACTGGAAACTGATTTATGAATGAAGTGCAACTGCAAGTTGGTGATTCAGTACCACTCCAACTTTGGACAAAGTTGTGTGTGGAATTGTCATTGCTGGTGGGGAAGGTGCTGACACAACAATGGACTCTATGAATTCAGGGTCACTAAGGGTATTACCTCCTCTTGACAAAAGGACCCTTCGACTGTCCCTGTGCCGATTCCAAAATGAACTACCACTCCAGAACAGGAATTATTTCTACAAAGCTCACTGGCCCTCCTCTACACACGTCATAGAAGCACCCTACTGCAAATCATTTTACTATGATGTCGTGAGGGGTGGTATTCATGATTCAATGCAGCAGAAGAAGTTACAAAAATATGCAATGTTTATTTACAAACAAAACAAAGTGAGTAATGAATGTTCTAATTGCAAACAAGCAGTTCACCTTTTTACCACAGATTTACTTGACAGTAGCTACGGCTAACTAAATAATAGCATCAATAATACTTTATGCATAATAACAATAATGCAGAAAACAGTATCAAAGATGCTGTAGGAGATCACACTGTAAAAAAGAAATATAGATCACACAGTCCATACTTCGCATTTCTCTATTACTAGCAACACAGTCCATATGGGACACAGCATTCGACCCTAACCAATGTTTTAATAGTGTAGGGTCATGTTCTTGACCATATCTCAGTTCATAACCATAAGGACCTATTATTCAGGCCTGTTATTCATGTTTCTATATTGGGTACACCTACAGTCAGATTGAGGTCAGTCTCACTTACAATGTGTTGCCTGGGAGTACTCACTTCAACCAACCTACGCTAGTCCAGGGTCAGGAGAGCTCCTCTATCATGGTTCCTAGGAATCCATGTGGCAGTACTGATACCTGCTCCAGGCAATAGGCAGTTCCCATCTCCTCAGCCCAGGGCCCACTGCTTCTCATCTGCTGTTCCTCTGCAGAATGATGCACCTTTCCAGCGGCAGCTCCCTTGCAGACCATTTCACCTTTCCTGGAAACTCCTCAGTAATACCTCCATATACTTCCACAGCCCCTATGCTCTCTCCTAGGGGTGCATCAATGAATCCCCCCTTATACAGGGTGCCTGCAGGGGCTCATTCTTTGGAGGAATGAGGTTTCACACACGGAGCACTGATGGCACTGTAAATTTTTGGCGCTTCCATGCACCTAGCTTCACTGCCGTTCCCTGATTCTGGTGCACAGCCAACCTCTCCTTCACTCCGCTCTTCTGTCTGACAGGAAAGGGCAGAGCCTAGCGCGGCTGAAGCAGCCACTTTGGTAAGAGGGTACAGTAGAGCATTACAATGACAGGACATATTTTACCTTTTTCATAAAGAAACAGAACAATAGTAATAATAATAAAAAGGTCATTGAACGTTAAATACCCCTTACATGAACATATGACATATACATCAGCAGCATTAACTGGCACATAGGCTGAGCCCTGTGCCCAGACAGTGTGAGCCTAGCCTAATAAAACTTTTCTCAAGTTGTGTCAAGAATAGAAAAGCTTGTGGTAAATGTCTACTGGCCCTTTAATATCAATTGTTGGTCATTTGAAACCTCTCCCCCTTCGAAAGACGAATGACGTATTCACTGCTGCAAACGAGCCTCTTTAGGGCTTCCTAGCAGCTCTTTTAGGTTAAAGATCATCATACCAAGTCAATTAATATCAACCAGCGGAACCCTTGGCCGATACGGAGCTGAGCCTCCAGCATTACCGGAGGTTGATGGAAAACCTTTATAATATTTATACTGTTATGATAAGATTTCGTACCTGCAAAGAATCTTGTTTACTATAAACTGTCACAGTCTATGGGCACATTGATTTTTCATTCTCCTGGTAACATCTGTTCTCTGAGAACAATATTCAGTCCCTGGATAAAGAGGCCGGTGTAAAGCCCAGGATATTTGTGATGTGATACTACAAGGCCATTATTCTGCTCCCAGTAATTCGCACCGTCTCCGGAGTTCCTTGCCCTACTTATTACTGGAGGATTCTGAACAATGGATCAACAAAAGCAACCTGTCCTAGTCAATTACAACATCAATGCTGTCATAGATGCTTCAGCAGAGCAGCTAGGAGCTTTCATCTTAGTAACCCTGAGATATTGAACAATATGCAAGTTTCTAAAACAGTCTGACATTGGTCTTAAAGAGACAGTACATTTATCAATTAATTCGCAACGCCTGCAATCTCAAAGGGAAAGCGACCTTGCAACTTATAGGTGACTGGTGACAGATGGGGCAAGAGAAACTTTTGCTGTAAATTCTTTACTGGAGCAGTTTTAAGAGGATATTTTCAATTTTCAATCAGAATACAGCCCACCACTATTGTACATGGTTACAGATAGCAACAGCCTCTGCAATAGTAATAAATAGTCACTTGTTATAACATAGCTGAAACTGAACTAACATGGAGGCGTTCTTAACTGTCTCTGCAATATTATGGAAAACACAGCCTTTACTTGCTGTTGACAATTAGGGTTGCAGTACACCAGGTGCCCTTTTCCAGCCAAATTACTCCACTCACTGGTACTTAGCTGCACTGAGCTTGGAACTCTCTCTCTAGATCAGCTTGGCTCAGTCTCTAATTGGGGACTACAGAATCTGTACGGGTATGGAAGATTGAGCAAACTTTGGTGGCAAGTTCCTACAGAAATACTGCACCAGGACCACAAGGTTGTCTCTTCTCCTTCAATGGTTCCAGTACTTTCTTTAGTCTGCTCCAGTTGGTATGCTTTTGCAGACACTTCTTCCCTTACAACATTCTCCTGTACTTTGCTCTCATGCGCTGCTGCATATATGAGTGCAAAACTCACACTTCCACTTTTCCCACTTTTTCCCTCTATACAACCTCTCCAATTAGGGTATGTTCATATCAGTATTGAGGTTTCATTTATTAAAGGGCCAGATAAATAGTGCAGCACGCTGTGCTACTGCATCCAGAAAAATGACAAACAGTATGATGGAAACCGAACAAACCCCATTATAGGCCATGAGGTCTGTTTGGAGCCATTTGTGTCTGCAGTGTCTGAGGAGCAGGCCCTCAGCCAAGGAGACAGCAGGGTAGAGAGATAACCTTATCACGGGGTTCTACCGTCTTCTCCCCTAAGGGTAGCTCAGGACCCAACTCCATTACCGACAGGGAAAGATCACAACTGGGGTAAGGGTGGTTACCTGAAGTCCCGTTTGTCACTCATGACGTCAATGTTCCGTCCTCTGCAGCGAAGCTTTGACTTGAAATAAAGTAGTCCATGCACACAGAGTGTCTTTTCTGGGAACGTGCGGCTCTATCCGTTTACTCAAACATGAACAATTGATAACAGTCCAACAATTCTTACAGTGGTGAAGCAGGGATGATTCATGGGCTATTTGTATCTCTACAATCCCAGTTATCTGTAGGCATTTACTCTCCCGGTAACACTCTTTCTCGCTCTCCGGCATCTCCTCTATTCCTCTGGACACACGCAGTTCTTGCACGGCTTCTCTGGGTCCATACACATGCACTCCTGGTAACTAGTTACAGTGAGGAGTTGCTTGGGAAGGATAGGCCCAAGCGGGAACAGCAGATCACCTTTCGGCCTACTCTATGTCTCTCTTCGGTCACCAACAATCTTCTCTCTTACTGATTACTCAACTCTGGTTCTTCTTCTTCTACTGTCTGACATCTTACTGCACATGACTTTTTACATCTCACACTCAAAACATCACATCATATGGACACAGACAGCTGGACAGTTGGATACATTTTCCAGACATGAACAGATATTAACCCTGTCATGCCTGCAAACATCTAATACACATAAATCTGATGCATTCCACAGACAACACAATGCACAAGACAAACATAAAATAATACATTGTGAGGTGCTGGAAGGGACCCTTTAACTCTGGGCCACTACATTTTTCATATTGAATCATCGAATGGTAGAAGCGGAAGGGACCTCCAGGATCATCGGGTCCAACCCCCTGCTCAATGCAGGATTCACTAAATCATCCCAGACACATGTCTGTCCAGCCTCTGTTCGAAGACTTCTATTTAAGGAGAACTCACCACCTCCTGTGGCAACCTGTTTCACTCATTGATCACCCTCACTGTCTAATATCTAATATGTGTCTCCTCCCTTTCAGTTTCATTCCATTGCTTCTAGTCTTTCCTTGTGCAAATGAAAATAGGGTTGATCCAACTGCAGTGTGTCAGCCATTTAGATATTTGTCCCAGACAGCTATTAAAGGGGTTGTCCCGAGGCAGCAAGTGGGTCTATACACTTCTGTATGGCCATAATAATGCACTTTGTAATGTACATTGTGCATTAATTATGAGCCATACAGAAGTTATAAAAAGTTTTATACTTACCTGCTCCGTTGCTGGCGTCCTCGTCTCCATGGTGCCGACTAATTTTTGCCCTCCGATGGCCAAATTAGCCGCGCTTGCGCAGTCCGGGTCTTCTCCTCTTCTCTATGGGGCTCCGTGTAGCTCCGTGTAGCTCCGCCCCGTCACGTGCCGATTCCAGCCAATCAGGAGGCTGGAATCGGCAATGGACCGCACAGAAGCCCTGCGGTCCATGAAGACAGAGGATCCCGGCGGCCATCTTCAGCAGGTGAGTATGAAGACGCCGGACCGCCGGGATTCAGGTAAGCGCTGTGCGGGTGGTTTTTTTAACCCCTGCATCGGGGTTGTCTCGCGCCGAACGGGGGGGGGGGTTTAAAAAAAAAAAAACCCGTTTCGGCGCGGGACATCTCCTTTAAGTCTCCTCTCAGCCATCTTTTTTGCAAGTGAAGCATTCTAAGATCCTTTAACCATTCCTCATAGTACATGGTTTAGAGACCACTCACCATCCTGGTAACTCTGCTCTGAATTTGCAATTTGCTCCAGTTTTTCTTTTCAAAATGAGGTGCCCTGAACTGGACACAGTATTCCAGATGAGGTCTGACTAAGGAAGAGTAGGGGGAGGGGGGTTAATGACCTCACGTGATCTAGGCTCTATGCTTCTCTTAATACATCCCAGAGTTGTGTTTGCCTTTTTTGCTACTGCATCAGACAGTTTACTCATGTTCAGTCTGTGATCTATTAGTGTTCCCAAACCTATTTCTTTCTACTCTAGTGTTAGCTATCCCTCCTAGCTTTGTGTCGTCTGCAAATTCTTTCATCTAGATCAATTATTAAAAAAGTTGAACAACACTGGGCCTAGGACAGAGCCTTGTGGTCCCCACTTGATACATTCTTCCACTTGGATGTGCAGCCATTTATGACCACTCTTTGAATACAATCACTCAGCCAGTTGTAAATCCACCTAACAGTTGCCTTGTTAATCCCATATTTGGTCATTTTTTTCAATAAGGATGATATGATATACTTTGTCAAATGCTTTACTAAAGTCAAGATATACTATATCTACAACATCAACCTAGTCAGTGATTCTGTTATAGAAGGAAATTAGATTCATCTGGCATGACTTGTTTGTTATAAACCCATGCTGGCTCTGGTTAATTACTGCATTCTCATACAAGGTCTTGCATACAAGCTGTTTAATAATTTGTTCAAAGATCTTTCCCGGTATAGCAAGCCAGTAATTTACTGGGTTCACCGTCTTCCCCTTTTTGAAGATAGGGACAACATTTGCCCTTCTCCAATCTTCTGGGACTTCTCCTGATCTTCAGGAATTTTCAAAGATTACGGCGAGTGGTTCAGCAATTACCTCCGCTGCTTCCTTAAGTATCCCAGGATCTAATTCATCTTGACCTGAAGACTTGAATTCATTTAAGTTATCTAAGTGTTCCCTTACCATCTCTCTGCTTACAGATAGCCTGCATTCTTGTATTCCCCTAATAGCACAGGGAAGATCAGCTGATGTTACATTTACTTTTTGAGACAAAAGAAATACAAAATAGGAATTTAAAAGTTTGGCCTTCTCAAAATTATTTTTAACCAATTCACCATTTTCATCCTATAAACACCCAATAGCATCTTTGACATTTCTTTTGCTTTCCACATACCCCAAACTTCTTTTCTATTGCTTTTGACCTCTCTTGCCAGCCTCAATTCATTATTAGCTTTAGCTTTTCTGACACTTGCCCTACAGCTTCTGCAGACAGCATTATATTCTTCTTTAGATATTCCCTCCTCTTTCCATTTGATAAACATATTTTTCTTGCTTTTTAGCATATATTTTAGTTCTGTGTTCATCCATCCTGGTCTCTTTAAATGCTTCCCACTCTTCCTTCTTTTAGGGATTGTTATTTGTTAACGATTGTGCTTTCAGAATCTCCTTTTACAATATTTCCCAAACTTCTTGTAGATTTCTTTCCTTAAGAATATCCAGCCATTGGATCCTTCCTACGCTCTTTCTGATTTCATTAAAATCTGCCTTTCTTAGTCTTTTCAGGTCTTCCTCCTCTTGTTATCCAAAATTCAATGATAGCATGATCATTACCTCCTAAAGTCCCAGCCACCCTTATTTCCTCAGCCATTTCCTCCGGGTTGGTAAGAATTAGGTCCAAGATAGTAGATTCCTTTGTTTTCTCTTCCACCTTTTCGGTGGAGATGAATGTTTTCCTAAGATACAACATAACACCTCCTACTCTTTTATCAGGTCTGTTTCTTATAAATAAGTTGTATCCTTCAAGCCTTGTATTCCAATCATGTGTATCATTCCACCAAGTTTCCATGATGCCTATGACATCATATTTCTCTTCCTGTGTTAGGAGCTCCTATTTTCGTTGTTTGTTTCCCATGCTCTGTGTATTTGTGTAGAAACATTTTAGTTTATGATCGGTGTCTCTAACTCCTCTACTTTCCATCTGAATTATTTGTCTTTGCTCCTTCTTTCCACTTCTAATAGCGAGGTTCTCTATTGTATTAATTAGATGTATATTTTTGCCTGGTTTTTCACTTCCGTTCCCATATTCTAGTTTAAAGCTCTTCTTATGAGTGTAGCAAGACGCCTGCCAAATATATGCTTTCCTGTTTTTGTAAGGTGCAACCCATCTCTAGCAAGTAGTCCATCATAAAGATAAGTCACTCCATGGTCTAAAAATCCAAATTTTTGTTGACGGCACCATCAACTTAGCCAGTGTCCTCCAAGCAGCTGGACTTAGCTCAACTCATACCACCCACAGTGACCCTTCACTCTTTCCAGAATATACAGAGAATATGCAAATTATCTTACTGGAGCGCCAATCTCTGGTCATATGACGAATCTGTTTGGCCGAGGGATTCTATTTTCCTGCTCACATAATGGAGAAAAATAGAAACTGCAATGTGAACACAGCCATACAGTGTCCTCCTCTTGTGGTTTACAGCCTGATAGTCCAGAATACCACATTTTATTTCCCAGGGAAGCGTAGGGAATGAAAGCTCTATTCTGATTAGTTACTATCAACTACAAAAGCATTTTTTCCCATTTTTATGCACAAGGTCATTAGCATTGGTAGCAAAAAAGAAAAACGTTTTTTACATTCTGCTTCAATATACAGTATGTGGTGAACACTGTAGTAATTTTAGTGGTCTTTTTGATGTTCTCTATTTCCCTACCAGTTAAAGTGTGTGCTAGCCATGTGTCCCATAAGTGTATTAGCTTCAGTTCCCCCTTGATCGCCTGTCTTATAGAAAACCAGAAAAATGCTATCCATCAATGCCCCATGAGCGTCATCTACCAATGTCCCTGTACAATATCTTAGATGCCACCAAAATGCCAACCACAGAGATGCCCCCTGGAGTGCATGCCACAGAGAAGCCTTCCGGCTAATGATGTCCCTATGCTGTAGCTCTGATACCCGCAGAGTACATGCCACACGTCTTCCAGAATCTAGCCTACCCTTTTATTCTTTATTAAGTCCAACAGGCATCATGAATGACATTTCATCATATGACTCATTGTGATGGACCACATGTAGTGGTGGTCTTTTCTGTACGACTAAATGACATTAGGTCCAAGTACATTGTACTGTGTGCTATAAAACTAATAAACAAAGACTTGACATATAAAACAGAAGAGTTTTGGTCACTTGTCCAGTACCGTAAGGAAACCAATTCCATCTCAGTCCCACTATTATTACTTTGACAGAGAATTAAAGGGATTTTCTGAGACTATCTATAGTATATGTCAATGTGGGTGTCTGATCCCATAATGGCATTCTCATAGAAAAGTCTTTTGGTAGATCAGATTGTATGAGATATTGGGTTTGGGGCATAATCTTGTCACCCACAAAGAAGACTAGACACATATCCCTTTGCTAGTTATATCACTTTAGTCTAACTTGAGGATAGAAACTAAAGAAAAAAATCTTCCTTGTAACGCTTTCGGTGATATTTGTTGTGCATGGGAGAATTCATGCATCCCAGTAATGAAGTCTTACTATTCTTCCCAGGTAGTTAATAGGTCTTTAAAGCCATCTGGCCAAACTCATGTCTAGAGGTATTTCAAAATAAACCTTATCTTAATCTTTGATCTTGAAGTGATACATATACCTCTCGAGATTCAAGGTAGATTAGAGGCATTAAACTAAAACAGGTAATCACTTATAGCTCACAATGGCAGATCATTAGGCCACATGGGAGACGATGTACAAATATACAATATGGCTTCAGATATAGGTTCAAGACATTCTACACGTTTCGTTCATTAGAGATTAGAAATATTGATTTTCTGCGTCATTGTGTTTTTGGAGGAAGGCATTTATCGTTTAAGGGATGTCCACTGAAGATCGGAACTGTTTAGTTAACTCTGACATGGAAAATGAGCGTTTTCTTTGGTGGCTTGTAGAACACATTTAATGGTGCTTAATAACTCTGTAGATATTTCTCATGGGAGTTTGAGACTTGCTTTGGAGCTGTAAGAACGTTCCATTGAGGTCAATTTTGCTCGATTATATTGTAGATGTTACAAAGTAGCTAATAGATCTACAGATGCGCAAACCTGCAGAAATTCATCCAACCTATCAGAAATAGGCTTTGGACATTTCAGAGGTCACTTACAATACTTACCTTATATATAAAAAGGCAAGATGTACTTGTAACGACTCACTTCTTAAAGAGCCACTCTGGTGATCTTTTTTATTCATTCATTATTAGAGATGAGCGAGCATACTCGCTAAGAACAACTACTCGATCGAGCATTGTCCTTAGCGAGTATCTCCCCGCTCAGAAGAAAAGGTTCGGCTGCCGGCGCGGGTGACAGGTGAGTTGCGGCGATGAGCAGGGGGGAGCGGGGGGGGGGAGAGAGGGAGAGAGAGATCTCCCCTCCGTTCTTCCCCGCTCTCCCCCGCCGCTCCCCGCCCGCCGCCGGCAGCCGAATCTTTGCTCCCGAGCGGGCAGGTACTCGCTAAGGGCAATGCTCGATCGAGCAATTGCCCTTAGCGAGTATGCTCGCTCATCTCTATTCATTATGTCGTTATAGCCCCCAGTATATATGTCAGCTAATATTACATTGGTTAGATATTCCTTTCTGGCGGAAACTCTCGACCCCTTTTTCCTCGAACGGTCATGTGATCTAAATTATGACCAGTTCAGATCTACTTACGGTTATGGATTCATTTTCTAGTCAATTGCACAGTCTGGGGGACAGAGGTCCTCCTGTCACAGTTACTGATGACGATTACACAGCTCATGTCACACAGTTATAAAAGAGGAGATCACAGCTCATCTTCCTGACTGTACACTTAGGCCTTAGGCTTCACACAGCCGAAAAAAAATCACACAAGATTTGTGCGTTGTGAGACCCACAAATCTCGCACAAATATGAACCCAATTCTTTTGAACGGTCATGAGCAATTTTTTCCAGCATGGCACTGTGATGCTATGCAGGAAAGAAATCGCGGCATGTTCTATCTGGTGCGTGCTCTTGCGTTGCACCACCCATTGTTTGAAATGGGCCCGGTGATCCTCTGCCATAGCTGTCACAGAATCCCGTCATCCCCGAAGTGAGGCAAGTCCATTTTCACATAAAAACGCTTCGCATTCCTGGGGATTTCACATGGTGGGGAGCGTGATTTGGGGGTGAGATTCACGCCCCATAATGCGCTCATCCATGTGAAGTAAGTCTTATAGTTTGTAGCTTATTGAGGTGAATATAGAAGGAAATGATAATTAAAATGTCTCCCCCTTTAGGTAGAATGGTATAACACTGGTATAAACTGAAAGTAAAAAATGTAAGCTGGTGGCTGACAGGGGTCTGCACTGCATGGAAGTGACTGAAATACACAGAGGATGCCTCTAGAGTATGATAGGCTATCGGGTGAGGAGGGTAGGCATTGAAAAATGTGTTTCCGACAGAGTGGCCCTTTAAGAAAATCTGTGTCAAAATCTGCATGTAATGAAGGGGTTGACCGGGGTGAAGGATGGAATATGCCCCTATCCACCACAGGAGCTCCTGCCAGCGGTGCATCCAAAGAGGTCATGGTTGGAGCCGTAGAAGCTGCGGCTGTCTGAGAAGGGGTTGTGACTACTGAAAGGTATACTGTCACTGATGACCGATGCTGGACAAAGTTTAATGAAACAACAAGGCCGGTGCAGCCACTTATTATAAAACAAAGTTGACAATTATTGAGAAACAGACGTAGCTTAAGCGCCATAGCGCTAGGAGAGTCCCGGTATGCCAAGGCTGTACTCGGTTGTCAATCTTTGGTAAATAACTATTTACAGTTCAGTTCAATGGCCTATCTGTGGCAATTAGTGGTATCCAGTCCACAGATAACGTTAATCAGCTGGTAGCTTCCCAGTGAACTGGAATCCTCTACTCAATATCCTCCTTCCCCTCCACTCGTCCGCTACAGTCTTCATTCACTAACACTTCGCTGAACTAGTCTCTGTTCAACCACAGAAGAAGGAACATCTGTTCTCTCTTCCTCTTCCGCAGTTTGAATTCTAATGTTTTGTAAAACACAAAATAAATGACCAACCACATTTTTTACAGCTCATCCGACTTTTTTGCACAACGACTTTTATTGTTAGTCGTTAAATATTTTGTAAATAAATAAGCGCAACTTATGAATACTATTACAGGAAAGTGACACAGAGTTCTATTTTCAGTGTCTGCAAGCTCTAAACCTTCACAAACCTCCTCAGTTAATACAGTGTGAAACATAGAAGACAAGGGAAGGGGAGGAGGATGGACATATGTCTTCTGTCAGCCTTTTACACGCAATGTTACTATGTAAATATATAATACATTGTTAGGAGTGGGGTGTAGCTATAGGAAGTACAGAGACAGAAGTCACAACCAGGCCATGATGTTTAAAGGAACCCAAACGCATTCTAACACACAAAAGAACACCAGAATTACGTTGACTTGCCAAACAGCGTGGAACAGGAGCTAGTATTTTATAGGATCCTGCTAGGGTGTGCTGCTGGGATCCGTTGTACTACATAGGTTTCCAGCAGCACAGCCCCACAGGTGGAGTTGATTGAGATGGCTGGGTGTGGATTTCTCCAGCCAGCTAATCCTCCAGGTCTGTTGCTCATATATACCAGCTCCTCTGCTAGAGGCTGCTGGACTTTCCCCTATTTGTTCAGTGGAACAGGGCGCCAGACATGTGATGTGAACAGTCTTGTTCAGGGTGCATGGTGTTCTGTCTTCTATGCAAATCCCTGGCATATTGGTGTGAGCTGCGTTCAGCCCTGCTGTGTTTTATTTGCATTCTAGGTCTTGGTAGGTCCCTATGTCCCAGCACGGGGCGTCCCTGTCAGGACGATCATCTAGCATGCAGGCAGGTTTTATGTGGAAGTTGTCTCATTAGAGTAGGGACCCGTGAGACAACGAGGACCCTTGAAGTGGGCTCGTGGGCTTAAGTATCTTGGTGAAAATACAAACTAATATCTTGTACATTCTATAGTTATTCCATCTAGCTATGTGTGCAGGTATGCAGGTGAGTGTTTTGAGCATTTGTTCGTCATGATTTATGTCTGTTTCTTAGTTATGTCCACTGTTTACGAGTTCCGCCTGAGTTTCGTCAGTTAGTGAGTGTGGATGACGTAACAGACCCTTTCTAGCCCGACAAAATGAAGAAACTCTATGTAGAATTGATTCCGCAAGTGGATGGAAGTCGTCTGGAGGGATGTTGAGACATGCCATATGGATAGCCGCCCACAGCTTCATGGCACTTACAGCTGCAGGATCTTGGGTGCAACTAGACATCTCTACCACATCCCATACATCCTCAATTGAGCTCATGTTTGGTAAATGTCCAAGCCACACCATTGACAGGAACTCACCAAAATGCTCCTCAAACCAGTTCTGGACAATGTGGGCCCAGTGGCACATTGCATTATTCTGCTGGAATATCCTGTCATTGTGGAGGGACATGAAGTCTATGAAGGGCTGGAAATGGTCACCAAGCAGTAAAAAGTAGCGGGCACTGGTCAATGACATGTTTTAGTAGACCTGTGAACACAACCCATGGCATGAGAACACAGCCCACACCAATATTGAAACACCACCAGCCTACGCAGTGCCTTGTTGCCACTGGGGTCCATGGTTCCATGGGGTCTGCACCACACAAAAACCCTACAATCAGTGCAAAACAACTGGTACTGTGACTCATTGAACCACACCGCATGTTGCTAGTCCTCTAGGGTCTAGTTAGCAACATCACAAGCCCAGTGTCCGGTGTCGTGGTGTTAATAGAGACATTCTGGTGGGACTTCTGCTCCCATATCCCATGGAAGCTAAAGCATGCTGCATTAACCTGCGGGATATGTGTGTGGGGCCTTCTGAAATGAATGTAAGTCACTTGTTTGTTCGCACAGACAATTCTAGCGAGATGCCAGTTGTGATCATTAAGTACTCGTTGGTGGCCACAATGCTGTCCAGTGTGTGTACTAATGCCTCCTATCACATATTCCCTGTATATACTATGGATTAAGACATGTTAAATGCCCACATAACTTTGGAATTGGAATGTCTCATGTGTCTGGAACCCGCTATCATGTCTCGTTTGAACTCTGGTAATTCACATCGCCTTACCATGAATACTTTGGTCAATGTTCAACTTCACAAGATAACACCTCCCAACTTACACAGGTGGGGGTCTACCCAAGCCATCCCCTGAGGTAATTCCCCATAATCATCAATTTACATACTACTATCCCATGACATGCCAGTGTACAAGTGGAAATATCTCTGCAGTTCCACCTACTGGATGGCAGTATTCCTGCAAGTCAATGTCAGGCTCTTTTGACAAGCCTCATAACAATGACTGATGTGGTAACCTGTGGGTTACTTGCTCCTGGGAATAGCCATCTTCTCCCTTAAGATGGTTGGCACCACACTCATAGAAATGCTGGACAACTGGATTCTTCAACACTCTGACATCTGCCAGTTTTGTTGCATGCACAGGAGAGGTTTACAGGCATCAGTATACTGGAACATGAGACATCCATCTAGGTTTCCAACCTGTAGTGGTTTTGTTGCTATACCCACTTGGGTGTCTCAGAGGGCGTCCTCCCCTGTCAGACTAGTAACCAACACAGTCTGTTCCACGCCGGACCTCAAGCTTGTAGCTCCTGTAGCTGCAAAGGCAGCCTGTTCCACTGACTTTCAGCAGGGACCTCATTGTGTCTGGAGGTTTTAACTCCTGCAGACACACCCATAAAGCTGTCCCTGCTGATTAGCACACTAAATGCCAGGCCATCCTGTGAACTACCTTGCCTCTCATGGGAATTGAAAACCAAGCCAGAATACCATACACAGCTGTTTCAGGGTTTTTGCCCCTTATCAGTGTGCAGTAGGTTTCTGGCTTTGCTAATGAGAGGCCTTAAGGGGAAACGATACCCTTCCAGATCTGAGTGTACAAGTGGAGCATGGTAGGTAGAGGGTGTCTATTACATATCTTGCATTGGAACATATGACATTGGAAACCAAAAGTTACACATCTGTTCTTTGTCACCTGCTCTTAGACTGAACAGATTTGTAACCACGATGAATGGAATTGCTTTTAAGCAATTGTTTTCAATTGTCCCAGATTTGTAGATTTAGGATGCACTCGCACTTTAAGGGGATATTAAAAAAAAATCTGCGACAATAGCATAAGAGAATAATACATTTTTACTGCTGAAGAGTGCAGTGCAAACAAAATAAGACTTCTTTGTATAGTTCTGCATAATTAAAGGGATTTCTATCTAGTCTCGTATGTAAATCTCCGAGTGAAATCATGTAACCTTTTGTATTAACTTGCTTTGTATTCAGAAGTCATTTGTCACCCAAGAAAAAACATCATTGTAATAACTCTTCAATACGCATCCTAATCCTGATTCACTGTGTGTTATGCTTCAATAAAGGAGGAATTCTTCTTTCCAGTTTGGGTGACAGGCTCCCGACGTGAGAGAATATTGGAAGATTTACATTTTGAATAATTTTCTTTCCAAAACATTTATTTTCTTTCACAGCAGATAATTTTCTGTCGTCAGTCACCGAGGAGATTTATAGCATGAAAGCAGCATCTAAACTGCAACACTGGAGAGATAGTGCACTATTCTTCTGCAGGTAATAGGCTTTGAGAAGTGGCAAAGGCAATGAGTTGTAAGGATTGTGCTGTGTGTGTCTATCAGAGTACATTTATCATGATGAACCGCTGTTATATTACATCAACCATTTTGCATTTTTGCATGCCCAAAGGAGAATTAGTAGTAATTAGTCAGTGACTCTCATGTTACTTGCTTACTATCTCTAGTGGACTTGACAGGGAGGACCACTTATGACTATAAGGGTATTTTACTATACACATTCAAGGACGTACCATACATACTGAAGAGCACAGGTCCCTTACCTTTTCTACCTTGTGAGCCAGGGGCGTAACTAAAGGCTCAGGGGCCCTGATGCAAAACGTGAGCTGGGGCCCCCCCTCTATCTGTATCTGTACCCGTACCCATACCTAAACCATGCTGCACAGAGACATAACTTGAAGCTTCTGGGCCCCAATGCAAAACCTGTAACAGGGCCCCCAACTATAATGCTTTATTCATAGTACTGGGCTCCCTATATGGAGAAGAGAGGCCTTATGGGCCCCCTAAGGCTCCTGGGCCCGGGTGCAACCGCATCCCCTGCACCCTCTATAGTTATGCCCATGTTGTGAGCTACATTAAAGGGATTGTACCAAGATTTGAATTTATCCCCTGTCCACAGGATAAGGGATAACTTGTTGATTGTGGGGTCTCACCACTAAGACCCTCACCGATCTCAAGAAGAGGGGTTCTGTGATGTCCATTTTCCTCACTCTGCAGGGTTATTACTGTACCCCTCGCAGTGAGGAGGAGACTGAATGGAGTGCTGGCCACATAAGCTCGCTGACGCTCCATTCACTTGCAATGGGATTGTGGGGATAGCTGAGCACACCCACTTGAGTATTTCCATCAGCTCTATTAAAATCAATGGAGCTGTCAACTGTGCTTGCTCGACCAGAACTCCATTCATTCTGACATCACTGCAGGGTGAGACACAACCCCCACAGTGACAGGGAGAGGGGGGCACAGGACCCCTATTCTCGAGATGGGCATGGGTCTCAATGGTGAGAGCCCATACTGATCAGAAAGTTATCCCTTATTTTGTGGATAAAAAAATTGTAATCTTGGTACAACCCCTTTAAACTCAAACTTAAACTATAAGTCACAAGTTGTCATCAACCGACAATTGCAATAAAGCCTAATGGAGTTCTTGCAATGGTCACAAAGTGACTTTGTTCATTTACATTAGGACTGTCTGTCCGCTGTCTCTAACACCATGTCCTCTCTCTACCTAAAACTGAACCTCTCAAAAACTGACCTACTGATGTTTCCACCCTCCACTAACCGACCTCGTCCTGACATCTCCATCTCAGTGTGTGGCACCACCATAACTCCCAGTCAGCACACCCTCTGCCTTGGGGTCATATTCGACTCTGATCTCTCCTTTACCCCCTACATCCAATTTCTGTCCGGAACATGTCACCTGCACCTCAAGAACATCAAAAGAATCCGCTTTTTTCCCAATGTGGACACGCTAAAAACTATCACTCTTGCCCTCATCCACTCCCACCTCAATTATTACAACTCACTGCTGATAGGCCTCCTCTGCCCCACACTCTACCGCCTCCAATCCATCCTGAATGCGGCAGCCAGGATCATCTTCCTGTCCATCCACTACTTGGCGCCTCTGCCCTGTGCCAGTCACTTCACTGGCTACCCGTCAAATACAGAATAAAATTAAAAGTCACTACCCTCATCCACAAAGCTCTTCACAGCATCACGTCGGCCTACATTGCCTCTCTCATCTCAATTCACCACCCAGTCCGGGGCCCTCTGATAACAAAATCAGACTAAGTGCCCCTTTAATTCAAACCTCTCATTCCAAGACTTCTCTAGAGCAGCACCAGTCCTCTGGAATGTTCTACCAAAAGCTATCCGGGCAGTCACTGACACACTAAATTTTAAGCGTGCTCCAAAAACGCACCTGCTCAGGGAGGCATAGCATATCCCCTAAACCAAACCCCTATGTACTCTGCCTGATAACATGCTTCCTGCCTCTCTGACTACAGTCAGTGCTAGCCGTAGTCAACCGCCCCCTTTAGTCACACTGATTCAGCCACTATACGGCCTGACCATTGTCCCCCACTCTCCACCTCGCCATACCGTGCACATCTCCAGCCCCTCTACCTTCTGTATCACCCCATTATCTGTAGTATGTAAGCTCGTTGGTGCAGGACCCTCACCCCTACTGTTTCCATCAAATGATTACTTCATGCAACCGTGGTCTTGTTTTTATTTCCCCTGTCTTGTAAGCGTTGCAGTATATGTTGGCGCTATATTAATAAAGATTATTATTATTATTTAAGCAGTAACAATCCCTTAATTGAAACTGCCACCTGAAACCTAAATAGTGAGGGGGTTAAAGGAGATGTCTCGAGGAAGCAGTGAATTTTTTTTTTTGCCCAGTCCCCCCCATTAAGCATACATTACTAAGCCCCCCTGTAAATGACTTTTCTAGCTGGTTTGTACTTACTGTTCCAGCGTTTCAGCAACTTATAAAAGTTTCCCCAAGATGGCCGCCGGCTCTTTTCCCGTCGCTCGCTGCAGCCCGACGTGCGCGCTCCCGAGATGCTACCAGCTGTGTCTCCATGGCAACCAGACGCCCCGCAGCCGCCGACCGGACCCACCACAGCCGCCGACCAGTCACCCACCGCCAGGCAGCAGGTAACCGGCGCTAGCCCCCGGCTCCCCAGCGCTACGCTCCCGGCTCCCCAGCGCTACGCTCCCGGCTCCCCAGCGCTAGATCCTCAGCCCAGGTGAAGGCCCCGGAGCCCAGCGCTAGGCCCCGGAGCCCAGGTGAAGGCCCCGGAGCCCAGCGCTAGGTTCTGGGGCCCAGGTGAAGGCCCCGGAGCCCAGCGCTAGGTTCCGGAGCCTAGCGCTAGGTTCCGGAGCCTAGGTGAAGGCCCCGGAGCCCAGCGCTAGGTTCCGGAGCCCTGGTGAAGGCCCCGGAGCCCAGCGCTAGGTTCCGGAGCCTAGGTGAAGGCCCCGGAGCCCAGCGCTAGGTTCCGGAGCCCAGGTGAAGGCCCCGGAGCCCAGTGCTAGGTTCCGGAGCCTAGCGCTAGGTTCCGGAGCCTAGGTGAAGGCCCCGGAGCCCAGCGCTAGGTTCCGGAGCCCAGGTGAAGGCCCCGGAGCCCAGCGCTGGGCTCCGGGGCCTTCACCTGTCAGTGAACATCACCCCCGACCCATCACTTACCTGGGCGGCTTCTCGGGACAGCTGGACACCTGGGCGGCTTCTCGGGACGGCAGCTCCAGTTTCTGCACCTTCCTCTAACAGAGGATGGTACATAATGGCCGCTCCAGCGCGCTCCCGAGCAGTGACAGCTCGTCTGCGCATGCGCAGAAGAGCTGTAGCGGGGAGCACACTGAAGCGGCTCGTGCTGAAAGGAGAAGACCGGACTGCGCAAGCGCGTCTAAAAAAGCAAGCTGCCAGCGAATTTAGACGGAACCATGGAGACGAGGACGCTAGCAACGGAGCAGGTAAGTGGAATAACTTCTGTATGGCTCATATTTAATGCACGATGTACATTACAAAGTGCATTAATATGGCCATACGGAAGTGTATACGCCCACTTGGTTTCGCGAGACAACCCCTTTAATAATGAAGTTCCGGTGGTCTCAGACAATGAAAATGTACATACTCTTTTTGCTCTTGGGATTCAATTCTAGAGGTAATGAGGGCCTGGGACAACTGTCCAGTTTGCCACTTCTTTAAGCAACCCTGAGGGCTGTCACTCATATATAGGAAGGAGTCAAGTTAAATGTTTCTGTTAATGGGGTGATCATTTGGTTCTCCAATCCTGTCTTCTACATTGCAAAGTATCCAGTATATACAATGTATGCCAGCGACAAATATACTGACTGTGAGTATAATATCTTTTCCAGCCCAATATACTAGTATTGCTCTTTCCTGATAATTCGCTTGAATTGTCCCTTTGAGTGGAGACAGCTGCCATTTTGCACACTTGAAAAAGCCCTGAAAATACAAAGCCACCATAAAACCAAAAGCAAATACTCACTGTGGAAGCATAAACTGCGTTGTTAAAAGGCTGCATCAATAAAACTAAGTGTCAGGCGCTGCACCTTTAAACCCCCAAGCTCTGCGTTACGAAAAGAGCTGCTCCAAGCAGGAACCGGCTTTCTTATCATTAGCCGGAATCAGACCATCCAGGGCCTTAACACCTTGCAGGAGTGATAGCTGTGCTGTGTAATGGATACCCATGGGTGCTGATTGCGTTAGATTGGTTTTTTTTCTCTAAGTCAACCAGCTCATAAAGGAGGCCACAAGTCAATATTCGTAAGGAGGTCCTGCCATGACAAACATAAGACCCAGCAGTTCTGCCTTTACATTGTGCTAGCAAGAGCAAATGTACAAACTGCATGATCGGTATTTTTCGACTCGTCAAATCATGGAGTCGATTTGATTAACTACAAGGGGCTCATGAAGCTTTATGGCTCACATAAGATAGTTTAAACCTTTTTAGTAGATCCCATGAAATCTAAGACGAGGTTGGCAGATTGATTAAGAGCGGACGTTCACTTTTTTTCTTTTAAAGGGCTAAATATACAGTAGAAGAGGACTCCTATATCAGAACACATATTTTGTTCACCTTTTAATATCTCCAATTAGATTTTGTTAAAGGGATTTTCTATGACTTAAAATTGCTTCACAACCTCTCTGTACTTCCTGGTTGCTGCTGACTAGGACATGTGACTGCTGCAGCCAATCACTGGCTATAGAAAATTAGTTATGGGAGAACCCCTTTAAGCTAATATGGGAGAACCCCTTTAAGCTACACTGCAGTATAGCTGCACAGACACAGAGGAGCATCCCCACCTCCTCACACTGCAGCATAGCTGCACAGACACAGAGGAGCATCCCCACCTCCTCACACTGCAGCATAGCTGCACAGATACAGAGATGCATTCCCACCTCCTCAAACTGCAGCAAACCTGCACAGACACAGAGGAGCATCTCCACCTCCTCATACTGCTGAATAGCTGCACAGACACAGAGGAGCATCCCCACCTCCTCACACTGCAGCATAGCTGCACAGACACAGAGGAGTATCCCGACCTCCTCACACTGCAGCAAACCTGCACAGACACAGAGGAGCATCTCCACCTCCTCACGCTGCAGAATAGCTGCACAGACATAGAGGAGCATCCCCACCTCCTCACACTGCAGCATAGCTGCACAGACATAGAGGAGCATCCCCACCTCCTCACGCTGCAGAATAGCTGCACAGACATAGAGGAGCATCCCCACCTCCTCACACTGCAGCATAGCTGCACAGACATAGAGGAGCATCCCCACCTCCTCACACTGCAGAATAGCTGCACAGACACAGAGGAGCATCTCCACCTCCTCACACTGCAGCATAGCTGCACAGACACAGAGGAGCATTCCCACCTCCTTTAAACTGCAGCAAACCTGCACAGACACAGAGGAGCATCCTCACCTCCTCACACTGCAGCATAGCTGCACTATGATGGTAACTCCATCATCTGCATCATATGCTTCAACCTGTGTCACATAACACCACTTATAAAACCCTCTCCCATTGATTGATGTGGATGACGTTCCCTGCGTCATCCATAGACCAGTGAAGATGCCAATGTCATGGTAGTCAGAAGAGTAACAGCACATGCGCCTGTTTGAGCCCGTTGAGTCTACCCACAGGTCAGGTGAATATAATAGGCTACCCATGAGGCCTCCAAAAACAGCTAAGCAGGAGCCCTACGGTCATAGCACTTTCCTAGATCCATTGCCACTTTGTTCTTGCACTTGTTATGGCTTCCGGCTATCAGACCACCACCCTTCTGACACTGATGGCATATCCTTGCAATAATGCATCAATGTATTTAATAACATAACCCCTTAAGAGGACAGCTAGACATAAATATACAGAAGGAATATGCAATATACTTTGTGTTCTAATTCTTTTCCTTGTGTTCATTTTCATCCTGTTTGATCGGTTGTTATCATGAGAGATCTGCTGTGTAAATGATAATTTTCCCTGCAGGGAAATGAAGTCGTAAGTATGGCCATTAAATTGTAATGCGTCTTGGCAGATCTCCAGAGATCCTGCTTGTGCATCTTTGGGTCTAGTTAAGATAAGGGAGTCCTGATCATGCAACCCCTCATTAGCATCCTTATCATCTTGCCCCATCTGGACAACCGATTTCCACGTGCCCTAGTAGGATACATCAATGTCATACAGGAGTCACCTAATCAGGTCCTTCTGTAGGAACCAGAGCAGAATGTAAGAATCTAAATACCAAATTAACCTAATCGTATGTTTTGGTTTTGGAGTGTGGAAAGAAATGTAAGCAAATATATGGAGAACATACAGTACAAACTCCATGAAGATGTTGTCCTTGGTGGATATTTTACACAGTCATCCATTCAGTTGAATGGACACCATGTAATACTATATGGGAAAAGTGTAACCAGGAGGACCGTCAGGTTGGGAGGTATGTCTTTTAAGGAAGGGCAGGTCCTCATCTACTGCTTGAGCTAGCCTAGACATTAACCGTCCCTTACATGGGCAGATAATCTGCGTATGCCAACAGCCAATGACCAAGAATGAGTATGTCGGTCAGTGCTCGCTCTCTCCGTGTACACGGACAGATAATATGCCCAATGTGGACAATGTGGACGATAGTCAACAATCTGTCCCCAAACGGCTGTCATTGATCAGCTGCACGTCTCTCCATTTACATAGGAAGATGTGCAGCGGGCATTAAACAAGCCAATCAGCTGATTATTGCTCCCATTTCACGGCCCAACTGTCAGGCCTGAAAATATCCCCTTAAATAATTATCAATGCTGTGATTGCTAGATGTAAATGCCACTCAGGGGCATTGGCACAAGTCCTTGATGCCTCGTGCACCATCCTCCTGGTATTCAATGGTGTGGACTGAGCTCCCCAAGACTCTATAAGGGAAATACAGGGCATGCTATGCTGTAACAGAATCTGTGGTCTAATTTACATAGATTAGCCCTACCCCCAAATAATAATAAGTACAGGAGTAAATAATACTACCATATAGGGACTAAATAATGCAGCCATACTGGGACCATACCATGATTGAATAATACCACTATACTGTAACTGGATAAAACCCCCATACAGTGATAACAATTCATAATGTGATTAAATAATACCACCATACAGTGACTAAATAATACCACCATACCATGACTAGATAATACCACCATACCATGACTAGATAATACCACTATACTGTAACTGAATAACACCACCATGCAGGCGACCTGCAGAGTATTATTGAAGCAGGTGGTGGTGTTGTGTACGGTGTGGCGGTGACAGTCGGAGGCGAAGGCGGCATAACTTTTCCTATAGATAACTTTTACTGAACTGTAACCAGATGAGCAATGTTTCCCTCCGGTTCTTTCTATTTTAATGCTGCATGTCACATTTATAATATATAGCGTTTTCGGAATGGCTATGCACTCGAATCACACTAATATCAATACATCCCCGTCGTTGTACTTCATGCTATCCTCATTGTCATATTTTCAAGCTATCATGGCGGCCGCACGCATCTTAGGTGCAAACATCTGCGTGTGATACAGGCCATCTCTCTTATCTATACATAGTTTTGGCGCTCCGCAGCCTAGCAGACTCTCTGCGCTGAAGGCGAAAGGTACGTTCCTCAGACTACACAGAATGAGAAATATCACTTACATCTCTCACAAGTTTTCCATCATGATTAGCACAATGCTTTACCACCCAGGTACGTATATGTTACACAGCACATAATAATACTTTATCCCTGCGCAATATATCAAAGCAGGTCAACATGTATTACAACGGCAGCTATAACAGTACCGTCACCATCCCTATGTAACAGAGTCCCTTATGGACTCCATGTCAGTCAGCGTCCGGTAAGTATGTGCACACTCAGTCACCTGAAACCAGCCTCACATATTTGGCAGCTGCATCTTTATCCTTGCTTGGACCCACTGTGTCGTTGACACCTTTTAGGACAAAGTCCCATGTGGGGAGGGTGACTCCTTGTCCTCCCACGTGTTTCACCCTGTTGATGTCTCTGGCCATTACACATCGGGCATTACTTCTTCGGCCCTCTGGTCATCAGGCCCTTTTCTTGTCTCACATGCGCTGCTCCCCACGTGGGGACAACACTCTGGTCACCACCAGCAATGGCCAGCACCATGTACTCTGTTACATCTGGTGGGTCTCTGTCATACCCTGCTGAGTAGCACACGCTTCTGCTACTACGTTCACCTGTCTGTATGATGCAGCTTAAAATCCTTTTATAGTGTCTTGCAAGCTTTCTTGTGACCTGAAGGACCAGTGGGCAAGGGAGGGCTTAACCCTTCATCTTCTCCAATGAAGGGGGCAATCTTCTGGGCGTTGACATGCATGTCACTGCTTGCATCACTAAACCCCTCTTATGCACAGCCTCTATGAGGCTACAACCAAATGGTGACCACTGCACCTATCACAGCTCTCTTCTCCCCATAAACCCCAAACCAGACCCCAAAATTAGTTGCAGTGCAAGCAAGCTCCTGACCAGTTCGAGGACTTACCTGAACGTCTACTTGCAGCGACCTGACGCTGAACCTTCATTGCTAAGGATAAATGGATGCTGAGAAGGGGTTGTCCTGGTAGAACATATGGAAAGGGGTTGTCCAAAATAACCCCCCCTCATCGTTGTGAATTATCTTCTACCTTTTGGCCTGCAATCAGCACAGAATCATCCATCTATCATCCATGCAGCACATTATCTGGTGCTGCTCCGCTGGAAGGCTTTCTCTGCCATCTTTTATACGGTCTGACTAACAATGTGAGGACTATTTATAAATCAGACTTTGTAACGCTCATTTATAAGCCGCTATCAACTCTGGGGAAGTGTAAACCTGAAAATTAAACTACAGATCTCCAATCGATTCTTAATAAATTAAGTCTCCGAATGAAACACACAATTATTCAGCAACGTCTCGTCCGCCTGCAAAATGGCGATGAAAAAAAATTACACCAAGTTTTCAGAAGAAAATCATTATTTGTAGCCGGGGATCCATATATTATGGACTGTGCAGAGTGGATTTTATAGCTGGGGATTTCGGGGGAAATCAAAAAGATAAGAAATGTTGATGTGCGCTTTATTTCATGACCATTCCTTTAGTAATACTAGCCCCAGGGGTTCATGGGAGGAAGGCAGCGCAGTATGGGCCCCGTTTATTAAAACTGACCCTATTGCCCAGAGCAACCAATCTCAGTGCAGCTTTCATGTCTTAAACCGTTCCATTAAATTAAAGCTACACTGTGATGGCTTGTTATGGGCAACACAGACAATGTTTTCTTTAGACAAATTTGACCCCGTAGGCTTATGTGCCAAGGCTTGGCCTGCGGCACCGCGATGGTTTGATTACTGCATATCTTATCACGTGGGGTGACAACAGGCTCAGAATGTGGCAGCTGACATATGGAGGACAGATCTATATACGGTATATAAAGACGAAAGCCCTCACTGACTCACTCACTGACTGACTGACTCGCCACTAATTCTCCAACTTCCCAATGTCATAGAAACATGAAATTTGGCACGGGCATTGATTATGTCATAAATAGGAAAAGTAAAGAGGTCCCAACTCGATTATTCAATTCTAAGCGCAAAAAAATGAGCGTCCAAATTTTACGTATGCAATCTAATTCTCCAACTTCCCCATGTCATAGAAACATGAAATTTGGCACGAGCATTGATTATGTCATAATTAGGAAAAGTAAAGAGGTCCCAACTCGATTATTCAATTCTAGCGCAAAAGAATTAGCATCCAAATTTTACATACGCAATCTAATTCTCCAACTTCCCGATATCGTAGAAGCATGAAATTTGGCACGAGCATTGATTATGTCATAAATAGGAAAAGTAAAGAGGTCCCAACTCGATTATTCAATTCTAGAGCAAAAGAATTAGTGTCCAGATTTTACGTACGGAATCTAATTCTCTCACTTCCCGATGTCATTTTAAATAAAGGAAATGTCGCATGATTACCTCCATGTGGTGTTTCCTGGGTAACGCAAAGAACCATGCAAAATGGTGAACATATTTTTTTCCCGGTATCTTTAAAGTAACCACGACTTCATAAGATTTTCTGTGTGAACACCAGATAAACACCAGTACCAAATTAACTCGGGCGAAGCCGGGTATATCGGCTAGTTTTTTATAAAAATATAAATTTACTAGACTGGAACTTGATGAATATTTCCACTCCATAGGAGGGCTCGGTTACATAATAACTCTTTAACAGAAGTCAAATTTTCAATATGTCTCAATGCCGCAATATGTCTTAGACTAGCAAGGCACTTTGCACGCTATTGCTGTCCATATCTTCCTTAGTTCTGCATGCTTTATTTTTAGCAGCTTACAATGTTCCAGATCCATCTAATCTGGGACCTAGTCCCTGTGGGAAGGGAGACTCCCTCTCCTTCCACGCAGTCTTTTTCAGCCCTCTCAGTTCACCAGCTTCAGCCTTCATCATCCGAGCACTTCCGCCGCCTCTTATTACTGAGCTGCTCCCCCAGTGTAGTACTCCAGAGCTGGGTACTACAGGACTTCAGGGGTTATGTTATCATGGTTATTATTGTGTGTGACAAATGTTAAATTAGGCTTTAATATTCACTGCTGTGTAAATAATCACTGATAGGTTCCCAATCCCCATGGGGTTTCAGGTCACCTAGCAACAGCCTGGAGGAAAGGTTGGTCAAGTAGCATGAAGATAGGGTCTGCGATTGGGTAACGTTTCTCCCACACTGGTTGGGCTAGAGAGATAGTTTAAGAGGAAAGAGTGGGTGGAGCTAGTCAGTGGAGTGGAGTAGAGCAGAGACGACAGAGAGAAGCCAGTGCGGTGGGGAGAGAAAAGTGTGAGTACTAACATCACTCCCATGTCATAGAGAGAGCAAGACGTTATATTATTACAGCAGTGAAGCATTAGCACAGTTGAAGGAGAGACAAAGGTAAAGCCAAGGTCTAAGTTACAAGTGTCAGTAAGCAAAAGAAAGAGTGACCTAAATTCACATTCAGACAATATCAGGAAAGTCCAGTCAGTGTCCATAGTCATCTTGAAGACAAGCAGAGTAAATTCATGACTGTATCTCAAACTCAAGTAAAAGAATTTGTATGCTGTGCCTTTATGGAAGAACTCTCCCTCCAATAAAATGTTCATTTTGTTGCACCTTAAAACTTGTCTCCTGGAGTTCCTACCCACCAACCCAACATCTGCACTGAAGTACTACACTACACCCTCCAGGGGAAAGGACTACTACCCCTTAATGGTTTTTTTTTCTCCCATTTTTGTAACTATTATTTTTGTCCGGAACGGGTCCCTACCCGTATACGGACTGGCGTCACGACAAAACACTATCTTTCCTGACTACGCAGGTAGCACCCCACTGGGAATTACCACCTTACCTTGCCCAACTCCACGGGTAGCACCTTAGAGAAAACAGTCAAAGTAACTTCAATTTACTATTGTGCAGCGCAGGCGCCAGGCCGTGTCTTAAAGGTAGAGGAGCAGCGGTGCCAGCGTGACTAGCATCATTTTTGCTGCCCTCACCAATCGCACCCTCCGCGGGTCTGGCACTTTGTACCAGCATAGGGAAAGCACTCCGTTGACGGATCTTAAATGGCTGCCGCCACGTGATCTCAGGCCGCTCTTATGTCTGCTAGGCCTCTGCTGGGTTCTGTGGAGCACACACTGCTCTCATGTCCTCTCTTATGTTTGCTGGCCTCTGCTGGCTGCTGCCAGAACACACACTGCTCTCATGTCTTCTCTTATGTGTGCTAGGCCTCTGCTGGGTTCTCAGTCCAGAGAAGACACTTGGCCTGTGGCTTGCCTAGAAATAAATCACATATACATTAGGCTACATTTTATGTGTCTACAGGCTGCCCTCTAGTGGGATATTTATGAATAATGTTACACTGCTCTCATGTCCTCTCTTATGTCTGCTAGGCCTCTGCTGGGTGTTGTGGAGCACACACTGCTCTCATGTCCTCTCTTATGTCTGCCAGGCCTCTGCTGGGTGCTGCAGAGCACACACTACTCTCATGTCCTCTCTTATGTCTGCTAGGTCTCTGCTGGGTGCTGTGGAGCACACACTGCTCTCATGACTTCTCTTATGTCTGCTAGGCCTCTGCTGGGTGCTGCGAGCACACACTCCTCTCATGTCCTCTCTTATGTCAGCTAGGCCTCTGCTGAGTGATGCAGAGCACACACTGCTCTCATGTACTTTCTGCAGCTGCTTTCCCTTCCTGTGACGGACTTCTGTCCTTTTAATATCATCTCCACAGAACCGGTCACGTAAAAATCTTGTAGAATATTCAGTCTTGTGTGAAAGGTCCCTAAGGGTGCTGCAGAATTATTCTGCATGATACAGTGAGGTTGTGGATTTTGCTGCTTTTTTAACTGCTTTGTTTAATTTCTTGCATTATTCTTAGGGTGCCTTAACACTTGCGATCGCAATATCACTGCATTTTTTTTTAATGCAAATGTCAATACGGCTTTCTAATGTTAAAAAAGCATTGCACAAAAATTCCAAAGTACAAACTTACAATTGTTGTGCAATGCGTTTTTAACATTAGAAAGCCCTATTGACATTTGCGATTAAAAAAAACGCAGCGATATCGCAATCACAAGTGTAAAGGCACCCTTAGGGTGGCTTCATACGAGAGTGTTTTTGTGCACGCTTCTATTAGAAACAATGCATTCCCTATGGTGTGTTCACATGTCCATGTTTAACAGGTGCGTGCCTGTAAACATAGGACATGCATGCACCATAGGGAATGCATGCATTGTCTTCAATAGAGCTGCGGCTGCTGCCGGCGGCTCCATTGAAGACAATGGTCTGCCGGCACCCCTGAATTGTTTTTCAGAGAAGGGCTTTACATATAAGCTCTTCCCTGAAAAACAAGCATTTTAGTCTAAAAAGAAAAAAAAATACTTACCTGTCCACTGCTGTGTCCCCGTGGGGATGAAGAACACATCTGCCTCATGCAGCAGATGTTTCCTTCATCCCCGTGAGGAAAAAGAATTCCCTGCTGCACTTGCCACATCTGTGACAGATGCAGCAAAATAATTCTTCATCCCTGCGGGGAATAAAGAATTCCCTACCACAGCTGTCACAGATAACAGCTGCGGTAGGGGATCCAGCTGCTAGCATCCTGTAATTGTTTTTCAGGGAAGGGCTTTAAGTATAAGCCCTTCCCTGAAAAACATGGAGAAAAAAAAAGGTGAAAAAAACCCCCAAAAAACTTACTCACCTTTCTTCATCTGCTGGCGCTCAGCCGCATCCAGCTGGCTCTTCTCCTGCACTGCTCAGAGGAGTATTCAGCAGGCAGGGATTTAAAATCCACACCTGCTGAATGGGCTGCCTCTGATTGGCTGAGCACTGTGACCAATCAGAGGCAGTTCTCAGCTATTGAATGACAGCTGAGAGCTGCCTCTGATTGGTCCCTGCGCTCAGCCAATCAGAGGCAGCACTCACCCATTCATGAATTCAATTGAAGGCAATGCACGGACCGGCATTCACGCGTGTTTTTGCACGTACATGGGTAACATGTGGAATTCAAGCACCGTAAGTGTTCCCAAAATTTTTGGGAGCAGATTATTCTCTCTGATGCCTCCATGTCGTCTACCAACCATTGCTGAGCTACCAATCCGCCATTGCAAAAACTGAATGGGCAGTAACATTAATATACACCTTACATCAATACAGTCTCCTGACTGCTAGTAAGTTATAGAGTTGACTTGGGGAACATTTAGAATTCTAGTTACATCCTTGTAAGCGGCTTTATAGGAACCTCTGAGTGCTTTCACTAAGTAATGGCTGGTGTACATGGCCGTAGCTATAGGGGAACCCAAAGGCCCCTCTGCCATATGAGATGCCACTATTATAAATAGTACATGGTAGGTGGGGGCCCCGAGGTAGTTACACCTCTGGATGTCACATTCAGGATCCGTGTGACATGTGGCCGCGTACTTGAGCCCTTAGACAATATGAAGCTTGCAGGGTTTTTAGAGCGTGACATAGATTCATTTATTTTTAGAACATTTAGGCTTTTCTGACTCCCATCAGTCCAGAGAAGACACTTGGCCTGTGGCTTGTCTAGAAATACATCACACATACATTAGGCTGCATTTTATGTGTCTACAGGCTGCCCTCTAGTGGGACATTTATGAATAACGTTACACTATGGAAAATCTATAGAAGTTAAAAGGTAAAATGTGGTCCTAGATGACAAATTACTTAATGTAACAGAGACTAATAAATGTTATATGCAGTATAATCATATCCAGAGGCCTAACATCAGGCTCCGGAGCCCCAATTTGAAATTCGTAACAAGGTCCCCAACTACTGTGTGCCATTTACTGTACACCGATCAGCCATAAATATTGAAACCACCTGTCTAATCTTTTGTAAACCCCTGTTGTGGCCCTGAAACGAGTTTTGATCCGCCAAGGCAGAAATGCACAAGATCATCCGAAGATCTCCTATGGAATCTGGTACAAGATGTTAGCTGGACATCATTAAAAGGGGTGATGCCAAAGTCTAATCAGTGGGGGTCCTCACCAATCTAGAGAAAAGGGATCCCATGTTCCCCTCCTCACTGTGGGCTGACTGCACCCCCCGAAGTGAGGAGGATATTGAATGGAGCGACGGTCTTAAAAAGATGAATGTGTTTTCTGAGGTTTTTGTGAGCGTGAGAATCACGCCTGTAAGACCTAACGAAGGGAAGCCATTGAGTTCACAAGCGTAGTTCTCGTTTGCAAAAATACAAAAAGTTATAACTTGTCCATGAACGAATATGCTCAGTTGCGGCGAGCATATTTGCGGATACATTCATCTGTTGAAGACCTCAAATGGAGATAGCTGAGCGCTTGTGGTCAACTATTTCCAACAGCTATATTAAAAAGAATGGAGCAACACCGTGCATAGAAGAACGCCCCTCCATTATCCAGGTGATGGAGGGCGCTGCCATTAGGGAACACCACTGCCAGGAAGGGGTACTTGTCTTCACAATGGTGAGATAGGAGGTAAGTGGCACATCCACATAAATACCAGGTACCCAGCAGAACATAAACTCTAAAAAAATGCTGTGTCACTGTATCTCCAAATCAAGAGCTAATCGGTCATGTTTATGGTGATTTTTGAATTCGGCAGATGGAAATACATAAGAATACGCTAATTTTGAGCCCGAAACAAAATCATCATTGGGCAGTGTTATTGCTCAAAAGATGGCTTTTAATTTTGAGCAATAATCGTTGTGTCTAAATGGGCCTTTATTCCTCAATACATTTTAACAAATCTTGTAAAAGGAAAAGTACAAAATAATTGAAACAGAAGATGGCTACTTGCTCACAAAATAGCTATGCATAGGATAGAACATGGAGTCAACGGGGTCCTAGAGCCTCCATGTCTGCCTGTATCACATCTTATATCCAAGCTAGAGGAGGTGCAACAGGGTCCTAGAGCCTCCATGCCCACCTGTATCACATCTTGTATCTAAGCTAGAAACGGTACAACAGGGTACTAGAGCCTCCATGCCCACCTGTATCACATCTTGTATCTAAGCTAGAAACGGTACAACAGGGTACAAGAGCCTCCATCCCCCCCTGTATCACATCTTGTATCCAAGCTAGAGGAGGTACAACAGGGTCCCAGAGCCTCCATGCCCAACTGTATCACATCTTGTATCCAAGATATAGGTGGTACAATAGTGTACAAGAGCTCCATGCCCACCCGTATCACATCTTGGGTCCAAGCTAGAGGCGGTACAACAGGGTACTAGAGCCTCCATGCCCACCTGTAGCACATCTTGTATCCAAGCTGGAGGCGGTACAACAGGGTACTAGAGCCCTCATGCCCGCCCATATCACATCTTGTATCCAAGCTAGAGGTGGTACAACAGGGTACTAGAGCCTCCATGCCCGCCTATATTACATCTTGCATCCAAGATAGAGGCAGTTAAACAGGGTACTAGAGCCTCCATGCCCCCAGTATCACATTTTGTATCCAATCTATAGGCGGTTCAACAGGGTGCTAGAGCCTCCATGCCAGTTGGTATCACATCTTGTATCCAAATTTAAGGCAGTACAACAGGGTCCTAGAGCCTACATGCCCAACTGTATCACATCTTGTATCCACGCTAGAGGTGGTACAATAGAGTAATAGAGCCTCTATGCCTCCCTGTATCACATCCTGCATCCAAGCTAGAGGCGGTACAACAGGGTACTAGAGCCTCCATGCCAGTCGGTATCACATCTTGCATTTAAGCTAGAGGTGGTACAGCAGGGTACTAGAGCCTCCATGCCTGCCTGTATCACATCCTGCATCCAAGCTAGAGGCAGTACAACAGGGTACTAGAGCCTCCATGCCTGCCTGTATCACATCCTGCATCCAAGCTAGAGGCGATACAACATGGTACTAGAGCCTCCATGCCTGCCTGTATCACATCCTGTATCCAAGCTAGAGGCAGTACAACAGGGTACTAGAGCCTCCATGCCTGCCTGTATCACATCCTGTATCCAAGCTAGAGGCAGTACAACAGGGTACTAGAGCCTCCATGCCTGCCTGTATCACATCCTGTATCCAAGCTAGAGGCAGTACAACAGGATACTAGAGCCTCCATGCCTGACAGCATCACATCTTGTATCCAAGCTAGAGGCGGTAAAACAGGTCCTAGAGCCTCCATACCCACCTGTATCACATCTTGTATACAAGTTAGAGGCGGTTCAACAGGGTGCTAGAGCCCTCAAGACCGCCCATAACACAATTGGTATCCAAGCTAGAGGTGGTACAACTGAGTACTAGAGCCTCCATGCCCGCCTTTATTACATCTTGCATCCAAGCTAAAGGCAGTTCAACAGGGTACTAGAGCCTACATGCCTCCTGTATCACACCTTGTATCCAAGCTAGAGGCGGGTCAACAGGGTACTAGAGTCTCCATGCAAGTCGGTATCACATCTTGTATCCAAGCTAGAGGTGGTACAACAGGGTACTAGAGCCTCCATGCCTGCCTGTATCATATCTTGTATCCAAGCTAGAGGCGGTACAACAGGGTACTAGAGCCTCCATGCCTACCTGTATCACATCTTGTATCCAAGCTAGAGGCGGACCAATAGGGTACTTTGTTCTTCCATGCCCACCTGTATCACATCTTGTAACCAAGCTAGAAACGGTACAACAGCGTACTAGAGCCTCCATGTCTGCCTGTATCACAATTTTCATCCACGCTATAGGTGGTACAAGAGAGTACTAGAGCCTCTATGCCTGCCTGTATCACATCTTATATCCAAGCTAGAGGCGGAAAACAGGGTACTAGAGCCTCCATGTCCCCTGTATCACATCTTGTATCTAAGCTAAATGTGGTTCAACAGGGTACTAGAGCCCTCATGCCCGCCCATATCATATCTTGTATCCAAGCTAGAGGTGGTACAACAGGGTACTAGAGCCTCCATGCCGCCTGTATCACATCTTGTATCCAAGCTAGAGGCAGTTCAACAGGGTGCAACAGCCTCCATGCCAGTTGGTATCATATCTTGTATCCAAACTAGAGGTGGTACAAGAGGGTACTAGAGCTTTCATGCCTGCCTATTTCACATCTTATATCCAAACTTGAGGCGGTACAACAGTATCACATGTTGTATCCAAGCTAGAAATGGTACAACAGGGTACTAGAGCCTCAATGCCCACCTGTATCACATATTGTATCCATGCTATAGCTGGTAAAATAGAGTAATAGAGCCTTCATGCCCCCTGTATCACATCTTGTATCCAAGCTAGAGGCAATTCAACAGGGTACTGCAGCCTCCATGCCCCAAATCACATCTTGTATCCAAGCTATAGGCGGTTCAACAGGATGCTAGAGCCTCCATGCCAGTTGGTATCACATCTTATATCCAAACTAGAGGTGGTAGAACAGGATACTAGAGCCTTCATGCCTGCCTGTTTCACATCTTGTATCCAAGCTTGAGGCGGTTCAACTGGGTCCTAGAGCCTCCTAACCCAACTGTATCACATATTGTATCAATGCTAGAGGTGGTACAATAGAGTAATAGAGCCTCCATGCCTGCCTGTATCACATCCTGTATCCAAGCTAGAGGCAGTACAACAAGGTACTAGAGCCTCCATGCCCGACAGTATCACATCTTGTATCCAAGCTAGAGGTGGTAAAACAGGTCCTAGAGCCTCCATACCCATCTGTATCACATCTTGTATCCAAGCTAGAGGCGGTTCAACAGGGTACTAGAGCCTCCATGCCAGTCGGTATCACATCTTGTATCCAAACTAGAGCTGGTACAACAGAGTACTAGAGCCTCCGTGCCCACCTATCTTACATCTTGCATCCAAGCTAGAGACAGTTCAACAGGGTACCAGAGCCTCCATGCCCGACAGTATCACATCTTGTATCCAAGCTAGAGGCGGTTCAACAGGTTCTAGAGCCTCCATGCCTGCCTGTATCACATCATGTATCCAAGCTAGAGGCAGTACAACAGGGTACTAGGGCCTCTATTCCCACCTGTATCACATCTTGTATCCAAGCTAGAGGTGGTACAACAGGGTACTAGAGCCTCCATGCCCACCTGTATCACATCTTGTATCCAAGCTAGAGGCGGTACAACAGGGTACTAGAGCCTCCATGCCCACCTGTATTACATCTTGCATCCAAGCTAGAGACGGTTCAACAGGGTACCAGAGCCTCCATGCCCGACAGTATCACATCTTGTATCCAAGCTAGAGGCGGTTCAACAGGTTCTAGAGCCCCCATGCCTGCCTGTATCACATCATGTATCCAAGCTAGAGGCAGTACAACAGGGTACTAGAGCCTCCATGCCCACCTGTATCACATCTTGTATCCAAGCTAGAGGCGGTACAACAGGGTACTAGAGCCTCCATGCCAGTCAGTATCATATCTTGTATTCAAGCTAGAGCTGGTACAACAGGGTACTAGAGCCTCCATGCCTGCCTGTATCACATCATGTATCCAAGCTAGAGGCAGTACAACAGGTTACTAGATCCTCCATGCCCACCTGTATCACATCTTGTATCCAAGCTAGAGGTGGTGCAACAGGGTATTAGAGCCCTCATGCCCGCCCGTATCACATCTTGAATCCAAGCTAGAGGTGGTACAACTGAGTACTAGAGCCTCCATGCCTGCCTGTATCACATCTTGTATCCAAGCTAGAGGCTGTTCAACAGGTTCTAGAGCCTCCATTGCAGTCGGTATCACATCTTGAATCCAAGCTAGAGCTGGTACAGCAGGGTACTAGAGCCCCCATGCCCACCTGTATCACATCTTGTATCCAAGCTAGAGGTGGTGCAACAGGGTATTAGAGCCTCCATTGCAGTCGGTATCACATCTTGAATCCAAGCTAGAGCTGGTACAACAGGGTACTAGAGCCTTCATGCCTGCCTGTATCACATCTTGTATCCAAGCTAGAGGCTGTTCAACAGGTTCTAGAGCCTCCATTGCAGTCGGTATCACATCTTGAATCCAAGCTAGAGCTGGTACAACAGGGTACTAGAGCCTTCATGCCTGCCTGTATCACATCATGTATCCAAGCTAGAGGCGGTACAACAGGGTACTAGAGCCTCCATGCCCACCTGTATCATATTTTGTATCCAAGCTAGAGGTGGTACAACAGGGTACTAGAGCCTCCATTCCAGTCGGTATCACATATTATATCCAAGCTAGAGGCAGTACAACAGGGTACTAAAGCCTCCATGCCAGTCGGTATCACATCTTGCATCCACACTAGAGGTGGTACAACAGGGTACTAGAGCCTCCATGCCTACCTGTATCACATCTTGTATCCAAGCTAGAGGCAGTTTGCCAGGTTCTAGAGCCTCCATGCCAGTCGGTATCACATCTTGTATCCAAGCTAGGGCTGGTACAACAGGGTACAAGAGCCTGCATGCCTGCCTGTATCACATCATGTATCCAAGCTAGAGGCAGTACAACAGGGTACTAGAGCCTCCATGCCCACCTGTATCACATCTTGTATCCAAGCTAGAGGTGATGCAACAGGGTATTAGAGCCCTCATTTCCGGCCATATCACATTTTAAATCCAAGCTAGAGGTGGTACAACAGGGTACCAGAGCCTTCATGCCCACCTGTATCACATCTTGTATCCAAGCTAGAGGTGGTGCAACAGGGTATTAGAGCCCTCATGCCCGCCCGTATCACATCTTGAATCCAAGCTAGAGGTGGTACAACTGAGTACTAGAGCCTCCATGCCTGCCTGTATCACATCTTGTATCCAAGCTAGAGGCTGTTCAACAGGTTCTAGAGCCTCCATTGCAGTCGGTATCACATCTTGAATCCAAGCTAGAGCTGGTACAGCAGGGTACTAGAGCCCCCATGCCCACCTGTATCACATCTTGTATCCAAGCTAGAGGTGGTACAACAGGTTATTAGAGCCTCCATTGCAGTCGGTATCACATCTTGAATCCAAGCTAGAGCTGGTACAACAGGGTACTAGAGCCTTCATGCCTGCCTGTATCACATCTTGTATCCAAGCTAGAGGCGGTACAACAGGGTACTAGAGCCTCCATGCCCACCTGTATCATATTTTGTATCCAAGCTAGAGGTGGTACAACAGGG
Source organism: Eleutherodactylus coqui (assembly GCF_035609145.1). Classification (NCBI taxonomy): domain Eukaryota; kingdom Metazoa; phylum Chordata; class Amphibia; order Anura; family Eleutherodactylidae; genus Eleutherodactylus; species Eleutherodactylus coqui. Next base: position 22,048,693 of record NC_089838.1, read on the forward strand.
TACTAGAGCCTCCATTCCAGTCGGTATCACATATTATATCCAAGCTAGAGGCGGTACAACAGGGTACTAAAGCCTCCATGCCAGTCGGTATCACATCTTGCATCCACACTAGAGGTGGTACAACAGGGTACTAGAGCCTCCATGCCTACCTGTATCACATCTTGTATCCAAGCTAGAGGCGGTTTGCCAGGTTCTAGAGCCTCCATGCCAGTCGGTATCACATCTTGTATCCAAGCTAGGGCTGGTACAACAGGGTACAAGAGCCTGCATGCCTGCCTGTATCACATCATGTATCCAAGCTAGAGGCGGTACAACAGGCTACTAGAGCCTCCATGCCCGCCTGTATCACATGTTGTATCCAAGCTAGAGGTGGTGCAACATGGTATTAGAGCCCTCATGTCCGGCCATATCACATCTTGTGTCCAAGCTAGAGCTGGTACAACTGAGTACTAGAGCTTCCATGCCTGCCCGTATCACATCTTGTATCCAAGCTAGAGGCGGTTTACCGGGTTCTACAGCCTCCATGCATGCCTGTATCACATCATGTATCCAAGCTAGAGGCAGTACAACAGGGTACTAGAGCCTCCATGACCATCTGTATCACATCTTGCATCCAAGCTAGAGGTGGTGCAACAGGGTATTAGAGCCCTCATGCCCAGCCATATCACATCTTGTATCCAAGCTAGAGGTGGTACAACAGGGTACTAGAGCCTCCATGCCCACCTGTATCACATCTTGTATCCAAGCTAGAGGCGGTACAACAGGGTGCTTGAGCCTCCATGCCCATCCGTGTCACATCTTGCATTCAAGCTAGAGGCGGTACAACAGGGTACTAGAGCCTCCATGCCCACCTGTATTACATCTTGCATCCAAGCTAGAGACGGTTCAACAGGGTACCAGAGCCTCCATGTCCGACAGTATCACATCTTGTATCCAAGCTAGAGGCAGTACAACAGGGTACTAGAGCCTCCATGCCTGCCTGTATCACATGATGTATCCAAGCTAGAGGCAGTACAACAGGGTACTAGAGCCTCCATGCCCACCTGTATCACATCTTGTATCCAAGCTAGAGGCGGTACAACAGGGTACTAGAGCCTCCATGCCCACCTGTATCACATCTTCTATCCAAGCTAGAGGCAGTACAACAGGGTACTAGAGCCTCCATGCCCACCTGTATCACATCTTGTATCCAAGCTAGAGGCGGTACAACAGGGTACTAGAGCCTCCATGCCCACCTGTATCACATATTGTATCCAAGGCAGAGGCGGTACAACAGGGTACTAAAGCCTCCATGCCAGTCAGTATCATATCTTGTATCCAAGCTAGAGGCAGTACAGCAGGGTACTAGAGCCTCCATGCCCACCTGTATCACATCTTGTATCCAAGCTAGAGGTGATGCAACAGGGTATTAGAGCCCTCATTTCCGGCCATATCACATTTTAAATCCAAGCTAGAGGTGGTACAACAGGGTACTAGAGCCTCCATGCCTGCCTGTATCACATCTTGTATCCAAGCTAGAGGCTGTTCAACAGGTTCTAGAGCCTCCATTGCAGTCGGTATCACATCTTGAATCCAAGCTAGAGCTGGTACAACAGGGTACTAGAGCCTCCATGCCCACCTGTATCACATCTTGAATCCAAGCTAGAGCTGGTACAACAGGGTACTAGAGCCTTCATGCCTGCCTGTAGCACATCATGCATTCAAGCTAGAGGCAGTACAATAAGGTACTAGAGCCTCCATGCCCACCTGTATCACATCTTGTATCCAAGCTAGAGGTGGTGCAACAGGGTATTAGAGCCCTCATGCATGGCCATATCACATCTTGTATCCAAGCTAGAGGTGGTACATCTGAGTACTAAAGCCTCCATGCCCACCTGTATTACATTTTGCATCCAAGCTAGAGGCGGTACAACAGGGTACTAGAGCCTCCATGCCCACCTGTATCATATTTTGTATCCAAGCTAGAGGTGGTACAACAGGGTACTAGAGCCTCCATTCCAGTCGGTATCACATATTATATCCAAGCTAGAGGCGGTACAACAGGGTACTAAAGCCTCCATGCCAGTCGGTATCACATCTTGTATCCACACTAGAGGTGGTACAACAGGGTACTAGAGCCTCCATGGCTACCTGTATCACATCTTGTATCCAAGCTAGAGGCGGTACAACAGGCTACTAGAGCCTCCATGCCCTCCTGTATCACATGTTGTATCCAAGCTAGAGGTGGTGCAACATGGTATTAGAGCCCTCATGTCCGGCCATATCACATCTTGTGTCCAAGCTAGAGCTGGTACAACTGAGTACTAGAGCTTCCATGCCTGCCCGTATCACATCTTGTATCCAAGCTAGAGGCGGTTTACCGGGTTCTACAGCCTCCATGCATGCCTGTATCACATCATGTATCCAAGCTAGAGGCAGTACAACAGAGTACTAGAGCCTCCATGACCATCTGTATCACATCTTGTATCCAAGCTAGAGGTGGTGTAACAGGGTGTTAGAGCCCTCATGCCCGGCCATATCACATCTTGTATCTAAGCTGGAGGTGGTACAACTGAGTACTAGAGCCTCCATGCCCGCCTGTATCACATATGTATCCAAGCTAGAAGCGGTACAACAGGGTACTAGAGCCTCCATGCCCGCCTGCATCACATCTTGTATCCAAGCTAGAGGCGGTACAACAGGGTACTAGAGCCTCCCTTCAAGGGGTCAGTTTTCCACAATAAATTCTCCTTTCGCTCTGATCCTGTTATCACTTATATCAATGTTACAATCACACAGAGAAAGTTACATTCCATCCGACAACTTCTAGGGGAGGGATTTTTTTTACAATGAGTATAGTAAGTTCATTGAGGCAAATCTATTTCCCAGATCAAAAAAGTGGACTTGGGTCAAAAGTAGGTACTGTCCCCCCAAAAGAGGAACACTTGTGAGGTATGATATATGTGAGGATGGGGGATGGGGGACAGAGAGGAGCGGGGGAACAAAAATAAAGGCAAATGTATGTATTCACGGAGTTCCATTTCTCCAGTACTACCAGTTCTTGTATAGAATCATTAGTATACAATCAATATATACGGTGTGTATACAATCTGTTCTTAGTCACAGTCACCTTAATGCATCCATGTTTCCAAATGCTTACCCTTTGCTCAATCCAGTAATTGCCAATTTCGATAATGCTAATCTTTCCCTGTTTTTGTTTCCCTGCTTCTCCCTGTGACCCCTCTCCCATCTTCACCTGTTTGTGTCATCCTATATAGTCTTGTACCCCAGCTGTACTGATGAAGAGGCTCTGTACCTCGAAACGTGTTCATTTACTGTTTTTAATGCAATATAATAAAAGAGAAGTTGGTCAAAAATCTGCAGACTTGCCACTTTTACTTTGTCTCTGGGAGGGATGCGCCATTCCCCCAGCTCTTTTATTCACCCCTTGTCATATCATCCAGCAAGCATGTAATCCGGTTGGGCAGCACCCCCGCACCTTCTTGGCTATACAGTCCTCCTTTTGTCTCTGAACCCTTGATGCTTTGGGCATACATGTACATACACCCTCAAGCATCTCACTTTGTATGGAGGGGGATCCAGAGCCGATCCTGCTATATACAGAGTGAGTGTCGGCTGCTTCTGATAGCTGACCCCACCGGCAACCCTTTAAATGTCGCAGCAGCAGCTTTTAAATACTCTGATCGCGGGGTGCTGTTTTGTGCCAAGGCAGCCGGGGGCCTTCTGAAGGTCCCCAGAACTGCCATGAATGAGTGCCTATCAAGGTGTGTCTGCGGCATGTTCTGTTAGACTGCCTGACAAAATGTGGTATCATGTATAAGTGATCAGATAGCAGCATGCTTCATTGCCCTGCTGTGTCCTCACAGACGGCTTCCATTGAAGTTAATTGAAGCTGTCTGACCTGCAGCCCGTCTGCAATTGACATTGCGGATAGGCCGCGGATTCCGCAGGGAAAGCAGGAAAAAATAATCTGTACTGCCAATGCCCGACAGCGATCCATGCGGACCATCGACAGTACAGATAAAGCTAACTGAAAGCAGGTACGTGCCGACGCTACCAGGCCTGGATGCGGAATCCAACCTGCCCGTGTACATGCGACCTAACTTTGGTAGATCGGACTTTTACGGAAGCTGAGAGATCTGTTCGTTCTGCAGTGGCCAGACTTGGTATTACATAGTAACATAGTATGTAAGGCCGAATGAAGACATTGTCCATCTAGTCCAGCCTGTCTATCCTACTGTGTTGATCCAGAGGAAGGCAAAAAACCCCAGGGCCAGAAGCCAATTAGCCCTTTTGGGGGAAAAATTCCTTCCCGACTCCCTAATGGCAATCAGACTGTTCCCTGGATCAACCCCTAATAGTTCCTACCTGCCTGTATACCAGGATTGACCCTTAACCTAATATTTATATCCTGTAATATACTTCTTCTCCAGAAAGACATCAAGTCCCCTTTTAAACTCCTCTATCGATTTTGCCATCACCACTTCCTCCGGTAGAGAGTTCCACAGTCTAACTGCTCTTACAGTAAAGAACCCCTTTCTATGTTGGTGATGAAACCTACTTTCCTCTAATCGTAGCGGATGTCCTCTTGTTACCGTCGTGGTCCTGGGTGTAAACAGATCGCGGGAGAGATCCTTGTATTGTCCCCTCATGTACTTATACATGGTTATTTGGTCGCCTCTTAACCTTCTTTTTTCTAGAGTAAATAGTCCCAATTTGGATAGCCTCTGTGGGTATTCCAGTCCCGTCATTCCATGTATTAGTTTAGTTGCCCTTCTTTGAACCCCTTCAAGCACTGTGACATCTTTCCTGAGCACCGGTGTCCAGAATTGTACGCAGTATTCCATGTGAGGCCTGACAAGTGCCTTATATAATGGAAGGATGATGTTCTCGTCCTTCGCCCCTATACCTCTTTTAATGCACCCCAAGACTTTATTTGCCTTTGCAGCAGCTGACTGGCATTGGTTACTCCAGTTTAGTCTATTATCCACTAATACCCCTAGATTCTTTTCCATATCACTTTTCCCCAGCGGTACCCCATTAAGTGAATATTTGTGACATCCGTTCCTCCTGCCCATGTGCATAGTCTTACATTTTTCAACATTGAACTTCATTTGCCATTTTTCTGCCCAAGCCCCCATCTTATCCAGGTCCGTTTGTAGCCGCACATTGTCCTCCGTTGCATTAATTATATTGTATAATTTTGTGTCATCTGCAAATATTGATATTTTGCTGTGCAGCCCCTCTATCAGGTCATTAATAAATATGTTGAACAGAATGGGGCCCAATACTGAACCCTGTGGCACCCCGCTAGCGACTGTGGTCCAATCAGAGTACGAACCATTTATTACCACCCTCTGCTTTCTATCGTTGAGCCAATTTTTTACCCACTTACACACGTTTTCGCCCAGTCCGAGCTGCCTCATTTTGTATATTAGCCTATTATGTGGCACGGTGTCAAAGGCTTTAGAGAAGTCCAGATATATGAGATCAATAGACTCTCCCAGGTCCAGCTTAGAGCTTACTTCATTGTAGAAACTGATCAGATTTGTCTGACATGAGCGACCCTTCATGAAACCATGCTGGTGAGGAGTTATTCCCTTAATCTCCTTGAGGTACTCATCGATGGCGTCTCTCAGAATTCCCTCGAAAATTTTTCCCGTTACTGAAGTGAGACTTACTGGCCTGTAGTTACCAGGCTCACTTTTGCTCCCTTTTTTGTAAATTGGAACCACGTTGGCAATGCGCCAGTCCAATGGTACTACTCCGGTCTTGATAGTGTCTAGAAATATTAGGTATAGCGGCCTAGCTATCTCGTCACTTAGTTCCTTTAGTATCCTTGGGTGTAATCCATCTGGGCCCGGTGATTTATCAATTTTAGTTTTCTTTAGACGCTTCCGCACCTCCTCCTGCGTTAGGTATGAGATATTTTGTAAGGGGTTCGTTTTATTCCCCTGCATCTCGTGTGGCATTTCCTTTTCTTTGGTGAACACACTTGAGAAGAAGCTGTTTAGTAGATTTGCTTTCCCTTCGTCATCATCAATGATTTCTCCTGCATTGTTTTTTAAAGGGCCAGCGCTCTCCCTGCAAATCCTTTTGCTGTTTATGTAGTTGAAAAATAGCTTCGGGTTGTTTCTGCTCTCTTTTGCGATCCGTCTTTCTGCTTCCTCCTTGGCAGTTTTGATCGTATCTTTGCATATTTTGTTTTTTTCCCTGTATGATTTTAGCGCTTCTTCGCTGCCTTCTTGCTTTAGTAGTTTGAACGCTTTCTTCTTTTCGTTTATTGCCCCTCGTACAGTCTTGTCGAGCCACATTGGTTTCCTTTTAGTTGAGTTTCTTTTATTTTTAAAGGGAATGAACTGCTCACATGAGGCGATTAGGATCCTTTTGAACTTTTCCCATTTTTCCTCCGTACTGATATTTTTGAGGATGTTGTCCCAATTAATGTTACCGATAGTAGTTCTAAGCTCATCAAATTTTGCTTTACTAAAATTTAGTTTCTTTGTCTCTCCCTGATAAGGCTTCCTATTGATTGACAGTTGGAAGTTGATTATATTGTGGTCGCTGTTCCCCAAGTGCCCCTCAACCTGTACCCCCTTTATTCGGTCCGGTTTGTTAGTTAGCACTAGGTCCAGAATGGCCCTCCCTCTTGTTGGTTCCTGCACAAGTTGGTTCAGGTAATTGTCTTTAATTACTCTCAAGAACTTATCACCCCTGTGAGATTTGCAGGTTTCGTTCTCCCATGTTATATCTGGGTAATTAAAGTCCCCCATGATAATTACTTCGTTTCGTTTTGACACCTCTTCTATCTGCCTTAGTAGTAGGTCTTCAGTTTCTTCTGTTGCTTTTGGTGGTCGATAGAAGACCCCTATCAGGATTTTGTTATTTTTTCCTCCCTGTATTTCTACCCACAGAGATTCCACCTGTTCATCTCCTACCCCTATATCCTCCCGTAGCCTCGGCTTCAAGTTCGATTTAACGTACAGACATACCCCTCCCCCTTTCTGGTTCCTTCGGTCTCTTCTGAAGAGATTGTACCCCTGCAAATTCACCGCCCAATCGCACTTATCATCAAGCCATGTTTCAGTAATTCCGACTATGTCATAACTTTCATCAGTCATTCTTGCTTCAAGCTCGCCCACTTTACCGATCAGACTTCGTGCATTCGTGGTCATACAATTTATATCATTTTTTTTGTTTTTTAAATTTGTTTTGTTGCTATTCGTACTTATGGCTGATCTATCAGTTCTAACTGTACTAACCCCACCCCCTGCTCGTCCCCCATTCCCTTTGCTTGGACCCAGATCGCTAATTACACTGGCTACCCCACTATTTCTCATTTTGCCCTCCCCCCCAGTCCCTAGTTTAAACACTCCTCCAGCCTTCTAGCCATCTTTTCCCCCAGCACAGCTGCACCCTCCCCATTTAGATGCAGCCCGTCCCTACGGTAGAGCCTGTAGCCGACCGCAAAGTCAGCCCAGTTCTCCAGGAACCCAAATCCCTCCTTCTTACACCAACTCCGGAGCCACTTGTTTACCTCCCTAAGATCCTGCTGCCTTTCTAGTGTGGCTTTAGGTACAGGTAGTATTTCCGAGAAAACTACCCTGGAGGTCCTTGCCCTGAGCTTGGACCCTAAGTCCCTGAAATCATTTTTGAGGGCCCTCCATTGACCTCTAACTTGTTCATTGGTGCCAACGTGCACCATGACTGCTGGATCCTCACCAGCCCCTCCCAGTAATCTGTCAATCCGATCCGCGATGTGTCGAACTCGAGCGCCAGGAAGACAACACACCGTTCGACGATCCCGGTCTTTATGGCAGATTGCCCTCTCTGTCCCCCTAATAATTGAGTCCCCCACCACTAGAACCTGTCTAGCCTGCCCTGCGCTCCCCGTCCCCGTCTCACTGGAGCAGTCATCCCCCTGGCGTTCAGAGGGCGTGTCGTGCTGCAGCGGTGCTGGCTCTGTAATGGCATCCCCCTCATCTGCCAATCGTGCAAACTTGTTGGGTTGTGCCAGTTCAGGACTAGCCTCCCTGGTTCTCTTCCCTCTATCCCTCCTTCTTTCTGTCACCCAGCTGACTGCCTGCTCCCCCTGCACTTCCGTACTACCGTCCGCCCCCTCCTCTGCCCCAGCGAGTGCCTGCTCAGTGAGCACCAAACTCCTTTCCATGATGTCAATGGCTCTCAGTGTTGCCAGTTGCCCATTTAGATCCAGAATTTGGGCTTCTAAATGTTCGACGTGCACGCATCTTGCGCAACAGTATGCACCCTCGATCGGCTGATCAAGGACCGCATACATTGCACAAGTAGCACACTGGATGACATTGCCAGGCATGGAGCTCATCCTAATGGGGATCTACAATTTACTTGTGGAAGTAGTGAAGATAGACTTGTTCACACTCCGCTCACGCGCTGCTGCAACCGCTCAACCGCTGACCCGCTGCTGCAACCGCTGACCCGCTGCTGCAACCGCTGACCCGCTGCTGCAACCGCTGACCCGCTGCTGCAACCTCTCACACCCTGCTGCAACCTCTCACACCCTGCTGCAACCTCTCACACCCTGCTGCAACCTCTCACACCCTGCTGCAACCTCTCACACCCTGCTGCAACCGCTCACCCGCTGCTGCAACCGCTCACCCGCTGCTGCAACCGCTGTCGCAACCGCTGACCCGCTGCCGCAACCGCTGACCCGCTGCCGCAACCGCTGACCCGCTGCCGCAACCGCTGACCCGCTGCTGCAACCCCTCACCCGCTGCTGCAACCCCTCACTCGCTGCTGCAACCCCTCACCCGCTGCACCCGCTACTGCGACCACTCACCCGCTGCTGCGACCACTCAACTGCTCACACTCTGCTGCAACCGCTCACTCGCTGCCGCTCTCGCGCAAACGCTTACCCGCTGACACGCGCTCACAAAAATTTTTTTTTTTTTTTTTTTTTTCCCCCTCTCACAAACACTTAGACCCCCAGACACACACACACACAGAAGACACAACTAACCAGATACACAGAAGACACACAGCTCACAAACACACACAGAGGTAGAGGTAGATACTTATCAGCACACTCTGCCCTCCTGTCTCAGTTGCTTCGTTCTGGTCCCCTCCGCTACTGCCGGTCTCTGATTGCTGCCCCCGCACCTGCACCTGCTTCTGCTCCGGCGGCCGCTCACTCCACCTGTCACTCTGCCCTCCTGCTGCTGCTCCGAGACCCGCTGCTGCTCCGCTTCTGCACTCCTCCTGCCGGCTCCTGTCACCTTGGGGCGCCGGTATCGGCTGGTCCGTTGTCTCCCTCAGACCCCCCGCTCGTGCCTCTGCCTCGGCGCGCTGCTACTGGCGTCTGACCCTGCTACTGGCGTCTGACGTCACTTCCGGTCACTCCGGTCCCATGTAAAGTTCCCATTGAAGTGAATAGATTTTTCCCTGTAATACCTGGCCTGGCCACTGCTGTAGGAACAGAGCTGTCTGCATCCTGAAAAAATCAGCTCAGACCATAAGCGCTTCTGTCTGGAAAACAGCTGAATGGGGGGGGGGGGTCATGGGTGGCAGATCTACTAATAATGGCTTATCCTAAGGATAGACCGTCAGTATTTTATAAGTGGATAACCCCTTTAACTTGGAAACCTCCTAAAACCCCTTAAGGACCGCCCCCGTTTTTTTTTCTTCGTTTTTTTTCCTCCCCCGGTTTGATATACATTCTGCTTTGACAGCCCTAGGGCCTTTCAGAAGGATACGGCTGCCATGACACCCCCACGGCTTCCTGCAATCTCATTGTGGGGGGGGCGTATGAGACCCAGGAACATCAACCCAGGGGATTTGCTTGGGAATGTGCGATTTCTCCGCAGACGTGAGGCGTTGTCAGCGTTGCATTTTCTTGAGAATAATCTCACATTGCATCGCCGCGGCCCGCGATAACATTGCGCCATTTTTGTGAAAGTCAATAGGAGTTTCTAATGTTAAAATCGCATTGCACGAAAATCACAAGTTCGTGCGATAAAAGGGAGGCTCAATAGGGAAACATGGGAGATAAAAAAAAAAATCGCACATCGCAAAAAGATAGAGCATGCCGCCATTTATTTTATAGCATCAGTGAAAACATCGCTAAGGGCTCCAACGCATGCACGGATTTGATTTGCGAATTCCGGGGATGGTGACTGCCCCGGATTCCGCCGCAAATACCGCCCATAGCCTCTATGGAAACCGGCTGCTTCTTGCACACGAGCGGAAATTTTCACTTGCGGCAGAAAATCGCCGCCCTTCCACAGAGAGCGCTGTAGATGGGTCGCAGGATCCGCGTCATCGCCTAGCGACGGCCCGGCATAATCTGTACTGCGTACGCATGCCGGCGCTTCCGCAGTACAGGTAAAGAGGAATCCGGACAGGTAAGCAGGGTCACCGGCTGGGCAAAGGATCGGTTCCACACGCCAGATCCGACCCTGTTGTGTGCAGGAGACCTAATGTGAAGGAACCCGTTGGAAAGCATGTGTTTCACGAATATGCGTTTTCTCGTGCTGTCGCATTGCGGTAAAATCACGCAATTTTTTCTCTCCCGTGTGAACGCGGCCTTAGGCTAAATTCAGACAGGTGAGTGCGTTATGGGGTTTTGAATCACGGCGAAATATCGTGCTGGCCAACAAGCGATTCCCCACGGATGTTTGGCGTTTTTATTTGTGCGAGATTTCAGTGTTCCGTTTTCGCTGCGTGGATTCCTCATACTACGGCTGAGAATAGATAAGACCCGCCCCCTCTTCCCGCACGATTTATCCACTACGTGGCACCTGACTTCCTGCGGTTATTTTCAAACTCCTGGTGCGGAGTTTGAAAAGCTGGCGAAGAGGAAGAAATTCCCCTCGGGCAGGCGCAACTATTCTCCGCGCCGGCGAGCGTAGTTGCACCCACGTTCGTCTGAAAGCGCCCTCACACTCACGTAAAAATCTTGGGTTTGCTGCAAACTTTGCAAGAACAATATTGTGTAAATGCCCCTCGTACAATCGGGGCTGCTGGATGTCTACAGAGTGGATTGTGTTCAAACGTTGGTCAACATCGCCCTCTTGTGGTCACACCTGGTAATGCGGTTCATTATGGTGACGTCATATGCACGATCTTACTTTTAAAGCTCGACTGAATAAATCAATAATAAAACAAAAAGAGAAAAAAGATATTTCATCTTAAAATGATCTTCTTTTGGGGAATATGGACATTTCTATGCAAAGGCCTAGAGCTGACAGAACTAGAAGAAGCAGCATGCCCTTCTCCCCCTGCGGCTATATAAGGGCCATGACTTCCCCGCAGCAGCTGTCCTCCAGAAGGTGACTGAATGCGCTGCACGATCTAGTCCTGTAGTACCTCCGCATGGCCAGCAGAGGGCTGTTACGACGCTACGTCATTATACACACACTGTGGTACGGAAGCTTTACTTTACATGGTGCTGTGATGGCCGAGTGGTTAAGGCGTTGGACTTGAAATCCAATGGGGTCTCCCCGCGCAGGTTCGAACCCTGCTCGCAGCGAATCATTTTTTAATTTACAAATCTACTTTTTTTTTCATTTTTTCATAATTGCAATACTAATCATTATTTTTCTTCGAGGCTCTAGTCGAATTTTTACAGTTCTTTCTGTCCCATGTAATTTACTCCACTCTCACTATTGTCATTCTTTAATACATATAGCTGGATTGTAAGGTGTTCTCTGGATGTAGATGGTCATTCCCTCCAAGGTAAAATATGTTCTATAGGCTGTCAGATCAATTTATATGGATTTTTTTTTACTGCCAGTAAATCCTATTATAGTTTTACATGTTTAAAAAAGTGATCACAAAGAAGACCTGATTATGATACATTTTGCTCTAAAACTTTTTTCAAACTAAACGTTTTGCCAAAATATAAAATCAGACGACACAACCGTCCAGAAATGAATTCTCGTAATATTACGCCACATTTAGGCCGCATTCACACGGTCGTATGCAATTTCGGGTCTGTGAATTGTACATTTTGCGCCCGCAAGGCATGTTCATTTGCGCACAGCAAACAAATATACACCGATTTAAATGGCTAACGAGTTCCAGATGTGTTCTTTTTCAGGCGGAATTACGCAGTGCTTCGTGTATCTCCTTGCGTGCAGATTTGCGCACTCACTATTGACTTCTACAGGGACCTTTAGTCTGCAAATACACAGAAAAATAGAGCATGTTCAAATTTTTTGGGCGCAACCAAAATGCGAAAATGTGAACAAACCCATTGAGGTCAATGGGTTCTGTTCTCCGTGTATTATGTGCGCAAATTTGCAAGGGCGAATATGGCCATGTGATGCCGGGCGTAACTCAAGTAAAACGAAAAAACTCATATGCCGATTCGTATTCAAATGGAGGTCTGAAAAGTCATACAAATAATAGCTCCCATTCATTTGACAAATAAACAAAAAATCACGCCGTGTCGTTTTCTTGTCCACATCGGGCCACGTAAAAAGTCCTATTGACTTTCAAGATAGAAAATTGTGAAATTTTATCGCACACGTTTGGAATGCAAGATGATTCTTTTAAAAAAACACCATTTACGCTCGTAAATAGCGGGGACAAAGATGCGATTTTGCGGCGGTTTTCTTGGGCGAGTGGAAGTAGCCTTAGTGTTTGCATTAACCTGTCCGGCGCCGGCCGCGGCACATAACTTACAACTTTTAAAGAACGGAAATAGGAGCAAATTATATTGTAATCAGCGCACAATATAACTCCCAGCATACCCTGAAGGTCTGCAGCTGGCAAGGCATGCTGGGAGTTGTAGTTTCTCAAAGTGAAAAAACATCAATGGAGGGCAGATATACCTGAGCTGAAACCGCTAAATACAGTACATGTAATTTGGATTCTGTGTAGCGGCGGCCTTGTCACCCCCCACGCCCTGAAGATGGGGCACAGCAACAGGAAGGAGCTGTAGAGAGGCAGCCAAGAGCTCAGCTAGCTACAAGACTCCCACCACTGTCAGCGGCAGTATGTATGTAGTGTCGCTGTGCAAGGACTTCAGTGCACAATAGAGGTATAGGCCGTATTCACATGGCCATATAATAACACATTATAGCGCCTTTATTACAAGTGAGTATTCCAGCCCAACTGATGGTCTACTGACCAGAACTTACAGCGCTATACAGCCCTATGATGCTGCGAGTTCCGGTCAGTAGCCCCACATTCAGACCCGGGGCAGCATGTAATATCCTGGACCGTCCGGCTGGATCGGAGACAGTTGGGGGATGCAGTCGCCCTCATTATTATCCTCCTGAGCTTTGGTGTCGCAGCCATAATATGGACATTAAATATGACCGAACTGTGGCCATCAGGGGTCACATAGTTGTCTACACTGTCCAAGGTGAAATTAAATAATAGCAGCCAGGTAAGTAGGCACTGGTTATCTGGGCAGTCTGTGGTAGACACCATTATGGGGGTAAGCTCTGGCTGGATTTAGTGTATCTATTTTACAATGTTGGAGACTATATTAATTAGGCTCTGTAGCAATTAAATGCCATCCATCGCTCGATATTGCTCAGCCAATCGCAGGCCTCGGCGTGAATGAACAACACGTGACCAATGATTGGCTAAGCGATCACATGATCAATAAACAGCACGTGACCGCAGCAATCACTTCCGAGAACGGGCCATATTGTAGTGGGCCGATATGCTACTGCGGGCACAACTCTTATTGAATTCAGTGGGCGCTGTGCTTATACCAAACCAGGCCCCTGTGCCGCTGCCCACGGGACCTGCTTCCAGCACTGTCCACACCAACAATGGGGCCAATGATCAGCTGATTGGGGGAGATCCTGATCATTAGACCCCCACTGATCAACTATTGATGACATATGTCATGGATAGTTTATAAATGGTAAAATTCCTGGACAGCCCCTTTAATCAAAAGTTAGTGCGAAAAGAAAGAGACCGGGCCCGTTCAAACCTTTAATTGATCCAACATGTAATAATATAAAAACATTTCTATTATACTTACCTGATTACACTGTGGTCCTCCATTGCAGCTCACCGCCACCACATTCATAGTGACATCTATGCACAGTGTTGTGACATTACAGAGTGCAGCAGTGAGGCCACTTCACATGGATATGAGACTAAAGTCACTAACGATCCTTTTCCACGGCTCCATTTCAGCCCACCGCCGAGCACTGATCGACAATATAAAACGTCAATCGGTGCTCATTTGAAGGGTCTTCAAAGAGGCCAATTCATGAGCCTTGGGCTGCATTCAGACGAACGTATATCGGCTCGGTTTTCACGCCGAGCCGATATACGTCGTCCTCGTGTGCAGGGGGGGGGGGGGGGGAGGATGGAAGAGCCAGGAGCAGGAACTGAGCTCCTGCCCCCTCTCCGCCCCTCTGCACTATTTGCAATGGGGAGAGGCGGGACAGGGCGGGGCTAATTCTCAGAACTTAGCCCCACCCCCTCCCCATTGCAAATAGTGCAGAGGGGTGGAGAAGAGGCAGAGAGGGGGCGGGAGCTCAGTTCCTGTTTCTGGCTCTTCCATCCTCCCCCCATGCAGATGAGGGCAACGTATATCGGCGTCTGAATCCAGCCTTATACCCCCATTATTGTTGGCCGTACATGCCATTAATACTGGGAGGTGTGCTGCCAGCAATGATTTTTGATGCAAACGCTTGCCGGCTGATCACACGTTTATCACTGCCCTACGTACACAGCGCAAAAATGTAGTATGAGTGCTCAGAGGAACACAGCCAATTAGCAGCCCAAGTAAAATTGTCCTAAAGGGGGTTGTCCCACAAAAAGTATTTTTACCCTATCCATGGGAAAGAGAATAAGTACATGATTGTAGGGAGTTCAACCTGTTGGGGAGTACTACTTTAAATTTAGAATAGGCATGGCAACTACCGCGATCTGAGTTCTTTCATGTCCAAATTAATTAACGATGATCATCAGAGAAAGAACAAGAGGCATGAACTGTGTGAAGTCACCACTGTGCTCTTTCTGACAAGCCCAGCCCATTGAGCTTTATCGTTCAAAGCAGAACAAAAGAAAGTATAGTGCCCAATCACAAGTGGACCAAGACCCTAAGTTACATCTGTAAAAAGTAATAAATCCTACAAAAGTCTAAGGGCAGTTTGAGATGAGCGTATGCGCATTACGCATGTTTCAGCACATTGTATTTCTGCAGTGAATAAGGTTGATTTGTGCATATGTCTGTGCATTGTATTGTACTTTTTTGCACATTCAGGGCCTGTTTATGCACCAACGTGCAACACCCCCGCCCTGATTTAAATAGCTGTAGCGGGATGAGAGGAGAAGTCAGGGATGGAAGGTATGTGTCGCAGAGGTTGCTCAACTCGGTGAGGTAAGCCTCGCATCCTCTCTCCAGTACAGGTTTTCACCTGAGCCAGGGAACCAGGTGGAGCTCAGGCACCTGCTAGATATAAAAGGAGTCAGTCTGCAGGTGCGTGCTTCAGACATGTGCACTGTGGAAGACTAAAACAGGAGTTTGTTTTCCCAGGAGGCTGATGAGATCCCTGTTTCTGCTACTACTTACTAGAGGAAGCTGCTCACAAGTCTACTAAGAGGTTGCTACTAGAGATGAGCGAACATACTCGTTTCGAGTAATTACTTGATCGAGCACCGCGATTTTCGAGTACTTCCGTACTCGGGTGAAAAGATTCGGGGCGCCGGGGGGGGGGGGGGGGGGGGGGGGGGGCGGCGTGGCGGGTAGCAGCGGGGAACAGGGGGGAGCCCTCTCTCCCCCCCCCCCCCCCCCCCCCCCCCACTCCCTGCTGCAACCCCCCGAATCTTTTCGCCCGAGTACGGAAGTACTCGAAAATTGCGGCGCTCGGGCGGAATAGGGGCGTGGCCGAGTAGGTTCGCTCATCTCTAGTTGCTACCAGAGAGGCTACACTTCAAACTGGTAAAAGCTGCCTGAAACAGGACTGCCCGTTATATTGTTTATTGCTATGGATGAAAAGGACATTCAGATCTTCAGACTACTTACTGCATTGAACTTGAAGGACTTTTGATTTCCTCCACTTTTACTGGCATACCAGCTATTTATATTATAACCTCTCGTGTGAAGAAACCAACACGAACGGACTTTTGTTGTTTGCCTGGTGTTTAAACCCCCTGGAGCGTCACAATGGCCATTCTTTTTTTTTTTCATGGATTTGCAGTGTATTGCGCATGCCATTGCTTATTGTGGGCGCACTTCCACCGCCACCTATAGACTTCTAATACTCTTGTTGCTGAAAGCATGATACGTCGCAACTAAATGTAGACCTGCTATTTGGGCCGGTTCATTCCTATTATTGGAAGTATCATTCTTCATTATTGAATGTAGATAGGCCCTTCAGAGCCAAGAGACTACGGTCTTCATCTACATTGGATTTTGCACTCTACTGTTGGCCTGGATCAGCATGAGGGAGCAGACTGTCAGCCGAGGGATTTCTTACCGATTTGAGATTATTTTGAATATCAGTCCTTTAGATGCACCTTATGGATTGGTAAACCATCTAGACGAGACTCCACATTCATTTTCGGAGTCATTAAAAGTAACTAGATATTCGTTTTCTATACTCCATTACATCTGGCTAGGTGAAGGTGTGATTATTGGGTGCATTCATTTCCATATGTCCTGTCCGTCATGCGGTACTGTCTTTTAATATTTAATTGCAGATGGGCCATAGATCGGACGGCTACCACTGACTTCAATGGAAGCTGTCCGCACAGAATTGGTTTCTGCTTGTGTGCATGAAGAATCACTTTTGCATTGCATACTATGGGCGGTATTTGCTGCAGAATCCAGAGGCGGACGCCCGCTCCAGATTCCGCAATTCAAATCCGCCCGTGTGCATTCACCCTGATACTTTTATAGACTGTTGGGACTCCACTAATCAGAAAAACAGGCGTCTAGAGTGTCCGCCACATGAATGGAATAGTAGTGCACGACCGCTCCATTCATTTTAATGGGACTGATCAAGATAGCCGAGCACTTAGGGGGGACCCCTGTTCTCATGTGCTGTGGGGGGCTCGGCTCGATCAGTTGTCCTTCATTTCTCTTACAGAACACACACCGCCCATAACACTATACTTACCTTGTAAGCCGCCAGGTCTCTCTATGATCCTTGGTGACCACTGCAGTGGAGGAGAAGATGCAGCGGCGGATGCCAAATGTCTCTCCCAGCATCCTCCACTGAAGGGACTGTGGTGACAAATACAGTCGATTGTTCAATAGGGAAAGCCAATATCATCAAAGTTGATGTTTGATGTACTTTGGATGCTTCAGTAGGTTCCTAATTCTACCTGCACAAGACTGTGCGAAATCTTTGGCACAAGCTTTATATTGTGCAGGCAAACCAACTACCTAACATAAGACAGGATAGGTAGGTCCATGTCCTTTGGGGGGTTGACCACTCGCTCATCGGTCCGATATCAAAATGCCATCCCGCTGGTGTGAATATGTGGAGCCTGATAAAGGGTTACATATAATACATAGCAAAAAGAAAAAAAAACTATGTAATTATTGGATCCTTATAAAAATCACTTCAAGCAAATGACATACCTGGCCTGCGGTTCTACTATTGCCTTTTGGTATTGCCATAAGGATAACTGCAGAAGATAGGCATCAATGCTCTGCAGAAACCGGCCTCATCTGTGTGGGACTGGTGAGGCCACTTACGGTACAGTGCTGATACCCATCTTGTGCTGGCATTATCCCTGCGGCAATCGTGTTTCTAAAGCATTCACCTGGGACCAAAACGTGACTATATAGGATTGCCTGCACAATAAAAAGCTCAAACATCAATGCTTTTGTACAGCGGAGGACGGTACTGGTGCATTATGTCTCCACCAGAATAATGGGTTGAGACATGGGTTGGTTGTCCTGAGTAAGAGGGACCGCCCACAGCTGCTGATTGGCAGCCACAGACATGCCTTTCGTAGCTCCTCAGCTCCTGATCTGGCAGCAAGAAGGACTTGGCTCCAGCCTGCACCCCCACGTCAGTAAGAAACACATAGCGCTCGAAGCAGCTGTTCCGCAAAGGCCACTCGTACTTCACCTGATAGCCGTCAAGGTGCTGGAACTGGCTCCGGTACTGCACTACCAGCGACTGCAGCTCCTGACCTTCTAGCTCGGCGTGGGCACTGCGGCTAAATCTCCTGGCAGGGCAGCTACTGGGAACACCTCCTGCAGCAGGCGCTCCTGCTTCTGGCCGCCCAGCTCCTAAAAGCAGTTCCAGCAGGGGTGATCTTGGCCATGGTCAGACAGCCACTACAAACCCAAATGTCACAGGGAGGTGGTGAAAATATATCCTAACTGCAGAAATTGAAAAAAAAAAAAAAAATACATTACCCAGAAGCGCTGTTCAGAGCTCTGCTGCAGTTTCTACCCGTGTCTTTTTCATCTCTTCTGGCCGAGGATTGACAATCCCCGCCTCCTGGTAGCGCTGGCTGTGATTGGCTGATGATTAGCCAATCAGAGCCAGTGCTCGATGAAAGGCTGTGATTGGCTAAGCGACAGCCAATCACAGCCAGCGCTTCCAGGAGGCGAGGATTTTCAAAACCCCAGCCAGAAGAGATGAAGGAGAATAGTGCCAGGGACGAAGATGCTGTAGGGCTGACAGTGTTTCTTAGGTGGTGCGTGTGCTTTTATTATTTTTTTTCTGCACCTAGGGCTTTGGTTAGGGCTTTTACAGTAGGATTTCCTACTAATAAAGTTGATTCGCACAAAAATCAAGTTTTCATGCGATGCAACAGAGAGGAAGGCTCCATAGGAAAACATGGGCTACAAAGTCTCGTGTATATATCGCCGGAGCCACGGGGTGTTTTTCTGTCGGGTTGTTGCATGCTACAGAATATCGCCTGTGTGAAATAACCCATAGGAAAGCATGGGCTTCACATACATGCAATTTGTAGCATTGTCACAACACTACAAAAATCACATGACTTTGGCGCCCGTCTGAAGGAGGCCTAAAGAGTATCTGCACTTTCACCTTCAGAGCACTTCTGCTCCATTGGCCATTTGCAACTCATTCCAGCAGCCGCATATTGGGCCATCAACCAGCTGCCGGAAGGAGCCAAAAACAGCCAACAGAGAAAGTGCTGTGAAGGTAGGGGAAAGTACAAATGATCTTTAACCCTTTCCAATCCACTGTCTGACGTCTAAAGACATTCTGATTGAAGGCTGTACATCTCCGATGTCGGAGGACGTCCGGCAGGGTATTATTACTGTAAATTACTGGCCGCTCCGGTATGTCATATACTGCAGTACTGGCTCTAGCCAGCAGATGGCACCATTGTATAATGGCAGAAAGAGAAAGCCCCCTAAGAAACCCTGAATCCAAAAATGAATTGCAAAGGGTTAAATGGATTATCCAAGATTTAGAAGAGATTATGCCAAGACAGACAACCCCTTTTTGAGAATGCAGAGCACAGGGAGATCAGCTGAACCCCCCACGTCCCAAAGCTAGTACCCCTATGCTGATTTTCCCAGGGTAAGCCACCACCAGCCTGACATCACCCCTGCAGCGGCTGCCCCTGGTTATAGGGCTTAACAACAGTTTGCATTGAATGCAAATGGAGATCTTATAGAGATGATAGAATTACTGAGGTTTCGGAATTCATTGGCAAAAACCGTCCAGCACCCAGAATCAAAGATCTGCAATCAGGGTAATGAAAATACATAAACTCCTAATTAATAAACTGCAATGTTTACTAATAATACATGAAAAAACAACGATCCCCATGAAGACCACCCACTGGGTGCATAGCAAGCGTATATGCGCAGTAACAGGCTAGGGGAGCGTGTAGTTCTGTGTCGCCAGTCACCCTGGAACATTACTACGTCAAACTAAAATTCCTGAGAAAATTCATTTAGTCCGAAACGAGTTCCCACCCAACGGAGTGCCGCCATATTCCTTTACGAGGACCGAGGGTGAATGGATAGTAGAAGGCCCAAGTGTGGTTCACAAGGAACAACTAAAGTATCATCTGGGTCCAAGAAACCTCAATATCCCAGAGGTAGTTTCATCACACGACTATCCAAACACTTCTTATGTCATCTCATCGATGACCACACACATGGCCGCATCTTTGTCTACTGTCTCTTTAACAGACGCCGATGCTTCCGGAGGAACGTCCTGCTGATCTATACTGGGCTCCTGCATCTCCATAGGTTCAGTCGTAATGGCGACTCCACTATCAGGCAAAGGAAGGTCATCCGGTAAGGAGGCCAAACAGTTCTGGATCATCTCCACCACCCTCTCCAGGTGCTTCTGGAACCTCTCCGCCGTCTCCAGACGTTGTCTCTTCTGCACCTCCATCATCACTCGGAGGGTCTCGCGGGCTTGGTGAGGCCGGTACTCGTTAATAAGGTGATGCATGTGAACAAACAGCAGCTTGAGGTCTTCCAGCTTCTCCTCCCGCTTGACACTTCCAGGGCTTCGGATCAAAATGTCCAGCAGGTCCAGGAAGTTGACCAGGATGGACATGTTGAGTTTCCTTAGCTCCTTCTTGTGGTCGAACTGCTGAGGGTGGAGTCGCTCAATGCCCTGACTCTCCAAGGGGCGGATGATCAGGTCGTCACACTGGAACTGGTTCCCAAACATCATGTAGCTGTCCTTGACCGGAGAGGGCGGTTTGGGCACCAACCCTTTACGGACGTTGTCATCGGTATATTCTTTGATGTACTGCACAGGCGGAAGAGGCAAAGCGCTCACTTGCTGGGGCTCACCCATGGTGACGGGTAAGGATCTGAAACAGAGAATGGCAGGAGGTTGGCGAGGAAGTGCCAGAAGTGCCCTAATACACACTAACCAGAAGGTGGTTTTTCCTACGGTGGGTTTCTGGCTTGGTTTCCTATTCCCAATCATTGATAAGACTTGTTATGAAGTCACTTTGATTTGAAAGAATGCTGCCATCCAATAGGTGGCGCTGTAGAGGAATTTTTCCATCTTTCTTATTTGCATAAATTTCCCAGAGGAGCTTACATGGCCTTCTAAGTCTACTAACTCATCTTTTAGGTGTCCCCACACCCCTTCTGGGTGCTCTCCTTGGCGAGAGAGGATGCCATCCCCTGACCCACTCAACCCCCTAGGTGTCTTCACACACTTTTTGGGTGCTCTCCTTAAGGAGACATGACACCACTTCTGTCCTATGGGGGTGGAATTCTTTCGGCAATCCCTTGTAATAGGTGGGTGCGCCAACCGTACGCCAATCACAGGGTGACCCGATGCTGGGAGCCCAACGAATCACAGGTCATCTCCTATCCACAGGATATGGGGTAGCTTGCTGACTGGTGGGGGTCTCACCGCTGATCCCAAGTGCCATGTTCCCTGCCCTCACTGTACCGCTCCCTGCAGTGAGTAGACTGAAGAGCTCCGGTCGTACAAGCGCGCTGCCACTCCATTCAATGTCAAAGGGACTGCAGGAGATGGCCGAGCGGCAAGCGCTGGGGTATTCCATCAGCCCCACTGAACTGGAGCGGCGGCTATACATGCTCAGCCAGCGACCCGATCATTCCGGTGTCATTTCAGGGGAGGGAGGGGTGGAGCAACCACACAGTGACCTGCAGGAGGGGAGATGATGGGACCCCACTCTTAGGATCGTTGGGGATCTCAGTGGTGAGCCCGCCCTACCGAACAGCAAATTATCCTGTGGATGGGGGTAACTAGCGATTCTGTTAGCGCTTCAATATACACAGATCAGAAGCAGGTGGCTCCGTCCCATGTGTTGTGGCCGGCGCTTGTAACTGCAGCTGCCATTAAGATCCATGAGCTCCACATACAGTTACAAGCGCCGGCCACAACACATGGGACGGAGCCACCTGATCAGCTATTGACGACTTATCCCAAGGATTGGCCATCAACAATGAAGGTCCCAAACCGCCCCTTTAAGCAGCACACAAGAATTCCTAATAAAAAGTATTCAGCATCCCAAGACGCCTTCCTTATATTTCTCCACTGGAAACCATATTTAGCCTTCCCCTTTAATCCTGACACACTCCCTTTAAAAAAAAAGGGGGGGGGGGGTCCCATCTTCTCCATATACAAGAAATGGATACTGGTGGTGCCGGTCATCTAACATGCATAGCCAGCTTTACTCTAAGGGCAGCAGCCTGACACTGAGCACTCATCGTGGTGTAAGTAGTGATAAAGTACAACCAAATGCGCTAAGCTACAGGCTGCACGACTATCAGGTATCACACAACTGGAAGGATAGCGCCACTGAGGACGCACGGTCTGCCCCAGCCCTGATACCGCCCGCTGACAGCCGGTACCTGCCGCTCCACAAGCCACACAGCGCGTCCCTCCGTCCGCACGAGCGCCCCACTCCTCCACACCCCCCGGTGACACCACTTCCGGGATATGACGTCACCTCACCGCCCACATCACTTCCATCAGTCGTAGAGCTCCGCGCTGATTGGCTGGGCGAAAACCACAGCGCGTGTGTTTACTGCGCATGTCAAGACAAAGTATACGGGCTGACGCTAGAGGGCGCTGCTTGTGATGTTTATAACGGTAGTACAAAGGAGTGTGAGTAGGAATATATATATATATACTCAGCTACATCAGTACCACCATATCGTAGTTGGACATTATATACATAGAGGCTCATATATTCTGCCCACATGTGTGAGCTACATGCCTGACGCCATCTTTATGAAGCCCACAGCAAAAGTACCATTTTTAACCCTTAAATGACCAGAAATTTCTCAATTTTTTTTGCATTTTATCTTTCTTGCTTTTAAAGAGCCATCACTCTTATTTTTCCACCCCCAGAGCTGTATGATGGCTGCTTTTTGCAGCATGAGCTACTCGAGCGAGTAGTGCCTTAGCCGAGTATCTCCCCGCTCGTCTCTAAAGATTCGGGGGCTGGCGGGGAGGAACGGAGGGGAGATCTCTCTTTCCCTCTCTCCCCCCCCCCCCCCCCGCTCCCCCCCGCAACTCACCTGTCACCTGCGCCGGCCCCCCGAATCTTTAGAGACGAGCGGGGAGATACTCGGCTAAGGCACTACTCTCTCGAGGAATGTGCCTTAGCGAGTATACTCGCTCATCTCTAATTATAACTAGAGATGAGCGAGCATACTCGCTAAGGACAATTACTCGATCGAGCATTGTTCTTAGTGAGTATCTCCCCGCTCAGGAGCAAAGGTTTGGGTGCCGGCGCAGGTAACAGGTGAGTTGCGGGCAGTGAGCAGGGAGGAGAGAGAGATCTCCCCTCCGTTCCTCCCTGCTCTCCCCCGCCGCTCCCCGCCGGCAGCCAAATCTTTGCTCCCGAACGGGCAGGTACTCGCTAAGGGCAATGCTCGCTCATCTCTAATTATAACGCTTTTAGTAATTTTTGGGGGGAGGGCAGGGAGAGAAAACACATCAATTCTGCCACTTCCTTTTTTTCCCCTAGGGCTTATTCACACCAGTGTATATCGGTCAGGTTTTCACGCTCGGACGATATACGCTGCCCCTCTCTGCAGGGGGAGGAGGCGGGACGAGCAGGGAGCAGTGCACTGAGCTCCCGCCCCCTCTCTGCCCCTCACTACTGTTTGCAGTGGGAGGGACGTGACGGGGTCGGAGCTAAGTTCCGCCCGTCCCACTCCCTCCCATTGCAAACAATGGAGAGGGTGCGGGAGCTCATCCCGCTCCCCCCCCCCCCCCTTGCAGAGAGGGGCAGCGTATATCGGTCGGGCATGAAAACCTGACCGATATACCCCATCTGAATAAGCACTTACAGCGGTAATTATGCCGCAAAAACGACACGAAACATTTTATCTGCAGGCTGGTACGATTACGGCGATACCAAAGTCATTGAGTTTTTTTTTTAGAATTTTCCTCTTTTGCACAATAAAAGCCCCTTTTTCAATTTTTTTTTTTACATCGTTGCTTTGAAAGTCCCATAAATGTTTTATTTTTTTAAGCACAGAGATCTGTGAGGACTTGCTTTTTGTGTGACATTTATGTAGTTTTTATGGTTACCATTTTGGGGGACATAGGATTTTTTTGATTTTGTTGCTTTTTTTGGGAGGCAAAATGAGTTGTTTTTTTTAACATTTTTTACCATGCCGGATAAATAGTATGTTCGATTTATTGTACAGGTCATTATGGATACGATAATACAAAACGCGTTTTTTAATTTATTTTTATACAAACGGGAAAGTCTGCAAGAAGGGTGTTTTATTTTGTTGTTCCCATTTTTTTTACACTATTTTTATGTTTTATGTCCCTGCAGGATTGAACTGTAAAAGGTCTGATCGCTTTCATAATGCATTGCAGTACTTCTGTACTGCAATGTATTGTCGTTCACAATAGCGATCACAGGTCATGGCAGGTCCAGACACAATGGCAACCCATAGTCCCTTTGCGCTAAACATTGATCGCGGCATATAAGGGGTTAAGAGCAGAGTTCCATGTTCTCATCGCTCTCTACTGTCGCAGTGGGCGGACGGTTACCAATCACAGCCGACACCCACTGCAAGATGGCGCCATCCACAGTACATAAGCGTACATCCTGTTGCCTTAATTACCACCCTGCCAGGGCATAAATATGTGTCCTGTGGCGTTAAGGGGTTAATAATACTGTTTCATGTACCGCCCGCCCCCGTCCCGCCTCTCCCCATTGCAAATAGTGCAGAGGGGCGGAGAGGAGGCAGAGAGGGGGCCGGAGCTCAGTTCCTGCTCCTGGCTCTTCCAGCCTCTCCCCCTGCAGAGAGAGACGACGTATATCGGCTCGGCGTGAAAACTGAGCCAATATACGGTGGTCTGAATCCGGCCTCAAAAATAAAATTTTCTTTCTGTGACCCTACTCTGACACCCAAAACAAGTTACCCCGACCCTGCAACTGCAAGAAGTATATCAGGTTCGGAGTTCTTGCGATGGTCGCAGCAAGTTGTGATTTGCGACACAACTGTGTTTACTTATGTTAGGATGCAATGTAGCAAGGCCATAGTGCAATCTTTGGCTGCGGGTCATGTGTCACAGCCAATGTTACCATGTATCCCCAGCCTTAAATGTGATTGTCTGGTTTCAAGATAAAATTTCTCAATCCCCATAATGCATTGGTAGTGTTAAACTACTAATACACTATACCTGCTCTCTGATTGGCAAGTGCTTATAATGTGATCCACACTGGCCAATCAGAGAGCAGTGCACAGTTGGCGTTAGCCAGATAGAAAATTGCAATGGCCATCTTGGATGGCCGGAAATTGGGACCTGCACGGTGTATCAGATGGACAGCAGAGAAGAACTACTGTGTTTACCCGAAAATAAGACTCTGTCTTATTATATTAACTTTTGCCCCAAAAGAGACACAGGGTCTTATTTTGGGGGGATGTCTTATAATACTCACCTAGCAGGCGCCATCCGGGTCCCTCCTGCTGGTCTCCAGCAGGCTTCCATGCAGTCCTTAGCGCCGACAGAGCATCACTTTCTGGTAACAGGGTTTGATTGTTCTGATTGGTTCTCGAGCGCTCTGGCTCAGCCAATCACTGCGCACACTCGATCAACCAATCATAGCCATTCGATGCTTGCTTGAGGCAGGGTTGTAGTAAAGCTAGTGTTTATTTTTGGGGTAGGGTTTATATTTCAATACACACACACCGCCACACACCTAAAAATCAGGGTAGGGCTTATTATTGGGGTAGGTCTTATTTTTGCGGAAGTACGGTAGAGCTGGCAATACACCCTTAAAATATATCTAACCAATTGTACACTGTTTACCTGTCCTCAATGAACTTCACAGAACTTTCCAGCACTAGTCTTTTCACCGTTTTGTCTTTTAGCTCGCCATTAAAGGAAAAAAAGGTAAAGAATTGTTAGAGTTTTTATAACAAGCATTTCAGTAAAAGCAAAACTTTATTATCAGAGTGCAATGCAAATACCCCCCACATATACATTATAGTACCTTAGGCCACTGCTAACCTGTTCTTAAGAAACTTCATAGATAATTCTAGAAGTAATTTGTTCACGGTTTCTTCTTTCAGCTCGCCATAAAAAGAGTCAAGTTAAAGGATTGTTAAATATTAGAGATGAGCGAGTATACTCGCTAAGGGCAATTGCTCGAGCGAGCATTGCTCTTAGCGAGTACCTGCCCGCTCGGGAGCAAAGATTCGGCTGCCGGCGGCGGGCGGGGAGCTGCGGGGGAGAGCGGGGAGGAACGGAGGGGAGATCTCTCTCTCCCTCTCTCCCCCCCGCTGACTGCCGCAACTCCCCTGTCACCCGCGCCGGCAGCCGAACCTTCTCTGACGAGCGGGGAGATACTCGCTAAGGACAATGCTTGATTGAGCTATTGTCCTTAGCGAGTATGCTCGCTCATCTCTATTAAATATACTATGTTACCAAACACAGGGCAATAATACTCCTCCTAACATATAGGCCACTGCTCACCTGTCCTCAAGGAAATTCATAGACACCTCTAACCCTAGTTTTCAGTGTTTTGTCTTTTAGCTCGCCATAAAAGACAAAAGTTAATAGATCGTTAGACCTTAAAAGAGTTTTCTGGGACTTAAGAAAAAGGTTATATGGTCTTAAAATAAAGAAAAATTTAATACTCACCTATCTTGGCGGCGTGCCGTCCAGCACTGCTGCTCCGATGCCCGCTACACGGCACCTGGTAGAAGTGGTGGGTGGTCAGGAGACGTTCATTGAGCATGTGACCACTCAGCCACTCACAGGCTTCAGCGGTGATTCTTCTATGGTGCGGGACTGCAGCTCTAGACAGGGAGCCGCCTGGATAGGTGAGTATTCATTTTTCTAAGGCCACATAACCTTTTTTCATATCCCCCTTATTTATCCACACACAGTACGTCATTAAAATACATATGATGTTGTCAACTAGAGAACAGAATCGGCATCCCCAACCTTTAGTATCCTACGAGCCGCTGCTCACCTTTCCTTAAGGAACTTCATAGACCCTTTTCGAAATAATTCACCGTTTCTTATTTCAACTCGCCATGAAAGAGAAAAGTTAAAAGCACCCTTAGACTTTCATTTCTACACACTACATAAAAAAATATATTCTCTATAGCCATAAAGAGAACAATACACGTACCCTCACTTATATAAGCCTACAAGCCGCTGCTCACCTGTCCTCAAGGAACTTCATAGATGCTTCCACACTAGTCTGTTCACAGTGACCTCTTTTAGAGGAAGGTTAAAGCATTCTTAGACTCTATTTGATCATACACTTTATTCAGATATATACTATGTTATCAATAAGAGAATCAGTATCTCCCATGAGGGTTACGGTCAAGGCATGGAGATCTCTAATCCAAAACTAATTCCACATAGTAGCTCACTAAAACCATCGCTACTAGAGATGAGCGAATGTACTCGTTTAGGGCGATTTCGCACTCGAGCACCGCTTTTTTTGAGTAACTGACTACTCGGGCGAAAAGATTCGGGGGGAGCCGGTGGGGAGCAGAGGGAAGTGGGGGGGAGGAAAGAGAGAGAGCTCCCCCCTGTTCCCCACTGCTATCCCCCGCTCTACCACGCCGCCCCCCAAATCTTTTCGCCCGAGTAGTCAGTTACTCGAAAAAAGCGGTGCTCGAGTGCGAAATCGCCTTAAACTAGTACGTTCGCTCATCTCTAATCGCTACCTATAGAAACCCTGAATCACTTACTCCCTAACATAGCAGTACTCAATTGGAAGTGATTGGGAATAAAAAAGAGTAGAAGATCTTATGTTACCAGAAGGAATGAAATCGTTTGATAGGCTGCAGTCATGCTACCGGGTTTCTGACGGAGACAGGCTCAAATATATTACAATCAGCTCCTTTCTAAGAGACTATCCGATTACTAACAAAATAATTCCTTCAGAGATCATAACTAGGCTCGACACACAGCCAAAACTGACCAGATCAGAAACTAGAAGCTTCTATGATATACTACCAGATAACCAAAACCCAGGCAAAAAAGCCCACATGCCTAACTGGGAAAAAGAATAGGAATTTTCTATGGGAAAATGGTTAGAGGCATCAAATGGTTAGGGGCAATCCACAACGGGGGCAGCCATTCGAGAATCCTAACTCAAGATACAAATGAGATGGTACTTTACCCCTCATCTGATCGCTGAAAGTTTAAAAAAAGGGGGTGGTATATGCTGGAGGGCATGTGGCCAGAGAGGCACGTTGTCACATTTATTCTGGTCATGCCCGAAACTGACAGGATTCTGGGATGGGATCTTCAAAAGGTAAATATCCCCAAATCTCCAAATATGGCTCTCCTGTTAATAGATATAGATAGCCTTACTAAGCCTATTAGATATCTGATAGGACATGCACTCATAATGGCAAAACAACCATAGCAAAAAGATGGACCTCTCCCCGACAATAGAGGAGTTTGAAAACCACAGGGGGGAACATTGCCTATAAGAAAAAAGGCCGGCCATTCGCAGCAATTCATAGCAGAAATACATAGACGTGTGGGAAGGGTGGATGATATCTAAAGAAAAGTGAAATTCAGGAAAAGTAATATGACGGCAAGTTGTTGGTGTGTTATATGTTATAACCGATGTTATGTATGTTTATGGGAACAAAAACAAAAAAGAACATTTCTTAGGAGACTTAAAAGATCATTGATGTAATAAGAGAGATTTTATGGTAGTATCACCAAAAATATAAATCGGTTTTGCTACTTTGTAATATCTATATCACATATTTACATGAAGGTTACAATGAGATGTAAATATTTGATAAATCTCCAATAACATATATATGATAAAAAAACAAATAGGAGAATCATTTTTACCCCCCCCCCCCATTCTTCACATTTACTACATTGTACACCACTGCTCACCTGTCCTTAAATAGCTTCATAGTTGATTCCAGACAGAGTTCACTCAGTGTTTTTTCTTTCAGCTCAATATAAAAAAAAAAATTAAACGATTGTTAGATATACTATGTTACCAAAAGGAGAACAGTCCAACACCCCACATATAGAACTCTACAGGTCACTGCTTACCTGACCTCAAGGAACATCAGACGCTTCCAGAATCAGTTTGCACACCGTTTCTTCATTTAGCTTGCCATAATACAGAAAAGTGAAAGGATTGTTACAGCTTATATCCCCACACACTTCATTAAAGGGGTTGTCCCGCGCCGAAACGTTTTTTTTTTTTTTAACCCCCCCCCCCCCCGTTCGGCGCGAGACAACCCCGATGCAGGGGTTAAAAAAACACACCGGGTAGTACTTACCCGAATCCCGGCGGTCCGGCGTCTTCATACTCACCTGCTGAAGATGGCCGCCGGGATCCTGTCTCTCTGTGGACCGCAGGGCTTCTGTGCGGTCCATTGCCGATTCCAGCCTCCTGATTGGCTGGAATCGGCACGTGACGGGGCGGAGTTACACGGAGCCGGCATTCTGCACGAGCGGCCCCATTGAAGACAGCAGAAGACCCGGACTGCGCAAGCGCGGCTAATTTGGCCATTAGAGGCCGAAAATTAGTCGGCACCATGGAGACGAGGACGCCAGCAACGGAGCAGGTAAGTATAAAACTTTTGATAACTTCTGTATGGCTCATAATTAATGCACAATGTACATTACAAAGTGCATTAATATGGCCATACAGAAGTGTATAGACCCACTTGCTGCCGCGGGACAACCCCTTTAAACTATATACTAAAAAAGTTACTAAAAGGTTACTAAAAAAGTGACAAATACAACACCTCCCACAAATATCACCATATAGGCCACTGCTCACCTGTGCTCGAGGAACTTCATAGACACTTCCAAGACTAGTTTTCGGCATTGCTTATTTTAGCTCAACATAAAAGAGAAAAATTAAGGGATTTTTAGTTCTTACATAGGAACACATCACTAAAATATACACTATGTTACCAGAGAGTGAGCAATACATATACCCCCTCACACATATATTACCCTATAGGACACTGTTCACCTGCCCTCAGAGATCTTCATAGATGCTTCCAGAACCACAAAATTGTTATCATAAGAGAACAATATCCACATCCGCCACATTTACTACCTGATAGACCATTGCTCACCTGTCCTCGAGAAACGTCATACACGGTTCTGGAAGTAGTTTGTTCACAGCTTCTTAATTTACCTCGATATAAGAAAAAAGTTAAAGGACTGTTAGATATATGTTTCCAAAAAGAGAATATTACTACTCCCCCATATAGAATACCCTATGGGCCACTGCTCACCTGAAATCACGGAGCTTCATAGACACTTCCAGAACCAGTTTGTTCACAATTTCTTCTTTTAGCTCGCCATAAAAGAGAGAAATTAAAAGATTCCTATAGCTTTACACCTTGTACTTCATTACCCCTTAATGACGCAGCCCCTTTAAAAAAATCGTAACTCTTTTATTTAGCCATCTACGTCGCTGTATGAGGGCTTGTATTTTTTAATGGTGCTATTTAATGTACTGTATAATGTTCTGAAAAACTTTTAAAACATTCTAGGTGGACTAAAATGAAAAAAACCCCGACATTCCGCCATCTTTCAGTGCGTCCTGTTTCTACAGCGCACAAACTGCAACAAAAATAACATGATAACTTTATTCTATGGGTCGGTACGATTACTACGATACCAAACTTGTATATTTTTTTTTTTACTATACTACTCTTTTTTTGCTTCTGAGACATTTAATTTTTTTCAATTATTTTCTGCCGTCATCTTGTTCGCGCAATAACTTTTTTATTTTTCCATCAATGTAGTTGAGCGAGGGCTCATTTTTTGCGGGATGTCCTGTAGTTTTCGGTAGTACAAATTCGGAATACATATGACTTTTTGATCACTTTTTATTGCATTTTTTTCTGGGAGACAGGGTAACTGAAAAAGGCATTTCTGGCATTATTTTTTTTTCGGATGACGTTCACCGCGTGGGGTAAATAATGCACTAATTTCATAGATTGGAATTTTACGGACGCGGCGATACCAAATATGCATTTTTCTTTTATGATTTTGCTTTATTTTATAGATATTGCAAAAGGGGGGTGATTTAATTAAACTTTCATAACTTTTTTTTTTACAATTAATAAAGCTTTATTGATCTTTTCTTCACTTTTCCAAGACTAGTTTTCAGTGTTTACTCTTTCAGTTCGCCTTAAAATAGAAAAATTAAGGGATTGTTAGTACTTAAATCACTACACACTTCACTAAAATACATTTGGTATCGAAAAGATAAAAATACATATACTCCCCTACACATACATATTACCCTATAGGACACAGCTTAACTGTCCTCAAAGAACTTCATAGACACTTTCGACTAGTTTTTAGTGTTTTGTCTTTTAGCTCGCCATAAAAGCGAAAATAGAAGGATTGTTAGACATTAATAAGACACACCTGCCATTAAAATATATACTATGCTGTCAACAAGAGAACGATATTGACACCTCCCTCAGTTAGTACCCCAAAGGCCGCTGCTCACCTATCGTCAAGGAATTTCATATACACTACATGAATTAGTTTGTACGACTTTTCTTCTTTCGGCTCTCCATAAAGTGAGAAAAGTTAAGGATTGTTAGACTTTAAAATCTACATATTATATTAAAATACATTCTAAGTAGCCATAAAATCAGCAATACATCTACCCATGTATACTACTCTCTCACATAGAATACCGTAAGGGGTACTTCTTACCTGAAATCAAGGAACTTTAGACGCTTCCACAATCAGTTAGTTCAGTTTCTTTATTCAGCTCCATATAAGAAAAAAGTTAAAGGACTGTTAATATATGTTTCCAAAACGAGAATATTACTACTCCTTTACATAGAATACCCTATGGGCCACTGCTTACCTGACCTCAAGGAACTTAAGACGCTTCCACAACCAGTTTGTTCACAGTTTCTTTATTCAGATTGATCTAAGAACAAAGTTAAAGGACTGTTAATACATGTTTTTCAAAACGAGAATATTACTACTCCCCCATATAGAATACCCTATGGACCAATGCTTACCTGACCTCAAGAAACCATACAGACAGTTCCAGGACCAGTTTGTTTAACATTTCTTCATTTAGCTCAATATAAGAAAAAAGTTAAGAGACTGTTAATATATGTTTTCAAAAATAGAGTATTACTACTCCCCCCCATATAGAATACCCTATGGACCAATCCTTACCTGAGCTCAAGAAACATTACAGACACTTTCAGAACCAGTTTGTTCACGATTTCTTCATTGAGCTCGATATAACAAAAAAGTTAAAGGATTGTTAGATGGATGTCTCCAAAAAAAGAGGATAATACTACTTTCTCACATAGAATACCGTATGGGGGACTGCTTACCTGAAATCACGGAAACTCAGACGCTTCCACAACCAGTTCGTTCAGTTTCTTTATTCAGCTCGATATACGAAAAAAGATAAAGTACTGTTAGAGATATGTCTCCAAAAGAGCATATTACTACTCCCTCATATAGAATACCCTATGGGCCACTGCTTACCTGAAATCAAGGAGCTTCATAGACCCTTCCAGAACCAGTTTGTTCACCATTTCTTCATTTACCTCAATATAAGAAAAAAGTTAAAGGACTGTTAGATATACGTTTCCAAAAAGAGAATATTCCTACTCCTCCATATAGAATACCCTATGGGCCACTGCTCACCTTACATCACGGAACTTCATAGACACTTCCAGGTCCAGTTTCTTCACCATTTCTTCATTTACCTCGATATAAGAAAAAAGTTAAAGGACAGTTATATAGATGTCTCCAAAAAGAGGATAATGCTACTCCACCACATAGAATATCCTATGGGCCACTGCTTACCTGAAATCAAGGAACTTCATAGACACTTCCAAAACCAGTTTGTTCACAACTTCTTAATTTACTTCGATATAATAAAAAAGTTAAAGGACTGTTAGTATATGTTTCCAAAAGGAGAATATTACTACTTCCCCATATAGAATACCCTATGGGCCATTGCTTACCTGAAATCAAGGAACTTCATAAACACTTCAAGAAACAGTTTTTTCACCAATTCCTTCATTTAGCTTGATGTAAGAAAAAAGTTAAAGGACTGTTAATATATGTTTCCAAAAGAGAATTTTACTACTCCCCCATATATAATACCCTATGGTACACTGCTCACTTGAAATCAAGGAACTTCGTAGACACTTCCAGGTCCTTTTTGTTCACCATTTCTTCATTTACCTCGATATAAGAAAAAAGTTAAAGGACTGTTAGATGTCACCAAAAAGAAAATATTACTACTCCCTCATATAGAATACGCTATGGGCCACTGCTTCCCTGAAATCAAGGAGCTTCATAGACACTTCCAGGTCCAGTTTGTTCACTATTTCTTCATTTACCTCAATATAAGAGAAAAGTTAAAGGACTGTTAGATATATGTTTCCAATAAGGGAATATTACTATTCCTTTACATAGAATACCCTATGGGCCAATGCTTACCTGAAATTAAGGAACTTCATAGACCCTTCCAGAACCAGTTTGTTCACCCTTTCTTCATTCAGCTAGATATAAGTAGAAAGTTAAAGCACTGTTAATATATGTTTCCAAAAAGAGAATATTACTACTCCCCCATATAGAATACCCTATGGGCCACTGCTTACCTGACCTAAAAGAACTTCATCGACTCTTCCGAAACTATGTGGTTTACCATATCTTCATTCAGCTCGATATAAAAAAAGTTAAAGGACTGTTAGATATATTTTTCCAAAAAGAGAATAATACTACTCTCTCACATAGAATACCGTATGGGGGACTGCTTACCTGAAATCAAGGAACTTCAGTCACTTCAACAACCAGTTAGTTCAGTTTCTTAATTAAGCTCGATGTGGGAAAAAAGTTAAAGGACTGTTAATATAGGTTTCCAAAGGAGAATATTACTACTCCTTTACATAGAATACCCTACGGGCCAATGCTTACCTGAAATCAAGGAACTTCATAGACCCTTCCAGAACCAGTTTGTTCACCCTTTCTTCATTCAGCTAGATATAAGTAGAAAGTTAAAGCACTGTTAATATATGTTTCCAAAAAGAGAATATTACTACTCCCCCATATAGAATACCCTATGGGCCACTGCTTACCTGACCTAAAAGAACTTCATCGACTCTTCCGAAACTATGTGGTTTACCATATCTTCATTCAGCTCGATATAAAAAAAGTTAAAGGACTGTTAGATATATTTTTCCAAAAAGAGAATAATACTACTCTCTCACATAGAATACCGTATGGGGGACTGCTTACCTGAAATCAAGGAACTTCAGTCACTTCAACAACCAGTTAGTTCAGTTTCTTAATTAAGCTCGATGTGGGAAAAAAGTTAAAGGACTGTTAATATAGGTTTCCAAAGGAGAATATTACTACTCCTTTACATAGAATACCCTACGGGCCAATGCTTACCTGAAATCAAGGAACTTCATAGACCCTTCCAGAACCAGTTTGTTCACTCTTTCTTCATTCAGCTTGATATAAGTAGAAAGTTAAAGCACTCTTAATATATGTTTCCATACAGAGAATATTACTACTCCCCTATATAGAATACCCTATGGGCCACTGCTTACCTGACCTAAAAGAACTTCATAGACTCTTCCGAAACCATTTGGTTTACCATATCTTCATTCAGCTCGAGATAAAAAAAAGTTAAAGGACTGTTAGATATATTTTTCCAAAAAGAGAATATTACTACTTCCTCACATAGAATACCCTATGGGTCACTGCTTACCTGAAATGAAGGAGCTTCATAGACACTTGCAGAAACAGTTTATTCACCATTTTTTCATTCGGCAAGATATAAGAAAAAAGTCAAAGCACAGTTAATATTTGTCTCCCCCATATAGAATACCCTATGGGCCACTGCTTACCTGACCTCAAAGAACTTCATGGACTCTTCCAGAACCATGTCGTTCACCATATTTCCATTCAGCTCGATATAAAAAAAGCTAAAGGACTGTTAGATAGATGTCTCCAAAAAGAGAATAATACTACTCCACCACATAGAATACCCTATTGGCCACTGCTTACCTGAAATCAAGGAACTTCATAGACACTTCCACAACCAGTTTGCTCACCATTTCTTCATTGAGCTCGATATGAAAAAAAAGTTAAACTACTGTTAGATATATGTATCCAAAAGGAGAATAATACTACTCTCTCACATAGAATATTGTATCGGGGACTGCTTACCTGAAATCAAGGAACTTCAGACGCTTCAACAATCAGTTAGATCAGTTTCTTAATTAAGCTCGATATAAGAAAAAAGTTAAAGGACTGTTAATATAGGTTTCCAAAGGAGAATATTACTACTCCTTTACATAGAATACCCTATGGGCCAAGGCTTACCTGAAATCAAGGAACTTCATAGACCCTTCCAGAACCAGTTTGTTCACCCTTTCTTCATTCAGCTCGATTTAAGTAGAAAGTTAAAGCACCGTTGAAATATGTTTTCAAAAAGAGAATATTACTACTCCCCTATATAGAATACCCTATGGGCCACTGCTTACCTGACCTAAAAGAACTTCATAGACTCTTCCGAAACTATGTGGTTTACCATATCTTCATTCAGCTCGATATAAAAAAAGTTAAAGGACTGTTAGATATATTTTTCCAAAAAGAGAATAATACTACTCTCTCACATAGAATACCGTATGGGGGACTGCTTACCTGAAATCAAGGAACTTCAGTCGCTTCAACAATCAGTTAGTTCAGTTTCTTAAGTAAGCTCGATATAAGAAAAAAGTTAAAGGACTGTTAATATAGGTTTCCAAAGGAGAATATTACTACTTCTTTACATAGAATACCCTATGGGCCACTGCTTACCTGAAATCAAGGAGTTTCATAGACCCTTCCAGAACCAGTTTGTTCACCCTTTCTTCATTCAGCTAGATATAAGTAGAAAGTTAAAGCACTGCTAATATATGTTTCCAAAAGAAGAATATTACTACTCCCCTATATAGAATACCCTATGGGCCACTGCTTACCTGACCTAAAAGAACTTCATAGACTCTTCCGAAACCATGTGGTTTACCATATCTTCATTCAGCTCGAGATTAAAAAAAGTTAAAGAACTGTTAGATATATGTTTCCAAAAGGAGAACAATACTACTCTCTCACATAGAATACCGTATCGGGGACAGCTTACCTGAAATCAAGGAACTTCAGTTACTTCAACAATCAGTTAGATGAGTTTCTTAATTAAGTTCGATGTGAGAAAAAAGTTAAAGGACTGTTAATATAGGTTTCCAAAGGAGAATATTACTACTCATTTACATAGAACACCCTATGGGCCACTGCTTACCTGAAATCAAGGAACTTCATAGACCCTTCCAGAACCAGTTTGTTCACCCTTTCTTCATTCAGCTAGATATAAGTAGAAAGTTAAAGCACTGTTAATATATGTTTCCAAAAAGAGAATATTACTACTCCCCTATATAGAATACCCTATGGGCCACTGCTTACCTGACCTAAAAGAACTTCATAGACTCTTCCGAAACCATGTGGTTTACCATATCTTCATTCAGCTCGAGATAAAAAAAAGTTAAAGGACTGTTAGATATATTTTTCCAAAAAGTAAATATTACTACTTCCTCACATAGAATACCCTATGGGTCACTGCTTACCTAAAATAAAGGAGCTTCATAGACACTTGCAGAACCAGTTTATTCACCATTTTTTCATTCAGCAAGATATGAGAAAAAAGTCAAAGCACAGTTAATATTTGTCTCCCCCATATAGAATACCCTATGGGCCACTGCTTACCTGACCTCAAAGAACTTCATGGACTCTTCCAGAACCATGTGGTTCACCATATTTCCATTCAGCTCGATATAAAGAAAAAGTTAAAGGATTCTTAGATAGATGTCATCAAAAAGAGGATAATACTACTCCACCACATAGAATACCCTATTGGCCACTGCTTACCTGAAATCAAGGAACTTCATAGACACTTCCACAACCAGTTTGCTCACCATTTCTTCATTGAGCTCGATATAAAAAAAAAGTTAAAGGACTGTTAGATATATGTTTCCAAAAGGAGAATAATACTACTCTCTCACATAGAATACCGTATGGGGGACTGCTTACCTGAAATCAAGGAACTTCAGTTACTTCAACAATCAGTTAGATCAGTTTCTTAATTAAGCTCGATGTGAGAAAAAAGTTAAAGGACTGTTAATATAGGTTTCCAAAGGAGAATATTACTACTCCTTTACATAGAATACCCTATGGGCCACTGCTTACCTGAAATCAAGGAACTTCATAGACCCTTCCAGAACCAGTTGGTT
This sequence comes from Eleutherodactylus coqui, assembly GCF_035609145.1. NCBI lineage: Eukaryota > Metazoa > Chordata > Amphibia > Anura > Eleutherodactylidae > Eleutherodactylus > Eleutherodactylus coqui. The sequence goes on from NC_089838.1 coordinate 22,085,870, forward strand.
CGCTCTTTCTTCATTCAGCTAGATGTAAGTAGAAAGTTAAAGCACTGTTAATACATGTTTCCAAAAGAAGAATATTACTAATCCCCTATATAGAATACCCTATGGGCCACTGCTTACCTGACCTAAAAGAACTTAATAGACTCTTCCGAAACCATGTGGTTTACCATATCTTCATTCAGCTCGATATAAAAAAAGTCAAAGGACTGTTAGATATATTTTTCCAAAAACAGAATATTACTACTTCTGCACATAGAATAGCCTGTGGGTCACTGCTTACCTGAAATGAAGGAGCTTCATAGACACTTGCAGAACCAGTTTATTCACCATTTTTTCATTCGGCAAGATATGAGAAAAATGTCAAAGCACAGTTAATATTTGTCTCCCCCATATAGAATACCCTATGGGCCACTGCTTACCTGATCTACAAAGAACTTCATGGACTATTCCAGAACCATGTGGTTCACCATATTTCCATTCAGCTCGATATAAAAAAAGCTAAAGGACTGTTAGATAGATGTCTCCAAAAAGAGAATAATACTACTCCACCACATAGAATACCCTATTGGCCACTGCTTACCTGAAATCAAGGAACTTCATAGACACTTCCACAACCAGTTTGCTCACCATTTCTTCATTGAGCTCGATATGAAAAAAAAGTTAAACTACTGTTAGATATATGTATCCAAAAGGAGAATAATACTACTCTCTCACATAGAATATTGTATCGGGGACTGCTTACCTGAAATCAAGGAACTTCAGACGCTTCAACAATCAGTTAGATCAGTTTCTTAATTAAGCTCGATGTGAGAAAAAAGTTAAAGGACTGTTAATATAGGTTTCCAAAGGAGAATATTACTACTCCTTTACATAGAATACCCTATGGGCCAATGCTTACCTGAAATCAAGGAACTTCATAGACCCTTCCAGAACCAGTTTGTTCGCTCTTTCTTCATTCAGCTAGATATAAGTAGAAAGTTAAAGCACTGTTAATACATGTTTCCAAAAGAAGAATATTACTAATCCCCTATATAGAATACCCTATGGGCCACTGCTTACCTGACCTAAAAGAACTTCATAGACTCTTCCGAAACCATGTGGTTTACCATATCTTCATTCAGCTCGATATAAAAAAAGTTAAAGGACTGTTAGATATATTTTTCCAAAAAGAGAATATTACTACTTCCTCACATAGAATACCCTGTGGGTCACTGCTTACCTAAAATAAAGGAGCTTCATAGACACTTGCAGAACCAGTTTATTCACCATTTCTTCATTCGGCAAAATATAAGAAAAAAGTCAAAGCACAGTTAATATTTGTCTCCCACATATAGAATACCCTATGGGCCACTGCTTACCTGACCTTAAAGAACTTCATAGACTCTACCAGAACCATGTGGTTCACCATATTTCCATTCAGCTCGATATAAAAAAAAGTTAAAGGACTGTAATATAGATGTCTCCAAAAAGAGGATAATACTACTCCACCACATAGAATACCCTATTGGCCACTGCTTACCTGAAATCAAGGAACTTCATAGACACTTCCACAACCAGTTTGCTCACCATTTCTTCATTGAGCTCGATATAAAAAAAAGGTAAAGTACTGTTAGATATATATATCCAAAAGGAGAATAATACTACTCTCTCACATAGAATACCGTATCGGGGACTGCTTACCTGAAATCAAGGAACTTCAGTCACTTCAACAACCAGTTAGATCAGTTTCTTAATTAAGCTCGATGTGAGAAAAAAGTTAAAGGACTGTTAATATAGGTTTCCAAGGGAGAATATTACTACTCATTTACATAGAACACCCTATGGGCCAATGCTTACCTGAAATCAAGGAACTTCATAGACCCTTCCAGAACCAGTTTGTTCACCTTTTCTTCATTCAGCTAGATATAAGTAGAAAGTTAAAGCACTGTAATATATGTTTCCAAAAAGAGAATATTACTACTCCCCTATATAGAATACCCTATGGGCCACTGCTTACCTAACCTAAAAGAATTTCATAGACTCTTCCGAAACCATGTGGTTTACCATATCTTCATTCAGCTCGATAGAAAAAAAAGTTCAAGGACAGTTAGATATATTTTTCCAAAAAGAGAATATTACTAGTTCTGCACATAGAATACCCTGTGGATCACTGCTTACCTGAAATGATGGAGCTTCATAGACACTTGCAGAACCAGTTTATTCACCATTTTTTCATTCAGCAAGATATGAGAAAAAAGTCAAAGCACAGTTAATATTTGTCTCCCCCATATAGAATACCCTATGGGCCACTGCTTACCTGACCTCAAAGAACTTCATGGACTCTTCCAGAACCATGTGGTTCACCATATTTCCATTCAGCTCGATATAAAGAAAAAGTTAAAGGATTCTTAGATAGATGTCATCAAAAAGAGGATAATACTACTCCACCACATAGAATACCCTATTGGCCACTGCTTACCTGAAATCAAGGAACTTCATAGACACTTCCACAACCAGTTTGTTCACCATTTCTTCATTGAGCTCGATATGAAAAAAAAGTTAAAGTACTGTTAGATATATGTATCCAAAAGGAGAATAATACTACTCTCTCGCATAGAATACCGTATGGGGGACTGCTTACCTGAAATCAAGGAACTCCAGTCACTTCAACAACCAGTTAGATCAGTTTCTTAAATAAGCTCGATATGAAAAAAAAGTTAAAGGACTGTTAATATAGGTTTCCAAAGGAGAATATTACTACTCCTTTACATAGAATACCCTATGGGCCAATGGTTACCTGAAATCAAGGAACTTCATAGACCCTTCCAGAACCAGTTTGTTCGCTCTTTCTTCATTCAGCTAGATATAAGTAGAAAGTTAAAGCACTGTTAATATATGTTTCCATGAAGAGAATATTACTACTCCCCTATATAGAATACCCTATGGGCCACTGCTTACCTGACCTAAAAGAACTTCATAGACTCTTCCGAAACCATGTGGTTTACCATATCTTCATTCAGCTCGATATAAAAAAAGTTAAAGGACTGTTAGATATATTTTTCCAAAAAGAGAATATTACTACTTCCTCACAAAGAATACCCTATAGGCCACTGCTTACCTGAAATGAAGGAGCTTCATAGACACTTGCAGAACCAGTTTATTCACCATTTTTTCATTCGGCAAGATATAAGAAAAAAGTCAAAGCACAGTTAATATTTGTCTCCCCCATATAGAATACAGTATGAGCCACTGCTTACCTGACCTCAAAGAACTTCATAGAATCTTCCAGAACCATGTGTTTCACCATATTTCCATTCAGCCCGATATAAAAAAAAGTTAAAGGACTGTAATATAGATGTCTTCAAAAAGAGGATAATACTACTCCACCACATAGAATACCCTATTGGCCACTGCTTACCTGAAATCAAGGAACTTCATAGACCCTTCCAGAACCAGTTTGTTCACCTTTTCTTCATTCAGCTAGATATAAGTAGAAAGTTAAAGCACTGTAATATATGTTTCCAAAAAGAGAATATTACTACTCCCCTATATAGAATACCCTATGGGCCACTGCTTACCTAACCTAAAAGAATTTCATAGACTCTTCCGAAACCATGTGGTTTACCATATCTTCATTCAGCTCGATAGAAAAAAAAGTTCAAGGACAGTTAGATATATTTTTCCAAAAAGAGAATATTACTAGTTCTGCACATAGAATACCCTGTGGATCACTGCTTACCTGAAATGATGGAGCTTCATAGACACTTGCAGAACCAGTTTATTCACCATTTTTTCATTCAGCAAGATATGAGAAAAAAGTCAAAGCACAGTTAATATTTGTCTCCCCCATATAGAATACCCTATGGGCCACTGCTTACCTGACCTCAAAGAACTTCATGGACTCTTCCAGAACCATGTGGTTCACCATATTTCCATTCAGCTCGATATAAAGAAAAAGTTAAAGGATTCTTAGATAGATGTCATCAAAAAGAGGATAATACTACTCCACCACATAGAATACCCTATTGGCCACTGCTTACCTGAAATCAAGGAACTTCATAGACACTTCCACAACCAGTTTGTTCACCATTTCTTCATTGAGCTCGATATGAAAAAAAAGTTAAAGTACTGTTAGATATATGTATCCAAAAGGAGAATAATACTACTCTCTCGCATAGAATACCGTATGGGGGACTGCTTACCTGAAATCAAGGAACTCCAGTCACTTCAACAACCAGTTAGATCAGTTTCTTAAATAAGCTCGATATGAAAAAAAAGTTAAAGGACTGTTAATATAGGTTTCCAAAGGAGAATATTACTACTCCTTTACATAGAATACCCTATGGGCCAATGGTTACCTGAAATCAAGGAACTTCATAGACCCTTCCAGAACCAGTTTGTTCGCTCTTTCTTCATTCAGCTAGATATAAGTAGAAAGTTAAAGCACTGTTAATATATGTTTCCATGAAGAGAATATTACTACTCCCCTATATAGAATACCCTATGGGCCACTGCTTACCTGACCTAAAAGAACTTCATAGACTCTTCCGAAACCATGTGGTTTACCATATCTTCATTCAGCTCGATATAAAAAAAGTTAAAGGACTGTTAGATATATTTTTCCAAAAAGAGAATATTACTACTTCCTCACAAAGAATACCCTATAGGCCACTGCTTACCTGAAATGAAGGAGCTTCATAGACACTTGCAGAACCAGTTTATTCACCATTTTTTCATTCGGCAAGATATAAGAAAAAAGTCAAAGCACAGTTAATATTTGTCTCCCCCATATAGAATACAGTATGAGCCACTGCTTACCTGACCTCAAAGAACTTCATAGAATCTTCCAGAACCATGTGTTTCACCATATTTCCATTCAGCCCGATATAAAAAAAAGTTAAAGGACTGTAATATAGATGTCTTCAAAAAGAGGATAATACTACTCCACCACATAGAATACCCTATTGGCCACTGCTTACCTGAAATCAAGGAACTTCATAGACCCTTCCAGAACCAGTTTGTTCACCTTTTCTTCATTCAGCTAGATATAAGTAGAAAGTTAAAGCACTGTAATATATGTTTCCAAAAAGAGAATATTACTACTCCCCTATATAGAATACCCTATGGGCCACTGCTTACCTGACCTAAAAGAACTTCATAGACTCTTCCGAAACCATGTGGTTTACCATATCTTCATTCAGCTCGATATAAAAAAAGTTAAAGGACTGTTAGATATATTTTTGCAAAAAGAGAATATTACTACTTCCTCACATAGAATACCCTGTGGGTCACTGCTTACCTGAAATCAAGGAACTTCATAGACACTTCCACAACCAGTTTACTCACCATTTCTTTATTGAGCTTGATATAAAAAAAAAGTTAAACTACTGTTAGATATATGTATCCAAAAGGAGAATAATACTACTCTCTCAGGGCTCAGTCACACGGGCGTTTATTGCCGCGATTTGCGCATGCGCATGCGTCCGGCGATTTTTTAAAACCATTGCTTTGCAATGGTATCGGACACATGAGCGCTTTTTATGCGCTCGTCCGATAAATTAGAGAACAGAAATCGCAGATCGCACCTATCTGCGATCTGCGATTCCTGTTCTCTTCTCTATATGCGCTCAATGGGGCCGGCGGCAGCAGCGCCGACCCCAATGAGAACATATAGAAGACAAATCATTCTTCTCTGCCACAGCTGGAACAGCTGTGGCAGAGAAGAACGATGTTTGCCCATTGAATTCAATGGAGCGGCAATACAGCCGCTCCATTGAAAGCAATGGGCTGCCGGCGTGCGCGGGGTTAATTGTCGGGAAGGGGTTAAATATATAACCCCTTTCCTGCAATGCATCCTGAAAAGTGAAAAAATTAAAAAAAAGGATGTACTCACCTGCTCCCGGCAGCCTGAGATCCCCGCGGCGGTCCTGCAGTGGGTGTGAAGGGGGTGTGACTCAGGCTTGCCCCTGATTGGCTCAGCCTGAGCCAATCAGAGGCTGATCTCAGTCACACCCATTCATGAATTCATGAATGGGTGTGACTCAGACTTGCTTCTGATTGGCTCAGCGCTGAGCCAATCAGGGGCAAGCCTGAGTCACACCCCCTTCACACCCACTGCAGGCTGGCCGCCGGGATCTCCAGCTGCCGGGAGCAGGTAAGTACATACATTTTTTTTATTTTTTCACTTTTCAGGATGCATTGCAGGAAAGGGGTTATATATTTAACCCCTTCCCGACAATTCATCCCACACTCGCCCGCAGCGCTTGCATTCAATGGAGCCGCTGTATTGCCGTCTCCATTGAATGCAATGCGCTGGACAGCTCCGGCCCGTTTCTAATGAAACGCGGCTAGGAGCAGATTTTCGGGCGATTTTTGGGCCGATTTTTGGGCGCCGGTCACGCGATTTGCGCATGCGCATCCGTCATGCGATGCGCAAATCGCGTGAAAAAACGCCCGTGTGACTAAGGCCTTACATAGAATATTGTATCGGGGACTGCTTACCTGAAATCAAGGAACTTCAGACGCTTCAACAATCAGTTAGATCAGTTTCTTAATTAAGCTCGATATAAGAAAAAAGTTAAAGGACTGTTAATATAGGTTTCCAAAGGAGAATATTACTACTCCTTTACATAGAATACCCTATGGGCCAAGGCTTACCTGAAATCAAGGAACTTCATAGACCCTTCCAGAACCAGTTTGTTCACTCTTTCTTCATTCAGCTCGATTTAAGTAGAAAGTTAAAGCACCGTTGAAATATGTTTTCAAAAAGAGAATATTACTACTTCCCTATATAGAATACCCTATGGGCCACTGCTTACCTGACCTAAAAGAACTTCATAGACTCTTCCGAAACTATGTGGTTTACCATATCTTCATTCAGCTCGATATAAAAAAAGTTAAAGGACTGTTAGATATATTTTTCCAAAAAGAGAATAATACTACTCTCTCACATAGAATACCGTATGGGGGACTGCTTACCTGAAATCAAGGAACTTCAGTCGCTTCAACAACCAGTTAGTTCAGTTTCTTAAGTAAGCTCGATATAAGAAAAAAGTTAAAGGACTGTTAATATAGGTTTCCAAAGGAGAATATTACTACTTCTTTACATAGAATACCCTATGGGCCACTGCTTACCTGAAATCAAGGAGTTTCATAGACCCTTCCAGAACCAGTTTGTTCACCCATTCTTCATTCAGCTAGATATAAGTAGAAAGTTAAAGCACTGCTAATATATGTTTCCAAAAGAAGAATATTACTACTCCCCTATATAGAATACCCTATGGGCCACTGCTTACCTGACCTAAAAAAACTTCATAGACTCTTCCGAAACCATGTGGTTTACCATATCTTCATTCAGCTCGAGATTAAAAAAAGTTAAAGGACTGTTAGATATATGTTTCCAAAAGGAGAACAATACTACTCTCTCACATAGAATACCGTATCGGGGACAGCTTACCTGAAATCAAGGAACTTCAGTTACTTCAACAATCAGTTAGATCAGTTTCTTAATTAAGTTCGATGTGAGAAAAAAGTTAAAGGACTGTTAATATAGGTTTCCAAAGGAGAATATTACTACTCATTTACATAGAACACCCTATGGGCCAATGCTTACCTGAAATCAAGGAACTTCATAGACCCTTCCAGAACCAGTTTGTTCACCCTTTCTTCATTCAGCTAGATATAAGTAGAAAGTTAAAGCACTGTTAATATATGTTTCCAAAAAGAGAATATTACTACTCCCCTATATAGAATACCCTATGGGCCACTGCTTACCTGACCTAAAAGAACTTCATAGACTCTTCCGAAACCATGTGGTTTACCATATCTTCATTCAGCTCGAGATAAAAAAAAGTTAAAGGACTGTTAGATATATTTTTCCAAAAAGTAAATATTACTACTTCCTCACATAGAATACCCTATGGGTCACTGCTTACCTAAAATAAAGGAGCTTCATAGACACTTGCAGAACCAGTTTATTCACCATTTTTTCATTCAGCAAGATATGAGAAAAAAGTCAAAGCACAGTTAATATTTGTCTCCCCCATATAGAATACCCTATGGGCCACTGCTTACCTGACCTCAAAGAACTTCATGGACTCTTCCAGAACCATGTGGTTCACCATATTTCCATTCAGCTCGATATAAAGAAAAAGTTAAAGGATTCTTAGATAGATATCATCAAAAAGAGGATAATACTACTCCACCACATAGAATACCCTATTGGCCACTGCTTACCTGAAATCAAGGAACTTCATAGACACTTCCACAACCAGTTTGCTCACCATTTCTTCATTGAGCTCGATATAAAAAAAAAGTTAAAGTACTGTTAGATATATGTTTCCAAAAGGAGAATAATACTACTCTCTCACATAGAATACCGTATGGGGGACTGCTTACCTGAAATCAAGGAACTTCAGTTACTTCAACAATCAGTTAGATCAGTTTCTTAATTAAGCTCGATGTGAGAAAAAAGTTAAAGGACTGTTAATATAGGTTTCCAAAGGAGAATATTACTACTCCTTTACATAGAATACCCTATGGGCCAATGCTTACCTGAAATCAAGGAACTTCATAGACCCTTCCAGAACCAGTTTGTTCGCTCTTTCTTCATTCAGCTAGATATAAGTAGAAAGTTAAAGCACTGTTAATACATGTTTCCAAAAGAAGAATATTACTAATCCCCTATATAGAATACCCTATGGGCCACTGCTTACCTGACCTAAAAGAACTTCATAGACTCTTCCGAAACCATGTGGTTTACCATATCTTCATTCAGCTCGATATAAAAAAAGTTAAAGGACTGTTAGATATATTTTTCCAAAAAGACAATATTACTACTTCCTCACATAGAATACCCTGTGGGTCACTGCTTACCTAAAATAAAGGAGCTTCATAGACACTTGCAGAACCAGTTTATTCACCATTTCTTCATTCGGCAAAATATAAGAAAAAAGTCAAAGCACAGTTAATATTTGTCTCCCACATATAGAATACCCTATGGGCCACTGCTTACCTGACCTTAAAGAACTTCATAGACTCTACCAGAACCATGTGGTTCACCATATTTCCATTCAGCTCGATATAAAAAAAAGTTAAAGGACTGTAATATAGATGTCTCCAAAAAGAGGATAATACTACTCCACCACATAGAATACCCTATTGGCCACTGCTTACCTGAAATCAAGGAACTTCATAGACACTTCCACAACCAGTTTGCTCACCATTTCTTCATTGAGCTCGATATAAAAAAAAGGTAAAGTACTGTTAGATATATATATCCAAAAGGAGAATAATACTACTCTCTCACATAGAATACCGTATCGGGGACTGCTTACCTGAAATCAAGGAACTTCAGTCACTTCAACAACCAGTTAGATCAGTTTCTTAATTAAGCTCGATGTGAGAAAAAAGTTAAAGGACTGTTAATATAGGTTTCCAAGGGAGAATATTACTACTCATTTACATAGAACACCCTATGGGCCAATGCTTACCTGAAATCAAGGAACTTCATAGACCCTTCCAGAACCAGTTTGTTCACCTTTTCTTCATTCAGCTAGATATAAGTAGAAAGTTAAAGCACTGTAATATATGTTTCCAAAAAGAGAATATTACTACTCCCCTATATAGAATACCCTATGGGCCACTGCTTACCTAACCTAAAAGAATTTCATAGACTCTTCCGAAACCATGTGGTTTACCATATCTTCATTCAGCTCGATAGAAAAAAAAGTTCAAGGACAGTTAGATATATTTTTCCAAAAAGAGAATATTACTAGTTCTGCACATAGAATACCCTGTGGATCACTGCTTACCTGAAATGATGGAGCTTCATAGACACTTGCAGAACCAGTTTATTCACCATTTTTTCATTCAGCAAGATATGAGAAAAAAGTCAAAGCACAGTTAATATTTGTCTCCCCCATATAGAATACCCTATGGGCCACTGCTTACCTGACCTCAAAGAACTTCATGGACTCTTCCAGAACCATGTGGTTCACCATATTTCCATTCAGCTCGATATAAAGAAAAAGTTAAAGGATTCTTAGATAGATGTCATCAAAAAGAGGATAATACTACTCCACCACATAGAATACCCTATTGGCCACTGCTTACCTGAAATCAAGGAACTTCATAGACACTTCCACAACCAGTTTGTTCACCATTTCTTCATTGAGCTCGATATGAAAAAAAAGTTAAAGTACTGTTAGATATATGTTTCCAAAAGGAGAATAATACTACTCTCTCGCATAGAATACCGTATGGGGGACTGCTTACCTGAAATCAAGGAACTTCAGTCACTTCAACAACCAGTTAGATCAGTTTCTTAAATAAGCTCGATATGAAAAAAAAGTTAAAGGACTGTTAATATAGGTTTCCAAAGGAGAATATTACTACTCCTTTACATAGAATACCCTATGGGCCAATGCTTACCTGAAATCAAGGAACTTCATAGACCCTTCCAGAACCAGTTTGTTCGCTCTTTCTTCATTCAGCTAGATATAAGTAGAAAGTTAAAGCACTGTTAATATATGTTTCCATGAAGAGAATATTACTACTCCCCTATATAGAATACCCTATGGGCCACTGCTTACCTGACCTAAAAGAACTTCATAGACTCTTCCGAAACCATGTGGTTTACCATATCTTCATTCAGCTCGATATAAAAAAAGTTAAAGGACTGTTAGATATATTTTTCCAAAAAGAGAATATTACTACTTCCTCACAAGAATACCCTATAGGCCACTGCTTACCTGAAATGAAGGAGCTTCATAGACACTTGCAGAACCAGTTTATTCACCATTTTTTCATTCGGCAAGATATAAGAAAAAAGTCAAAGCACAGTTAATATTTGTCTCCCCCATATAGAATACAGTATGAGCCACTGCTTACCTGACCTCAAAGAACTTCATAGAATCTTCCAGAACCATGTGTTTCACCATATTTCCATTCAGCCCGATATAAAAAAAAGTTAAAGGACTGTAATATAGATGTCTTCAAAAAGAGGATAATACTACTCCACCACATAGAATACCCTATTGGCCACTGCTTACCTGAAATCAAGGAACTTCATAGACCCTTCCAGAACCAGTTTGTTCACCTTTTCTTCATTCAGCTAGATATAAGTAGAAAGTTAAAGCACTGTAATATATGTTTCCAAAAAGAGAATATTACTACTCCCCTATATAGAATACCCTATGGGCCACTGCTTACCTGACCTAAAAGAACTTCATAGACTCTTCCGAAACCATGTGGTTTACCATATCTTCATTCAGCTCGATATAAAAAAAGTTAAAGGACTGTTAGATATATTTTTGCAAAAAGAGAATATTACTACTTCCTCACATAGAATACCCTGTGGGTCACTGCTTACCTGAAATCAAGGAACTTCATAGACACTTCCACAACCAGTTTACTCACCATTTCTTTATTGAGCTTGATATAAAAAAAAAGTTAAACTACTGTTAGATATATGTATCCAAAAGGAGAATAATACTACTCTCTCAGGGCTCAGTCACACGGGCGTTTATTGCCGCGATTTGCGCATGCGCATGCGTCCGGCGATTTTTTAAAACCATTGCTTTGCAATGGTATCGGACACATGAGCGCTTTTTATGCGCTCGTCCGATAAATTAGAGAACAGAAATCGCAGATCGCACCTATCTGCGATCTGCGATTCCTGTTCTCTTCTCTATATGCGCTCAATGGGGCCGGCGGCAGCAGCGCCGACCCCAATGAGAACATATAGAAGACAAATCATTCTTCTCTGCCACAGCTGGAACAGCTGTGGCAGAGAAGAACGATGTTTGCCCATTGAATTCAATGGAGCGGCAATACAGCCGCTCCATTGAAAGCAATGGGCTGCCGGCGTGCGCGGGGTTAATTGTCAGGAAGGGGTTAAATATATAACCCCTTTCCTGCAATGCATCCTGAAAAGTGAAAAAATAAAAAAAAAGGATGTACTCACCTGCTCCCGGCAGCCTGAGATCCCCGCGGCGGTCCTGCAGTGGGTGTGAAGGGGGTGTGACTCAGGCTTGCCCCTGATTGGCTCAGCCTGAGCCAATCAGAGGCTGATCTCAGTCACACCCATTCATGAATTCATGAATGGGTGTGACTGAGACTTGCTTCTGATTGGCTCAGCGCTGAGCCAATCAGGGGCAAGCCTGAGTCACACCCCCTTCACACCCACTGCAGGCTGGCCGCCGGGATCTCCAGCTGCCGGGAGCAGGTAAGTACATACATTTTTTTTATTTTTTCACTTTTCAGGATGCATTGCAGGAAAGGGGTTATATATTTAACCCCTTCCCGACAATTCATCCCACACTCGCCCGCAGCGCTTGCATTCAATGGAGCCGCTGTATTGCCGTCTCCATTGAATGCAATGCGCTGGACAGCTCCGGCCTGTTTCTAATGAAACACGGCTAGGAGCAGATTTTCGGGCGATTTTTGGGCCGATTTTTGGGCGCCGGTCACGCGATTTGCGCATGCGCATCCGTCATGCGATGCGCAAATCGCGTGAAAAAACGCCCGTGTGACTAAGGCCTTACATAGAATATTGTATCGGGGACTGCTTACCTGAAATCAAGGAACTTCAGACGCTTCAACAATCAGTTAGATCAGTTTCTTAATTAAGCTCGATGTGAGAAAAAAGTTAAAGGACTGTTAATATACTGTAGGTTTCCAAAGGAGAATATTACTACTCCTTTACATAGAATACCCTATGGGCCAATGCTTACCTGAAATCAAGGAACTTCATAGACCCTTTCAGAACCAGTTTGTTCACCCTTTCTTCATTCAGCTCGATTTAAGTAGAAAGTTAAAGCACCGTTAATATATGTTTCCAAAAAGAGAATATTACTACTCCCCTATATAGAATACCCTATGGGCCACTGCTTACCTGACCTAAAAGAACTTCATAGACTCTTCCGAAACCATGTGGTTTACCATATCTTCATTCAGCTCGAGATTAAAAAAAGTTAAAGGACTGTTAGATATATGTTTCCAAAAGGAGAACAATACTACTCTCTCACATAGAATACCGTATCGGGGACTGCTTACCTGAAATCAAGGAACTTCAGTTACTTCAACAATCAGTTAGATCAGTTTCTTAATTAAAGGGGTTGTCCCGAGGCAGCAAGTGGGTCTATACACTTCTGTATGGCCATAATAATGCACTTTGTAATGTACATTGTGCATTAATTATGAGCCATACAGAAGTTATAAAAAGTTTTTTACTTACCTGCTCCGTTGCTAGCGTCCTCGTTCCCATGGAGCCGACTAATTTTTGGCCTCCGATGGCCAAATTAGCCGCGCTTGCGCAGTCCGGGTCTTCAGCAGTCTTCTATGGAGCCGCTCGTGCCAGAGAGCGGCTCCGTGTAGCTCCGCCCCGTCACGTGCCGATTCCAGCCAATCAGGAGGCTGGAATCGGCAGTGGACCGCACAGAAGAGCTGCGGTCCACGAAGACGGAGGATCCCGGCGGCCATCTTCAGCGGTAAGTATTGAAGTCACCGGACCGCCGGGATTCAGGTAAGCGCTGTGCGGGTGGTTTTTTTAACCCCTGCATCGGGGTTGTCTCGCGCCGAACGGGGGGGGGGGTTTAAAAAAAAAAAAACCCGTTTCGGCGCGGGACATCTCCTTTAAGTTCGATGTGAGAAAAAAGTTAAAGGACTGTTAATATAGGTTTCCAAAGGAGAATATTACTACTCATTTACATAGAACACCCTATGGGCCAATGCTTACCTGAAATCAAGGAACTTCATAGACCCTTCCAGAACCAGTTTGTTCACCCTTTCTTCATTCAGCTAGATATAAGTAGAAAGTTAAAGCACTGTTAATATATGTTTCCAAAAAGAGAATATTACTACTCCCCTATATAGAATACCCTATGGGCCACTACTTACCTGACCTAAAAGAACTTCATAGACTCTTCCGAAACCATGTAGTTTACCATATCTTCATTCAGCTCGAGATTAAAACAAGTTAAAGGACTGTTAGATATATGTTTCCAAAAGGAGAATAATACTACTCTCTCACATAGAATACCGTATCGGGGACTGCTTACCTGAAATCAAGGAACTTCAGTTACTTCAACAATCAGTTAGATCAGTTTCTTAATTAAGTTCGATGTGAGAAAAAAGTGAAAGGACTGTTAATATAGGTTTCCAAAGGAGAATATTACTATTCCTTTACGTAGAATACCCTATAGGCCACTGCTTACCTGAAATCAAGGAACTTCAGAGACCCTTCCAGAACCAGTTTGTTCACCCTTTCTTCATTCAGCTAGATATAAGTAGAAAGTTAAAGCACTGTAATATATGTTTCCAAAAAGAGAATATTACTACTCCCCTATATAGAATACCCTATGAGCCACTGCTTACCTGACCTAAAAGAACTTCATAGACTCTTCCGAAACCATGTGGTTTACCATATCTTAATTCAGCTCGAGATAAAAAAAAGTTAAAGGACTGTTAGATATATTTTTCCAAAAAGAAAATATTACTACTTCCTCACATAGAATACCCTGTGGGTCACTGCTTACCTAAAATAAAGGAGCTTCATAGACACTTGCAGAACCAGTTTATTCACCATTTTTTCATTCAGCAAGATATGAGAAAAAAGTCAAAGCACAGTTATTATTTGTCTCCCCCATATAGAATACCCTATGGGCCACTGCTTACCTGACCTCAAAGAACTTCATGGACTCTTCCAGAACCATGTGGTTCACCATATTTCCATTCAGCTCGATATAAAGAAAAAGTTAAAGGATTCTTAGATAGATGTCATCAAAAAGAGGATAATACTACTCCACCACATAGAATACCCTATTGGCCACTGCTTACCTGAAATCAAGGAACTTCATAGACACTTCCACAACCAGTTTGCTCACCATTTCTTCATTGAGCTCGATATAAAAAAAAAGTTAAACTACTGTTAGATATATGTATCCAAAAGGAGAATAATACTACTCTCTCACATAGAATACCGTATGGGGGACTGCTTACCTGAAATCAAGGAACTTCAGTCACTTCAACAACCAGTTAGATCAGTTTCTTAATTAACCTCGATATAAGAAAAAAGTTAAAGGACTGTTAATATAGGTTTCCAAAGGAGAATATTACTACTCCTTTACATGGAATACCCTATGGGCCAATGCTTACCTGAAATCAAGGAACTTCATAGACCCTTCCAGAACCAGTTTGTTCACTCTTTCTTCATTCAGCTAGATATAAGTAGAAAGTTAAAGCACTGTTAATATATGTTTTCATAAAGAGAATATTACTAATCCCCTATATAGAATACCCTATCGGCCACTGCTTACCTGACCTAAAAGAACTTCATAGACTCTTCCGAAACCATGTGGTTTACCATATCTTCATTCAGCTCGATATAAAAAAAGTTAAAGGACTGTTAGATATACTTTTCCAAAAAGAGAATATTACTACTTCCTCACATAGAATACCCTGTGGGTCACTGCTTACCTAAAATAAAGGAGCTTCATAGACACTTGCAGAACCAGTTTATTCACCATTTCTTCATTCGGCAAGATATGAGAAAAAAGTCAAAGCACAGTTAATATTTGTCTCCCACATATAGAATACCCTATGGGCCACTGCTTACCTGACCTTAAAGAACTTCATAGACTCTACCAGAACCATGTGGTTCACCATATTTCCATTCAGCTCGATATAAAAAAAAGTTAAAGGACTGTAATATAGATGTCTCCAAAAAGAGGATAATACTACTCCACCACATAGAATACTCTATTGGCCACTGCTTACCTGAAATCAAGGAACTTCATAGACACTTCCACAACCAGTTTACTCACCATTTCTTTATTGAGCTTGATATAAAAAAAAGTTAAACTACTGTTAGATATATGTATCCAAAAGAAGAATAATACTACTCTCTCACATAGAATATTGTATCGGGGACTGCTTACCTGAAATCAAGGAACTTCAGACGCTTCAACAATCAGTTAGATCAGTTTCTTAATTAAGCTCGATGTGAGAAAAAAGTTAAAGGACTGTTAATATACTGTAGGTTTCCAAAGGAGAATATTACTACTCCTTTACATAGAATACCCTATGGGCCACTGCTTACCTGAAATCAAGGAACTTCATAGACCCTTTCAGAACCAGTTTGTTCACCTTTTCTTCATTCAGCTAGATATAAGTAGAAAGTTAAAGCACTGTAATATATGTTTCCAAAAAGAGAATATTACTACTCCCCTATATAGAATACCCTATGGGCCATGGCTTACCTAACCTAAAAGAACTTCATAGACTCTTCCGAAACCATGTGGTTTACCATATCTTCATTCAGCTCGATAGAAAAAAAAGTTAAAGGACTGTTAGATATATTTTTCCAAAAACAGAATATTACTACTTCTGCACATAGAATAGCCTGTGGGTCACTGCTTACCTGAAATGAAGGAGCTTCATAGACACTTGCAGAACCAGTTTATTCACCATTTTTTCATTCGGCAAGATATGAGAAAAATGTCAAAGCACAGTTAATATTTGTCTCCCCCATATAGTATACCCTATGGGCCACTGCTTACCTGACCTCAAAGAACTTCATGGACTCTTCCAGAACCATGTGGTTCACCATATTTCCATTCAGCTCGATATAAAAAAAAAGCTAAAGGACTGTTAGATAGATGTCTCCAAAAAGAGAATAATACTACTCCACCACATAGAATACCCTATTGGCCACTGCTTACCTGAAATCAAGGAACTTCATAGACACTTCCACAACCAGTTTACTCACCATTTCTTCATTGAGCTCGATATGAAAAAAAAGTTAAACTACTGTTAGATATATGTATCCAAAAGGAGAATAATACTACTCTCTCACATAGAATATTGTATCGGGGACTGCTTACCTGAAATCAAGGAACTTCAGACGCTTCAACAATCAGTTAGATCAGTTTCTTAATTAAGCTCGATATAAGAAAAAAGTTAAAGGACTGTTAATATAGGTTTCCAAAGGAGAATATTACTACTCCTTTACATAGAATACCCTATGGGCCAAGGCTTACCTGAAATCAAGGAACTTCATAGACCCTTCCAGAACCAGTTTGTTCACTCTTTCTTCATTCAGCTCGATTTAAGTAGAAAGTTAAAGCACCGTTAAAATATGTTTTCAAAAAGAGAATATTACTACTCCCCTATATAGAATACCCTATGGGCCACTGCTTACCTGACCTAAAAGAACTTCATAGACTCTTCCGAAACTATGTGGTTTACCATATCTTCATTCAGCTCGATATAAAAAAAGTTAAAGGACTGTTAGATATATTTTTCCAAAAAGAGAATAATACTACTCTCTCACATAGAATACCGTATGGGGGACTGCTTACCTGAAATCAAGGAACTTCAGTCGCTTCAACAACCAGTTAGTTCAGTTTCTTAAGTAAGCTCGATATAAGAAAAAAGTTAAAGGACTGTTAATATAGGTTTCCAAAGGAGAATATTACTACTTCTTTACATAGAATACCCTATAGGCCACTGCTTACCTAAAATAAAGGAGCTTCATAGACACTTGCAGAACCAGTTTATTCACCATTTTTTCATTCAGCAAGATATGAGAAAAAAGTCAAAGCACAGTTAATATTTGTCTCCCCCATATAGAATACCCTATGGGCCACTGCTTACCTGACCTCAAAGAACTTCATGGACTCTTCCAGAACCATGTGGTTCACCATATTTCCATTCAGCTCGATATAAAGAAAAAGTTAAAGGATTCTTAGATAGATATCATCAAAAAGAGGATAATATTACTCCACCACATAGAATACCCTATTGGACACTGCTTACCTGAAATCAAGGAACTTCATAGACACTTCCACAACCAGTTTGCTCACCATTTCTTCATTGAGCTCGATATAAAAAAAAAGTTAAAGTACTGTTAGATATATGTTTCCAAAAGGAGAATAATACTACTCTCTCACATAGAATACCGTATGGGGGACTGCTTACCTGAAATCAAGGAACTTCAGTTACTTCAACAATCAGTTAGATCAGTTTCTTAATTAAGCTCGATGTGAGAAAAAAGTTAAAGGACTGTTAATATAGGTTTCCAAAGGAGAATATTACTACTCCTTTACATAGAATACCCTATGGGCCAATGCTTACCTGAAATCAAGGAACTTCATAGACCCTTCCAGAACCAGTTGGTTCGCTCTTTCTTCATTCAGCTAGATGTAAGTAGAAAGTTAAAGCACTGTTAATACATGTTTCCAAAAGAAGAATATTACTAATCCCCTATATAGAATACCCTATGGGCCACTGCTTACCTGACCTAAAAGAACTTAATAGACTCTTCCGAAACCATGTGGTTTACCATATCTTCATTCAGCTCGATATAAAAAAAGTCAAAGGACTGTTAGATATATTTTTCCAAAAACAGAATATTACTACTTCTGCACATAGAATAGCCTGTGGGTCACTGCTTACCTGAAATGAAGGAGCTTCATAGACACTTGCAGAACCAGTTTATTCACCATTTTTTCATTCGGCAAGATATGAGAAAAATGTCAAAGCACAGTTAATATTTGTCTCCCCCATATAGAATACCCTATGGGCCACTGCTTACCTGAAATCAAGGAACTTCATAGACACTTCCACAACCAGTTTGCTCACCATTTCTTCATTGAGCTCGATATGAAAAAAAAGTTAAACTACTGTTAGATATATGTATCCAAAAGGAGAATAATACTACTCTCTCACATAGAATATTGTATCGGGGACTGCTTACCTGAAATCAAGGAACTTCAGACGCTTCAACAATCAGTTAGATCAGTTTCTTAATTAAGCTCGATGTGAGAAAAAAGTTAAAGGACTGTTAATATAGGTTTCCAAAGGAGAATATTACTATTCCTTTACATAGAATACCCTATGGGCCAATGCTTACCTGAAATCAAGGAACTTCATAGACCCTTCCAGAACCAGTTTGTTCGCTCTTTCTTCATTCAGCTAGATATAAGTAGAAAGTTAAAGCACTGTTAATATATGTTTCCAAAAAGAGAATATTACTACTCCCCTATATAGAATACCCTATGGGCCACTGCTTACCTGACCTAAAAGAACTTCATAGACTCTTCCGAAACCATGTGGTTTACCATATCTTCATTCAGCTCGATATAAAAAAAGTTAAAGGACTGTTAGATATATTTTTCCAAAAAGAGAATATTACTACTTCCTCACATAGAATACCCTGTGGGTCACTGCTTACCTAAAATAAAGGAGCTTCATAGACACTTGCAGAACCAGTTTATTCACCATTTTTTCATTCGGCAAAATATAAGAAAAAAGTCAAAGCACAGTTAATATTTGTCTCCCACATATAGAATACCCTATGGGCCACTGCTTACCTGACCTTAAAGAACTTCATAGACTCTACCAGAACCATGTGGTTCACCATATTTCCATTCAGCTCGATATAAAAAAAAGTTAAAGGACTGTAATATAGATGTCTCCAAAAAGAGGATAATACTACTCCACCACATAGAATAATACCCTATTGGCCACTGCTTACCTGAAATCAAGGAACTTCATAGACACTTCCACAACCAGTTTGCTCACCATTTCTTCATTGAGCTCGATATAAAAAAAAGGTAAAGTACTGTTAGATATATATATCCAAAAGGAGAATAATACTACTCTCTCACATAGAATACCGTATCGGGGACTGCTTACCTGAAATCAAGGAACTTCAGTCACTTCAACAACCAGTTAGATCAGTTTCTTAATTAAGCTCGATGTGAGAAAAAAGTTAAAGGACTGTTAATATAGGTTTCCAAGGGAGAATATTACTACTCATTTACATAGAACACCCTATGGGCCAATGCTTACCTGAAATCAAGGAACTTCATAGACCCTTCCAGAACCAGTTTGTTCACCTTTTCTTCATTCAGCTAGATATAAGTAGAAAGTTAAAGCACTGTAATATATGTTTCCAAAAAGAGAATATTACTACTCCCCTATATAGAATACCCTATGGGCCACTGCTTACCTAACCTAAAAGAATTTCATAGACTCTTCCGAAACCATGTGGTTTACCATATCTTCATTCAGCTCGATAGAAAAAAAAGTTCAAGGACAGTTAGATATATTTTTCCAAAAAGAGAATATTACTAGTTCTGCACATAGAATACCCTGTGGGTCACTGCTTACCTGAAATGATGGAGCTTCATAGACACTTGCAGAACCAGTTTATTCACCATTTTTTCATTCAGCAAGATATGAGAAAAAAGTCAAAGCACAGTTAATATTTGTCTCCCCCATATAGAATACCCTATGGGCCACTGCTTACCTGACCTCAAAGAACTTCATGGACTCTTCCAGAACCATGTGGTTCACCATATTTCCATTCAGCTCGATATAAAGAAAAAGTTAAAGGATTCTTAGATAGATGTCATCAAAAAGAGGATAATACTACTCCACCACATAGAATACCCTATTGGCCACTGCTTACCTGAAATCAAGGAACTTCATAGACACTTCCACAACCAGTTTGCTCACCATTTCTTCATTGAGCTCGATATAAAAAAAAAGTTAAACTACTGTTAGATATATGTATCCAAAAGGAGAATAATACTACTCTCTCACATAGAATACCGTATGGGGGACTGCTTACCTGAAATCAAGGAACTTCAGACGCTTCAACAATCAGTTAGATCAGTTTCTTAATTAAGCTCGATGTGAGAAAAAAGTTAAAGGACTGTTAATATACTGTAGGTTTCCAAAGGAGAATATTACTACTCCTTTACATAGAATACCCTATGGGCCACTGCTTACCTGAAATCAAGGAACTTCATAGACCCTTTCAGAACCAGTTTGTTCACCCTTTCTTCATTCAGCTCGATTTAAGTAGAAAGTTAAAGCACCGTTAATATATGTTTCCAAAAAGAGAATATTACTACTCCCCTATATAGAATACCCTATGGGCCACTGCTTACCTGACCTAAAAGAACTTCATAGACTCTTCCGAAACCATGTGGTTTACCATATCTTCATTCAGCTCGAGATTAAAAAAAGTTAAAGGACTGTTAGATATATGTTTCCAAAAGGAGAACAATACTACTCTCTCACATAGAATACCGTATGGGGGACTGCTTACCTGAAATCAAGGAACTTCAGTCGCTTCAACCACCAGTTAGTTCAGTTTCTTAAGTAAGCTCGATATAAGAAAAAAGTTAAAGGACTGTTAATATAGGTTTCCAAAGGAGAATATTACTACTTCTTTACATAGAATACCCTATGGGCCACTGCTTACCTGAAATCAGGGAGTTTCATAGACCCTTCCAGAACCAGTTTGTTCACCCTTTCTTCATTCAGCTAGATATAAGTAGAAAGTTAAAGCACTGTTAATATATGTTTCCATACAGAGAATATTACTACTCCCCTATATAGAATACCCTATGGGCCACTGCTTACCTGACCTAAAACAACTTCATAGACTCTTCCGAAACCATGTGGTTTACCATATCTTCATTCAGCTCGAGATTAAAAAAAGTTAAAGGACTGTTAGATATATGTTTCCAAAAGGAGAATAATACTACTCTCTCACATAGAATACCGTATCGGGGACTGCTTACCTGAAATCAAGGAACTTCAGTTACTTCAACAATCAGTTAGATCAGTTTCTTAATTAAGTTCGATGTGAGAAAAAAGTTAAAGGACTGTTAATATAGGTTTCCAAAGGAGAATATTACTATTCCTTTACGTAGAATACCCTATGGGCCAATGCTTACCTGAAATCAAGGAACTTCATAGACCCTTCCAGAACCAGTTTGTTCACCCTTTCTTCATTCAGCTAGATATAAGTAGAAAGTTAAAGCACTGTTAATATATGTTTCCAAAAAGAGAATATTACTACTCCCCTATATAGAATACCCTATGGGCCACTGCTTACCTGACCTAAAAGAACTTCATAGACTCTTCCGAAACCATTTGGTTTACCATATCTTCATTCAGCTCGAGATAAAAAAAAGTTAAAGGACTGTTAGATATATTTTTCCAAAAAGAAAATATTACTACTTCCTCACATAGAATACCCTGTGGGTCACTGCTTACCTAAAATAAAGGAGCTTCATAGACACTTGCAGAACCAGTTTATTCACCATTTTTTCATTCAGCAGATATGAGAAAAAAGTCAAAGCACAGTTAATATTTGTCTCCCCCATATAGAATACCCTATGGGCCACTGCTTACCTGACCTCAAAGAACTTCATGGACTCTTCCAGAACCATGTGGTTCACCATATTTCCATTCAGCTCGATATAAAGAAAAAGTTAAAGGATTCTTAGATAGATGTCATCAAAAAGAGGATAATACTACTCCACCACATAGAATACCCTATTGGCCACTGCTTACCTGAAATCAAGGAACTTCATAGACACTTCCACAACCAGTTTGCTCACCATTTCTTCATTGAGCTCGATATAAAAAAAAAGTTAAAGTACTGTTAGATATATGTTTCCAAAAGGAGAATAATACTACTCTCTCACATAGAATACCGTATGGGGGACTGCTTACCTGAAATCAAGGAACTTCAGTTACTTCAACAATCAGTTAGATCAGTTTCTTAATTAAGCTCGATGTGAGAAAAAAGTTAAAGGACTGTTAATATAGGTTTCCAAAGGAGAATATTACTACTCCTTTACATAGAATACCCTATGGGCCAATGCTTACCTGAAATCAAGGAACTTCATAGACCCTTCCAGAACCAGTTTGTTCACTCTTTCTTCATTCAGCTAGATATAAGTAGAAAGTTAAAGCACTGTTAATACGTTTCCAAAAGAAGAATATTACTAATCCCCTATATAGAATACCCTATGGGCCACTGCTTACCTGACCTAAAAGAACTTAATAGACTCTTCCGAAACCATGTGGTTTACCATATCTTCATTCAGCTCGATATAAAAAAAGTTAAAGGACTGTTAGATATATTTTTCCAAAAAGAGAATATTACTACTTCCTTACATAGAATACCCTGTGGGTCACTGCTTACCTAAAATAAAGGAGCTTCATAGACACTTGCAGAACCAGTTTATTCACCATTTCTTCATTCGGCAAGATATAAGAAAAAAGTCAAAGCACAGTTAATATTTGTCTCCCCCATATAGAATACCCTATGGGCCACTGCTTACCTGACCTTAAAGAACTTCATAGACTCTACCAGAACCATGTGGTTCACCATATTTCCATTCAGCTCGATATAAAAAAAAGTTAAAGGACTGTAATATAGATGTCTCCAAAAAGAGGATAATACTACTCCACCACATAGAATACCCTATTGGCCACTGCTTACCTGAAATCAAGGAACTTCATAGACACTTCCACAACCAGTTTACTCACCATTTCTTTATTGAGCTTGATATAAAAAAAAAGTTAAACTACTGTTAGATATATGTATCCAAAAGAAGAATAATACTACTCTCTCACATAGAATATTGTATCGGGGACTGCTTACCTGAAATCAAGGAACTTCAGACGCTTCAACAATCAGTTAGATCAGTTTCTTAATTAAGCTCGATGTGAGAAAAAAGTTAAAGGACTGTTAATATACTGTAGGTTTCCAAAGGAGAATATTACTACTCCTTTACATAGAATACCCTATGGGCCACTGCTTACCTGAAATCAAGGAACTTCATAGACCCTTTCAGAACCAGTTTGTTCACCTTTTCTTCATTCAGCTAGATATAAGTAGAAAGTTAAAGCACTGTAATATATGTTTCCAAAAAGAGAATATTACTACTCCCCTAATAGAATACCCTATGGGCCATGGCTTACCTAACCTAAAAGAACTTCATAGACTCTTCCGAAACCATGTGGTTTACCATATCTTCATTCAGCTCGATAGAAAAAAAAGTTAAAGGACTGTTAGATATATTTTTCCAAAAACAGAATATTACTACTTCTGCACATAGAATAGCCTGTGGGTCACTGCTTACCTGAAATGAAGGAGCTTCATAGACACTTGCAGAACCAGTTTATTCACCATTTTTTCATTCGGCAAGATATGAGAAAAATGTCAAAGCACAGTTAATATTTGTCTCCCCCATATAGTATACCATATGGGCCACTGCTTACCTGATCTACAAAGAACTTCATGGACTATTCCAGAACCATGTGGTTCACCATATTTCCATTCAGCTCGATATAAAAAAAAAGCTAAAGGACTGTTAGATAGATGTCTCCAAAAAGAGAATAATACTACTCCACCACATAGAATACCCTATTGGCCACTGCTTACCTGAAATCAAGGAACTTCATAGACACTTCCACAACCAGTTTGCTCACCATTTCTTCATTGAGCTCGATATGAAAAAAAAGTTAAACTACTGTTAGATATATGTATCCAAAAGGAGAATAATACTACTCTCTCACATAGAATATTGTATCGGGGACTGCTTACCTGAAATCAAGGAACTTCAGACGCTTCAACAATCAGTTAGATCAGTTTCTTAATTAAGCTCGATGTGAGAAAAAAGTTAAAGGACTGTTAATATAGGTTTCCAAAGGAGAATATTACTATTCCTTTACATAGAATACCCTATGGGCCAATGCTTACCTGAAATCAAGGAACTTCATAGACCCTTCCAGAACCAGTTTGTTCGCTCTTTCTTCATTCAGCTAGATATAAGTAGAAAGTTAAAGCACTGTTAATATATGTTTCCAAAAAGAGAATATTACTACTCCCCTATATAGAATACCCTATGGGCCACTGCTTACCTGACCTAAAAGAACTTCATAGACTCTTCCGAAACCATGTGGTTTACCATATCTTCATTCAGCTCGATATAAAAAAAGTTAAAGGACTGTTAGATATATTTTTCCAAAAAGAGAATATTACTACTTCCTCACATAGAATACCCTGTGGGTCACTGCTTACCTAAAATAAAGGAGCTTCATAGACACTTGCAGAACCAGTTTATTCACCATTTCTTCATTCGGCAAAATATAAGAAAAAAGTCAAAGCACAGTTAATATTTGTCTCCCACATATAGAATACCCTATGGGCCACTGCTTACCTGACCTTAAAGAACTTCATAGACTCTACCAGAACCATGTGGTTCACCATATTTCCATTCAGCTCGATATAAAAAAAAGTTAAAGGACTGTAATATAGATGTCTCCAAAAAGAGGATAATACTACTCCACCACATAGAATACCCTATTGGCCACTGCTTACCTGAAATCAAGGAACTTCATAGACACTTCCACAACCAGTTTGCTCACCATTTCTTCATTGAGCTCGATATAAAAAAAAGGTAAAGTACTGTTAGATATATATATCCAAAAGGAGAATAATACTACTCTCTCACATAGAATACCGTATCGGGGACTGCTTACCTGAAATCAAGGAACTTCAGTCACTTCAACAACCAGTTAGATCAGTTTCTTAATTAAGCTCGATGTGAGAAAAAAGTTAAAGGACTGTTAATATAGGTTTCCAAGGGAGAATATTACTACTCATTTACATAGAACACCCTATGGGCCAATGCTTACCTGAAATCAAGGAACTTCATAGACCCTTCCAGAACCAGTTTGTTCACCTTTTCTTCATTCAGCTAGATATAAGTAGAAAGTTAAAGCACTGTAATATATGTTTCCAAAAAGAGAATATTACTACTCCCCTATATAGAATACCCTATGGGCCACTGCTTACCTAACCTAAAAGAATTTCATAGACTCTTCCGAAACCATGTGGTTTACCATATCTTCATTCAGCTCGATAGAAAAAAAAGTTCAAGGACAGTTAGATATATTTTTCCAAAAAGAGAATATTACTAGTTCTGCACATAGAATACCCTGTGGGTCACTGCTTACCTAAAATAAAGGAGCTTCATAGACACTTGCAGAACCAGTTTATTCACCATTTTTTCATTCAGCAAGATATGAGAAAAAGTCAAAGCACAGTTAATATTTGTCTCCCCCATATAGAATACCCTATGGGCCACTGCTTACCTGACCTCAAAGAACTTCATGGACTCTTCCAGAACCATGTGGTTCACCATATTTCCATTCAGCTCGATATAAAGAAAAAGTTAAAGGATTCTTAGATAGATGTCATCAAAAAGAGGATAATACTACTCCACCACATAGAATACCCTATTGGCCACTGCTTACCTGAAATCAAGGAACTTCATAGACACTTCCACAACCAGTTTGCTCACCATTTCTTCATTGAGCTCGATATAAAAAAAAAGTTAAACTACTGTTAGATATATGTATCCAAAAGGAGAATAATACTACTCTCTCACATAGAATACCGTATGGGGGACTGCTTACCTGAAATCAAGGAACTTCAGACGCTTCAACAATCAGTTAGATCAGTTTCTTAATTAAGCTCGATGTGAGAAAAAAGTTAAAGGACTGTTAATATACTGTAGGTTTCCAAAGGAGAATATTACTACTCCTTTACATAGAATACCCTATGGGCCACTGCTTACCTGAAATCAAGGAACTTCATAGACCCTTTCAGAACCAGTTTGTTCACCCTTTCTTCATTCAGCTCGATTTAAGTAGAAAGTTAAAGCACCGTTAATATATGTTTCCAAAAAGAGAATATTACTACTCCCCTATATAGAATACCCTATGGGCCACTGCTTACCTGACCAAAAGAACTTCATAGACTCTTCCGAAACCATGTGGTTTACCATATCTTCATTCAGCTCGATATAAAAAAAGTTAAAGGACTGTTAGATATATTTTTCCAAAAAGAGAATATTACTACTTCCTCACATAGAATACCCTGTGGGTCACTGCTTACCTAAAATAAAGGAGCTTCATAGACACTTGCAGAACCAGTTTATTCACCATGTCTTCATTCGGCAAGATATAAGAAAAAAGTCAAAGCACAGTTAATATTTGTCTCCCACATATAGAATACCCTATGGGCCACTGCTTACCTGACCTTAAAGAACTTCATAGACTCTACCAGAACCATGTGGTTCACCATATTTCCATTCAGCTCGATATAAAAAAAAGTTAAAGGACTGTAATATAGATGTCTCCAAAAAGAGGATAATACTACTCCACCACATAGAATACCCTATTGGCCACTGCTTACCTGAAATCAAGGAACTTCATAGACACTTCCACAACCAGTTTACTCACCATTTCTTCATTGAGCTTGATATAAAAAAAAAGTTAAACTACTGTTAGATATATGTATCCAAAAGAAGAATAATACTACTCTCTCACATAGAATATTGTATCGGGGACTGCTTACCTGAAATCAAGGAACTTCAGACGCTTCAACAATCAGTTAGATCAGTTTCTTAATTAAGCTCGATGTGAGAAAAAAGTTAAAGGACTGTTAATATACTGTAGGTTTCCAAAGGAGAATATTACTACTCCTTTACATAGAATACCCTATGGGCCACTGCTTACCTGAAATCAAGGAACTTCATAGACCCTTTCAGAACCAGTTTGTTCACCTTTTCTTCATTCAGCTAGATATAAGTAGAAAGTTAAAGCACTGTAATATATGTTTCCAAAAAGAGAATATTACTACTCCCCTATATAGAATACCCTATGGGCCATGGCTTACCTAACCTAAAAGAACTTCATAGACTCTTCCGAAACCATGTGGTTTACCATATCTTCATTCAGCTCGATAGAAAAAAAAGTTAAAGGACTGTTAGATATCTTTTTCCAAAAACAGAATATTACTACTTCTGCACATAGAATAGCCTGTGGGTCACTGCTTACCTGAAATGAAGGAGCTTCATAGACACTTGCAGAACCAGTTTATTCACCATTTTTTCATTCGGCAAGATATGAGAAAAATGTCAAAGCACAGTTAATATTTGTCTCCCCCATATAGTATACCCTATGGGCCACTGCTTACCTGATCTACAAAGAACTTCATGGACTATTCCAGAACCATGTGGTTCACCATATTTCCATTCAGCTCGATATAAAAAAAAAACTAAAGGACTGTTAGATAGATGTCTCCAAAAAGAGAATAATACTACTCCACCACATAGAATACCCTATTGGCCACTGCTTACCTGAAATCAAGGAACTTCATAGACACTTCCACAACCAGTTTGCTCACCATTTCTTCATTGAGCTCGATATGAAAAAAAAGTTAAACTACTGTTAGATATATGTATCCAAAAGGAGAATAATACTACTCTCTCACATAGAATATTGTATCGGGGACTGCTTACCTGAAATCAAGGAACTTCAGACGCTTCAACAATCAGTTAGATCAGTTTCTTAATTAAGCTCGATATAAGAAAAAAGTTAAAGGACTGTTAATATAGGTTTCCAAAGGAGAATATTACTACTCCTTTACATAGAATACCCTATGGGCCAAGGCTTACCTGAAATCAAGGAACTTCATAGACCCTTCCAGAACCAGTTTGTTCACTCTTTCTTCATTCAGCTCGATTTAAGTAGAAAGTTAAAGCACCGTTGAAATATGTTTTCAAAAAGAGAATATTACTACTCCCCTATATAGAATACCCTATGGGCCACTGCTTACCTGACCTAAAAGAACTTCATAGACTCTTCCGAAACTATGTGGTTTACCATATCTTCATTCAGCTCGATATAAAAAAAGTTAAAGGACTGTTAGATATATTTTTCCAAAAAGAGAATAATACTACTCTCTCACATAGAATACCGTATGGGGGACTGCTTACCTGAAATCAAGGAACTTCAGTCGCTTCAACAACCAGTTAGTTCAGTTTCTTAAGTAAGCTCGATATAAGAAAAAAGTTAAAGGACTGTTAATATAGGTTTCCAAAGGAGAATATTACTACTTCTTTACATAGAATACCCTATGGGCCACTGCTTACCTGAAATCAAGGAGTTTCATAGACCCTTCCAGAACCAGTTTGTTCACCCATTCTTCATTCAGCTAGATATAAGTAGAAAGTTAAAGCACTGCTAATATATGTTTCCAAAAGAAGAATATTACTACTCCCCTATATAGAATACCCTATGGGCCACTGCTTACCTGACCTAAAAGAACTTCATAGACTCTTCCGAAACCATGTGGTTTACCATATCTTCATTCAGCTCGAGATTAAAAAAAGTTAAAGGACTGTTAGATATATGTTTCCAAAAGGAGAACAATACTACTCTCTCACATAGAATACCGTATCGGGGACAGCTTACCTGAAATCAAGGAACTTCAGTTACTTCAACAATCAGTTAGATCAGTTTCTTAATTAAGTTCGATGTGAGAAAAAAGTTAAAGGACTGTTAATATAGGTTTCCAAAGGAGAATATTACTACTCATTTACATAGAACACCCTATGGGCCAATGCTTACCTGAAATCAAGGAACTTCATAGACCCTTCCAGAACCAGTTTGTTCACCCTTTCTTCATTCAGCTAGATATAAGTAGAAAGTTAAAGCACTGTTAATATATGTTTCCAAAAAGAGAATATTACTACTCCCCTATATAGAATACCCTATGGGCCACTGCTTACCTGACCTAAAAGAACTTCATAGACTCTTCCGAAACCATGTGGTTTACCATATCTTCATTCAGCTCGAGATAAAAAAAAGTTAAAGGACTGTTAGATATATTTTTCCAAAAAGTAAATATTACTACTTCCTCACATAGAATACCCTATGGGTCACTGCTTACCTAAAATAAAGGAGCTTCATAGACACTTGCAGAACCAGTTTATTCACCATTTTTTCATTCAGCAAGATATGAGAAAAAAGTCAAAGCACAGTTAATATTTGTCTCCCCCATATAGAATACCCTATGGGCCACTGCTTACCTGACCTCAAAGAACTTCATGGACTCTTCCAGAACCATGTGGTTCACCATATTTCCATTCAGCTCGATATAAAGAAAAAGTTAAAGGATTCTTAGATAGATATCATCAAAAAGAGGATAATACTACTCCACCACATAGAATACCCTATTGGCCACTGCTTACCTGAAATCAAGGAACTTCATAGACACTTCCACAACCAGTTTGCTCACCATTTCTTCATTGAGCTCGATATAAAAAAAAAGTTAATGTACTGTTAGATATATGTTTCCAAAAGGAGAATAATACTACTCTCTCACATAGAATACCGTATGGGGGACTGCTTACCTGAAATCAAGGAACTTCAGTTACTTCAACAATCAGTTAGATCAGTTTCTTAATTAAGCTCGATGTGAGAAAAAAGTTAAAGGACTGTTAATATAGGTTTCCAAAGGAGAATATTACTACTCCTTTACATAGAATACCCTATGGGCCACTGCTTACCTGAAATCAAGGAACTTCATAGACCCTTCCAGAACCAGTTGGTTCGCTCTTTCTTCATTCAGCTAGATGTAAGTAGAAAGTTAAAGCACTGTTAATACATGTTTCCAAAAGAAGAATATTACTAATCCCCTATATAGAATACCCTATGGGCCACTGCTTACCTGACCTAAAAGAACTTAATAGACTCTTCCGAAACCATGTGGTTTACCATATCTTCATTCAGCTCGATATAAAAAAAGTCAAAGGACTGTTAGATATATTTTTCCAAAAACAGAATATTACTACTTCTGCACATAGAATAGCCTGTGGGTCACTGCTTACCTGAAATGAAGGAGCTTCATAGACACTTGCAGAACCAGTTTATTCACCATTTTTTCATTCGGCAAGATATGAGAAAAATGTCAAAGCACAGTTAATATTTGTCTCCCCCATATAGAATACCCTATGGGCCACTGCTTACCTGATCTACAAAGAACTTCATGGACTATTCCAGAACCATGTGGTTCACCATATTTCCATTCAGCTCGATATAAAAAAAGCTAAAGGACTGTTAGATAGATGTCTCCAAAAAGAGAATAATACTACTCCACCACATAGAATACCCTATTGGCCACTGCTTACCTGAAATCAAGGAACTTCATAGACACTTCCACAACCAGTTTGCTCACCATTTCTTCATTGAGCTCGATATGAAAAAAAAGTTAAACTACTGTTAGATATATGTATCCAAAAGGAGAATAATACTACTCTCTCACATAGAATATTGTATCGGGGACTGCTTACCTGAAATCAAGGAACTTCAGACGCTTCAACAATCAGTTAGATCAGTTTCTTAATTAAGCTCGATGTGAGAAAAAAGTTAAAGGACTGTTAATATAGGTTTCCAAAGGAGAATATTACTACTCCTTTACATAGAATACCCTATGGGCCAATGCTTACCTGAAATCAAGGAACTTCATAGACCCTTCCAGAACCAGTTTGTTCGCTCTTTCTTCATTCAGCTAGATATAAGTAGAAAGTTAAAGCACTGTTAATACATGTTTCCAAAAGAAGAATATTACTAATCCCCTATATAGAATACCCTATGGGCCACTGCTTACCTGACCTAAAAGAACTTCATAGACTCTTCCGAAACCATGTGGTTTACCATATCTTCATTCAGCTCGATATAAAAAAAGTTAAAGGACTGTTAGATATATTTTTCCAAAAAGAGAATATTACTACTTCCTCACATAGAATACCCTGTGGGTCACTGCTTACCTAAAATAAAGGAGCTTCATAGACACTTGCAGAACCAGTTTATTCACCATTTCTTCATTCGGCAAAATATAAGAAAAAAGTCAAAGCACAGTTAATATTTGTCTCCCACATATAGAATACCCTATGGGCCACTGCTTACCTGACCTTAAAGAACTTCATAGACTCTACCAGAACCATGTGGTTCACCATATTTCCATTCAGCTCGATATAAAAAAAAGTTAAAGGACTGTAATATAGATGTCTCCAAAAAGAGGATAATACTACTCCACCACATAGAATACCCTATTGGCCACTGCTTACCTGAAATCAAGGAACTTCATAGACACTTCCACAACCAGTTTGCTCACCATTTCTTCATTGAGCTCGATATAAAAAAAAGGTAAAGTACTGTTAGATATATATATCCAAAAGGAGAATAATACTACTCTCTCACATAGAATACCGTATCGGGGACTGCTTACCTGAAATCAAGGAACTTCAGTCACTTCAACAACCAGTTAGATCAGTTTCTTAATTAAGCTCGATGTGAGAAAAAAGTTAAAGGACTGTTAATATAGGTTTCCAAGGGAGAATATTACTACTCATTTACATAGAACACCCTATGGGCCAATGCTTACCTGAAATCAAGGAACTTCATAGACCCTTCCAGAACCAGTTTGTTCACCTTTTCTTCATTCAGCTAGATATAAGTAGAAAGTTAAAGCACTGTAATATATGTTTCCAAAAAGAGAATATTACTACTCCCCTATATAGAATACCCTATGGGCCACTGCTTACCTAACCTAAAAGAATTTCATAGACTCTTCCGAAACCATGTGGTTTACCATATCTTCATTCAGCTCGATAGAAAAAAAAGTTCAAGGACAGTTAGATATATTTTTCCAAAAAGAGAATATTACTAGTTCTGCACATAGAATACCCTGTGGATCACTGCTTACCTGAAATGATGGAGCTTCATAGACACTTGCAGAACCAGTTTATTCACCATTTTTTCATTCAGCAAGATATGAGAAAAAAGTCAAAGCACAGTTAATATTTGTCTCCCCCATATAGAATACCCTATGGGCCACTGCTTACCTGACCTCAAAGAACTTCATGGACTCTTCCAGAACCATGTGGTTCACCATATTTCCATTCAGCTCGATATAAAGAAAAAGTTAAAGGATTCTTAGATAGATGTCATCAAAAAGAGGATAATACTACTCCACCACATAGAATACCCTATTGGCCACTGCTTACCTGAAATCAAGGAACTTCATAGACACTTCCACAACCAGTTTGTTCACCATTTCTTCATTGAGCTCGATATGAAAAAAAAGTTAAAGTACTGTTAGATATATGTATCCAAAAGGAGAATAATACTACTCTCTCGCATAGAATACCGTATGGGGGACTGCTTACCTGAAATCAAGGAACTCCAGTCACTTCAACAACCAGTTAGATCAGTTTCTTAAATAAGCTCGATATGAAAAAAAAGTTAAAGGACTGTTAATATAGGTTTCCAAAGGAGAATATTACTACTCCTTTACATAGAATACCCTATGGGCCAATGGTTACCTGAAATCAAGGAACTTCATAGACCCTTCCAGAACCAGTTTGTTCGCTCTTTCTTCATTCAGCTAGATATAAGTAGAAAGTTAAAGCACTGTTAATATATGTTTCCATGAAGAGAATATTACTACTCCCCTATATAGAATACCCTATGGGCCACTGCTTACCTGACCTAAAAGAACTTCATAGACTCTTCCGAAACCATGTGGTTTACCATATCTTCATTCAGCTCGATATAAAAAAAGTTAAAGGACTGTTAGATATATTTTTCCAAAAAGAGAATATTACTACTTCCTCACAAAGAATACCCTATAGGCCACTGCTTACCTGAAATGAAGGAGCTTCATAGACACTTGCAGAACCAGTTTATTCACCATTTTTTCATTCGGCAAGATATAAGAAAAAAGTCAAAGCACAGTTAATATTTGTCTCCCCCATATAGAATACAGTATGAGCCACTGCTTACCTGACCTCAAAGAACTTCATAGAATCTTCCAGAACCATGTGTTTCACCATATTTCCATTCAGCCCGATATAAAAAAAAGTTAAAGGACTGTAATATAGATGTCTTCAAAAAGAGGATAATACTACTCCACCACATAGAATACCCTATTGGCCACTGCTTACCTGAAATCAAGGAACTTCATAGACCCTTCCAGAACCAGTTTGTTCACCTTTTCTTCATTCAGCTAGATATAAGTAGAAAGTTAAAGCACTGTAATATATGTTTCCAAAAAGAGAATATTACTACTCCCCTATATAGAATACCCTATGGGCCACTGCTTACCTAACCTAAAAGAATTTCATAGACTCTTCCGAAACCATGTGGTTTACCATATCTTCATTCAGCTCGATAGAAAAAAAAGTTCAAGGACAGTTAGATATATTTTTCCAAAAAGAGAATATTACTAGTTCTGCACATAGAATACCCTGTGGATCACTGCTTACCTGAAATGATGGAGCTTCATAGACACTTGCAGAACCAGTTTATTCACCATTTTTTCATTCAGCAAGATATGAGAAAAAAGTCAAAGCACAGTTAATATTTGTCTCCCCCATATAGAATACCCTATGGGCCACTGCTTACCTGACCTCAAAGAACTTCATGGACTCTTCCAGAACCATGTGGTTCACCATATTTCCATTCAGCTCGATATAAAGAAAAAGTTAAAGGATTCTTAGATAGATGTCATCAAAAAGAGGATAATACTACTCCACCACATAGAATACCCTATTGGCCACTGCTTACCTGAAATCAAGGAACTTCATAGACACTTCCACAACCAGTTTGTTCACCATTTCTTCATTGAGCTCGATATGAAAAAAAAGTTAAAGTACTGTTAGATATATGTATCCAAAAGGAGAATAATACTACTCTCTCGCATAGAATACCGTATGGGGGACTGCTTACCTGAAATCAAGGAACTCCAGTCACTTCAACAACCAGTTAGATCAGTTTCTTAAATAAGCTCGATATGAAAAAAAAGTTAAAGGACTGTTAATATAGGTTTCCAAAGGAGAATATTACTACTCCTTTACATAGAATACCCTATGGGCCAATGGTTACCTGAAATCAAGGAACTTCATAGACCCTTCCAGAACCAGTTTGTTCGCTCTTTCTTCATTCAGCTAGATATAAGTAGAAAGTTAAAGCACTGTTAATATATGTTTCCATGAAGAGAATATTACTACTCCCCTATATAGAATACCCTATGGGCCACTGCTTACCTGACCTAAAAGAACTTCATAGACTCTTCCGAAACCATGTGGTTTACCATATCTTCATTCAGCTCGATATAAAAAAAGTTAAAGGACTGTTAGATATATTTTTCCAAAAAGAGAATATTACTACTTCCTCACAAAGAATACCCTATAGGCCACTGCTTACCTGAAATGAAGGAGCTTCATAGACACTTGCAGAACCAGTTTATTCACCATTTTTTCATTCGGCAAGATATAAGAAAAAAGTCAAAGCACAGTTAATATTTGTCTCCCCCATATAGAATACAGTATGAGCCACTGCTTACCTGACCTCAAAGAACTTCATAGAATCTTCCAGAACCATGTGTTTCACCATATTTCCATTCAGCCCGATATAAAAAAAAGTTAAAGGACTGTAATATAGATGTCTTCAAAAAGAGGATAATACTACTCCACCACATAGAATACCCTATTGGCCACTGCTTACCTGAAATCAAGGAACTTCATAGACCCTTCCAGAACCAGTTTGTTCACCTTTTCTTCATTCAGCTAGATATAAGTAGAAAGTTAAAGCACTGTAATATATGTTTCCAAAAAGAGAATATTACTACTCCCCTATATAGAATACCCTATGGGCCACTGCTTACCTGACCTAAAAGAACTTCATAGACTCTTCCGAAACCATGTGGTTTACCATATCTTCATTCAGCTCGATATAAAAAAAGTTAAAGGACTGTTAGATATATTTTTGCAAAAAGAGAATATTACTACTTCCTCACATAGAATACCCTGTGGGTCACTGCTTACCTGAAATCAAGGAACTTCATAGACACTTCCACAACCAGTTTACTCACCATTTCTTTATTGAGCTTGATATAAAAAAAAAGTTAAACTACTGTTAGATATATGTATCCAAAAGGAGAATAATACTACTCTCTCAGGGCTCAGTCACACGGGCGTTTATTGCCGCGATTTGCGCATGCGCATGCGTCCGGCGATTTTTTAAAACCATTGCTTTGCAATGGTATCGGACACATGAGCGCTTTTTATGCGCTCGTCCGATAAATTAGAGAACAGAAATCGCAGATCGCACCTATCTGCGATCTGCGATTCCTGTTCTCTTCTCTATATGCGCTCAATGGGGCCGGCGGCAGCAGCGCCGACCCCAATGAGAACATATAGAAGACAAATCATTCTTCTCTGCCACAGCTGGAACAGCTGTGGCAGAGAAGAACGATGTTTGCCCATTGAATTCAATGGAGCGGCAATACAGCCGCTCCATTGAAAGCAATGGGCTGCCGGCGTGCGCGGGGTTAATTGTCGGGAAGGGGTTAAATATATAACCCCTTTCCTGCAATGCATCCTGAAAAGTGAAAAAATTAAAAAAAAGGATGTACTCACCTGCTCCCGGCAGCCTGAGATCCCCGCGGCGGTCCTGCAGTGGGTGTGAAGGGGGTGTGACTCAGGCTTGCCCCTGATTGGCTCAGCCTGAGCCAATCAGAGGCTGATCTCAGTCACACCCATTCATGAATTCATGAATGGGTGTGACTCAGACTTGCTTCTGATTGGCTCAGCGCTGAGCCAATCAGGGGCAAGCCTGAGTCACACCCCCTTCACACCCACTGCAGGCTGGCCGCCGGGATCTCCAGCTGCCGGGAGCAGGTAAGTACATACATTTTTTTTATTTTTTCACTTTTCAGGATGCATTGCAGGAAAGGGGTTATATATTTAACCCCTTCCCGACAATTCATCCCACACTCGCCCGCAGCGCTTGCATTCAATGGAGCCGCTGTATTGCCGTCTCCATTGAATGCAATGCGCTGGACAGCTCCGGCCCGTTTCTAATGAAACGCGGCTAGGAGCAGATTTTCGGGCGATTTTTGGGCCGATTTTTGGGCGCCGGTCACGCGATTTGCGCATGCGCATCCGTCATGCGATGCGCAAATCGCGTGAAAAAACGCCCGTGTGACTAAGGCCTTACATAGAATATTGTATCGGGGACTGCTTACCTGAAATCAAGGAACTTCAGACGCTTCAACAATCAGTTAGATCAGTTTCTTAATTAAGCTCGATATAAGAAAAAAGTTAAAGGACTGTTAATATAGGTTTCCAAAGGAGAATATTACTACTCCTTTACATAGAATACCCTATGGGCCAAGGCTTACCTGAAATCAAGGAACTTCATAGACCCTTCCAGAACCAGTTTGTTCACTCTTTCTTCATTCAGCTCGATTTAAGTAGAAAGTTAAAGCACCGTTGAAATATGTTTTCAAAAAGAGAATATTACTACTTCCCTATATAGAATACCCTATGGGCCACTGCTTACCTGACCTAAAAGAACTTCATAGACTCTTCCGAAACTATGTGGTTTACCATATCTTCATTCAGCTCGATATAAAAAAAGTTAAAGGACTGTTAGATATATTTTTCCAAAAAGAGAATAATACTACTCTCTCACATAGAATACCGTATGGGGGACTGCTTACCTGAAATCAAGGAACTTCAGTCGCTTCAACAACCAGTTAGTTCAGTTTCTTAAGTAAGCTCGATATAAGAAAAAAGTTAAAGGACTGTTAATATAGGTTTCCAAAGGAGAATATTACTACTTCTTTACATAGAATACCCTATGGGCCACTGCTTACCTGAAATCAAGGAGTTTCATAGACCCTTCCAGAACCAGTTTGTTCACCCATTCTTCATTCAGCTAGATATAAGTAGAAAGTTAAAGCACTGCTAATATATGTTTCCAAAAGAAGAATATTACTACTCCCCTATATAGAATACCCTATGGGCCACTGCTTACCTGACCTAAAAAAACTTCATAGACTCTTCCGAAACCATGTGGTTTACCATATCTTCATTCAGCTCGAGATTAAAAAAAGTTAAAGGACTGTTAGATATATGTTTCCAAAAGGAGAACAATACTACTCTCTCACATAGAATACCGTATCGGGGACAGCTTACCTGAAATCAAGGAACTTCAGTTACTTCAACAATCAGTTAGATCAGTTTCTTAATTAAGTTCGATGTGAGAAAAAAGTTAAAGGACTGTTAATATAGGTTTCCAAAGGAGAATATTACTACTCATTTACATAGAACACCCTATGGGCCAATGCTTACCTGAAATCAAGGAACTTCATAGACCCTTCCAGAACCAGTTTGTTCACCCTTTCTTCATTCAGCTAGATATAAGTAGAAAGTTAAAGCACTGTTAATATATGTTTCCAAAAAGAGAATATTACTACTCCCCTATATAGAATACCCTATGGGCCACTGCTTACCTGACCTAAAAGAACTTCATAGACTCTTCCGAAACCATGTGGTTTACCATATCTTCATTCAGCTCGAGATAAAAAAAAGTTAAAGGACTGTTAGATATATTTTTCCAAAAAGTAAATATTACTACTTCCTCACATAGAATACCCTATGGGTCACTGCTTACCTAAAATAAAGGAGCTTCATAGACACTTGCAGAACCAGTTTATTCACCATTTTTTCATTCAGCAAGATATGAGAAAAAAGTCAAAGCACAGTTAATATTTGTCTCCCCCATATAGAATACCCTATGGGCCACTGCTTACCTGACCTCAAAGAACTTCATGGACTCTTCCAGAACCATGTGGTTCACCATATTTCCATTCAGCTCGATATAAAGAAAAAGTTAAAGGATTCTTAGATAGATATCATCAAAAAGAGGATAATACTACTCCACCACATAGAATACCCTATTGGCCACTGCTTACCTGAAATCAAGGAACTTCATAGACACTTCCACAACCAGTTTGCTCACCATTTCTTCATTGAGCTCGATATAAAAAAAAAGTTAAAGTACTGTTAGATATATGTTTCCAAAAGGAGAATAATACTACTCTCTCACATAGAATACCGTATGGGGGACTGCTTACCTGAAATCAAGGAACTTCAGTTACTTCAACAATCAGTTAGATCAGTTTCTTAATTAAGCTCGATGTGAGAAAAAAGTTAAAGGACTGTTAATATAGGTTTCCAAAGGAGAATATTACTACTCCTTTACATAGAATACCCTATGGGCCAATGCTTACCTGAAATCAAGGAACTTCATAGACCCTTCCAGAACCAGTTTGTTCGCTCTTTCTTCATTCAGCTAGATATAAGTAGAAAGTTAAAGCACTGTTAATACATGTTTCCAAAAGAAGAATATTACTAATCCCCTATATAGAATACCCTATGGGCCACTGCTTACCTGACCTAAAAGAACTTCATAGACTCTTCCGAAACCATGTGGTTTACCATATCTTCATTCAGCTCGATATAAAAAAAGTTAAAGGACTGTTAGATATATTTTTCCAAAAAGACAATATTACTACTTCCTCACATAGAATACCCTGTGGGTCACTGCTTACCTAAAATAAAGGAGCTTCATAGACACTTGCAGAACCAGTTTATTCACCATTTCTTCATTCGGCAAAATATAAGAAAAAAGTCAAAGCACAGTTAATATTTGTCTCCCACATATAGAATACCCTATGGGCCACTGCTTACCTGACCTTAAAGAACTTCATAGACTCTACCAGAACCATGTGGTTCACCATATTTCCATTCAGCTCGATATAAAAAAAAGTTAAAGGACTGTAATATAGATGTCTCCAAAAAGAGGATAATACTACTCCACCACATAGAATACCCTATTGGCCACTGCTTACCTGAAATCAAGGAACTTCATAGACACTTCCACAACCAGTTTGCTCACCATTTCTTCATTGAGCTCGATATAAAAAAAAGGTAAAGTACTGTTAGATATATATATCCAAAAGGAGAATAATACTACTCTCTCACATAGAATACCGTATCGGGGACTGCTTACCTGAAATCAAGGAACTTCAGTCACTTCAACAACCAGTTAGATCAGTTTCTTAATTAAGCTCGATGTGAGAAAAAAGTTAAAGGACTGTTAATATAGGTTTCCAAGGGAGAATATTACTACTCATTTACATAGAACACCCTATGGGCCAATGCTTACCTGAAATCAAGGAACTTCATAGACCCTTCCAGAACCAGTTTGTTCACCTTTTCTTCATTCAGCTAGATATAAGTAGAAAGTTAAAGCACTGTAATATATGTTTCCAAAAAGAGAATATTACTACTCCCCTATATAGAATACCCTATGGGCCACTGCTTACCTAACCTAAAAGAATTTCATAGACTCTTCCGAAACCATGTGGTTTACCATATCTTCATTCAGCTCGATAGAAAAAAAAGTTCAAGGACAGTTAGATATATTTTTCCAAAAAGAGAATATTACTAGTTCTGCACATAGAATACCCTGTGGATCACTGCTTACCTGAAATGATGGAGCTTCATAGACACTTGCAGAACCAGTTTATTCACCATTTTTTCATTCAGCAAGATATGAGAAAAAAGTCAAAGCACAGTTAATATTTGTCTCCCCCATATAGAATACCCTATGGGCCACTGCTTACCTGACCTCAAAGAACTTCATGGACTCTTCCAGAACCATGTGGTTCACCATATTTCCATTCAGCTCGATATAAAGAAAAAGTTAAAGGATTCTTAGATAGATGTCATCAAAAAGAGGATAATACTACTCCACCACATAGAATACCCTATTGGCCACTGCTTACCTGAAATCAAGGAACTTCATAGACACTTCCACAACCAGTTTGTTCACCATTTCTTCATTGAGCTCGATATGAAAAAAAAGTTAAAGTACTGTTAGATATATGTTTCCAAAAGGAGAATAATACTACTCTCTCGCATAGAATACCGTATGGGGGACTGCTTACCTGAAATCAAGGAACTTCAGTCACTTCAACAACCAGTTAGATCAGTTTCTTAAATAAGCTCGATATGAAAAAAAAGTTAAAGGACTGTTAATATAGGTTTCCAAAGGAGAATATTACTACTCCTTTACATAGAATACCCTATGGGCCAATGCTTACCTGAAATCAAGGAACTTCATAGACCCTTCCAGAACCAGTTTGTTCGCTCTTTCTTCATTCAGCTAGATATAAGTAGAAAGTTAAAGCACTGTTAATATATGTTTCCATGAAGAGAATATTACTACTCCCCTATATAGAATACCCTATGGGCCACTGCTTACCTGACCTAAAAGAACTTCATAGACTCTTCCGAAACCATGTGGTTTACCATATCTTCATTCAGCTCGATATAAAAAAAGTTAAAGGACTGTTAGATATATTTTTCCAAAAAGAGAATATTACTACTTCCTCACAAGAATACCCTATAGGCCACTGCTTACCTGAAATGAAGGAGCTTCATAGACACTTGCAGAACCAGTTTATTCACCATTTTTTCATTCGGCAAGATATAAGAAAAAAGTCAAAGCACAGTTAATATTTGTCTCCCCCATATAGAATACAGTATGAGCCACTGCTTACCTGACCTCAAAGAACTTCATAGAATCTTCCAGAACCATGTGTTTCACCATATTTCCATTCAGCCCGATATAAAAAAAAGTTAAAGGACTGTAATATAGATGTCTTCAAAAAGAGGATAATACTACTCCACCACATAGAATACCCTATTGGCCACTGCTTACCTGAAATCAAGGAACTTCATAGACCCTTCCAGAACCAGTTTGTTCACCTTTTCTTCATTCAGCTAGATATAAGTAGAAAGTTAAAGCACTGTAATATATGTTTCCAAAAAGAGAATATTACTACTCCCCTATATAGAATACCCTATGGGCCACTGCTTACCTGACCTAAAAGAACTTCATAGACTCTTCCGAAACCATGTGGTTTACCATATCTTCATTCAGCTCGATATAAAAAAAGTTAAAGGACTGTTAGATATATTTTTGCAAAAAGAGAATATTACTACTTCCTCACATAGAATACCCTGTGGGTCACTGCTTACCTGAAATCAAGGAACTTCATAGACACTTCCACAACCAGTTTACTCACCATTTCTTTATTGAGCTTGATATAAAAAAAAAGTTAAACTACTGTTAGATATATGTATCCAAAAGGAGAATAATACTACTCTCTCAGGGCTCAGTCACACGGGCGTTTATTGCCGCGATTTGCGCATGCGCATGCGTCCGGCGATTTTTTAAAACCATTGCTTTGCAATGGTATCGGACACATGAGCGCTTTTTATGCGCTCGTCCGATAAATTAGAGAACAGAAATCGCAGATCGCACCTATCTGCGATCTGCGATTCCTGTTCTCTTCTCTATATGCGCTCAATGGGGCCGGCGGCAGCAGCGCCGACCCCAATGAGAACATATAGAAGACAAATCATTCTTCTCTGCCACAGCTGGAACAGCTGTGGCAGAGAAGAACGATGTTTGCCCATTGAATTCAATGGAGCGGCAATACAGCCGCTCCATTGAAAGCAATGGGCTGCCGGCGTGCGCGGGGTTAATTGTCAGGAAGGGGTTAAATATATAACCCCTTTCCTGCAATGCATCCTGAAAAGTGAAAAAATAAAAAAAAAGGATGTACTCACCTGCTCCCGGCAGCCTGAGATCCCCGCGGCGGTCCTGCAGTGGGTGTGAAGGGGGTGTGACTCAGGCTTGCCCCTGATTGGCTCAGCCTGAGCCAATCAGAGGCTGATCTCAGTCACACCCATTCATGAATTCATGAATGGGTGTGACTGAGACTTGCTTCTGATTGGCTCAGCGCTGAGCCAATCAGGGGCAAGCCTGAGTCACACCCCCTTCACACCCACTGCAGGCTGGCCGCCGGGATCTCCAGCTGCCGGGAGCAGGTAAGTACATACATTTTTTTTATTTTTTCACTTTTCAGGATGCATTGCAGGAAAGGGGTTATA
Organism: Eleutherodactylus coqui; assembly: GCF_035609145.1. Classification (NCBI taxonomy): domain Eukaryota; kingdom Metazoa; phylum Chordata; class Amphibia; order Anura; family Eleutherodactylidae; genus Eleutherodactylus; species Eleutherodactylus coqui. The sequence goes on from NC_089838.1 coordinate 22,128,394, forward strand.
TATTTAACCCCTTCCCGACAATTCATCCCACACTCGCCCGCAGCGCTTGCATTCAATGGAGCCGCTGTATTGCCGTCTCCATTGAATGCAATGCGCTGGACAGCTCCGGCCTGTTTCTAATGAAACGCGGCTAGGAGCAGATTTTCGGGCGATTTTTGGGCCGATTTTTGGGCGCCGGTCACGCGATTTGCGCATGCGCATCCGTCATGCGATGCGCAAATCGCGTGAAAAAACGCCCGTGTGACTAAGGCCTTACATAGAATATTGTATCGGGGACTGCTTACCTGAAATCAAGGAACTTCAGACGCTTCAACAATCAGTTAGATCAGTTTCTTAATTAAGCTCGATGTGAGAAAAAAGTTAAAGGACTGTTAATATACTGTAGGTTTCCAAAGGAGAATATTACTACTCCTTTACATAGAATACCCTATGGGCCAATGCTTACCTGAAATCAAGGAACTTCATAGACCCTTTCAGAACCAGTTTGTTCACCCTTTCTTCATTCAGCTCGATTTAAGTAGAAAGTTAAAGCACCGTTAATATATGTTTCCAAAAAGAGAATATTACTACTCCCCTATATAGAATACCCTATGGGCCACTGCTTACCTGACCTAAAAGAACTTCATAGACTCTTCCGAAACCATGTGGTTTACCATATCTTCATTCAGCTCGAGATTAAAAAAAGTTAAAGGACTGTTAGATATATGTTTCCAAAAGGAGAACAATACTACTCTCTCACATAGAATACCGTATCGGGGACTGCTTACCTGAAATCAAGGAACTTCAGTTACTTCAACAATCAGTTAGATCAGTTTCTTAATTAAAGGGGTTGTCCCGAGGCAGCAAGTGGGTCTATACACTTCTGTATGGCCATAATAATGCACTTTGTAATGTACATTGTGCATTAATTATGAGCCATACAGAAGTTATAAAAAGTTTTTTACTTACCTGCTCCGTTGCTAGCGTCCTCGTTCCCATGGAGCCGACTAATTTTTGGCCTCCGATGGCCAAATTAGCCGCGCTTGCGCAGTCCGGGTCTTCAGCAGTCTTCTATGGAGCCGCTCGTGCCAGAGAGCGGCTCCGTGTAGCTCCGCCCCGTCACGTGCCGATTCCAGCCAATCAGGAGGCTGGAATCGGCAGTGGACCGCACAGAAGAGCTGCGGTCCACGAAGACGGAGGATCCCGGCGGCCATCTTCAGCGGTAAGTATTGAAGTCACCGGACCGCCGGGATTCAGGTAAGCGCTGTGCGGGTGGTTTTTTTAACCCCTGCATCGGGGTTGTCTCGCGCCGAACGGGGGGGGGGGTTTAAAAAAAAAAAAACCCGTTTCGGCGCGGGACATCTCCTTTAAGTTCGATGTGAGAAAAAAGTTAAAGGACTGTTAATATAGGTTTCCAAAGGAGAATATTACTACTCATTTACATAGAACACCCTATGGGCCAATGCTTACCTGAAATCAAGGAACTTCATAGACCCTTCCAGAACCAGTTTGTTCACCCTTTCTTCATTCAGCTAGATATAAGTAGAAAGTTAAAGCACTGTTAATATATGTTTCCAAAAAGAGAATATTACTACTCCCCTATATAGAATACCCTATGGGCCACTACTTACCTGACCTAAAAGAACTTCATAGACTCTTCCGAAACCATGTAGTTTACCATATCTTCATTCAGCTCGAGATTAAAACAAGTTAAAGGACTGTTAGATATATGTTTCCAAAAGGAGAATAATACTACTCTCTCACATAGAATACCGTATCGGGGACTGCTTACCTGAAATCAAGGAACTTCAGTTACTTCAACAATCAGTTAGATCAGTTTCTTAATTAAGTTCGATGTGAGAAAAAAGTGAAAGGACTGTTAATATAGGTTTCCAAAGGAGAATATTACTATTCCTTTACGTAGAATACCCTATAGGCCACTGCTTACCTGAAATCAAGGAACTTCAGAGACCCTTCCAGAACCAGTTTGTTCACCCTTTCTTCATTCAGCTAGATATAAGTAGAAAGTTAAAGCACTGTAATATATGTTTCCAAAAAGAGAATATTACTACTCCCCTATATAGAATACCCTATGAGCCACTGCTTACCTGACCTAAAAGAACTTCATAGACTCTTCCGAAACCATGTGGTTTACCATATCTTAATTCAGCTCGAGATAAAAAAAAGTTAAAGGACTGTTAGATATATTTTTCCAAAAAGAAAATATTACTACTTCCTCACATAGAATACCCTGTGGGTCACTGCTTACCTAAAATAAAGGAGCTTCATAGACACTTGCAGAACCAGTTTATTCACCATTTTTTCATTCAGCAAGATATGAGAAAAAAGTCAAAGCACAGTTATTATTTGTCTCCCCCATATAGAATACCCTATGGGCCACTGCTTACCTGACCTCAAAGAACTTCATGGACTCTTCCAGAACCATGTGGTTCACCATATTTCCATTCAGCTCGATATAAAGAAAAAGTTAAAGGATTCTTAGATAGATGTCATCAAAAAGAGGATAATACTACTCCACCACATAGAATACCCTATTGGCCACTGCTTACCTGAAATCAAGGAACTTCATAGACACTTCCACAACCAGTTTGCTCACCATTTCTTCATTGAGCTCGATATAAAAAAAAAGTTAAACTACTGTTAGATATATGTATCCAAAAGGAGAATAATACTACTCTCTCACATAGAATACCGTATGGGGGACTGCTTACCTGAAATCAAGGAACTTCAGTCACTTCAACAACCAGTTAGATCAGTTTCTTAATTAACCTCGATATAAGAAAAAAGTTAAAGGACTGTTAATATAGGTTTCCAAAGGAGAATATTACTACTCCTTTACATGGAATACCCTATGGGCCAATGCTTACCTGAAATCAAGGAACTTCATAGACCCTTCCAGAACCAGTTTGTTCACTCTTTCTTCATTCAGCTAGATATAAGTAGAAAGTTAAAGCACTGTTAATATATGTTTTCATAAAGAGAATATTACTAATCCCCTATATAGAATACCCTATCGGCCACTGCTTACCTGACCTAAAAGAACTTCATAGACTCTTCCGAAACCATGTGGTTTACCATATCTTCATTCAGCTCGATATAAAAAAAGTTAAAGGACTGTTAGATATACTTTTCCAAAAAGAGAATATTACTACTTCCTCACATAGAATACCCTGTGGGTCACTGCTTACCTAAAATAAAGGAGCTTCATAGACACTTGCAGAACCAGTTTATTCACCATTTCTTCATTCGGCAAGATATGAGAAAAAAGTCAAAGCACAGTTAATATTTGTCTCCCACATATAGAATACCCTATGGGCCACTGCTTACCTGACCTTAAAGAACTTCATAGACTCTACCAGAACCATGTGGTTCACCATATTTCCATTCAGCTCGATATAAAAAAAAGTTAAAGGACTGTAATATAGATGTCTCCAAAAAGAGGATAATACTACTCCACCACATAGAATACTCTATTGGCCACTGCTTACCTGAAATCAAGGAACTTCATAGACACTTCCACAACCAGTTTACTCACCATTTCTTTATTGAGCTTGATATAAAAAAAAGTTAAACTACTGTTAGATATATGTATCCAAAAGAAGAATAATACTACTCTCTCACATAGAATATTGTATCGGGGACTGCTTACCTGAAATCAAGGAACTTCAGACGCTTCAACAATCAGTTAGATCAGTTTCTTAATTAAGCTCGATGTGAGAAAAAAGTTAAAGGACTGTTAATATACTGTAGGTTTCCAAAGGAGAATATTACTACTCCTTTACATAGAATACCCTATGGGCCACTGCTTACCTGAAATCAAGGAACTTCATAGACCCTTTCAGAACCAGTTTGTTCACCTTTTCTTCATTCAGCTAGATATAAGTAGAAAGTTAAAGCACTGTAATATATGTTTCCAAAAAGAGAATATTACTACTCCCCTATATAGAATACCCTATGAGCCACTGCTTACCTGACCTAAAAGAACTTCATAGACTCTTCCGAAACCATGTGGTTTACCATATCTTAATTCAGCTCGAGATAAAAAAAAGTTAAAGGACTGTTAGATATATTTTTCCAAAAAGAAAATATTACTACTTCCTCACATAGAATACCCTGTGGGTCACTGCTTACCTAAAATAAAGGAGCTTCATAGACACTTGCAGAACCAGTTTATTCACCATTTTTTCATTCAGCAAGATATGAGAAAAAAGTCAAAGCACAGTTATTATTTGTCTCCCCCATATAGAATACCCTATGGGCCACTGCTTACCTGACCTCAAAGAACTTCATGGACTCTTCCAGAACCATGTGGTTCACCATATTTCCATTCAGCTCGATATAAAGAAAAAGTTAAAGGATTCTTAGATAGATGTCATCAAAAAGAGGATAATACTACTCCACCACATAGAATACCCTATTGGCCACTGCTTACCTGAAATCAAGGAACTTCATAGACACTTCCACAACCAGTTTGCTCACCATTTCTTCATTGAGCTCGATATAAAAAAAAAGTTAAACTACTGTTAGATATATGTATCCAAAAGGAGAATAATACTACTCTCTCACATAGAATACCGTATGGGGGACTGCTTACCTGAAATCAAGGAACTTCAGTCACTTCAACAACCAGTTAGATCAGTTTCTTAATTAACCTCGATATAAGAAAAAAGTTAAAGGACTGTTAATATAGGTTTCCAAAGGAGAATATTACTACTCCTTTACATGGAATACCCTATGGGCCAATGCTTACCTGAAATCAAGGAACTTCATAGACCCTTCCAGAACCAGTTTGTTCACTCTTTCTTCATTCAGCTAGATATAAGTAGAAAGTTAAAGCACTGTTAATATATGTTTTCATAAAGAGAATATTACTAATCCCCTATATAGAATACCCTATCGGCCACTGCTTACCTGACCTAAAAGAACTTCATAGACTCTTCCGAAACCATGTGGTTTACCATATCTTCATTCAGCTCGATATAAAAAAAGTTAAAGGACTGTTAGATATACTTTTCCAAAAAGAGAATATTACTACTTCCTCACATAGAATACCCTGTGGGTCACTGCTTACCTAAAATAAAGGAGCTTCATAGACACTTGCAGAACCAGTTTATTCACCATTTCTTCATTCGGCAAGATATGAGAAAAAAGTCAAAGCACAGTTAATATTTGTCTCCCACATATAGAATACCCTATGGGCCACTGCTTACCTGACCTTAAAGAACTTCATAGACTCTACCAGAACCATGTGGTTCACCATATTTCCATTCAGCTCGATATAAAAAAAAGTTAAAGGACTGTAATATAGATGTCTCCAAAAAGAGGATAATACTACTCCACCACATAGAATACTCTATTGGCCACTGCTTACCTGAAATCAAGGAACTTCATAGACACTTCCACAACCAGTTTACTCACCATTTCTTTATTGAGCTTGATATAAAAAAAAGTTAAACTACTGTTAGATATATGTATCCAAAAGAAGAATAATACTACTCTCTCACATAGAATATTGTATCGGGGACTGCTTACCTGAAATCAAGGAACTTCAGACGCTTCAACAATCAGTTAGATCAGTTTCTTAATTAAGCTCGATGTGAGAAAAAAGTTAAAGGACTGTTAATATACTGTAGGTTTCCAAAGGAGAATATTACTACTCCTTTACATAGAATACCCTATGGGCCACTGCTTACCTGAAATCAAGGAACTTCATAGACCCTTTCAGAACCAGTTTGTTCACCTTTTCTTCATTCAGCTAGATATAAGTAGAAAGTTAAAGCACTGTAATATATGTTTCCAAAAAGAGAATATTACTACTCCCCTATATAGAATACCCTATGGGCCATGGCTTACCTAACCTAAAAGAACTTCATAGACTCTTCCGAAACCATGTGGTTTACCATATCTTCATTCAGCTCGATAGAAAAAAAAGTTAAAGGACTGTTAGATATATTTTTCCAAAAACAGAATATTACTACTTCTGCACATAGAATAGCCTGTGGGTCACTGCTTACCTGAAATGAAGGAGCTTCATAGACACTTGCAGAACCAGTTTATTCACCATTTTTTCATTCGGCAAGATATGAGAAAAATGTCAAAGCACAGTTAATATTTGTCTCCCCCATATAGTATACCCTATGGGCCACTGCTTACCTGACCTCAAAGAACTTCATGGACTCTTCCAGAACCATGTGGTTCACCATATTTCCATTCAGCTCGATATAAAAAAAAAGCTAAAGGACTGTTAGATAGATGTCTCCAAAAAGAGAATAATACTACTCCACCACATAGAATACCCTATTGGCCACTGCTTACCTGAAATCAAGGAACTTCATAGACACTTCCACAACCAGTTTACTCACCATTTCTTCATTGAGCTCGATATGAAAAAAAAGTTAAACTACTGTTAGATATATGTATCCAAAAGGAGAATAATACTACTCTCTCACATAGAATATTGTATCGGGGACTGCTTACCTGAAATCAAGGAACTTCAGACGCTTCAACAATCAGTTAGATCAGTTTCTTAATTAAGCTCGATATAAGAAAAAAGTTAAAGGACTGTTAATATAGGTTTCCAAAGGAGAATATTACTACTCCTTTACATAGAATACCCTATGGGCCAAGGCTTACCTGAAATCAAGGAACTTCATAGACCCTTCCAGAACCAGTTTGTTCACTCTTTCTTCATTCAGCTCGATTTAAGTAGAAAGTTAAAGCACCGTTAAAATATGTTTTCAAAAAGAGAATATTACTACTCCCCTATATAGAATACCCTATGGGCCACTGCTTACCTGACCTAAAAGAACTTCATAGACTCTTCCGAAACTATGTGGTTTACCATATCTTCATTCAGCTCGATATAAAAAAAGTTAAAGGACTGTTAGATATATTTTTCCAAAAAGAGAATAATACTACTCTCTCACATAGAATACCGTATGGGGGACTGCTTACCTGAAATCAAGGAACTTCAGTCGCTTCAACAACCAGTTAGTTCAGTTTCTTAAGTAAGCTCGATATAAGAAAAAAGTTAAAGGACTGTTAATATAGGTTTCCAAAGGAGAATATTACTACTTCTTTACATAGAATACCCTATAGGCCACTGCTTACCTAAAATAAAGGAGCTTCATAGACACTTGCAGAACCAGTTTATTCACCATTTTTTCATTCAGCAAGATATGAGAAAAAAGTCAAAGCACAGTTAATATTTGTCTCCCCCATATAGAATACCCTATGGGCCACTGCTTACCTGACCTCAAAGAACTTCATGGACTCTTCCAGAACCATGTGGTTCACCATATTTCCATTCAGCTCGATATAAAGAAAAAGTTAAAGGATTCTTAGATAGATATCATCAAAAAGAGGATAATATTACTCCACCACATAGAATACCCTATTGGACACTGCTTACCTGAAATCAAGGAACTTCATAGACACTTCCACAACCAGTTTGCTCACCATTTCTTCATTGAGCTCGATATAAAAAAAAAGTTAAAGTACTGTTAGATATATGTTTCCAAAAGGAGAATAATACTACTCTCTCACATAGAATACCGTATGGGGGACTGCTTACCTGAAATCAAGGAACTTCAGTTACTTCAACAATCAGTTAGATCAGTTTCTTAATTAAGCTCGATGTGAGAAAAAAGTTAAAGGACTGTTAATATAGGTTTCCAAAGGAGAATATTACTACTCCTTTACATAGAATACCCTATGGGCCAATGCTTACCTGAAATCAAGGAACTTCATAGACCCTTCCAGAACCAGTTGGTTCGCTCTTTCTTCATTCAGCTAGATGTAAGTAGAAAGTTAAAGCACTGTTAATACATGTTTCCAAAAGAAGAATATTACTAATCCCCTATATAGAATACCCTATGGGCCACTGCTTACCTGACCTAAAAGAACTTAATAGACTCTTCCGAAACCATGTGGTTTACCATATCTTCATTCAGCTCGATATAAAAAAAGTCAAAGGACTGTTAGATATATTTTTCCAAAAACAGAATATTACTACTTCTGCACATAGAATAGCCTGTGGGTCACTGCTTACCTGAAATGAAGGAGCTTCATAGACACTTGCAGAACCAGTTTATTCACCATTTTTTCATTCGGCAAGATATGAGAAAAATGTCAAAGCACAGTTAATATTTGTCTCCCCCATATAGAATACCCTATGGGCCACTGCTTACCTGAAATCAAGGAACTTCATAGACACTTCCACAACCAGTTTGCTCACCATTTCTTCATTGAGCTCGATATGAAAAAAAAGTTAAACTACTGTTAGATATATGTATCCAAAAGGAGAATAATACTACTCTCTCACATAGAATATTGTATCGGGGACTGCTTACCTGAAATCAAGGAACTTCAGACGCTTCAACAATCAGTTAGATCAGTTTCTTAATTAAGCTCGATGTGAGAAAAAAGTTAAAGGACTGTTAATATAGGTTTCCAAAGGAGAATATTACTATTCCTTTACATAGAATACCCTATGGGCCAATGCTTACCTGAAATCAAGGAACTTCATAGACCCTTCCAGAACCAGTTTGTTCGCTCTTTCTTCATTCAGCTAGATATAAGTAGAAAGTTAAAGCACTGTTAATATATGTTTCCAAAAAGAGAATATTACTACTCCCCTATATAGAATACCCTATGGGCCACTGCTTACCTGACCTAAAAGAACTTCATAGACTCTTCCGAAACCATGTGGTTTACCATATCTTCATTCAGCTCGATATAAAAAAAGTTAAAGGACTGTTAGATATATTTTTCCAAAAAGAGAATATTACTACTTCCTCACATAGAATACCCTGTGGGTCACTGCTTACCTAAAATAAAGGAGCTTCATAGACACTTGCAGAACCAGTTTATTCACCATTTTTTCATTCGGCAAAATATAAGAAAAAAGTCAAAGCACAGTTAATATTTGTCTCCCACATATAGAATACCCTATGGGCCACTGCTTACCTGACCTTAAAGAACTTCATAGACTCTACCAGAACCATGTGGTTCACCATATTTCCATTCAGCTCGATATAAAAAAAAGTTAAAGGACTGTAATATAGATGTCTCCAAAAAGAGGATAATACTACTCCACCACATAGAATAATACCCTATTGGCCACTGCTTACCTGAAATCAAGGAACTTCATAGACACTTCCACAACCAGTTTGCTCACCATTTCTTCATTGAGCTCGATATAAAAAAAAGGTAAAGTACTGTTAGATATATATATCCAAAAGGAGAATAATACTACTCTCTCACATAGAATACCGTATCGGGGACTGCTTACCTGAAATCAAGGAACTTCAGTCACTTCAACAACCAGTTAGATCAGTTTCTTAATTAAGCTCGATGTGAGAAAAAAGTTAAAGGACTGTTAATATAGGTTTCCAAGGGAGAATATTACTACTCATTTACATAGAACACCCTATGGGCCAATGCTTACCTGAAATCAAGGAACTTCATAGACCCTTCCAGAACCAGTTTGTTCACCTTTTCTTCATTCAGCTAGATATAAGTAGAAAGTTAAAGCACTGTAATATATGTTTCCAAAAAGAGAATATTACTACTCCCCTATATAGAATACCCTATGGGCCACTGCTTACCTAACCTAAAAGAATTTCATAGACTCTTCCGAAACCATGTGGTTTACCATATCTTCATTCAGCTCGATAGAAAAAAAAGTTCAAGGACAGTTAGATATATTTTTCCAAAAAGAGAATATTACTAGTTCTGCACATAGAATACCCTGTGGGTCACTGCTTACCTGAAATGATGGAGCTTCATAGACACTTGCAGAACCAGTTTATTCACCATTTTTTCATTCAGCAAGATATGAGAAAAAAGTCAAAGCACAGTTAATATTTGTCTCCCCCATATAGAATACCCTATGGGCCACTGCTTACCTGACCTCAAAGAACTTCATGGACTCTTCCAGAACCATGTGGTTCACCATATTTCCATTCAGCTCGATATAAAGAAAAAGTTAAAGGATTCTTAGATAGATGTCATCAAAAAGAGGATAATACTACTCCACCACATAGAATACCCTATTGGCCACTGCTTACCTGAAATCAAGGAACTTCATAGACACTTCCACAACCAGTTTGCTCACCATTTCTTCATTGAGCTCGATATAAAAAAAAGTTAAACTACTGTTAGATATATGTATCCAAAAGAAGAATAATACTACTCTCTCACATAGAATACCGTATGGGGGACTGCTTACCTGAAATCAAGGAACTTCAGACGCTTCAACAATCAGTTAGATCAGTTTCTTAATTAAGCTCGATGTGAGAAAAAAGTTAAAGGACTGTTAATATACTGTAGGTTTCCAAAGGAGAATATTACTACTCCTTTACATAGAATACCCTATGGGCCACTGCTTACCTGAAATCAAGGAACTTCATAGACCCTTTCAGAACCAGTTTGTTCACCCTTTCTTCATTCAGCTCGATTTAAGTAGAAAGTTAAAGCACCGTTAATATATGTTTCCAAAAAGAGAATATTACTACTCCCCTATATAGAATACCCTATGGGCCACTGCTTACCTGACCTAAAAGAACTTCATAGACTCTTCCGAAACCATGTGGTTTACCATATCTTCATTCAGCTCGAGATTAAAAAAAGTTAAAGGACTGTTAGATATATGTTTCCAAAAGGAGAACAATACTACTCTCTCACATAGAATACCGTATGGGGGACTGCTTACCTGAAATCAAGGAACTTCAGTCGCTTCAACCACCAGTTAGTTCAGTTTCTTAAGTAAGCTCGATATAAGAAAAAAGTTAAAGGACTGTTAATATAGGTTTCCAAAGGAGAATATTACTACTTCTTTACATAGAATACCCTATGGGCCACTGCTTACCTGAAATCAGGGAGTTTCATAGACCCTTCCAGAACCAGTTTGTTCACCCTTTCTTCATTCAGCTAGATATAAGTAGAAAGTTAAAGCACTGTTAATATATGTTTCCATACAGAGAATATTACTACTCCCCTATATAGAATACCCTATGGGCCACTGCTTACCTGACCTAAAACAACTTCATAGACTCTTCCGAAACCATGTGGTTTACCATATCTTCATTCAGCTCGAGATTAAAAAAAGTTAAAGGACTGTTAGATATATGTTTCCAAAAGGAGAATAATACTACTCTCTCACATAGAATACCGTATCGGGGACTGCTTACCTGAAATCAAGGAACTTCAGTTACTTCAACAATCAGTTAGATCAGTTTCTTAATTAAGTTCGATGTGAGAAAAAAGTTAAAGGACTGTTAATATAGGTTTCCAAAGGAGAATATTACTATTCCTTTACGTAGAATACCCTATGGGCCAATGCTTACCTGAAATCAAGGAACTTCATAGACCCTTCCAGAACCAGTTTGTTCACCCTTTCTTCATTCAGCTAGATATAAGTAGAAAGTTAAAGCACTGTTAATATATGTTTCCAAAAAGAGAATATTACTACTCCCCTATATAGAATACCCTATGGGCCACTGCTTACCTGACCTAAAAGAACTTCATAGACTCTTCCGAAACCATTTGGTTTACCATATCTTCATTCAGCTCGAGATAAAAAAAAGTTAAAGGACTGTTAGATATATTTTTCCAAAAAGAAAATATTACTACTTCCTCACATAGAATACCCTGTGGGTCACTGCTTACCTAAAATAAAGGAGCTTCATAGACACTTGCAGAACCAGTTTATTCACCATTTTTTCATTCAGCAGATATGAGAAAAAAGTCAAAGCACAGTTAATATTTGTCTCCCCCATATAGAATACCCTATGGGCCACTGCTTACCTGACCTCAAAGAACTTCATGGACTCTTCCAGAACCATGTGGTTCACCATATTTCCATTCAGCTCGATATAAAGAAAAAGTTAAAGGATTCTTAGATAGATGTCATCAAAAAGAGGATAATACTACTCCACCACATAGAATACCCTATTGGCCACTGCTTACCTGAAATCAAGGAACTTCATAGACACTTCCACAACCAGTTTGCTCACCATTTCTTCATTGAGCTCGATATAAAAAAAAAGTTAAAGTACTGTTAGATATATGTTTCCAAAAGGAGAATAATACTACTCTCTCACATAGAATACCGTATGGGGGACTGCTTACCTGAAATCAAGGAACTTCAGTTACTTCAACAATCAGTTAGATCAGTTTCTTAATTAAGCTCGATGTGAGAAAAAAGTTAAAGGACTGTTAATATAGGTTTCCAAAGGAGAATATTACTACTCCTTTACATAGAATACCCTATGGGCCAATGCTTACCTGAAATCAAGGAACTTCATAGACCCTTCCAGAACCAGTTTGTTCACTCTTTCTTCATTCAGCTAGATATAAGTAGAAAGTTAAAGCACTGTTAATACGTTTCCAAAAGAAGAATATTACTAATCCCCTATATAGAATACCCTATGGGCCACTGCTTACCTGACCTAAAAGAACTTAATAGACTCTTCCGAAACCATGTGGTTTACCATATCTTCATTCAGCTCGATATAAAAAAAGTTAAAGGACTGTTAGATATATTTTTCCAAAAAGAGAATATTACTACTTCCTTACATAGAATACCCTGTGGGTCACTGCTTACCTAAAATAAAGGAGCTTCATAGACACTTGCAGAACCAGTTTATTCACCATTTCTTCATTCGGCAAGATATAAGAAAAAAGTCAAAGCACAGTTAATATTTGTCTCCCCCATATAGAATACCCTATGGGCCACTGCTTACCTGACCTTAAAGAACTTCATAGACTCTACCAGAACCATGTGGTTCACCATATTTCCATTCAGCTCGATATAAAAAAAAGTTAAAGGACTGTAATATAGATGTCTCCAAAAAGAGGATAATACTACTCCACCACATAGAATACCCTATTGGCCACTGCTTACCTGAAATCAAGGAACTTCATAGACACTTCCACAACCAGTTTACTCACCATTTCTTTATTGAGCTTGATATAAAAAAAAAGTTAAACTACTGTTAGATATATGTATCCAAAAGAAGAATAATACTACTCTCTCACATAGAATATTGTATCGGGGACTGCTTACCTGAAATCAAGGAACTTCAGACGCTTCAACAATCAGTTAGATCAGTTTCTTAATTAAGCTCGATGTGAGAAAAAAGTTAAAGGACTGTTAATATACTGTAGGTTTCCAAAGGAGAATATTACTACTCCTTTACATAGAATACCCTATGGGCCACTGCTTACCTGAAATCAAGGAACTTCATAGACCCTTTCAGAACCAGTTTGTTCACCCTTTCTTCATTCAGCTCGATTTAAGTAGAAAGTTAAAGCACCGTTAATATATGTTTCCAAAAAGAGAATATTACTACTCCCCTATATAGAATACCCTATGGGCCACTGCTTACCTGACCTAAAAGAACTTCATAGACTCTTCCGAAACCATGTGGTTTACCATATCTTCATTCAGCTCGAGATTAAAAAAAGTTAAAGGACTGTTAGATATATGTTTCCAAAAGGAGAACAATACTACTCTCTCACATAGAATACCGTATGGGGGACTGCTTACCTGAAATCAAGGAACTTCAGTCGCTTCAACCACCAGTTAGTTCAGTTTCTTAAGTAAGCTCGATATAAGAAAAAAGTTAAAGGACTGTTAATATAGGTTTCCAAAGGAGAATATTACTACTTCTTTACATAGAATACCCTATGGGCCACTGCTTACCTGAAATCAGGGAGTTTCATAGACCCTTCCAGAACCAGTTTGTTCACCCTTTCTTCATTCAGCTAGATATAAGTAGAAAGTTAAAGCACTGTTAATATATGTTTCCATACAGAGAATATTACTACTCCCCTATATAGAATACCCTATGGGCCACTGCTTACCTGACCTAAAACAACTTCATAGACTCTTCCGAAACCATGTGGTTTACCATATCTTCATTCAGCTCGAGATTAAAAAAAGTTAAAGGACTGTTAGATATATGTTTCCAAAAGGAGAATAATACTACTCTCTCACATAGAATACCGTATCGGGGACTGCTTACCTGAAATCAAGGAACTTCAGTTACTTCAACAATCAGTTAGATCAGTTTCTTAATTAAGTTCGATGTGAGAAAAAAGTTAAAGGACTGTTAATATAGGTTTCCAAAGGAGAATATTACTATTCCTTTACGTAGAATACCCTATGGGCCAATGCTTACCTGAAATCAAGGAACTTCATAGACCCTTCCAGAACCAGTTTGTTCACCCTTTCTTCATTCAGCTAGATATAAGTAGAAAGTTAAAGCACTGTTAATATATGTTTCCAAAAAGAGAATATTACTACTCCCCTATATAGAATACCCTATGGGCCACTGCTTACCTGACCTAAAAGAACTTCATAGACTCTTCCGAAACCATTTGGTTTACCATATCTTCATTCAGCTCGAGATAAAAAAAAGTTAAAGGACTGTTAGATATATTTTTCCAAAAAGAAAATATTACTACTTCCTCACATAGAATACCCTGTGGGTCACTGCTTACCTAAAATAAAGGAGCTTCATAGACACTTGCAGAACCAGTTTATTCACCATTTTTTCATTCAGCAGATATGAGAAAAAAGTCAAAGCACAGTTAATATTTGTCTCCCCCATATAGAATACCCTATGGGCCACTGCTTACCTGACCTCAAAGAACTTCATGGACTCTTCCAGAACCATGTGGTTCACCATATTTCCATTCAGCTCGATATAAAGAAAAAGTTAAAGGATTCTTAGATAGATGTCATCAAAAAGAGGATAATACTACTCCACCACATAGAATACCCTATTGGCCACTGCTTACCTGAAATCAAGGAACTTCATAGACACTTCCACAACCAGTTTGCTCACCATTTCTTCATTGAGCTCGATATAAAAAAAAAGTTAAAGTACTGTTAGATATATGTTTCCAAAAGGAGAATAATACTACTCTCTCACATAGAATACCGTATGGGGGACTGCTTACCTGAAATCAAGGAACTTCAGTTACTTCAACAATCAGTTAGATCAGTTTCTTAATTAAGCTCGATGTGAGAAAAAAGTTAAAGGACTGTTAATATAGGTTTCCAAAGGAGAATATTACTACTCCTTTACATAGAATACCCTATGGGCCAATGCTTACCTGAAATCAAGGAACTTCATAGACCCTTCCAGAACCAGTTTGTTCACTCTTTCTTCATTCAGCTAGATATAAGTAGAAAGTTAAAGCACTGTTAATACGTTTCCAAAAGAAGAATATTACTAATCCCCTATATAGAATACCCTATGGGCCACTGCTTACCTGACCTAAAAGAACTTAATAGACTCTTCCGAAACCATGTGGTTTACCATATCTTCATTCAGCTCGATATAAAAAAAGTTAAAGGACTGTTAGATATATTTTTCCAAAAAGAGAATATTACTACTTCCTTACATAGAATACCCTGTGGGTCACTGCTTACCTAAAATAAAGGAGCTTCATAGACACTTGCAGAACCAGTTTATTCACCATTTCTTCATTCGGCAAGATATAAGAAAAAAGTCAAAGCACAGTTAATATTTGTCTCCCCCATATAGAATACCCTATGGGCCACTGCTTACCTGACCTTAAAGAACTTCATAGACTCTACCAGAACCATGTGGTTCACCATATTTCCATTCAGCTCGATATAAAAAAAAGTTAAAGGACTGTAATATAGATGTCTCCAAAAAGAGGATAATACTACTCCACCACATAGAATACCCTATTGGCCACTGCTTACCTGAAATCAAGGAACTTCATAGACACTTCCACAACCAGTTTACTCACCATTTCTTTATTGAGCTTGATATAAAAAAAAAGTTAAACTACTGTTAGATATATGTATCCAAAAGAAGAATAATACTACTCTCTCACATAGAATATTGTATCGGGGACTGCTTACCTGAAATCAAGGAACTTCAGACGCTTCAACAATCAGTTAGATCAGTTTCTTAATTAAGCTCGATGTGAGAAAAAAGTTAAAGGACTGTTAATATACTGTAGGTTTCCAAAGGAGAATATTACTACTCCTTTACATAGAATACCCTATGGGCCACTGCTTACCTGAAATCAAGGAACTTCATAGACCCTTTCAGAACCAGTTTGTTCACCTTTTCTTCATTCAGCTAGATATAAGTAGAAAGTTAAAGCACTGTAATATATGTTTCCAAAAAGAGAATATTACTACTCCCCTAATAGAATACCCTATGGGCCATGGCTTACCTAACCTAAAAGAACTTCATAGACTCTTCCGAAACCATGTGGTTTACCATATCTTCATTCAGCTCGATAGAAAAAAAAGTTAAAGGACTGTTAGATATATTTTTCCAAAAACAGAATATTACTACTTCTGCACATAGAATAGCCTGTGGGTCACTGCTTACCTGAAATGAAGGAGCTTCATAGACACTTGCAGAACCAGTTTATTCACCATTTTTTCATTCGGCAAGATATGAGAAAAATGTCAAAGCACAGTTAATATTTGTCTCCCCCATATAGTATACCATATGGGCCACTGCTTACCTGATCTACAAAGAACTTCATGGACTATTCCAGAACCATGTGGTTCACCATATTTCCATTCAGCTCGATATAAAAAAAAAGCTAAAGGACTGTTAGATAGATGTCTCCAAAAAGAGAATAATACTACTCCACCACATAGAATACCCTATTGGCCACTGCTTACCTGAAATCAAGGAACTTCATAGACACTTCCACAACCAGTTTGCTCACCATTTCTTCATTGAGCTCGATATGAAAAAAAAGTTAAACTACTGTTAGATATATGTATCCAAAAGGAGAATAATACTACTCTCTCACATAGAATATTGTATCGGGGACTGCTTACCTGAAATCAAGGAACTTCAGACGCTTCAACAATCAGTTAGATCAGTTTCTTAATTAAGCTCGATGTGAGAAAAAAGTTAAAGGACTGTTAATATAGGTTTCCAAAGGAGAATATTACTATTCCTTTACATAGAATACCCTATGGGCCAATGCTTACCTGAAATCAAGGAACTTCATAGACCCTTCCAGAACCAGTTTGTTCGCTCTTTCTTCATTCAGCTAGATATAAGTAGAAAGTTAAAGCACTGTTAATATATGTTTCCAAAAAGAGAATATTACTACTCCCCTATATAGAATACCCTATGGGCCACTGCTTACCTGACCTAAAAGAACTTCATAGACTCTTCCGAAACCATGTGGTTTACCATATCTTCATTCAGCTCGATATAAAAAAAGTTAAAGGACTGTTAGATATATTTTTCCAAAAAGAGAATATTACGACTTCCTCACATAGAATACCCTGTGGGTCACTGCTTACCTAAAATAAAGGAGCTTCATAGACACTTGCAGAACCAGTTTATTCACCATTTCTTCATTCGGCAAAATATAAGAAAAAAGTCAAAGCACAGTTAATATTTGTCTCCCACATATAGAATACCCTATGGGCCACTGCTTACCTGACCTTAAAGAACTTCATAGACTCTACCAGAACCATGTGGTTCACCATATTTCCATTCAGCTCGATATAAAAAAAAGTTAAAGGACTGTAATATAGATGTCTCCAAAAAGAGGATAATACTACTCCACCACATAGAATACCCTATTGGCCACTGCTTACCTGAAATCAAGGAACTTCATAGACACTTCCACAACCAGTTTGCTCACCATTTCTTCATTGAGCTCGATATAAAAAAAAGGTAAAGTACTGTTAGATATATATATCCAAAAGGAGAATAATACTACTCTCTCACATAGAATACCGTATCGGGGACTGCTTACCTGAAATCAAGGAACTTCAGTCACTTCAACAACCAGTTAGATCAGTTTCTTAATTAAGCTCGATGTGAGAAAAAAGTTAAAGGACTGTTAATATAGGTTTCCAAGGGAGAATATTACTACTCATTTACATAGAACACCCTATGGGCCAATGCTTACCTGAAATCAAGGAACTTCATAGACCCTTCCAGAACCAGTTTGTTCACCTTTTCTTCATTCAGCTAGATATAAGTAGAAAGTTAAAGCACTGTAATATATGTTTCCAAAAAGAGAATATTACTACTCCCCTATATAGAATACCCTATGGGCCACTGCTTACCTAACCTAAAAGAATTTCATAGACTCTTCCGAAACCATGTGGTTTACCATATCTTCATTCAGCTCGATAGAAAAAAAAGTTCAAGGACAGTTAGATATATTTTTCCAAAAAGAGAATATTACTAGTTCTGCACATAGAATACCCTGTGGGTCACTGCTTACCTGAAATGATGGAGCTTCATAGACACTTGCAGAACCAGTTTATTCACCATTTTTTCATTCAGCAAGATATGAGAAAAAAGTCAAAGCACAGTTAATATTTGTCTCCCCCATATAGAATACCCTATGGGCCACTGCTTACCTGACCTCAAAGAACTTCATGGACTCTTCCAGAACCATGTGGTTCACCATATTTCCATTCAGCTCGATATAAAGAAAAAGTTAAAGGATTCTTAGATAGATGTCATCAAAAAGAGGATAATACTACTCCACCACATAGAATACCCTATTGGCCACTGCTTACCTGAAATCAAGGAACTTCATAGACACTTCCACAACCAGTTTGCTCACCATTTCTTCATTGAGCTCGATATAAAAAAAAAGTTAAACTACTGTTAGATATATGTATCCAAAAGGAGAATAATACTACTCTCTCACATAGAATACCGTATGGGGGACTGCTTACCTGAAATCAAGGAACTTCAGACGCTTCAACAATCAGTTAGATCAGTTTCTTAATTAAGCTCGATGTGAGAAAAAAGTTAAAGGACTGTTAATATACTGTAGGTTTCCAAAGGAGAATATTACTACTCCTTTACATAGAATACCCTATGGGCCACTGCTTACCTGAAATCAAGGAACTTCATAGACCCTTTCAGAACCAGTTTGTTCACCCTTTCTTCATTCAGCTCGATTTAAGTAGAAAGTTAAAGCACCGTTAATATATGTTTCCAAAAAGAGAATATTACTACTCCCCTATATAGAATACCCTATGGGCCACTGCTTACCTGACCTAAAACAACTTCATAGACTCTTCCGAAACCATGTGGTTTACCATATCTTCATTCAGCTCGAGATTAAAAAAAGTTAAAGGACTGTTAGATATATGTTTCCAAAAGGAGAACAATACTACTCTCTCACATAGAATACCGTATGGGGGACTGCTTACCTGAAATCAAGGAACTTCAGTCGCTTCAACAACCAGTTAGTTCAGTTTCTTAAGTAAGCTCGATATAAGAAAAAAGTTAAAGGACTGTTAATATAGGTTTTCAAAGGAGAATATTACTACTTCTTTACATAGAATACCCTATGGGCCACTGCTTACCTGAAATCAAGGAGTTTCATAGACCCTTCCAGAACCAGTTTGTTCACCCTTTCTTCATTCAGCTAGATATAAGTAGAAAGTTAAAGCACTGCTAATATATGTTTCCAAAAGAAGAATATTACTACTCCCCTATATAGAATACCCTATGGGCCACTGCTTACCTGACCTAAAAGAACTTCATAGACTCTTCCGAAACCATGTGGTTTACCATATCTTCATTCAGCTCGAGATTAAAAAAAGTTAAAGGACTGTTAGATATATGTTTCCAAAAGGAGAACAATACTACTCTCTCACATAGAATACCGTATCGGGGACTGCTTACCTGAAATCAAGGAACTTCAGTTACTTCAACAATCAGTTAGATCAGTTTCTTAATTAAGTTCGATGTGAGAAAAAAGTTAAAGGACTGTTAATATAGGTTTCCAAAGGAGAATATTACTACTCATTTACATAGAACACCCTATGGGCCAATGCTTACCTGAAATCAAGGAACTTCATAGACCCTTCCAGAACCAGTTTGTTCACCCTTTCTTCATTCAGCTAGATATAAGTAGAAAGTTAAAGCACTGTTAATATATGTTTCCAAAAAGAGAATATTACTACTCCCCTATATAGAATACCCTATGGGCCACTGCTTACCTGACCTAAAAGAACTTCATAGACTCTTCCGAAACCATGTGGTTTACCATATCTTCATTCAGCTCGAGATAAAAAAAAGTTAAAGGACTGTTAGATATATTTTTCCAAAAAGTAAATATTACTACTTCCTCACATAGAATACCCTATGGGTCACTGCTTACCTAAAATAAAGGAGCTTCATAGACACTTGCAGAACCAGTTTATTCACCATTTTTTCATTCAGCAAGATATGAGAAAAAAGTCAAAGCACAGTTAATATTTGTCTCCCCCATATAGAATACCCTATGGGCCACTGCTTACCTGACCTCAAAGAACTTCATGGACTCTTCCAGAACCATGTGGTTCACCATATTTCCATTCAGCTCGATATAAAGAAAAAGTTAAAGGATTCTTAGATAGATGTCATCAAAAAGAGGATAATACTACTCCACCACATAGAATACCCTATTGGCCACTGCTTACCTTAAATCAAGGAACTTCATAGACACTTCCACAACCAGTTTGCTCACCATTTCTTCATTGAGCTCGATATAAAAAAAAAGTTAAAGTACTGTTAGATATATGTTTCCAAAAGGAGAATAATACTACTCTCTCACATAGAATACCGTATGGGGGACTGCTTACCTGAAATCAAGGAACTTCAGTTACTTCAACAATCAGTTAGATCAGTTTCTTAATTAAGCTCGATGTGAGAAAAAAGTTAAAGGACTGTTAATATAGGTTTCCAAAGGAGAATATTACTACTCCTTTACATAGAATACCCTATGGGCCAATGCTTACCTGAAATCAAGGAACTTCATAGACCCTTCCAGAACCAGTTTGTTCGCTCTTTCTTCATTCAGCTAGATGTAAGTAGAAAGTTAAAGCACTGTTAATACATGTTTCCAAAAGAAGAATATTACTACTCCCCTATATAGAATACCCTATGGGCCACTGCTTACCTGACCTAAAAGAACTTCATAGACTCTTCCGAAACTATGTGGTTTACCATATCTTCATTCAGCTCGATATAAAAAAAGTTAAAGGACTGTTAGATATATTTTTCCAAAAAGAGAATAATACTACTCTCTCACATAGAATACCGTATGGGGGACTGCTTACCTGAAATCAAGGAACTTCAGTCGCTTCAACAACCAGTTAGTTCAGTTTCTTAAGTAAGCGCGATATAAGAAAAAAGTTAAAGGACTGTTAATATAGGTTTCCAAAGGAGAATATTACTACTTCTTTACATAGAATACCCTATGGGCCACTGCTTACCTGAAATCAAGGAGTTTCATAGACCCTTCCAGAACCAGTTTGTTCACCCTTTCTTCATTCAGCTAGATATAAGTAGAAAGTTAAAGCACTGTTAATACATGTTTCCAAAAGAAGAATATTACTAATCCCCTATATAGAATACCCTATGGGCCAATGCTTACCTGACCTAAAAGAACTTAATAGACTCTTCCGAAACCATGTGGTTTACCATATCTTCATTCAGCTCGATATAAAAAAAGTTCAAGGACTGTTAGATATATTTTTCCAAAAAGATAATATTACTACTTCCTCACATAGAATACCCTGTGGGTCACTGCTTACCTAAAATAAAGGAGCTTCATAGACACTTGCAGAACCAGTTTATTCACCATGTCTTCATTCGGCAAGATATAAGAAAAAAGTCAAAGCACAGTTAATATTTGTCTCCCACATATAGAATACCCTATGGGCCACTGCTTACCTGACCTTAAAGAACTTCATAGACTCTACCAGAACCATGTGGTTCACCATATTTCCATTCAGCTCGATATAAAAAAAAGTTAAAGGACTGTAATATAGATGTCTCCAAAAAGAGGATAATACTACTCCACCACATAGAATACCCTATTGGCCACTGCTTACCTGAAATCAAGGAACTTCATAGACACTTCCACAACCAGTTTACTCACCATTTCTTTATTGAGCTTGATATAAAAAAATAGTTAAACTACTGTTAGATATATGTATCCAAAAGGAGAATAATACTACTCTCTCACATAGAATATTGTATCGGGGACTGCTTACCTGAAATCAAGGAACTTCAGACGCTTCAACAATCAGTTAGATCAGTTTCTTAATTAATCTCGATGTGAGAAAAAAGTTAAAGGACTGTTAATATACTGTAGGTTTCCAAAGGAGAATATTACTACTACTTTACATAGAATACCCTATGGGCCACTGCTTACCTGAAATCAATGAACTTCATAGACCCTTCCAGAACCAGTTTGTTCACCCTTTCTTCATTCAGCTCGATTTAAGTAGAAAGTTAAAGCACCGTTAATATATGTTTCCAAAAAGAGAATATTACTACTCCCCTATATAGAATTCCCTATGGGCCACTGCTTACCTGACCTAAAAGAACTTCATAGACTCTTCCGAAACTATGTGGTTTACCATATCTTCATTCAGCTCGATATAAAAAAAGTTAAAGGACTGTTAGATATATTTTTCCAAAAAGAGAATAATACTACTCTCTCACATAGAATACCGTATGGGGGACTGCTTACCTGAAATCAAGGAACTTCAGTCGCTTCAACCACCAGTTAGTTCAGTTTCTTAAGTAAGCTCGATATAAGAAAAAAGTTAAAGGACTGTTAATATAGGTTTCCAAAGGAGAATATTACTACTTCTTTACATAGAATACCCTATGGGCCACTGCTTACCTGAAATCAGGGAGTTTCATAGACCCTTCCAGAACCAGTTTGTTCACCCTTTCTTCATTCAGCTAGATATAAGTAGAAAGTTAAAGCACTGTTAATATATGTTTCCATACAGAGAATATTACTACTCCCCTATATAGAATACCCTATGGGCCACTGCTTACCTGACCTAAAACAACTTCATAGACTCTTCCGAAACCATGTGGTTTACCATATCTTCATTCAGCTCGAGATTAAAAAAAGTTAAACTACTGTTAGATATATGTTTCCAAAAGGAGAATAATACTACTCTCTCACATAGAATACCGTATCGGGGACTGCTTACCTGAAATCAAGGAACTTCAGTCGCTTCAACAACCAGTTAGTTCAGTTTCTTAAGTAAGCTCGATATAAGAAAAAAGTTAAAGGACTGTTAATATAGGTTTCCAAAGGAGAATATTACTACTTCTTTACATAGAATACCCTATGGGCCACTGCTTACCTGAAATCAAGGAGTTTCATAGACCCTTCCAGAACCAGTTTGTTCACCCTTTCTTCATTCAGCTAGATATAAGTAGAAAGTTAAAGCACTGCTAATATATGTTTCCAAAAGAAGAATATTACTACTCCCCTATATAGAATACCCTATGGGCCACTGCTTACCTGACCTAAAAGAACTTCATAGACTCTTCCGAAACCATGTGGTTTACCATATCTTCATTCAGCTCGAGATTAAAAAAAGTTAAAGGACTGTTAGATATATGTTTCCAAAAGGAGAACAATACTACTCTCTCACATAGAATACCGTATCGGGGACTGCTTACCTGAAATCAAGGAACTTCAGTTACTTCAACAATCAGTTAGATCAGTTTCTTAATTAAGTTCGATGTGAGAAAAAAGTTAAAGGACTGTTAATATAGGTTTCCAAAGGAGAATATTACTACTCATTTACATAGAACACCCTATGGGCCAATGCTTACCTGAAATCAAGGAACTTCATAGACCCTTCCAGAACCAGTTTGTTCACCCTTTCTTCATTCAGCTAGATATAAGTAGAAAGTTAAAGCACTGTTAATATATGTTTCCAAAAAGAGAATATTACTACTCCCCTATATAGAATACCCTATGGGCCACTGCTTACCTGACCTAAAAGAACTTCATAGACTCTTCCGAAACCATGTGGTTTACCATATCTTCATTCAGCTCGAGATAAAAAAAAGTTAAAGGACTGTTAGATATATTTTTCCAAAAAGTTAATATTACTACTTCCTCACATAGAATACCCTATGGGTCACTGCTTACCTAAAATAAAGGAGCTTCATAGACACTTGCAGAACCAGTTTATTCACCATTTTTTCATTCAGCAAGATATGAGAAAAAAGTCAAAGCACAGTTAATATTTGTCTCCCCCATATAGAATACCCTATGGGCCACTGCTTACCTGACCTCAAAGAACTTCATGGACTCTTCCAGAACCATGTGGTTCACCATATTTCCATTCAGCTCGATATAAAGAAAAAGTTAAATGATTCTTAGATAGATGTCATCAAAAAGAGGATAATACTACTCCACCACATAGAATACCCTATTGGCCACTGCTTACCTGAAATCAAGAAACTTCATAGACACTTCCACAACCAGTTTGCTCACCATTTCTTCATTGAGCTCGATATAAAAAAAAAGTTAAAGTACTGTTAGATATATGTTTCCAAAAGGAGAATAATACTACTCTCTCACATAGAATACCGTATGGGGGACTGCTTACCTGAAATCAAGGAACTTCAGTCGCTTCAACAACCAGTTAGTTCAGTTTCTTAAGTAAGCGCGATATAAGAAAAAAGTTAAAGGACTGTTAATATAGGTTTCCAAAGGAGAATATTACTACTTCTTTACATAGAATACCCTATGGGCCACTGCTTACCTGAAATCAAGGAGTTTCATAGACCCTTCCAGAACCAGTTTGTTCACCCTTTCTTCATTCAGCTAGATATAAGTAGAAAGTTAAAGCACTGTTAATACATGTTTCCAAAAGAAGAAGATTACTAATCCCCTATATAGAATACCCTATGGGCCACTGCTTACCTGACCTAAAAGAACTTAATAGACTCTTCCGAAACCATGTGGTTTACCATATCTTCATTCAGCTCGATATAAAAAAAGTTAAAGGACTGTTAGATATATTTTTCCAAAAAGATAATATTACTACTTCCTCACATAGAATACCCTGTGGGTCACTGCTTACCTAAAATAAAGGAGCTTCATAGACACTTGCAGAACCAGTTTATTCACCATGTCTTCATTCGGCAAGATATAAGAAAAAAGTCAAAGCACAGTTAATATTTGTCTCCCACATATAGAATACCCTATGGGCCACTGCTTACCTGACCTTAAAGAACTTCATAGACTCTACCAGAACCATGTGGTTCACCATATTTCCATTCAGCTCGATATAAAAAAAAGTTAAAGGACTGTAATATAGATGTCTCCAAAAAGAGGATAATACTACTCCACCACATAGAATACCCTATTGGCCACTGCTTACCTGAAATCAAGGAACTTCATAGACACTTCCACAACCAGTTTACTCACCATTTCTTTATTGAGCTTGATATAAAAAAATAGTTAAACTACTGTTAGATATATGTATCCAAAAGGAGAATAATACTACTCTCTCACATAGAATATTGTATCGGGGACTGCTTACCTGAAATCAAGGAACTTCAGACGCTTCAACAATCAGTTAGATCAGTTTCTTAATTAATCTCGATGTGAGAAAAAAGTTAAAGGACTGTTAATATACTGTAGGTTTCCAAAGGAGAATATTACTACTACTTTACATAGAATACCCTATGGGCCACTGCTTACCTGAAATCAATGAACTTCATAGACCCTTCCAGAACCAGTTTGTTCACCCTTTCTTCATTCAGCTCGATTTAAGTAGAAAGTTAAAGCACCGTTAATATATGTTTCCAAAAAGAGAATATTACTACTCCCCTATATAGAATTCCCTATGGGCCACTGCTTACCTGACCTAAAAGAACTTCATAGACTCTTCCGAAACTATGTGGTTTACCATATCTTCATTCAGCTCGATATAAAAAAAGTTAAAGGACTGTTAGATATATTTTTCCAAAAAGAGAATAATACTACTCTCTCACATAGAATACCGTATGGGGGACTGCTTACCTGAAATCAAGGAACTTCAGTCGCTTCAACCACCAGTTAGTTCAGTTTCTTAAGTAAGCTCGATATAAGAAAAAAGTTAAAGGACTGTTAATATAGGTTTCCAAAGGAGAATATTACTACTTCTTTACATAGAATACCCTATGGGCCACTGCTTACCTGAAATCAGGGAGTTTCATAGACCCTTCCAGAACCAGTTTGTTCACCCTTTCTTCATTCAGCTAGATATAAGTAGAAAGTTAAAGCACTGTTAATATATGTTTCCATACAGAGAATATTACTACTCCCCTATATAGAATACCCTATGGGCCACTGCTTACCTGACCTAAAACAACTTCATAGACTCTTCCGAAACCATGTGGTTTACCATATCTTCATTCAGCTCGAGATTAAAAAAAGTTAAACTACTGTTAGATATATGTTTCCAAAAGGAGAATAATACTACTCTCTCACATAGAATACCGTATCGGGGACTGCTTACCTGAAATCAAGGAACTTCAGTCGCTTCAACAACCAGTTAGTTCAGTTTCTTAAGTAAGCTCGATATAAGAAAAAAGTTAAAGGACTGTTAATATAGGTTTCCAAAGGAGAATATTACTACTTCTTTACATAGAATACCCTATGGGCCACTGCTTACCTGAAATCAAGGAGTTTCATAGACCCTTCCAGAACCAGTTTGTTCACCCTTTCTTCATTCAGCTAGATATAAGTAGAAAGTTAAAGCACTGCTAATATATGTTTCCAAAAGAAGAATATTACTACTCCCCTATATAGAATACCCTATGGGCCACTGCTTACCTGACCTAAAAGAACTTCATAGACTCTTCCGAAACCATGTGGTTTACCATATCTTCATTCAGCTCGAGATTAAAAAAAGTTAAAGGACTGTTAGATATATGTTTCCAAAAGGAGAACAATACTACTCTCTCACATAGAATACCGTATCGGGGACTGCTTACCTGAAATCAAGGAACTTCAGTTACTTCAACAATCAGTTAGATCAGTTTCTTAATTAAGTTCGATGTGAGAAAAAAGTTAAAGGACTGTTAATATAGGTTTCCAAAGGAGAATATTACTACTCATTTACATAGAACACCCTATGGGCCAATGCTTACCTGAAATCAAGGAACTTCATAGACCCTTCCAGAACCAGTTTGTTCACCCTTTCTTCATTCAGCTAGATATAAGTAGAAAGTTAAAGCACTGTTAATATATGTTTCCAAAAAGAGAATATTACTACTCCCCTATATAGAATACCCTATGGGCCACTGCTTACCTGACCTAAAAGAACTTCATAGACTCTTCCGAAACCATGTGGTTTACCATATCTTCATTCAGCTCAAGATAAAAAAAAGTTAAAGGACTGTTAGATATATTTTTCCAAAAAGTTAATATTACTACTTCCTCACATAGAATACCCTATGGGTCACTGCTTACCTAAAATAAAGGAGCTTCATAGACACTTGCAGAACCAGTTTATTCACCATTTTTTCATTCAGCAAGATATGAGAAAAAAGTCAAAGCACAGTTAATATTTGTCTCCCCCATATAGAATACCCTATGGGCCACTGCTTACCTGACCTCAAAGAACTTCATGGACTCTTCCAGAACCATGTGGTTCACCATATTTCCATTCAGCTCGATATAAAGAAAAAGTTAAATGATTCTTAGATAGATGTCATCAAAAAGAGGATAATACTACTCCACCACATAGAATACCCTATTGGCCACTGCTTACCTGAAATCAAGAAACTTCATAGACACTTCCACAACCAGTTTGCTCACCATTTCTTCATTGAGCTCGATATAAAAAAAAAGTTAAAGTACTGTTAGATATATGTTTCCAAAAGGAGAATAATACTACTCTCTCACATAGAATACCGTATGGGGGACTGCTTACCTGAAATCAAGGAACTTCAGTTACTTCAACAATCAGTTAGATCAGTTTCTTAATTAAGCTCGATGTGAGAAAAAAGTTAAAGGACTGTTAATATAGGTTTCCAAAGGAGAATATTACTACTCCTTTACATAGAATACCCTATGGGCCAATGCTTACCTGAAATCAAGGAACTTCATAGACCCTTCCAGAACCAGTTTGTTCACTCTTTCTTCATTCAGCTAGATATAAGTAGAAAGTTAAAGCACTGTTAATACATGTTTCCAAAAGAAGAATATTACTAATCCCCTATATAGAATACCCTATGGGCCACTGCTTACCTGACCTAAAAGAACTTCATAGACTCTTCCGAAACCATGTGGTTTACCATATCTTCATTCAGCTCGATATAAAAAAAGTTAAAGGACTGTTAGATATATTTTTCCAAAAAAAGAATATTACTACTTCCTTACATAGAATACCCTGTGGGTCACTGCTTACCTAAAATAAAGGAGCTTCATAGACACTTGCAGAACCAGTTTATTCACCATTTCTTCATTCGGCAAGATATAAGAAAAAAGTCAAAGCACAGTTAATATTTGTCTCCCCCATATAGAATACCTATGGGCCACTGCTTACCTGACCTTAAAGAACTTCATAGACTCTACCAGAACCATGTGGTTCACCATATTTCCATTCAGCTCGATATAAAAAAAAGTTAAAGGACTGTAATATAGATGTCTCCAAAAAGAGGATAATACTACTCCACCACATAGAATACCCTATTGGCCACTGCTTACCTGAAATCAAGGAACTTCATAGACACTTCCACAACCAGTTTACTCACCATTTCTTTATTGAGCTTGATATAAAAAAAAAGTTAAACTACTGTTAGATATATGTATCCAAAAGAAGAATAATACTACTCTCTCACATAGAATATTGTATCGGGGACTGCTTACCTGAAATCAAGGAACTTCAGACGCTTCAACAATCAGTTAGATCAGTTTCTTAATTAAGCTCGATGTGAGAAAAAAGTTAAAGGACTGTTAATATACTGTAGGTTTCCAAAGGAGAATATTACTACTCCTTTACATAGAATACCCTATGGGCCACTGCTTACCTGAAATCAAGGAACTTCATAGACCCTTCCAGAACCAGTTTGTTCACCTTTTCTTCATTCAGCTAGATATAAGTAGAAAGTTAAAGCACTGTAATATATGTTTCCAAAAAGAGAATATTACTACTCCCCTATATAGAATACCCTATGGGCCATGGCTTACCTAACCTAAAAGAACTTCATAGACTCTTCCGAAACCATGTGGTTTACCATATCTTCATTCAGCTCGATAGAAAAAAAAGTTAAAGGACTGTTAGATATATTTTTCCAAAAACAGAATATTACTACTTCTGCACATAGAATAGCCTGTGGGTCACTGCTTACCTGAAATGAAGGAGCTTCATAGACACTTGCAGAACCAGTTTATTCACCATTTTTTCATTCGGCAAGATATGAGAAAAATGTCAAAGCACAGTTAATATTTGTCTCCCCCATATAGTATACCCTATGGGCCACTGCTTACCTGATCTACAAAGAACTTCATGGACTATTCCAGAACCATGTGGTTCACCATATTTCCATTCAGCTCGATATAAAAAAAAAGCTAAAGGACTGTTAGATAGATGTCTCCAAAAAGAGAATAATACTACTCCACCACATAGAATACCCTATTGGCCACTGCTTACCTGAAATCAAGGAACTTCATAGACACTTCCACAACCAGTTTGCTCACCATTTCTTCATTGAGCTCGATATGAAAAAAAAGTTAAACTACTGTTAGATATATGTATCCAAAAGGAGAATAATACTACTCTCTCACATAGAATATTGTATTGGGGACTGCTTACCTGAAATCAAGGAACTTCAGACTCTTCAACAATCAGTTAGATCAGTTTCTTAATTAAGCTCGATATAAGAAAAAAGTTAAAGGACTGTTAATATAGGTTTCCAAAGGAGAATATTACTACTCCTTTACATAGAATACCCTATGGGCCAAGGCTTACCTGAAATCAAGGAACTTCATAGACCCTTCCAGAACCAGTTTGTTCACCCTTTCTTCATTCAGCTCGATTTAAGTAGAAAGTTAAAGCACCGTTAAAATATGTTTCCAAAAAGAGAATATTACTACTCCCCTATATAGAATACCCTATGGGCCACTGCTTACCTGACCTAAAAGAACTTCATAGACTCTTCCGAAACTATGTGGTTTACCATATCTTCATTCAGCTCGATATAAAAAAAGTTAAAGGACTGTTAGATATATTTTTCCAAAAAGAGAATAATACTACTCTCTCACATAGAATACCGTATGGGGGACTGCTTACCTGAAATCAAGGAACTTCAGTCGCTTCAACAACCAGTTAGTTCAGTTTCTTAAGTAAGCTCGATATAAGAAAAAAGTTAAAGGACTGTTAATATAGGTTTCCAAAGGAGAATATTACTACTTCTTTACATAGAATACCCTATGGGCCACTGCTTACCTGAAATCAAGGAGTTTCATAGACCCTTCCAGAACCAGTTTGTTCACCCTTTCTTCATTCAGCTAGATATAAGTAGAAAGTTAAAGCACTGCTAATATATGTTTCCAAAAGAAGAATATTACTACTCCCCTATATAGAATACCCTATGGGCCACTGCTTACCTGACCTAAAAGAACTTCATAGACTCTTCCGAAACCATGTGGTTTACCATATCTTCATTCAGCTCGAGATTAAAAAAAGTTAAAGGACTGTTAGATATATGTTTCCAAAAGGAGAACAATACTACTCTCTCACATAGAATACCGTATCGGGGACTGCTTACCTGAAATCAAGGAACTTCAGTTACTTCAACAATCAGTTAGATCAGTTTCTTAATTAAGTTCGATGTGAGAAAAAAGTTAAAGGACTGTTAATATAGGTTTCCAAAGGAGAATATTACTACTCATTTACATAGAACACCCTATGGGCCAATGCTTACCTGAAATCAAGGAACTTCATAGACCCTTCCAGAACCAGTTTGTTCACCCTTTCTTCATTCAGCTAGATATAAGTAGAAAGTTAAAGCACTGTTAATATATGTTTCCAAAAAGAGAATATTACTACTCCCCTATATAGAATACCCTATGGGCCACTGCTTACCTGACCTAAAAGAACTTCATAGACTCTTCCGAAACCATGTGGTTTACCATATCTTCATTCAGCTCGAGATAAAAAAAAGTTAAAGGACTGTTAGATATATTTTTCCAAAAAGTAAATATTACTACTTCCTCACATAGAATACCCTATGGGTCACTGCTTACCTAAAATAAAGGAGCTTCATAGACACTTGCAGAACCAGTTTATTCACCATTTTTTCATTCAGCAAGATATGAGAAAAAAGTCAAAGCACAGTTAATATTTGTCTCCCCCATATAGAATACCCTATGGGCCACTGCTTACCTGACCTCAAAGAACTTCATGGACTCTTCCAGAACCATGTGGTTCACCATATTTCCATTCAGCTCGATATAAAGAAAAAGTTAAAGGATTCTTAGATAGATGTCATCAAAAAGAGGATAATACTACTCCACCACATAGAATACCCTATTGGCCACTGCTTACCTGAAATCAAGGAACTTCATAGACACTTCCACAACCAGTTTGCTCACCATTTCTTCATTGAGCTCGATATAAAAAAAAAGTTAAAGTACTGTTAGATATATGTTTCCAAAAGGAGAATAATACTACTCTCTCACATAGAATACCGTATGGGGGACTGCTTACCTGAAATCAAGGAACTTCAGTTACTTCAACAATCAGTTAGATCAGTTTCTTAATTAAGCTCGATGTGAGAAAAAAGTTAAAGAACTGTTAATATAGGTTTCCAAAGGAGAATATTACTACTCCTTTACATAGAATACCCTATGGGCCAATGCTTACCTGAAATCAAGGAACTTCATAGACCCTTCCAGAACCAGTTTGTTCGCTCTTTCTTCATTCAGCTAGATGTAAGTAGAAAGTTAAAGCACTGTTAATACATGTTTCCAAAAGAAGAATATTACTAATCCCCCATATAGAATACCCTATGGGCCACTGCTTACCTGACCTAAAAGAACTTAATAGACTCTTCCGAAACCATGTGGTTTACCATATCTTCATTCAGCTCGATATAAAAAAAGTTAAAGGACTGTTAGATATATTTTTCCAAAAAGAGAATATTACTACTTCCTCACATAGAATACCCTGTGGGTCACTGCTTACCTAAATTAAAGGAGCTTCATAGACACTTGCAGAACCAGTTTATTCACCATGTCTTCATTCGGCAAGATATAAGAAAAAAGTCAAAGCACAGTTAATATTTGTCTCCCACATATAGAATACCCTATGGGCCACTGCTTACCTGACCTTAAAGAACTTCATAGACTCTACCAGAACCATGTGGTTCACCATATTTCCATTCAGCTCGATATAAAAAAAAGTTAAAGGACTGTAATATAGATGTCTCCAAAAAGAGGATAATACTACTCCACCACATAGAATACCCTATTGGCCACTGCTTACCTGAAATCAAGGAACTTCATAGACACTTCCACAACCAGTTTACTCACCATTTCTTTATTGAGCTTGATATAAAAAAAAAGTTAAACTACTGTTAGATATATGTATCCAAAAGAAGAATAATACTACTCTCTCACATAGAATATTGTATCGGGGACTGCTTACCTGAAATCAAGGAACTTCAGACGCTTCAACAATCAGTTAGATCAGTTTCTTAATTAAGCTCGATGTGAGAAAAAAGTTAAAGGACTGTTAATATACTGTAGGTTTCCAAAGGAGAATATTACTACTCCTTTACATAGAATACCCTATGGGCCACTGCTTACCTGAAATCAAGGAACTTCATAGACCCTTTCAGAACCAGTTTGTTCACCTTTTCTTCATTCAGCTAGATATAAGTAGAAAGTTAAAGCACTGTAATATATGTTTCCAAAAAGAGAATATTACTACTCCCCTATATAGAATACCCTATGGGCCATGGCTTACCTAACCTAAAAGAACTTCATAGACTCTTCCGAAACCATGTGGTTTACCATATCTTCATTCAGCTCGATAGAAAAAAAAGTTAAAGGACTGTTAGATATATTTTTCCAAAAACAGAATATTACTACTTCTGCACATAGAATAGCCTGTGGGTCACTGCTTACCTGAAATGAAGGAGCTTCATAGACACTTGCAGAACCAGTTTATTCACCATTTTTTCATTCGGCAAGATATGAGAAAAATGTCAAAGCACAGTTAATATTTGTCTCCCCCATATAGTATACCCTATGGGCCACTGCTTACCTGATCTACAAAGAACTTCATGGACTATTCCAGAACCATGTGGTTCACCATATTTCCATTCAGCTCGATATAAAAAAAAAGCTAAAGGACTGTTAGATAGATGTCTCCAAAAAGAGAATAATACTACTCCACCACATAGAATACCCTATTGGCCACTGCTTACCTGAAATCAAGGAACTTCATAGACACTTCCACAACCAGTTTGCTCACCATTTCTTCATTGAGCTCGATATGAAAAAAAAGTTAAACTACTGTTAGATATATGTATCCAAAAGGAGAATAATACTACTCTCTCACATAGAATATTGTATCGGGGACTGCTTACCTGAAATCAAGGAACTTCAGACGCTTCAACAATCAGTTAGATCAGTTTCTTAATTAAGCTCGATATAAGAAAAAAGTTAAAGGACTGTTAATATAGGTTTCCAAAGGAGAATATTACTACTCCTTTACATAGAATACCCTATGGGCCAAGGCTTACCTGAAATCAAGGAACTTCATAGACCCTTCCAGAACCAGTTTGTTCACCCTTTCTTCATTCAGCTCGATTTAAGTAGAAAGTTAAAGCACCGTTAAAATATGTTTCCAAAAAGAGAATATTACTACTCCCCTATATAGAATACCCTATGGGCCACTGCTTACCTGACCTAAAAGAACTTCATAGACTCTTCCGAAACTATGTGGTTTACCATATCTTCATTCAGCTCGATATAAAAAAAGTTAAAGGACTGTTAGATATATTTTTCCAAAAAGAGAATAATACTACTCTCTCACATAGAATACCGTATGGGGGACTGCTTACCTGAAATCAAGGAACTTCAGTCGCTTCAACAACCAGTTAGTTCAGTTTCTTAAGTAAGCTCGATATAAGAAAAAAGTTAAAGGACTGTTAATATAGGTTTCCAAAGGAGAATATTACTACTTCTTTACATAGAATACCCTATGGGCCACTGCTTACCTGAAATCAAGGAGTTTCATAGACCCTTCCAGAACCAGTTTGTTCACCCTTTCTTCATTCAGCTAGATATAAGTAGAAAGTTAAAGCACTGCTAATATATGTTTCCAAAAGAAGAATATTACTACTCCCCTATATAGAATACCCTATGGGCCACTGCTTACCTGACCTAAAAGAACTTCATAGACTCTTCCGAAACCATGTGGTTTACCATATCTTCATTCAGCTCGAGATTAAAAAAAGTTAAAGGACTGTTAGATATATGTTTCCAAAAGGAGAACAATACTACTCTCTCACATAGAATACCGTATCGGGGACTGCTTACCTGAAATCAAGGAACTTCAGTTACTTCAACAATCAGTTAGATCAGTTTCTTAATTAAGTTCGATGTGAGAAAAAAGTTAAAGGACTGTTAATATAGGTTTCCAAAGGAGAATATTACTACTCATTTACATAGAACACCCTATGGGCCAATGCTTACCTGAAATCAAGGAACTTCATAGACCCTTCCAGAACCAGTTTGTTCACCCTTTCTTCATTCAGCTAGATATAAGTAGAAAGTTAAAGCACTGTTAATATATGTTTCCAAAAAGAGAATATTACTACTCCCCTATATAGAATACCCTATGGGCCACTGCTTACCTGACCTAAAAGAACTTCATAGACTCTTCCGAAACCATGTGGTTTACCATATCTTCATTCAGCTCGAGATAAAAAAAAGTTAAAGGACTGTTAGATATATTTTTCCAAAAAGTAAATATTACTACTTCCTCACATAGAATACCCTATGGGTCACTGCTTACCTAAAATAAAGGAGCTTCATAGACACTTGCAGAACCAGTTTATTCACCATTTTTTCATTCAGCAAGATATGAGAAAAAAGTCAAAGCACAGTTAATATTTGTCTCCCCCATATAGAATACCCTATGGGCCACTGCTTACCTGACCTCAAAGAACTTCATGGACTCTTCCAGAACCATGTGGTTCACCATATTTCCATTCAGCTCGATATAAAGAAAAAGTTAAAGGATTCTTAGATAGATGTCATCAAAAAGAGGATAATACTACTCCACCACATAGAATACCCTATTGGCCACTGCTTACCTGAAATCAAGGAACTTCATAGACACTTCCACAACCAGTTTGCTCACCATTTCTTCATTGAGCTCGATATAAAAAAAAAGTTAAAGTACTGTTAGATATATGTTTCCAAAAGGAGAATAATACTACTCTCTCACATAGAATACCGTATGGGGGACTGCTTACCTGAAATCAAGGAACTTCAGTTACTTCAACAATCAGTTAGATCAGTTTCTTAATTAAGCTCGATGTGAGAAAAAAGTTAAAGGACTGTTAATATAGGTTTCCAAAGGAGAATATTACTACTCCTTTACATAGAATACCCTATGGGCCAATGCTTACCTGAAATCAAGGAACTTCATAGACCCTTCCAGAACCAGTTTGTTCGCTCTTTCTTCATTCAGCTAGATGTAAGTAGAAAGTTAAAGCACTGTTAATACATGTTTCCAAAAGAAGAATATTACTAATCCCCTATATAGAATACCCTATGGGCCACTGCTTACCTGACCTAAAAGAACTTAATAGACTCTTCCGAAACCATGTGGTTTACCATATCTTCATTCAGCTCGATATAAAAAAAGTTAAAGGACTGTTAGATATATTTTTCCAAAAAGAGAATATTACTACTTCCTCACATAGAATACCCTGTGGGTCACTGCTTACCTAAAATAAAGGAGCTTCATAGACACTTGCAGAACCAGTTTATTCACCATGTCTTCATTCGGCAAGATATAAGAAAAAAGTCAAAGCACAGTTAATATTTGTCTCCCACATATAGAATACCCTATGGGCCACTGCTTACCTGACCTTAAAGAACTTCATAGACTCTACCAGAACCATGTGGTTCACCATATTTCCATTCAGCTCGATATAAAAAAAAGTTAAAGGACTGTAATATAGATGTCTCCAAAAAGAGGATAATACTACTCCACCACATAGAATACCCTATTGGCCACTGCTTACCTGAAATCAAGGAACTTCATAGACATTTCCACAACCAGTTTACTCACCATTTCTTTATTGAGCTTGATATAAAAAAAAAGTTAAACTACTGTTAGATATATGTATCCAAAAGGAGAATAATACTACTCTCTCACATAGAATATTGTATCGGGGACTGCTTACCTGAAATCAAGGAACTTCAGACGCTTCAACAATCAGTTAGATCAGTTTCTTAATTAATCTCGATGTGAGAAAAAAGTTAAAGGACTGTTAATATACTGTAGGTTTCCAAAGGAGAATATTACTACTACTTTACATAGAATACCCTATGGGCCACTGCTTACCTGAAATCAATGAACTTCATAGACCCTTCCAGAACCAGTTTGTTCACCCTTTCTTCATTCAGCTCGATTTAAGTTGAAAGTTAAAGCACCGTTAATATATGTTTCCAAAAAGAGAATATTACTACTCCCCTATATAGAATTCCCTATGGGCCACTGCTTACCTGACCTAAAAGAACTTCATAGACTCTTCCGAAACTATGTGGTTTACCATATCTTCATTCAGCTCGATATAAAAAAAGTTAAAGGACTGTTAGATATATTTTTCCAAAAAGAGAATAATACTACTCTCTCACATAGAATACCGTATCGGGGACTGCTTACCTGAAATCAAGGAACTTCAGTCGCTTCAACCACCAGTTAGTTCAGTTTCTTAAGTAAGCTCGATATAAGAAAAAAGTTAAAGGACTGTTAATATAGGTTTCCAAAGGAGAATATTACTACTTCTTTACATAGAATACCCTATGGGCCACTGCTTACCTGAAATCAGGGAGTTTCATAGACCCTTCCAGAACCAGTTTGTTCACCCTTTCTTCATTCAGCTAGATATAAGTAGAAAGTTAAAGCACTGTTAATATATGTTTCCATACAGAGAATATTACTACTCCCCTATATAGAATACCCTATGGGCCACTGCTTACCTGACCTAAAACAACTTCATAGACTCTTCCGAAACCATGTGGTTTACCATATCTTCATTCAGCTCGAGATTAAAAAAAGTTAAAGGACTGTTAGATATATGTTTCCAAAAGGAGAATAATACTACTCTCTCACATAGAATACCGTATCGGGGACTGCTTACCTGAAATCAAGGAACTTCAGTTACTTCAACAATCAGTTAGATCAGTTTCTTAATTAAGTTCGATGTGAGAAAAAAGTTAAAGGACTGTTAATATAGGTTTCCAAAGGAGAATATTACTATTCCTTTACGTAGAATACCCTATGGGCCAATGCTTACCTGAAATCAAGGAACTTCATAGACCCTTCCAGAACCAGTTTGTTCACCCTTTCTTCATTCAGCTAGATATAAGTAGAAAGTTAAAGCACTGTTAATATATGTTTCCAAAAAGAGAATATTACTACTCCCCTATATAGAATACCCTATGGGCCACTGCTTACCTGACCTAAAAGAACTTCATAGACTCTTCCGAAACCATTTGGTTTACCATATCTTCATTCAGCTCGAGATAAAAAAAAGTTAAAGGACTGTTAGATATATTTTTCCAAAAAGAAAATATTACTACTTCCTCACATAGAATACCCTGTGGGTCACTGCTTACCTAAAATAAAGGAGCTTCATAGACACTTGCAGAACCAGTTTATTCACCATTTTTTCATTCAGCAGATATGAGAAAAAAGTCAAAGCACAGTTAATATTTGTCTCCCCCATATAGAATACCCTATGGGCCACTGCTTACCTGACCTCAAAGAACTTCATGGACTCTTCCAGAACCATGTGGTTCACCATATTTCCATTCAGCTCGATATAAAGAAAAAGTTAAAGGATTCTTAGATAGATGTCATCAAAAAGAGGATAATACTACTCCACCACATAGAATACCCTATTGGCCACTGCTTACCTGAAATCAAGGAACTTCATAGACACTTCCACAACCAGTTTGCTCACCATTTCTTCATTGAGCTCGATATAAAAAAAAAGTTAAAGTACTGTTAGATATATGTTTCCAAAAGGAGAATAATACTACTCTCTCACATAGAATACCGTATGGGGGACTGCTTACCTGAAATCAAGGAACTTCAGTTACTTCAACAATCAGTTAGATCAGTTTCTTAATTAAGCTCGATGTGAGAAAAAAGTTAAAGGACTGTTAATATAGGTTTCCAAAGGAGAATATTACTACTCCTTTACATAGAATACCCTATGGGCCAATGCTTACCTGAAATCAAGGAACTTCATAGACCCTTCCAGAACCAGTTTGTTCGCTCTTTCTTCATTCAGCTAGATGTAAGTAGAAAGTTAAAGCACTGTTAATACATGTTTCCAAAAGAAGAATATTACTAATCCCCTATATAGAATACCCTATGGGCCACTGCTTACCTGACCTAAAAGAACTTAATAGACTCTTCCGAAACCATGTGGTTTACCATATCTTCATTCAGCTCGATATAAAAAAAGTTAAAGGACTGTTAGATATATTTTTCCAAAAAGAGAATATTACTACTTCCTCACATAGAATACCCTGTGGGTCACTGCTTACCTGAAATCAAGGAACTTCAGTCGCTTCAACCACCAGTTAGTTCAGTTTCTTAAGTAAGCTCGATATAAGAAAAAAGTTAAAGGACTGTTAATATAGGTTTCCAAAGGAGAATATTACTACTTCTTTACATAGAATACCCTATGGGCCACTGCTTACCGGAAATCAGGGAGTTTCATAGACCCTTCCAGAACCAGTTTGTTCACCCTTTCTTCATTCAGCTAGATATAAGTAGAAAGTTAAAGCACTGTTAATATATGTTTCCATACAGAGAATATTACTACTCCCCTATATAGAATACCCTATGGGCCACTGCTTACCTGACCTAAAACAACTTCATAGACTCTTCCGAAACCATGTGGTTTACCATATCTTCATTCAGCTCGAGATTAAAAAAAGTTAAAGGACTGTTAGATATATGTTTCCAAAAGGAGAATAATACTACTCTCTCACATAGAATACCGTATCGGGGACTGCTTACCTGAAATCAAGGAACTTCAGTTACTTCAACAATCAGTTAGATCAGTTTCTTAATTAAGTTCGATGTGAGAAAAAAGTTAAAGGACTGTTAATATAGGTTTCCAAAGGAGAATATTACTATTCCTTTACGTAGAATACCCTATGGGCCAATGCTTACCTGAAATCAAGGAACTTCATAGACCCTTCCAGAACCAGTTTGTTCACCCTTTCTTCATTCAGCTAGATATAAGTAGAAAGTTAAAGCACTGTTAATATATGTTTCCAAAAAGAGAATATTACTACTCCCCTATATAGAATACCCTATGGGCCACTGCTTACCTGACCTAAAAGAACTTCATAGACTCTTCCGAAACCATTTGGTTTACCATATCTTCATTCAGCTCGAGATAAAAAAAAGTTAAAGGACTGTTAGATATATTTTTCCAAAAAGAAAATATTACTACTTCCTCACATAGAATACCCTGTGGGTCACTGCTTACCTAAAATAAAGGAGCTTCATAGACACTTGCAGAACCAGTTTATTCACCATTTTTTCATTCAGCAGATATGAGAAAAAAGTCAAAGCACAGTTAATATTTGTCTCCCCCATATAGAATACCCTATGGGCCACTGCTTACCTGACCTCAAAGAACTTCATGGACTCTTCCAGAACCATGTGGTTCACCATATTTCCATTCAGCTCGATATAAAGAAAAAGTTAAAGGATTCTTAGATAGATGTCATCAAAAAGAGGATAATACTACTCCACCACATAGAATACCCTATTGGCCACTGCTTACCTGAAATCAAGGAACTTCATAGACACTTCCACAACCAGTTTGCTCACCATTTCTTCATTGAGCTCGATATAAAAAAAAAGTTAAAGTACTGTTAGATATATGTTTCCAAAAGGAGAATAATACTACTCTCTCACATAGAATACCGTATGGGGGACTGCTTACCTGAAATCAAGGAACTTCAGTTACTTCAACAATCAGTTAGATCAGTTTCTTAATTAAGCTCGATGTGAGAAAAAAGTTAAAGGACTGTTAATATAGGTTTCCAAAGGAGAATATTACTACTCCTTTACATAGAATACCCTATGGGCCAATGCTTACCTGAAATCAAGGAACTTCATAGACCCTTCCAGAACCAGTTTGTTCGCTCTTTCTTCATTCAGCTAGATGTAAGTAGAAAGTTAAAGCACTGTTAATACATGTTTCCAAAAGAAGAATATTACTAATCCCCTATATAGAATACCCTATGGGCCACTGCTTACCTGACCTAAAAGAACTTAATAGACTCTTCCGAAACCATGTGGTTTACCATATCTTCATTCAGCTCGATATAAAAAAAGTTAAAGGACTGTTAGATATATTTTTCCAAAAAGAGAATATTACTACTTCCTCACATAGAATACCCTGTGGGTCACTGCTTACCTAAAATAAAGGAGCTTCATAGACACTTGCAGAACCAGTTTATTCACCATGTCTTCATTCGGCAAGATATAAGAAAAAAGTCAAAGCACAGTTAATATTTGTCTCCCACATATAGAATACCCTATGGGCCACTGCTTACCTGACCTTAAAGAACTTCATAGACTCTACCAGAACCATGTGGTTCACCATATTTCCATTCAGCTCGATATAAAAAAAAGTTAAAGGACTGTAATATAGATGTCTCCAAAAAGAGGATAATACTACTCCACCACATAGAATACCCTATTGGCCACTGCTTACCTGAAATCAAGGAACTTCATAGACATTTCCACAACCAGTTTACTCACCATTTCTTTATTGAGCTTGATATAAAAAAAAAGTTAAACTACTGTTAGATATATGTATCCAAAAGGAGAATAATACTACTCTCTCACATAGAATATTGTATCGGGGACTGCTTACCTGAAATCAAGGAACTTCAGACGCTTCAACAATCAGTTAGATCAGTTTCTTAATTAATCTCGATGTGAGAAAAAAGTTAAAGGACTGTTAATATACTGTAGGTTTCCAAAGGAGAATATTACTACTACTTTACATAGAATACCCTATGGGCCACTGCTTACCTGAAATCAATGAACTTCATAGACCCTTCCAGAACCAGTTTGTTCACCCTTTCTTCATTCAGCTCGATTTAAGTTGAAAGTTAAAGCACCGTTAATATATGTTTCCAAAAAGAGAATATTACTACTCCCCTATATAGAATTCCCTATGGGCCACTGCTTACCTGACCTAAAAGAACTTCATAGACTCTTCCGAAACTATGTGGTTTACCATATCTTCATTCAGCTCGATATAAAAAAAGTTAAAGGACTGTTAGATATATTTTTCCAAAAAGAGAATAATACTACTCTCTCACATAGAATACCGTATCGGGGACTGCTTACCTGAAATCAAGGAACTTCAGTCGCTTCAACCACCAGTTAGTTCAGTTTCTTAAGTAAGCTCGATATAAGAAAAAAGTTAAAGGACTGTTAATATAGGTTTCCAAAGGAGAATATTACTACTTCTTTACATAGAATACCCTATGGGCCACTGCTTACCTGAAATCAGGGAGTTTCATAGACCCTTCCAGAACCAGTTTGTTCACCCTTTCTTCATTCAGCTAGATATAAGTAGAAAGTTAAAGCACTGTTAATATATGTTTCCATACAGAGAATATTACTACT
The DNA here is from genome assembly GCF_035609145.1 of Eleutherodactylus coqui. Taxonomy (NCBI): domain Eukaryota; kingdom Metazoa; phylum Chordata; class Amphibia; order Anura; family Eleutherodactylidae; genus Eleutherodactylus; species Eleutherodactylus coqui. Next base: position 22,170,137 of record NC_089838.1, read on the forward strand.
CCCCTATATAGAATACCCTATGGGCCACTGCTTACCTGACCTAAAACAACTTCATAGACTCTTCCGAAACCATGTGGTTTACCATATCTTCATTCAGCTCGAGATTAAAAAAAGTTAAAGGACTGTTAGATATATGTTTCCAAAAGGAGAATAATACTACTCTCTCACATAGAATACCGTATCGGGGACTGCTTACCTGAAATCAAGGAACTTCAGTTACTTCAACAATCAGTTAGATCAGTTTCTTAATTAAGTTCGATGTGAGAAAAAAGTTAAAGGACTGTTAATATAGGTTTCCAAAGGAGAATATTACTATTCCTTTACGTAGAATACCCTATGGGCCAATGCTTACCTGAAATCAAGGAACTTCATAGACCCTTCCAGAACCAGTTTGTTCACCCTTTCTTCATTCAGCTAGATATAAGTAGAAAGTTAAAGCACTGTTAATATATGTTTCCAAAAAGAGAATATTACTACTCCCCTATATAGAATACCCTATGGGCCACTGCTTACCTGACCTAAAAGAACTTCATAGACTCTTCCGAAACCATTTGGTTTACCATATCTTCATTCAGCTCGAGATAAAAAAAAGTTAAAGGACTGTTAGATATATTTTTCCAAAAAGAAAATATTACTACTTCCTCACATAGAATACCCTGTGGGTCACTGCTTACCTAAAATAAAGGAGCTTCATAGACACTTGCAGAACCAGTTTATTCACCATTTTTTCATTCAGCAGATATGAGAAAAAAGTCAAAGCACAGTTAATATTTGTCTCCCCCATATAGAATACCCTATGGGCCACTGCTTACCTGACCTCAAAGAACTTCATGGACTCTTCCAGAACCATGTGGTTCACCATATTTCCATTCAGCTCGATATAAAGAAAAAGTTAAAGGATTCTTAGATAGATGTCATCAAAAAGAGGATAATACTACTCCACCACATAGAATACCCTATTGGCCACTGCTTACCTGAAATCAAGGAACTTCATAGACACTTCCACAACCAGTTTGCTCACCATTTCTTCATTGAGCTCGATATAAAAAAAAAGTTAAAGTACTGTTAGATATATGTTTCCAAAAGGAGAATAATACTACTCTCTCACATAGAATACCGTATGGGGGACTGCTTACCTGAAATCAAGGAACTTCAGTTACTTCAACAATCAGTTAGATCAGTTTCTTAATTAAGCTCGATGTGAGAAAAAAGTTAAAGGACTGTTAATATAGGTTTCCAAAGGAGAATATTACTACTCCTTTACATAGAATACCCTATGGGCCAATGCTTACCTGAAATCAAGGAACTTCATAGACCCTTCCAGAACCAGTTTGTTCGCTCTTTCTTCATTCAGCTAGATGTAAGTAGAAAGTTAAAGCACTGTTAATACATGTTTCCAAAAGAAGAATATTACTAATCCCCTATATAGAATACCCTATGGGCCACTGCTTACCTGACCTAAAAGAACTTAATAGACTCTTCCGAAACCATGTGGTTTACCATATCTTCATTCAGCTCGATATAAAAAAAGTTAAAGGACTGTTAGATATATTTTTCCAAAAAGAGAATATTACTACTTCCTCACATAGAATACCCTGTGGGTCACTGCTTACCTGAAATCAAGGAACTTCAGTCGCTTCAACCACCAGTTAGTTCAGTTTCTTAAGTAAGCTCGATATAAGAAAAAAGTTAAAGGACTGTTAATATAGGTTTCCAAAGGAGAATATTACTACTTCTTTACATAGAATACCCTATGGGCCACTGCTTACCGGAAATCAGGGAGTTTCATAGACCCTTCCAGAACCAGTTTGTTCACCCTTTCTTCATTCAGCTAGATATAAGTAGAAAGTTAAAGCACTGTTAATATATGTTTCCATACAGAGAATATTACTACTCCCCTATATAGAATACCCTATGGGCCACTGCTTACCTGACCTAAAACAACTTCATAGACTCTTCCGAAACCATGTGGTTTACCATATCTTCATTCAGCTCGAGATTAAAAAAAGTTAAAGGACTGTTAGATATATGTTTCCAAAAGGAGAATAATACTACTCTCTCACATAGAATACCGTATCGGGGACTGCTTACCTGAAATCAAGGAACTTCAGTTACTTCAACAATCAGTTAGATCAGTTTCTTAATTAAGTTCGATGTGAGAAAAAAGTTAAAGGACTGTTAATATAGGTTTCCAAAGGAGAATATTACTATTCCTTTACGTAGAATACCCTATGGGCCAATGCTTACCTGAAATCAAGGAACTTCATAGACCCTTCCAGAACCAGTTTGTTCACCCTTTCTTCATTCAGCTAGATATAAGTAGAAAGTTAAAGCACTGTTAATATATGTTTCCAAAAAGAGAATATTACTACTCCCCTATATAGAATACCCTATGGGCCACTGCTTACCTGACCTAAAAGAACTTCATAGACTCTTCCGAAACCATTTGGTTTACCATATCTTCATTCAGCTCGAGATAAAAAAAAGTTAAAGGACTGTTAGATATATTTTTCCAAAAAGAAAATATTACTACTTCCTCACATAGAATACCCTGTGGGTCACTGCTTACCTAAAATAAAGGAGCTTCATAGACACTTGCAGAACCAGTTTATTCACCATTTTTTCATTCAGCAGATATGAGAAAAAAGTCAAAGCACAGTTAATATTTGTCTCCCCCATATAGAATACCCTATGGGCCACTGCTTACCTGACCTCAAAGAACTTCATGGACTCTTCCAGAACCATGTGGTTCACCATATTTCCATTCAGCTCGATATAAAGAAAAAGTTAAAGGATTCTTAGATAGATGTCATCAAAAAGAGGATAATACTACTCCACCACATAGAATACCCTATTGGCCACTGCTTACCTGAAATCAAGGAACTTCATAGACACTTCCACAACCAGTTTGCTCACCATTTCTTCATTGAGCTCGATATAAAAAAAAAGTTAAAGTACTGTTAGATATATGTTTCCAAAAGGAGAATAATACTACTCTCTCACATAGAATACCGTATGGGGGACTGCTTACCTGAAATCAAGGAACTTCAGTTACTTCAACAATCAGTTAGATCAGTTTCTTAATTAAGCTCGATGTGAGAAAAAAGTTAAAGGACTGTTAATATAGGTTTCCAAAGGAGAATATTACTACTCCTTTACATAGAATACCCTATGGGCCAATGCTTACCTGAAATCAAGGAACTTCATAGACCCTTCCAGAACCAGTTTGTTCGCTCTTTCTTCATTCAGCTAGATGTAAGTAGAAAGTTAAAGCACTGTTAATACATGTTTCCAAAAGAAGAATATTACTAATCCCCTATATAGAATACCCTATGGGCCACTGCTTACCTGACCTAAAAGAACTTAATAGACTCTTCCGAAACCATGTGGTTTACCATATCTTCATTCAGCTCGATATAAAAAAAGTTAAAGGACTGTTAGATATATTTTTCCAAAAAGAGAATATTACTACTTCCTCACATAGAATACCCTGTGGGTCACTGCTTACCTAAAATAAAGGAGCTTCATAGACACTTGCAGAACCAGTTTATTCACCATGTCTTCATTCGGCAAGATATAAGAAAAAAGTCAAAGCACAGTTAATATTTGTCTCCCACATATAGAATACCCTATGGGCCACTGCTTACCTGACCTTAAAGAACTTCATAGACTCTACCAGAACCATGTGGTTCACCATATTTCCATTCAGCTCGATATAAAAAAAAGTTAAAGGACTGTAATATAGATGTCTCCAAAAAGAGGATAATACTACTCCACCACATAGAATACCCTATTGGCCACTGCTTACCTGAAATCAAGGAACTTCATAGACATTTCCACAACCAGTTTACTCACCATTTCTTTATTGAGCTTGATATAAAAAAAAAGTTAAACTACTGTTAGATATATGTATCCAAAAGGAGAATAATACTACTCTCTCACATAGAATATTGTATCGGGGACTGCTTACCTGAAATCAAGGAACTTCAGACGCTTCAACAATCAGTTAGATCAGTTTCTTAATTAATCTCGATGTGAGAAAAAAGTTAAAGGACTGTTAATATACTGTAGGTTTCCAAAGGAGAATATTACTACTACTTTACATAGAATACCCTATGGGCCACTGCTTACCTGAAATCAATGAACTTCATAGACCCTTCCAGAACCAGTTTGTTCACCCTTTCTTCATTCAGCTCGATTTAAGTAGAAAGTTAAAGCACCGTTAATATATGTTTCCAAAAAGAGAATATTACTACTCCCCTATATAGAATTCCCTATGGGCCACTGCTTACCTGACCTAAAAGAACTTCATAGACTCTTCCGAAACTATGTGGTTTACCATATCTTCATTCAGCTCGATATAAAAAAAGTTAAAGGACTGTTAGATATATTTTTCCAAAAAGAGAATAATACTACTCTCTCACATAGAATACCGTATCGGGGACTGCTTACCTGAAATCAAGGAACTTCAGTCGCTTCAACCACCAGTTAGTTCAGTTTCTTAAGTAAGCTCGATATAAGAAAAAAGTTAAAGGACTGTTAATATAGGTTTCCAAAGGAGAATATTACTACTTCTTTACATAGAATACCCTATGGGCCACTGCTTACCTGAAATCAGGGAGTTTCATAGACCCTTCCAGAACCAGTTTGTTCACCCTTTCTTCATTCAGCTAGATATAAGTAGAAAGTTAAAGCACTGTTAATATATGTTTCCATACAGAGAATATTACTACTCCCCTATATAGAATACCCTATGGGCCACTGCTTACCTGACCTAAAACAACTTCATAGACTCTTCCGAAACCATGTGGTTTACCATATCTTCATTCAGCTCGAGATTAAAAAAAGTTAAAGGACTGTTAGATATATGTTTCCAAAAGGAGAATAATACTACTCTCTCACATAGAATACCGTATCGGGGACTGCTTACCTGAAATCAAGGAACTTCAGTTACTTCAACAATCAGTTAGATCAGTTTCTTAATTAAGTTCGATGTGAGAAAAAAGTTAAAGGACTGTTAATATAGGTTTCCAAAGGAGAATATTACTATTCCTTTACGTAGAATACCCTATGGGCCAATGCTTACCTGAAATCAAGGAACTTCATAGACCCTTCCAGAACCAGTTTGTTCACCCTTTCTTCATTCAGCTAGATATAAGTAGAAAGTTAAAGCACTGTTAATATATGTTTCCAAAAAGAGAATATTACTACTCCCCTATATAGAATACCCTATGGGCCACTGCTTACCTGACCTAAAAGAACTTCATGGACTCTACCGAAACCATTTGGTTTACCATATCTTCATTCAGCTCGAGATAAAAAAAAGTTAAAGGACTGTTAGATATATTTTTCCAAAAAGAAAATATTACTACTTCCTCACATAGAATACCCTGTGGGTCACTGCTTACCTAAAATAAAGGAGCTTCATAGACACTTGCAGAACCAGTTTATTCACCATGTCTTCATTCGGCAAGATATAAGAAAAAAGTCAAAGCACAGTTAATATTTGTCTCCCCCATATAGAATACCCTATGGGCCACTGCTTACCTGACCTCAAAGAACTTCATGGACTCTTCCAGAACCATGTGGTTCACCATATTTCCATTCAGCTCGATATAAAGAAAAAGTTAAAGGATTCTTAGATAGATGTCATCAAAAAGAGGATAATACTACTCCACCACATAGAATACCCTATTGGCCACTGCTTACCTGAAATCAAGGAACTTCATAGACACTTCCACAACCAGTTTGCTCACCATTTCTTCATTGAGCTCGATATAAAAAAAAAGTTAAAGTACTGTTAGATATATGTTTCCAAAAGGAGAATAATACTACTCTCTCACATAGAATACCGTATGGGGGACTGCTTACCTGAAATCAAGGAACTTCAGTTACTTCAACAATCAGTTAGATCAGTTTCTTAATTAAGCTCGATGTGAGAAAAAAGTTAAAGGACTGTTAATATAGGTTTCCAAAGGAGAATATTACTACTCCTTTACATAGAATACCCTATGGGCCAATGCTTACCTGAAATCAAGGAACTTCATAGACCCTTCCAGAACCAGTTTGTTCGCTCTTTCTTCATTCAGCTAGATGTAAGTAGAAAGTTAAAGCACTGTTAATACATGTTTCCAAAAGAAGAATATTACTAATCCCCTATATAGAATACCCTATGGGCCACTGCTTACCTGACCTAAAAGAACTTAATAGACTCTTCCGAAACCATGTGGTTTACCATATCTTCATTCAGCTCGATATAAAAAAAGTTAAAGGACTGTTAGATATATTTTTCCAAAAAGAGAATATTACTACTTCCTCACATAGAATACCCTGTGGGTCACTGCTTACCTGAAATCAAGGAACTTCAGTCGCTTCAACCACCAGTTAGTTCAGTTTCTTAAGTAAGCTCGATATAAGAAAAAAGTTAAAGGACTGTTAATATAGGTTTCCAAAGGAGAATATTACTACTTCTTTACATAGAATACCCTATGGGCCACTGCTTACCGGAAATCAGGGAGTTTCATAGACCCTTCCAGAACCAGTTTGTTCACCCTTTCTTCATTCAGCTAGATATAAGTAGAAAGTTAAAGCACTGTTAATATATGTTTCCATACAGAGAATATTACTACTCCCCTATATAGAATACCCTATGGGCCACTGCTTACCTGACCTAAAACAACTTCATAGACTCTTCCGAAACCATGTGGTTTACCATATCTTCATTCAGCTCGAGATTAAAAAAAGTTAAAGGACTGTTAGATATATGTTTCCAAAAGGAGAATAATACTACTCTCTCACATAGAATACCGTATCGGGGACTGCTTACCTGAAATCAAGGAACTTCAGTTACTTCAACAATCAGTTAGATCAGTTTCTTAATTAAGTTCGATGTGAGAAAAAAGTTAAAGGACTGTTAATATAGGTTTCCAAAGGAGAATATTACTATTCCTTTACGTAGAATACCCTATGGGCCAATGCTTACCTGAAATCAAGGAACTTCATAGACCCTTCCAGAACCAGTTTGTTCACCCTTTCTTCATTCAGCTAGATATAAGTAGAAAGTTAAAGCACTGTTAATATATGTTTCCAAAAAGAGAATATTACTACTCCCCTATATAGAATACCCTATGGGCCACTGCTTACCTGACCTAAAAGAACTTCATAGACTCTTCCGAAACCATTTGGTTTACCATATCTTCATTCAGCTCGAGATAAAAAAAAGTTAAAGGACTGTTAGATATATTTTTCCAAAAAGAAAATATTACTACTTCCTCACATAGAATACCCTGTGGGTCACTGCTTACCTAAAATAAAGGAGCTTCATAGACACTTGCAGAACCAGTTTATTCACCATTTTTTCATTCAGCAGATATGAGAAAAAAGTCAAAGCACAGTTAATATTTGTCTCCCCCATATAGAATACCCTATGGGCCACTGCTTACCTGACCTCAAAGAACTTCATGGACTCTTCCAGAACCATGTGGTTCACCATATTTCCATTCAGCTCGATATAAAGAAAAAGTTAAAGGATTCTTAGATAGATGTCATCAAAAAGAGGATAATACTACTCCACCACATAGAATACCCTATTGGCCACTGCTTACCTGAAATCAAGGAACTTCATAGACACTTCCATTTAGATATATGTTTCCAAAAGGAGAATAATACTACTCTCTCACATAGAATACCGTATGGGGGACTGCTTACCTGAAATCAAGGAACTTCAGTTACTTCAACAATCAGTTAGATCAGTTTCTTAATTAAGCTCGATGTGAGAAAAAAGTTAAAGGACTGTTAATATAGGTTTCCAAAGGAGAATATTACTACTCCTTTACATAGAATACCCTATGGGCCAATGCTTACCTGAAATCAAGGAACTTCATAGACCCTTCCAGAACCAGTTTGTTCGCTCTTTCTTCATTCAGCTAGATGTAAGTAGAAAGTTAAAGCACTGTTAATACATGTTTCCAAAAGAAGAATATTACTAATCCCCTATATAGAATACCCTATGGGCCACTGCTTACCTGACCTAAAAGAACTTAATAGACTCTTCCGAAACCATGTGGTTTACCATATCTTCATTCAGCTCGATATAAAAAAAGTTAAAGGACTGTTAGATATATTTTTCCAAAAAGAGAATATTACTACTTCCTCACATAGAATACCCTGTGGGTCACTGCTTACCTAAAATAAAGGAGCTTCATAGACACTTGCAGAACCAGTTTATTCACCATGTCTTCATTCGGCAAGATATAAGAAAAAAGTCAAAGCACAGTTAATATTTGTCTCCCACATATAGAATACCCTATGGGCCACTGCTTACCTGACCTTAAAGAACTTCATAGACTCTACCAGAACCATGTGGTTCACCATATTTCCATTCAGCTCGATATAAAAAAAAGTTAAAGGACTGTAATATAGATGTCTCCAAAAAGAGGATAATACTACTCCACCACATAGAATACCCTATTGGCCACTGCTTACCTGAAATCAAGGAACTTCATAGACATTTCCACAACCAGTTTACTCACCATTTCTTTATTGAGCTTGATATAAAAAAAAAGTTAAACTACTGTTAGATATATGTATCCAAAAGGAGAATAATACTACTCTCTCACATAGAATATTGTATCGGGGACTGCTTACCTGAAATCAAGGAACTTCAGACGCTTCAACAATCAGTTAGATCAGTTTCTTAATTAATCTCGATGTGAGAAAAAAGTTAAAGGACTGTTAATATACTGTAGGTTTCCAAAGGAGAATATTACTACTACTTTACATAGAATACCCTATGGGCCACTGCTTACCTGAAATCAATGAACTTCATAGACCCTTCCAGAACCAGTTTGTTCACCCTTTCTTCATTCAGCTCGATTTAAGTAGAAAGTTAAAGCACCGTTAATATATGTTTCCAAAAAGAGAATATTACTACTCCCCTATATAGAATTCCCTATGGGCCACTGCTTACCTGACCTAAAAGAACTTCATAGACTCTTCCGAAACTATGTGGTTTACCATATCTTCATTCAGCTCGATATAAAAAAAGTTAAAGGACTGTTAGATATATTTTTCCAAAAAGAGAATAATACTACTCTCTCACATAGAATACCGTATCGGGGACTGCTTACCTGAAATCAAGGAACTTCAGTCGCTTCAACCACCAGTTAGTTCAGTTTCTTAAGTAAGCTCGATATAAGAAAAAAGTTAAAGGACTGTTAATATAGGTTTCCAAAGGAGAATATTACTACTTCTTTACATAGAATACCCTATGGGCCACTGCTTACCTGAAATCAGGGAGTTTCATAGACCCTTCCAGAACCAGTTTGTTCACCCTTTCTTCATTCAGCTAGATATAAGTAGAAAGTTAAAGCACTGTTAATATATGTTTCCATACAGAGAATATTACTACTCCCCTATATAGAATACCCTATGGGCCACTGCTTACCTGACCTAAAACAACTTCATAGACTCTTCCGAAACCATGTGGTTTACCATATCTTCATTCAGCTCGAGATTAAAAAAAGTTAAAGGACTGTTAGATATATGTTTCCAAAAGGAGAATAATACTACTCTCTCACATAGAATACCGTATCGGGGACTGCTTACCTGAAATCAAGGAACTTCAGTTACTTCAACAATCAGTTAGATCAGTTTCTTAATTAAGTTCGATGTGAGAAAAAAGTTAAAGGACTGTTAATATAGGTTTCCAAAGGAGAATATTACTATTCCTTTACGTAGAATACCCTATGGGCCAATGCTTACCTGAAATCAAGGAACTTCATAGACCCTTCCAGAACCAGTTTGTTCACCCTTTCTTCATTCAGCTAGATATAAGTAGAAAGTTAAAGCACTGTTAATATATGTTTCCAAAAAGAGAATATTACTACTCCCCTATATAGAATACCCTATGGGCCACTGCTTACCTGACCTAAAAGAACTTCATGGACTCTTCCGAAACCATTTGGTTTACCATATCTTCATTCAGCTCGAGATAAAAAAAAGTTAAAGGACTGTTAGATATATTTTTCCAAAAAGAAAATATTACTACTTCCTCACATAGAATACCCTGTGGGTCACTGCTTACCTAAAATAAAGGAGCTTCATAGACACTTGCAGAACCAGTTTATTCACCATTTTTTCATTCAGCAGATATGAGAAAAAAGTCAAAGCACAGTTAATATTTGTCTCCCCCATATAGAATACCCTATGGGCCACTGCTTACCTGACCTCAAAGAACTTCATGGACTCTTCCAGAACCATGTGGTTCACCATATTTCCATTCAGCTCGATATAAAGAAAAAGTTAAAGGATTCTTAGATAGATGTCATCAAAAAGAGGATAATACTACTCCACCACATAGAATACCCTATTGGCCACTGCTTACCTGAAATCAAGGAACTTCATAGACACTTCCACAACCAGTTTGCTCACCATTTCTTCATTGAGCTCGATATAAAAAAAAAGTTAAAGTACTGTTAGATATATGTTTCCAAAAGGAGAATAATACTACTCTCTCACATAGAATACCGTATGGGGGACTGCTTACCTGAAATCAAGGAACTTCAGTTACTTCAACAATCAGTTAGATCAGTTTCTTAATTAAGCTCGATGTGAGAAAAAAGTTAAAGGACTGTTAATATAGGTTTCCAAAGGAGAATATTACTACTCCTTTACATAGAATACCCTATGGGCCAATGCTTACCTGAAATCAAGGAACTTCATAGACCCTTCCAGAACCAGTTTGTTCGCTCTTTCTTCATTCAGCTAGATGTAAGTAGAAAGTTAAAGCACTGTTAATACATGTTTCCAAAAGAAGAATATTACTAATCCCCTATATAGAATACCCTATGGGCCACTGCTTACCTGACCTAAAAGAACTTAATAGACTCTTCCGAAACCATGTGGTTTACCATATCTTCATTCAGCTCGATATAAAAAAAGTTAAAGGACTGTTAGATATATTTTTCCAAAAAGAGAATATTACTACTTCCTCACATAGAATACCCTGTGGGTCACTGCTTACCTAAAATAAAGGAGCTTCATAGACACTTGCAGAACCAGTTTATTCACCATGTCTTCATTCGGCAAGATATAAGAAAAAAGTCAAAGCACAGTTAATATTTGTCTCCCACATATAGAATACCCTATGGGCCACTGCTTACCTGACCTTAAAGAACTTCATAGACTCTACCAGAACCATGTGGTTCACCATATTTCCATTCAGCTCGATATAAAAAAAAGTTAAAGGACTGTAATATAGATGTCTCCAAAAAGAGGATAATACTACTCCACCACATAGAATACCCTATTGGCCACTGCTTACCTGAAATCAAGGAACTTCATAGACACTTCCACAACCAGTTTACTCACCATTTCTTTATTGAGCTTGATATAAAAAAAAAGTTAAACTACTGTTAGATATATGTATCCAAAAGAAGAATAATACTACTCTCTCACATAGAATATTGTATCGGGGACTGCTTACCTGAAATCAAGGAACTTCAGACGCTTCAACAATCAGTTAGATCAGTTTCTTAATTAAGCTCGATGTGAGAAAAAAGTTAAAGGACTGTTAATATACTGTAGGTTTCCAAAGGAGAATATTACTACTCCTTTACATAGAATACCCTATGGGCCACTGCTTACCTGAAATCAAGGAACTTCATAGACCCTTTCAGAACCAGTTTGTTCACCTTTTCTTCATTCAGTTAGATATAAGTAGAAAGTTAAAGCACTGTAATATATGTTTCCAAAAAGAGAATATTACTACTCCCCTATATAGAATACCCTATGGGCCATGGCTTACCTAACCTAAAAGAACTTCATAGACTCTTCCGAAACCATGTGGTTTACCATATCTTCATTCAGCTCGATAGAAAAAAAAGTTAAAGGACTGTTAGATATATTTTTCCAAAAACAGAATATTACTACTTCTGCACATAGAATAGCCTGTGGGTCACTGCTTACCTGAAATGAAGGAGCTTCATAGACACTTGCAGAACCAGTTTATTCACCATTTTTTCATTCGGCAAGATATGAGAAAAATGTCAAAGCACAGTTAATATTTGTCTCCCCCATATAGTATACCCTATGGGCCACTGCTTACCTGATCTACAAAGAACTTCATGGACTATTCCAGAACCATGTGGTTCACCATATTTCCATTCAGCTCGATATAAAAAAAAAGCTAAAGGACTGTTAGATAGATGTCTCCAAAAAGAGAATAATACTACTCCACCACATAGAATACCCTATTGGCCACTGCTTACCTGAAATCAAGGAACTTCATAGACACTTCCACAACCAGTTTGCTCACCATTTCTTCATTGAGCTCGATATGAAAAAAAAGTTAAACTACTGTTAGATATATGTTTCCAAAAGGAGAATAATACTACTCTCTCACATAGAATACCGTATGGGGGACTGCTTACCTGAAATCAAGGAACTTCAGTTACTTCAACAATCAGTTAGATCAGTTTCTTAATTAAGCTCGATGTGAGAAAAAAGTTAAAGGACTGTTAATATAGGTTTCCAAAGGAGAATATTACTACTCCTTTACATAGAATACCCTATGGGCCAATGCTTACCTGAAATCAAGGAACTTCATAGACCCTTCCAGAACCAGTTTGTTCGCTCTTTCTTCATTCAGCTAGATGTAAGTAGAAAGTTAAAGCACTGTTAATACATGTTTCCAAAAGAAGAATATTACTAATCCCCTATATAGAATACCCTATGGGCCACTGCTTACCTGACCTAAAAGAACTTAATAGACTCTTCCGAAACCATGTGGTTTACCATATCTTCATTCAGCTCGATATAAAAAAAGTTAAAGGACTGTTAGATATATTTTTCCAAAAAGAGAATATTACTACTTCCTCACATAGAATACCCTGTGGGTCACTGCTTACCTAAAATAAAGGAGCTTCATAGACACTTGCAGAACCAGTTTATTCACCATGTCTTCATTTGGCAAGATATAAGAAAAAAGTCAAAGCACAGTTAATATTTGTCTCCCACATATAGAATACCCTATGGGCCACTGCTTACCTGACCTTAAAGAACTTCATAGACTCTACCAGAACCATGTGGTTCACCATATTTCCATTCAGCTCGATATAAAAAAAAGTTAAAGGACTGTAATATAGATGTCTCCAAAAAGAGGATAATACTACTCCACCACATAGAATACCCTATTAGCCACTGCTTACCTGAAATCAAGGAACTTCATAGACACTTCCACAACCAGTTTACTCACCATTTCTTTATTGAGCTTGATATAAAAAAAAAGTTAAACTACTGTTAGATATATGTATCCAAAAGAAGAATAATACTACTCTCTCACATAGAATATTGTATCGGGGACTGCTTACCTGAAATCAAGGAACTTCAGACGCTTCAACAATCAGTTAGATCAGTTTCTTAATTAAGCTCGATGTGAGAAAAAAGTTAAAGGACTGTTAATATACTGTAGGTTTCCAAAGGAGAATATTACTACTCCTTTACATAGAATACCCTATGGGCCACTGCTTACCTGAAATCAAGGAACTTCATAGACCCTTTCAGAACCAGTTTGTTCACCTTTTCTTCATTCAGTTAGATATAAGTAGAAAGTTAAAGCACTGTAATATATGTTTCCAAAAAGAGAATATTACTACTCCCCTATATAGAATACCCTATGGGCCATGGCTTACCTAACCTAAAAGAACTTCATAGACTCTTCCGAAACCATGTGGTTTACCATATCTTCATTCAGCTCGATAGAAAAAAAAGTTAAAGGACTGTTAGATATATTTTTCCAAAAACAGAATATTACTACTTCTGCACATAGAATAGCCTGTGGGTCACTGCTTACCTGAAATGAAGGAGCTTCATAGACACTTGCAGAACCAGTTTATTCACCATTTTTTCATTCGGCAAGATATGAGAAAAATGTCAAAGCACAGTTAATATTTGTCTCCCCCATATAGTATACCCTATGGGCCACTGCTTACCTGATCTACAAAGAACTTCATGGACTATTCCAGAACCATGTGGTTCACCATATTTCCATTCAGCTCGATATAAAAAAAAAGCTAAAGGACTGTTAGATAGATGTCTCCAAAAAGAGAATAATACTACTCCACCACATAGAATACCCTATTGGCCACTGCTTACCTGAAATCAAGGAACTTCATAGACACTTCCACAACCAGTTTGCTCACCATTTCTTCATTGAGCTCGATATGAAAAAAAAGTTAAACTACTGTTAGATATATGTATCCAAAAGGAGAATAATACTACTCTCTCACATAGAATATTGTATCGGGGACTGCTTACCTGAAATCAAGGAACTTCAGACGCTTCAACAATCAGTTAGATCAGTTTCTTAATTAAGCTCGATATAAGAAAAAAGTTAAAGGACTGTTAATATAGGTTTCCAAAGGAGAATATTACTACTCCTTTACATAGAATACCCTATGGGCCAAGGCTTACCTGAAATCAAGGAACTTCATAGACCCTTCCAGAACCAGTTTGTTCACCCTTTCTTCATTCAGCTCGATTTAAGTAGAAAGTTAAAGCACCGTTAAAATATGTTTCCAAAAAGAGAATATTACTACTCCCCTATATAGAATACCCTATGGGCCACTGCTTACCTGACCTAAAAGAACTTCATAGACTCTTCCGAAACTATGTGGTTTACCATATCTTCATTCAGCTCGATATAAAAAAAGTTAAAGGACTGTTAGATATATTTTTCCAAAAAGAGAATAATACTACTCTCTCACATAGAATACCGTATGGGGGACTGCTTACCTGAAATCAAGGAACTTCAGTCGCTTCAACAACCAGTTAGTTCAGTTTCTTAAGTAAGCTCGATATAAGAAAAAAGTTAAAGGACTGTTAATATAGGTTTCCAAAGGAGAATATTACTACTTCTTTACATAGAATACCCTATGGGCCACTGCTTACCTGAAATCAAGGAGTTTCATAGACCCTTCCAGAACCAGTTTGTTCACCCTTTCTTCATTCAGCTAGATATAAGTAGAAAGTTAAAGCACTGCTAATATATGTTTCCAAAAGAAGAATATTACTACTCCCCTATATAGAATACCCTATGGGCCACTGCTTACCTGACCTAAAAGAACTTCATAGACTCTTCCGAAACCATGTGGTTTACCATATCTTCATTCAGCTCGAGATTAAAAAAAGTTAAAGGACTGTTAGATATATGTTTCCAAAAGGAGAACAATACTACTCTCTCACATAGAATACCGTATCGGGGACTGCTTACCTGAAATCAAGGAACTTCAGTTACTTCAACAATCAGTTAGATCAGTTTCTTAATTAAGTTCGATGTGAGAAAAAAGTTAAAGGACTGTTAATATAGGTTTCCAAAGGAGAATATTACTACTCATTTACATAGAACACCCTATGGGCCAATGCTTACCTGAAATCAAGGAACTTCATAGACCCTTCCAGAACCAGTTTGTTCACCCTTTCTTCATTCAGCTAGATATAAGTAGAAAGTTAAAGCACTGTTAATATATGTTTCCAAAAAGAGAATATTACTACTCCCCTATATAGAATACCCTATGGGCCACTGCTTACCTGACCTAAAAGAACTTCATAGACTCTTCCGAAACCATGTGGTTTACCATATCTTCATTCAGCTCGAGATAAAAAAAAGTTAAAGGACTGTTAGATATATTTTTCCAAAAAGTAAATATTACTACTTCCTCACATAGAATACCCTATGGGTCACTGCTTACCTAAAATAAAGGAGCTTCATAGACACTTGCAGAACCAGTTTATTCACCATTTTTTCATTCAGCAAGATATGAGAAAAAAGTCAAAGCACAGTTAATATTTGTCTCCCCCATATAGAATACCCTATGGGCCACTGCTTACCTGACCTCAAAGAACTTCATGGACTCTTCCAGAACCATGTGGTTCACCATATTTCCATTCAGCTCGATATAAAGAAAAAGTTAAAGGATTCTTAGATAGATGTCATCAAAAAGAGGATAATACTACTCCACCACATAGAATACCCTATTGGCCACTGCTTACCTGAAATCAAGGAACTTCATAGACACTTCCACAACCAGTTTGCTCACCATTTCTTCATTGAGCTCGATATAAAAAAAAAGTTAAAGTACTGTTAGATATATGTTTCCAAAAGGAGAATAATACTACTCTCTCACATAGAATACCGTATGGGGGACTGCTTACCTGAAATCAAGGAACTTCAGTTACTTCAACAATCAGTTAGATCAGTTTCTTAATTAAGCTCGATGTGAGAAAAAAGTTAAAGGACTGTTAATATAGGTTTCCAAAGGAGAATATTACTACTCCTTTACATAGAATACCCTATGGGCCAATGCTTACCTGAAATCAAGGAACTTCATAGACCCTTCCAGAACCAGTTTGTTCGCTCTTTCTTCATTCAGCTAGATGTAAGTAGAAAGTTAAAGCACTGTTAATACATGTTTCCAAAAGAAGAATATTACTAATCCCCTATATAGAATACCCTATGGGCCACTGCTTACCTGACCTAAAAGAACTTAATAGACTCTTCCGAAACCATGTGGTTTACCATATCTTCATTCAGCTCGATATAAAAAAAGTTAAAGGACTGTTAGATATATTTTTCCAAAAAGAGAATATTACTACTTCCTCACATAGAATACCCTGTGGGTCACTGCTTACCTAAAATAAAGGAGCTTCATAGACACTTGCAGAACCAGTTTATTCACCATGTCTTCATTCGGCAAGATATAAGAAAAAAGTCAAAGCACAGTTAATATTTGTCTCCCACATATAGAATACCCTATGGGCCACTGCTTACCTGACCTTAAAGAACTTCATAGACTCTACCAGAACCATGTGGTTCACCATATTTCCATTCAGCTCGATATAAAAAAAAGTTAAAGGACTGTAATATAGATGTCTCCAAAAAGAGGATGATACTACTCCACCACATAGAATACCCTATTGGCCACTGCTTACCTGAAATCAAGGAACTTCATAGACATTTCCACAACCAGTTTACTCACCATTTCTTTATTGAGCTTGATATAAAAAAAAAGTTAAACTACTGTTAGATATATGTATCCAAAAGGAGAATAATACTACTCTCTCACATAGAATATTGTATCGGGGACTGCTTACCTGAAATCAAGGAACTTCAGACGCTTCAACAATCAGTTAGATCAGTTTCTTAATTAATCTCGATGTGAGAAAAAAGTTAAAGGACTGTTAATATACTGTAGGTTTCCAAAGGAGAATATTACTACTACTTTACATAGAATACCCTATGGGCCACTGCTTACCTGAAATCAATGAACTTCATAGACCCTTCCAGAACCAGTTTGTTCACCCTTTCTTCATTCAGCTCGATTTAAGTAGAAAGTTAAAGCACCGTTAATATATGTTTCCAAAAAGAGAATATTACTACTCCCCTATATAGAATTCCCTATGGGCCACTGCTTACCTGACCTAAAAGAACTTCATAGACTCTTCCGAAACTATGTGGTTTACCATATCTTCATTCAGCTCGATATAAAAAAAGTTAAAGGACTGTTAGATATATTTTTCCAAAAAGAGAATAATACTACTCTCTCACATAGAATACCGTATGGGGGACTGCTTACCTGAAATCAAGGAACTTCAGTCGCTTCAACCACCAGTTAGTTCAGTTTCTTAAGTAAGCTCGATATAAGAAAAAAGTTAAAGGACTGTTAATATAGGTTTCCAAAGGAGAATATTACTACTTCTTTACATAGAATACCCTATGGGCCACTGCTTACCTGAAATCAGGGAGTTTCATAGACCCTTCCAGAACCAGTTTGTTCACCCTTTCTTCATTCAGCTAGATATAAGTAGAAAGTTAAAGCACTGTTAATATATGTTTCCATACAGAGAATATTACTACTCCCCTATATAGAATACCCTATGGGCCACTGCTTACCTGACCTAAAACAACTTCATAGACTCTTCCGAAACCATGTGGTTTACCATATCTTCATTCAGCTCGAGATTAAAAAAAGTTAAAGGACTGTTAGATATATGTTTCCAAAAGGAGAATAATACTACTCTCTCACATAGAATACCGTATCGGGGACTGCTTACCTGAAATCAAGGAACTTCAGTTACTTCAACAATCAGTTAGATCAGTTTCTTAATTAAGTTCGATGTGAGAAAAAAGTTAAAGGACTGTTAATATAGGTTTCCAAAGGAGAATATTACTATTCCTTTACGTAGAATACCCTATGGGCCAATGCTTACCTGAAATCAAGGAACTTCATAGACCCTTCCAGAACCAGTTTGTTCACCCTTTCTTCATTCAGCTAGATATAAGTAGAAAGTTAAAGCACTGTTAATATATGTTTCCAAAAAGAGAATATTACTACTCCCCTATATAGAATACCCTATGGGCCACTGCTTACCTGACCTAAAAGAACTTCATAGACTCTTCCGAAACCATTTGGTTTACCATATCTTCATTCAGCTCGAGATAAAAAAAAGTTAAAGGACTGTTAGATATATTTTTCCAAAAAGAAAATATTACTACTTCCTCACATAGAATACCCTGTGGGTCACTGCTTACCTAAAATAAAGGAGCTTCATAGACACTTGCAGAACCAGTTTATTCACCATTTTTTCATTCAGCAGATATGAGAAAAAAGTCAAAGCACAGTTAATATTTGTCTCCCCCATATAGAATACCCTATGGGCCACTGCTTACCTGACCTCAAAGAACTTCATGGACTCTTCCAGAACCATGTGGTTCACCATATTTCCATTCAGCTCGATATAAAGAAAAAGTTAAAGGATTCTTAGATAGATGTCATCAAAAAGAGGATAATACTACTCCACCACATAGAATACCCTATTGGCCACTGCTTACCTGAAATCAAGGAACTTCATAGACACTTCCACAACCAGTTTGCTCACCATTTCTTCATTGAGCTTGATATAAAAAAAAAGTTAAAGTACTGTTAGATATATGTTTCCAAAAGGAGAATAATACTACTCTCTCACATAGAATACCGTATGGGGGACTGCTTACCTGAAATCAAGGAACTTCAGTTACTTCAACAATCAGTTAGATCAGTTTCTTAATTAAGCTCGATGTGAGAAAAAAGTTAAAGGACTGTTAATATAGGTTTCCAAAGGAGAATATTACTACTCCTTTACATAGAATACCCTATGGGCCAATGCTTACCTGAAATCAAGGAACTTCATAGACCCTTCCAGAACCAGTTTGTTCGCTCTTTCTTCATTCAGCTAGATGTAAGTAGAAAGTTAAAGCACTGTTAATACATGTTTCCAAAAGAAGAATATTACTAATCCCCTATATAGAATACCCTATGGGCCACTGCTTACCTGACCTAAAAGAACTTAATAGACTCTTCCGAAACCATGTGGTTTACCATATCTTCATTCAGCTCGATATAAAAAAAGTTAAAGGACTGTTAGATATATTTTTCCAAAAAGAGAATATTACTACTTCCTCACATAGAATACCCTGTGGGTCACTGCTTACCTAAAATAAAGGAGCTTCATAGACACTTGCAGAACCAGTTTATTCACCATGTCTTCATTCGGCAAGATATAAGAAAAAAGTCAAAGCACAGTTAATATTTGTCTCCCACATATAGAATACCCTATGGGCCACTGCTTACCTGACCTTAAAGAACTTCATAGACTCTACCAGAACCATGTGGTTCACCATATTTCCATTCAGCTCGATATAAAAAAAAGTTAAAGGACTGTAATATAGATGTCTCCAAAAAGAGGATAATACTACTCCACCACATAGAATACCCTATTGGCCACTGCTTACCTGAAATCAAGGAACTTCATAGACACTTCCACAACCAGTTTACTCACCATTTCTTTATTGAGCTTGATATAAAAAAAAAGTTAAACTACTGTTAGATATATGTATCCAAAAGAAGAATAATACTACTCTCTCACATAGAATATTGTATCGGGGACTGCTTACCTGAAATCAAGGAACTTCAGACGCTTCAACAATCAGTTAGATCAGTTTCTTAATTAAGCTCGATGTGAGAAAAAAGTTAAAGGACTGTTAATATACTGTAGGTTTCCAAAGGAGAATATTACTACTCCTTTACATAGAATACCCTATGGGCCACTGCTTACCTGAAATCAAGGAACTTCATAGACCCTTTCAGAACCAGTTTGTTCACCTTTTCTTCATTCAGTTAGATATAAGTAGAAAGTTAAAGCACTGTAATATATGTTTCCAAAAAGAGAATATTACTACTCCCCTATATAGAATACCCTATGGGCCATGGCTTACCTAACCTAAAAGAACTTCATAGACTCTTCCGAAACCATGTGGTTTACCATATCTTCATTCAGCTCGATAGAAAAAAAAGTTAAAGGACTGTTAGATATATTTTTCCAAAAACAGAATATTACTACTTCTGCACATAGAATAGCCTGTGGGTCACTGCTTACCTGAAATGAAGGAGCTTCATAGACACTTGCAGAACCAGTTTATTCACCATTTTTTCATTCGGCAAGATATGAGAAAAATGTCAAAGCACAGTTAATATTTGTCTCCCCCATATAGTATACCCTATGGGCCACTGCTTACCTGATCTACAAAGAACTTCATGGACTATTCCAGAACCATGTGGTTCACCATATTTCCATTCAGCTCGATATAAAAAAAAAGCTAAAGGACTGTTAGATAGATGTCTCCAAAAAGAGAATAATACTACTCCACCACATAGAATACCCTATTGGCCACTGCTTACCTGAAATCAAGGAACTTCATAGACACTTCCAGAACCAGTTTGTTCACCCTTTCTTCATTCAGCTCGATTTAAGTAGAAAGTTAAAGCACCGTTAATATATGTTTCCAAAAAGAGAATATTACTACTCCCCTATATAGAATTCCCTATGGGCCACTGCTTACCTGACCTAAAAGAACTTCATAGACTCTTCCGAAACTATGTGGTTTACCATATCTTCATTCAGCTCGATATAAAAAAAGTTAAAGGACTGTTAGATATATTTTTCCAAAAAGAGAATAATACTACTCTCTCACATAGAATACCGTATGGGGGACTGCTTACCTGAAATCAAGGAACTTCAGTCGCTTCAACCACCAGTTAGTTCAGTTTCTTAAGTAAGCTCGATATAAGAAAAAAGTTAAAGGACTGTTAATATAGGTTTCCAAAGGAGAATATTACTACTTCTTTACATAGAATACCCTATGGGCCACTGCTTACCTGAAATCAGGGAGTTTCATAGACCCTTCCAGAACCAGTTTGTTCACCCTTTCTTCATTCAGCTAGATATAAGTAGAAAGTTAAAGCACTGCTAATATATGTTTCCAAAAGAAGAATATTACTACTCCCCTATATAGAATACCCTATGGGCCACTGCTTACCTGACCTAAAAGAACTTCATAGACTCTTCCGAAACCATGTGGTTTACCATATCTTCATTCAGCTCGAGATTAAAAAAAGTTAAAGGACTGTTAGATATATGTTTCCAAAAGGAGAACAATACTACTCTCTCACATAGAATACCGTATCGGGGACTGCTTACCTGAAATCAAGGAACTTCAGTTACTTCAACAATCAGTTAGATCAGTTTCTTAATTAAGTTCGATGTGAGAAAAAAGTTAAAGGACTGTTAATATAGGTTTCCAAAGGAGAATATTACTACTCATTTACATAGAACACCCTATGGGCCAATGCTTACCTGAAATCAAGGAACTTCATAGACCCTTCCAGAACCAGTTTGTTCACCCTTTCTTCATTCAGCTAGATATAAGTAGAAAGTTAAAGCACTGTTAATATATGTTTCCAAAAAGAGAATATTACTACTCCCCTATATAGAATACCCTATGGGCCACTGCTTACCTGACCTAAAAGAACTTCATAGACTCTTCCGAAACCATGTGGTTTACCATATCTTCATTCAGCTCGAGATAAAAAAAAGTTAAAGGACTGTTAGATATATTTTTCCAAAAAGTAAATATTACTACTTCCTCACATAGAATACCCTATGGGTCACTGCTTACCTAAAATAAAGGAGCTTCATAGACACTTGCAGAACCAGTTTATTCACCATTTTTTCATTCAGCAAGATATGAGAAAAAAGTCAAAGCACAGTTAATATTTGTCTCCCCCATATAGAATACCCTATGGGCCACTGCTTACCTGACCTCAAAGAACTTCATGGACTCTTCCAGAACCATGTGGTTCACCATATTTCCATTCAGCTCGATATAAAGAAAAAGTTAAAGGATTCTTAGATAGATGTCATCAAAAAGAGGATAATACTACTCCACCACATAGAATACCCTATTGGCCACTGCTTACCTGAAATCAAGGAACTTCATAGACACTTCCACAACCAGTTTGCTCACCATTTCTTCATTGAGCTCGATATAAAAAAAAAGTTAAAGTACTGTTAGATATATGTTTCCAAAAGGAGAATAATACTACTCTCTCACATAGAATACCGTATGGGGGACTGCTTACCTGAAATCAAGGAACTTCAGTTACTTCAACAATCAGTTAGATCAGTTTCTTAATTAAGCTCGATGTGAGAAAAAAGTTAAAGGACTGTTAATATAGGTTTCCAAAGGAGAATATTACTACTCCTTTACATAGAATACCCTATGGGCCAATGCTTACCTGAAATCAAGGAACTTCATAGACCCTTCCAGAACCAGTTTGTTCGCTCTTTCTTCATTCAGCTAGATGTAAGTAGAAAGTTAAAGCACTGTTAATACATGTTTCCAAAAGAAGAATATTACTAATCCCCTATATAGAATACCCTATGGGCCACTGCTTACCTGACCTAAAAGAACTTAATAGACTCTTCCGAAACCATGTGGTTTACCATATCTTCATTCAGCTCGATATAAAAAAAGTTAAAGGACTGTTAGATATATTTTTCCAAAAAGAGAATATTACTACTTCCTCACATAGAATACCCTGTGGGTCACTGCTTACCTAAAATAAAGGAGCTTCATAGACACTTGCAGAACCAGTTTATTCACCATGTCTTCATTCGGCAAGATATAAGAAAAAAGTCAAAGCACAGTTAATATTTGTCTCCCACATATAGAATACCCTATGGGCCACTGCTTACCTGACCTTAAAGAACTTCATAGACTCTACCAGAACCATGTGGTTCACCATATTTCCATTCAGCTCGATATAAAAAAAAGTTAAAGGACTGTAATATAGATGTCTCCAAAAAGAGGATGATACTACTCCACCACATAGAATACCCTATTGGCCACTGCTTACCTGAAATCAAGGAACTTCATAGACATTTCCACAACCAGTTTACTCACCATTTCTTTATTGAGCTTGATATAAAAAAAAAGTTAAACTACTGTTAGATATATGTATCCAAAAGGAGAATAATACTACTCTCTCACATAGAATATTGTATCGGGGACTGCTTACCTGAAATCAAGGAACTTCAGACGCTTCAACAATCAGTTAGATCAGTTTCTTAATTAATCTCGATGTGAGAAAAAAGTTAAAGGACTGTTAATATACTGTAGGTTTCCAAAGGAGAATATTACTACTACTTTACATAGAATACCCTATGGGCCACTGCTTACCTGAAATCAATGAACTTCATAGACCCTTCCAGAACCAGTTTGTTCACCCTTTCTTCATTCAGCTCGATTTAAGTAGAAAGTTAAAGCACCGTTAATATATGTTTCCAAAAAGAGAATATTACTACTCCCCTATATAGAATTCCCTATGGGCCACTGCTTACCTGACCTAAAAGAACTTCATAGACTCTTCCGAAACTATGTGGTTTACCATATCTTCATTCAGCTCGATATAAAAAAAGTTAAAGGACTGTTAGATATATTTTTCCAAAAAGAGAATAATACTACTCTCTCACATAGAATACCGTATGGGGGACTGCTTACCTGAAATCAAGGAACTTCAGTCGCTTCAACCACCAGTTAGTTCAGTTTCTTAAGTAAGCTCGATATAAGAAAAAAGTTAAAGGACTGTTAATATAGGTTTCCAAAGGAGAATATTACTACTTCTTTACATAGAATACCCTATGGGCCACTGCTTACCTGAAATCAGGGAGTTTCATAGACCCTTCCAGAACCAGTTTGTTCACCCTTTCTTCATTCAGCTAGATATAAGTAGAAAGTTAAAGCACTGTTAATATATGTTTCCATACAGAGAATATTACTACTCCCCTATATAGAATACCCTATGGGCCACTGCTTACCTGACCTAAAACAACTTCATAGACTCTTCCGAAACCATGTGGTTTACCATATCTTCATTCAGCTCGAGATTAAAAAAAGTTAAAGGACTGTTAGATATATGTTTCCAAAAGGAGAATAATACTACTCTCTCACATAGAATACCGTATCGGGGACTGCTTACCTGAAATCAAGGAACTTCAGTTACTTCAACAATCAGTTAGATCAGTTTCTTAATTAAGTTCGATGTGAGAAAAAAGTTAAAGGACTGTTAATATAGGTTTCCAAAGGAGAATATTACTATTCCTTTACGTAGAATACCCTATGGGCCAATGCTTACCTGAAATCAAGGAACTTCATAGACCCTTCCAGAACCAGTTTGTTCACCCTTTCTTCATTCAGCTAGATATAAGTAGAAAGTTAAAGCACTGTTAATATATGTTTCCAAAAAGAGAATATTACTACTCCCCTATATAGAATACCCTATGGGCCACTGCTTACCTGACCTAAAAGAACTTCATAGACTCTTCCGAAACCATTTGGTTTACCATATCTTCATTCAGCTCGAGATAAAAAAAAGTTAAAGGACTGTTAGATATATTTTTCCAAAAAGAAAATATTACTACTTCCTCACATAGAATACCCTGTGGGTCACTGCTTACCTAAAATAAAGGAGCTTCATAGACACTTGCAGAACCAGTTTATTCACCATTTTTTCATTCAGCAGATATGAGAAAAAAGTCAAAGCACAGTTAATATTTGTCTCCCCCATATAGAATACCCTATGGGCCACTGCTTACCTGACCTCAAAGAACTTCATGGACTCTTCCAGAACCATGTGGTTCACCATATTTCCATTCAGCTCGATATAAAGAAAAAGTTAAAGGATTCTTAGATAGATGTCATCAAAAAGAGGATAATACTACTCCACCACATAGAATACCCTATTGGCCACTGCTTACCTGAAATCAAGGAACTTCATAGACACTTCCACAACCAGTTTGCTCACCATTTCTTCATTGAGCTTGATATAAAAAAAAAGTTAAAGTACTGTTAGATATATGTTTCCAAAAGGAGAATAATACTACTCTCTCACATAGAATACCGTATGGGGGACTGCTTACCTGAAATCAAGGAACTTCAGTTACTTCAACAATCAGTTAGATCAGTTTCTTAATTAAGCTCGATGTGAGAAAAAAGTTAAAGGACTGTTAATATAGGTTTCCAAAGGAGAATATTACTACTCCTTTACATAGAATACCCTATGGGCCAATGCTTACCTGAAATCAAGGAACTTCATAGACCCTTCCAGAACCAGTTTGTTCGCTCTTTCTTCATTCAGCTAGATGTAAGTAGAAAGTTAAAGCACTGTTAATACATGTTTCCAAAAGAAGAATATTACTAATCCCCTATATAGAATACCCTATGGGCCACTGCTTACCTGACCTAAAAGAACTTAATAGACTCTTCCGAAACCATGTGGTTTACCATATCTTCATTCAGCTCGATATAAAAAAAGTTAAAGGACTGTTAGATATATTTTTCCAAAAAGAGAATATTACTACTTCCTCACATAGAATACCCTGTGGGTCACTGCTTACCTAAAATAAAGGAGCTTCATAGACACTTGCAGAACCAGTTTATTCACCATGTCTTCATTCGGCAAGATATAAGAAAAAAGTCAAAGCACAGTTAATATTTGTCTCCCACATATAGAATACCCTATGGGCCACTGCTTACCTGACCTTAAAGAACTTCATAGACTCTACCAGAACCATGTGGTTCACCATATTTCCATTCAGCTCGATATAAAAAAAAGTTAAAGGACTGTAATATAGATGTCTCCAAAAAGAGGATAATACTACTCCACCACATAGAATACCCTATTGGCCACTGCTTACCTGAAATCAAGGAACTTCATAGACACTTCCACAACCAGTTTACTCACCATTTCTTTATTGAGCTTGATATAAAAAAAAAGTTAAACTACTGTTAGATATATGTATCCAAAAGAAGAATAATACTACTCTCTCACATAGAATATTGTATCGGGGACTGCTTACCTGAAATCAAGGAACTTCAGACGCTTCAACAATCAGTTAGATCAGTTTCTTAATTAAGCTCGATGTGAGAAAAAAGTTAAAGGACTGTTAATATACTGTAGGTTTCCAAAGGAGAATATTACTACTCCTTTACATAGAATACCCTATGGGCCACTGCTTACCTGAAATCAAGGAACTTCATAGACCCTTTCAGAACCAGTTTGTTCACCTTTTCTTCATTCAGTTAGATATAAGTAGAAAGTTAAAGCACTGTAATATATGTTTCCAAAAAGAGAATATTACTACTCCCCTATATAGAATACCCTATGGGCCATGGCTTACCTAACCTAAAAGAACTTCATAGACTCTTCCGAAACCATGTGGTTTACCATATCTTCATTCAGCTCGATAGAAAAAAAAGTTAAAGGACTGTTAGATATATTTTTCCAAAAACAGAATATTACTACTTCTGCACATAGAATAGCCTGTGGGTCACTGCTTACCTGAAATGAAGGAGCTTCATAGACACTTGCAGAACCAGTTTATTCACCATTTTTTCATTCGGCAAGATATGAGAAAAATGTCAAAGCACAGTTAATATTTGTCTCCCCCATATAGTATACCCTATGGGCCACTGCTTACCTGATCTACAAAGAACTTCATGGACTATTCCAGAACCATGTGGTTCACCATATTTCCATTCAGCTCGATATAAAAAAAAAGCTAAAGGACTGTTAGATAGATGTCTCCAAAAAGAGAATAATACTACTCCACCACATAGAATACCCTATTGGCCACTGCTTACCTGAAATCAAGGAACTTCATAGACACTTCCAGAACCAGTTTGTTCACCCTTTCTTCATTCAGCTCGATTTAAGTAGAAAGTTAAAGCACCGTTAATATATGTTTCCAAAAAGAGAATATTACTACTCCCCTATATAGAATTCCCTATGGGCCACTGCTTACCTGACCTAAAAGAACTTCATAGACTCTTCCGAAACTATGTGGTTTACCATATCTTCATTCAGCTCGATATAAAAAAGTTAAAGGACTGTTAGATATATTTTTCCAAAAAGAGAATAATACTACTCTCTCACATAGAATACCGTATGGGGGACTGCTTACCTGAAATCAAGGAACTTCAGTCGCTTCAACCACCAGTTAGTTCAGTTTCTTAAGTAAGCTCGATATAAGAAAAAAGTTAAAGGACTGTTAATATAGGTTTCCAAAGGAGAATATTACTACTTCTTTACATAGAATACCCTATGGGCCACTGCTTACCTGAAATCAGGGAGTTTCATAGACCCTTCCAGAACCAGTTTGTTCACCCTTTCTTCATTCAGCTAGATATAAGTAGAAAGTTAAAGCACTGTTAATATATGTTTCCATACAGAGAATATTACTACTCCCCTATATAGAATACCCTATGGGCCACTGCTTACCTGACCTAAAACAACTTCATAGACTCTTCCGAAACCATGTGGTTTACCATATCTTCATTCAGCTCGAGATTAAAAAAAGTTAAACTACTGTTAGATATATGTTTCCAAAAGGAGAATAATACTACTCTCTCACATAGAATACCGTATCGGGGACTGCTTACCTGAAATCAAGGAACTTCAGTCGCTTCAACAACCAGTTAGTTCAGTTTCTTAAGTAAGCTCGATATAAGAAAAAAGTTAAAGGACTGTTAATATAGGTTTCCAAAGGAGAATATTACTACTTCTTTACATAGAATACCCTATGGGCCACTGCTTACCTGAAATCAAGGAGTTTCATAGACCCTTCCAGAACCAGTTTGTTCACCCTTTCTTCATTCAGCTAGATATAAGTAGAAAGTTAAAGCACTGCTAATATATGTTTCCAAAAGAAGAATATTACTACTCCCCTATATAGAATACCCTATGGGCCACTGCTTACCTGACCTAAAAGAACTTCATAGACTCTTCCGAAACCATGTGGTTTACCATATCTTCATTCAGCTCGAGATTAAAAAAAGTTAAAGGACTGTTAGATATATTTTTCCAAAAAGTTAATATTACTACTTCCTCACATAGAATACCCTATGGGTCACTGCTTACCTAAAATAAAGGAGCTTCATAGACACTTGCAGAAACAGTTTATTCACCATTTTTTCATTCAGCAAGATATGAGAAAAAAGTCAAAGCACAGTTAATATTTGTCTCCCCCATATAGAATACCCTATGGGCCACTGCTTACCTGACCTCAAAGAACTTCATGGACTCTTCCAGAACCATGTGGTTCACCATATTTCCATTCAGCTCGATATAAAGAAAAAGTTAAATGATTCTTAGATAGATGTCATCAAAAAGAGGATAATACTACTCCACCACATAGAATACCCTATTGGCCACTGCTTACCTGAAATCAAGAAACTTCATAGACACTTCCACAACCAGTTTGCTCACCATTTCTTCATTGAGCTCGATATAAAAAAAAAGTTAAAGTACTGTTAGATATATGTTTCCAAAAGGAGAATAATACTACTCTCTCACATAGAATACCGTATGGGGGACTGCTTACCTGAAATCAAGGAACTTCAGTCGCTTCAACAACCAGTTAGTTCAGTTTCTTAAGTAAGCGCGATATAAGAAAAAAGTTAAAGGACTGTTAATATAGGTTTCCAAAGGAGAATATTACTACTTCTTTACATAGAATACCCTATGGGCCACTGCTTACCTGAAATCAAGGAGTTTCATAGACCCTTCCAGAACCAGTTTGTTCACCCTTTCTTCATTCAGCTAGATATAAGTAGAAAGTTAAAGCACTGTTAATACATGTTTCCAAAAGAAGAATATTACTAATCCCCTATATAGAATACCCTATGGGCCACTGCTTACCTGACCTAAAAGAACTTAATAGACTCTTCCGAAACCATGTGGTTTACCATATCTTCATTCAGCTCGATATAAAAAAAGTTAAAGGACTGTTAGATATATTTTTCCAAAAAGATAATATTACTACTTCCTCACATAGAATACCCTGTGGGTCACTGCTTACCTAAAATAAAGGAGCTTCATAGACACTTGCAGAACCAGTTTATTCACCATGTCTTCATTCGGCAAGATATAAGAAAAAAGTCAAAGCACAGTTAATATTTGTCTCCCACATATAGAATACCCTATGGGCCACTGCTTACCTGACCTTAAAGAACTTCATAGACTCTACCAGAACCATGTGGTTCACCATATTTCCATTCAGCTCGATATAAAAAAAAGTTAAAGGACTGTAATATAGATGTCTCCAAAAAGAGGATAATACTACTCCACCACATAGAATACCCTATTGGCCACTGCTTACCTGAAATCAAGGAACTTCATAGACACTTCCACAACCAGTTTACTCACCATTTCTTTATTGAGCTTGATATAAAAAAATAGTTAAACTACTGTTAGATATATGTATCCAAAAGGAGAATAATACTACTCTCTCACATAGAATATTGTATCGGGGACTGCTTACCTGAAATCAAGGAACTTCAGACGCTTCAACAATCAGTTAGATCAGTTTCTTAATTAATCTCGATGTGAGAAAAAAGTTAAAGGACTGTTAATATACTGTAGGTTTCCAAAGGAGAATATTACTACTACTTTACATAGAATACCCTATGGGCCACTGCTTACCTGAAATCAATGAACTTCATAGACCCTTCCAGAACCAGTTTGTTCACCCTTTCTTCATTCAGCTCGATTTAAGTAGAAAGTTAAAGCACCGTTAATATATGTTTCCAAAAAGAGAATATTACTACTCCCCTATATAGAATTCCCTATGGGCCACTGCTTACCTGACCTAAAAGAACTTCATAGACTCTTCCGAAACTATGTGGTTTACCATATCTTCATTCAGCTCGATATAAAAAAAGTTAAAGGACTGTTAGATATATTTTTCCAAAAAGAGAATAATACTACTCTCTCACATAGAATACCGTATGGGGGACTGCTTACCTGAAATCAAGGAACTTCAGTCGCTTCAACCACCAGTTAGTTCAGTTTCTTAAGTAAGCTCGATATAAGAAAAAAGTTAAAGGACTGTTAATATAGGTTTCCAAAGGAGAATATTACTACTTCTTTACATAGAATACCCTATGGGCCACTGCTTACCTGAAATCAGGGAGTTTCATAGACCCTTCCAGAACCAGTTTGTTCACCCTTTCTTCATTCAGCTAGATATAAGTAGAAAGTTAAAGCACTGTTAATATATGTTTCCATACAGAGAATATTACTACTCCCCTATATAGAATACCCTATGGGCCACTGCTTACCTGACCTAAAACAACTTCATAGACTCTTCCGAAACCATGTGGTTTACCATATCTTCATTCAGCTCGAGATTAAAAAAAGTTAAACTACTGTTAGATATATGTTTCCAAAAGGAGAATAATACTACTCTCTCACATAGAATACCGTATCGGGGACTGCTTACCTGAAATCAAGGAACTTCAGTCGCTTCAACAACCAGTTAGTTCAGTTTCTTAAGTAAGCTCGATATAAGAAAAAAGTTAAAGGACTGTTAATATAGGTTTCCAAAGGAGAATATTACTACTTCTTTACATAGAATACCCTATGGGCCACTGCTTACCTGAAATCAAGGAGTTTCATAGACCCTTCCAGAACCAGTTTGTTCACCCTTTCTTCATTCAGCTAGATATAAGTAGAAAGTTAAAGCACTGCTAATATATGTTTCCAAAAGAAGAATATTACTACTCCCCTATATAGAATACCCTATGGGCCACTGCTTACCTGACCTAAAAGAACTTCATAGACTCTTCCGAAACCATGTGGTTTACCATATCTTCATTCAGCTCGAGATTAAAAAAAGTTAAAGGACTGTTAGATATATGTTTCCAAAAGGAGAACAATACTACTCTCTCACATAGAATACCGTATCGGGGACTGCTTACCTGAAATCAAGGAACTTCAGTTACTTCAACAATCAGTTAGATCAGTTTCTTAATTAAGTTCGATGTGAGAAAAAAGTTAAAGGACTGTTAATATAGGTTTCCAAAGGAGAATATTACTACTCATTTACATAGAACACCCTATGGGCCAATGCTTACCTGAAATCAAGGAACTTCATAGACCCTTCCAGAACCAGTTTGTTCACCCTTTCTTCATTCAGCTAGATATAAGTAGAAAGTTAAAGCACTGTTAATATATGTTTCCAAAAAGAGAATATTACTACTCCCCTATATAGAATACCCTATGGGCCACTGCTTACCTGACCTAAAAGAACTTCATAGACTCTTCCGAAACCATGTGGTTTACCATATCTTCATTCAGCTCAAGATAAAAAAAAGTTAAAGGACTGTTAGATATATTTTTCCAAAAAGTTAATATTACTACTTCCTCACATAGAATACCCTATGGGTCACTGCTTACCTAAAATAAAGGAGCTTCATAGACACTTGCAGAACCAGTTTATTCACCATTTTTTCATTCAGCAAGATATGAGAAAAAAGTCAAAGCACAGTTAATATTTGTCTCCCCCATATAGAATACCCTATGGGCCACTGCTTACCTGACCTCAAAGAACTTCATGGACTCTTCCAGAACCATGTGGTTCACCATATTTCCATTCAGCTCGATATAAAGAAAAAGTTAAATGATTCTTAGATAGATGTCATCAAAAAGAGGATAATACTACTCCACCACATAGAATACCCTATTGGCCACTGCTTACCTGAAATCAAGAAACTTCATAGACACTTCCACAACCAGTTTGCTCACCATTTCTTCATTGAGCTCGATATAAAAAAAAAGTTAAAGTACTGTTAGATATATGTTTCCAAAAGGAGAATAATACTACTCTCTCACATAGAATACCGTATGGGGGACTGCTTACCTGAAATCAAGGAACTTCAGTTACTTCAACAATCAGTTAGATCAGTTTCTTAATTAAGCTCGATGTGAGAAAAAAGTTAAAGGACTGTTAATATAGGTTTCCAAAGGAGAATATTACTACTCCTTTACATAGAATACCCTATGGGCCAATGCTTACCTGAAATCAAGGAACTTCATAGACCCTTCCAGAACCAGTTTGTTCACTCTTTCTTCATTCAGCTAGATATAAGTAGAAAGTTAAAGCACTGTTAATACATGTTTCCAAAAGAAGAATATTACTAATCCCCTATATAGAATACCCTATGGGCCACTGCTTACCTGACCTAAAAGAACTTCATAGACTCTTCCGAAACCATGTGGTTTACCATATCTTCATTCAGCTCGATATAAAAAAAGTTAAAGGACTGTTAGATATATTTTTCCAAAAAAAGAATATTACTACTTCCTTACATAGAATACCCTGTGGGTCACTGCTTACCTAAAATAAAGGAGCTTCATAGACACTTGCAGAACCAGTTTATTCACCATTTCTTCATTCGGCAAGATATAAGAAAAAAGTCAAAGCACAGTTAATATTTGTCTCCCCCATATAGAATACCTATGGGCCACTGCTTACCTGACCTTAAAGAACTTCATAGACTCTACCAGAACCATGTGGTTCACCATATTTCCATTCAGCTCGATATAAAAAAAAGTTAAAGGACTGTAATATAGATGTCTCCAAAAAGAGGATAATACTACTCCACCACATAGAATACCCTATTGGCCACTGCTTACCTGAAATCAAGGAACTTCATAGACACTTCCACAACCAGTTTACTCACCATTTCTTTATTGAGCTTGATATAAAAAAAAAGTTAAACTACTGTTAGATATATATATCCAAAAGAAGAATAATACTACTCTCTCACATAGAATATTGTATCGGGGACTGCTTACCTGAAATCAAGGAACTTCAGACGCTTCAACAATCAGTTAGATCAGTTTCTTAATTAAGCTCGATGTGAGAAAAAAGTTAAAGGACTGTTAATATACTGTAGGTTTCCAAAGGAGAATATTACTACTCCTTTACATAGAATACCCTATGGGCCACTGCTTACCTGAAATCAAGGAACTTCATAGACCCTTCCAGAACCAGTTTGTTCACCTTTTCTTCATTCAGCTAGATATAAGTAGAAAGTTAAAGCACTGTAATATATGTTTCCAAAAAGAGAATATTACTACTCCCCTATATAGAATACCCTATGGGCCATGGCTTACCTAACCTAAAAGAACTTCATAGACTCTTCCGAAACCATGTGGTTTACCATATCTTCATTCAGCTCGATAGAAAAAAAAGTTAAAGGACTGTTAGATATATTTTTCCAAAAACAGAATATTACTACTTCTGCACATAGAATAGCCTGTGGGTCACTGCTTACCTGAAATGAAGGAGCTTCATAGACACTTGCAGAACCAGTTTATTCACCATTTTTTCATTCGGCAAGATATGAGAAAAATGTCAAAGCACAGTTAATATTTGTCTCCCCCATATAGTATACCCTATGGGCCACTGCTTACCTGATCTACAAAGAACTTCATGGACTATTCCAGAACCATGTGGTTCACCATATTTCCATTCAGCTCGATATAAAAAAAAAGCTAAAGGACTGTTAGATAGATGTCTCCAAAAAGAGAATAATACTACTCCACCACATAGAATACCCTATTGGCCACTGCTTACCTGAAATCAAGGAACTTCATAGACACTTCCACAACCAGTTTGCTCACCATTTCTTCATTGAGCTCGATATGAAAAAAAAGTTAAACTACTGTTAGATATATGTATCCAAAAGGAGAATAATACTACTCTCTCACATAGAATATTGTATCGGGGACTGCTTACCTGAAATCAAGGAACTTCAGACGCTTCAACAATCAGTTAGATCAGTTTCTTAATTAAGCTCGATATAAGAAAAAAGTTAAAGGACTGTTAATATAGGTTTCCAAAGGAGAATATTACTACTCCTTTACATAGAATACCCTATGGGCCAAGGCTTACCTGAAATCAAGGAACTTCATAGACCCTTCCAGAACCAGTTTGTTCACCCTTTCTTCATTCAGCTCGATTTAAGTAGAAAGTTAAAGCACCGTTAAAATATGTTTCCAAAAAGAGAATATTACTACTCCCCTATATAGAATACCCTATGGGCCACTGCTTACCTGACCTAAAAGAACTTCATAGACTCTTCCGAAACTATGTGGTTTACCATATCTTCATTCAGCTCGATATAAAAAAAGTTAAAGGACTGTTAGATATATTTTTCCAAAAAGAGAATAATACTACTCTCTCACATAGAATACCGTATGGGGGACTGCTTACCTGAAATCAAGGAACTTCAGTCGCTTCAACAACCAGTTAGTTCAGTTTCTTAAGTAAGCTCGATATAAGAAAAAAGTTAAAGGACTGTTAATATAGGTTTCCAAAGGAGAATATTACTACTTCTTTACATAGAATACCCTATGGGCCACTGCTTACCTGAAATCAAGGAGTTTCATAGACCCTTCCAGAACCAGTTTGTTCACCCTTTCTTCATTCAGCTAGATATAAGTAGAAAGTTAAAGCACTGCTAATATATGTTTCCAAAAGAAGAATATTACTACTCCCCTATATAGAATACCCTATGGGCCACTGCTTACCTGACCTAAAAGAACTTCATAGACTCTTCCGAAACCATGTGGTTTACCATATCTTCATTCAGCTCGAGATTAAAAAAAGTTAAAGGACTGTTAGATATATGTTTCCAAAAGGAGAACAATACTACTCTCTCACATAGAATACCGTATCGGGGACTGCTTACCTGAAATCAAGGAACTTCAGTTACTTCAACAATCAGTTAGATCAGTTTCTTAATTAAGTTCGATGTGAGAAAAAAGTTAAAGGACTGTTAATATAGGTTTCCAAAGGAGAATATTACTACTCATTTACATAGAACACCCTATGGGCCAATGCTTACCTGAAATCAAGGAACTTCATAGACCCTTCCAGAACCAGTTTGTTCACCCTTTCTTCATTCAGCTAGATATAAGTAGAAAGTTAAAGCACTGTTAATATATGTTTCCAAAAAGAGAATATTACTACTCCCCTATATAGAATACCCTATGGGCCACTGCTTACCTGACCTAAAAGAACTTCATAGACTCTTCCGAAACCATGTGGTTTACCATATCTTCATTCAGCTCGAGATAAAAAAAAGTTAAAGGACTGTTAGATATATTTTTCCAAAAAGTAAATATTACTACTTCCTCACATAGAATACCCTATGGGTCACTGCTTACCTAAAATAAAGGAGCTTCATAGACACTTGCAGAACCAGTTTATTCACCATTTTTTCATTCAGCAAGATATGAGAAAAAAGTCAAAGCACAGTTAATATTTGTCTCCCCCATATAGAATACCCTATGGGCCACTGCTTACCTGACCTCAAAGAACTTCATGGACTCTTCCAGAACCATGTGGTTCACCATATTTCCATTCAGCTCGATATAAAGAAAAAGTTAAAGGATTCTTAGATAGATGTCATCAAAAAGAGGATAATACTACTCCACCACATAGAATACCCTATTGGCCACTGCTTACCTGAAATCAAGGAACTTCATAGACACTTCCACAACCAGTTTGCTCACCATTTCTTCATTGAGCTCGATATAAAAAAAAAGTTAAAGTACTGTTAGATATATGTTTCCAAAAGGAGAATAATACTACTCTCTCACATAGAATACCGTATGGGGGACTGCTTACCTGAAATCAAGGAACTTCAGTTACTTCAACAATCAGTTAGATCAGTTTCTTAATTAAGCTCGATGTGAGAAAAAAGTTAAAGGACTGTTAATATAGGTTTCCAAAGGAGAATATTACTACTCCTTTACATAGAATACCCTATGGGCCAATGCTTACCTGAAATCAAGGAACTTCATAGACCCTTCCAGAACCAGTTTGTTCGCTCTTTCTTCATTCAGCTAGATGTAAGTAGAAAGTTAAAGCACTGTTAATACATGTTTCCAAAAGAAGAATATTACTAATCCCCTATATAGAATACCCTATGGGCCACTGCTTACCTGACCTAAAAGAACTTAATAGACTCTTCCGAAACCATGTGGTTTACCATATCTTCATTCAGCTCGATATAAAAAAAGTTAAAGGACTGTTAGATATATTTTTCCAAAAAGAGAATATTACTACTTCCTCACATAGAATACCCTGTGGGTCACTGCTTACCTAAAATAAAGGAGCTTCATAGACACTTGCAGAACCAGTTTATTCACCATGTCTTCATTCGGCAAGATATAAGAAAAAAGTCAAAGCACAGTTAATATTTGTCTCCCACATATAGAATACCCTATGGGCCACTGCTTACCTGACCTTAAAGAACTTCATAGACTCTACCAGAACCATGTGGTTCACCATATTTCCATTCAGCTCGATATAAAAAAAAGTTAAAGGACTGTAATATAGATGTCTCCAAAAAGAGGATAATACTACTCCACCACATAGAATACCCTATTGGCCACTGCTTACCTGAAATCAAGGAACTTCATAGACATTTCCACAACCAGTTTACTCACCATTTCTTTATTGAGCTTGATATAAAAAAAAAGTTAAACTACTGTTAGATATATGTATCCAAAAGGAGAATAATACTACTCTCTCACATAGAATATTGTATCGGGGACTGCTTACCTGAAATCAAGGAACTTCAGACGCTTCAACAATCAGTTAGATCAGTTTCTTAATTAATCTCGATGTGAGAAAAAAGTTAAAGGACTGTTAATATACTGTAGGTTTCCAAAGGAGAATATTACTACTACTTTACATAGAATACCCTATGGGCCACTGCTTACCTGAAATCAATGAACTTCATAGACCCTTCCAGAACCAGTTTGTTCACCCTTTCTTCATTCAGCTCGATTTAAGTAGAAAGTTAAAGCACCGTTAATATATGTTTCCAAAAAGAGAATATTACTACTCCCCTATATAGAATTCCCTATGGGCCACTGCTTACCTGACCTAAAAGAACTTCATAGACTCTTCCGAAACTATGTGGTTTACCATATCTTCATTCAGCTCGATATAAAAAAAGTTAAAGGACTGTTAGATATATTTTTCCAAAAAGAGAATAATACTACTCTCTCACATAGAATACCGTATCGGGGACTGCTTACCTGAAATCAAGGAACTTCAGTCGCTTCAACCACCAGTTAGTTCAGTTTCTTAAGTAAGCTCGATATAAGAAAAAAGTTAAAGGACTGTTAATATAGGTTTCCAAAGGAGAATATTACTACTTCTTTACATAGAATACCCTATGGGCCACTGCTTACCTGAAATCAGGGAGTTTCATAGACCCTTCCAGAACCAGTTTGTTCACCCTTTCTTCATTCAGCTAGATATAAGTAGAAAGTTAAAGCACTGTTAATATATGTTTCCATACAGAGAATATTACTACTCCCCTATATAGAATACCCTATGGGCCACTGCTTACCTGACCTAAAACAACTTCATAGACTCTTCCGAAACCATGTGGTTTACCATATCTTCATTCAGCTCGAGATTAAAAAAAGTTAAAGGACTGTTAGATATATGTTTCCAAAAGGAGAATAATACTACTCTCTCACATAGAATACCGTATCGGGGACTGCTTACCTGAAATCAAGGAACTTCAGTTACTTCAACAATCAGTTAGATCAGTTTCTTAATTAAGTTCGATGTGAGAAAAAAGTTAAAGGACTGTTAATATAGGTTTCCAAAGGAGAATATTACTATTCCTTTACGTAGAATACCCTATGGGCCAATGCTTACCTGAAATCAAGGAACTTCATAGACCCTTCCAGAACCAGTTTGTTCACCCTTTCTTCATTCAGCTAGATATAAGTAGAAAGTTAAAGCACTGTTAATATATGTTTCCAAAAAGAGAATATTACTACTCCCCTATATAGAATACCCTATGGGCCACTGCTTACCTGACCTAAAAGAACTTCATAGACTCTTCCGAAACCATTTGGTTTACCATATCTTCATTCAGCTCGAGATAAAAAAAAGTTAAAGGACTGTTAGATATATTTTTCCAAAAAGAAAATATTACTACTTCCTCACATAGAATACCCTGTGGGTCACTGCTTACCTAAAATAAAGGAGCTTCATAGACACTTGCAGAACCAGTTTATTCACCATTTTTTCATTCAGCAGATATGAGAAAAAAGTCAAAGCACAGTTAATATTTGTCTCCCCCATATAGAATACCCTATGGGCCACTGCTTACCTGACCTCAAAGAACTTCATGGACTCTTCCAGAACCATGTGGTTCACCATATTTCCATTCAGCTCGATATAAAGAAAAAGTTAAAGGATTCTTAGATAGATGTCATCAAAAAGAGGATAATACTACTCCACCACATAGAATACCCTATTGGCCACTGCTTACCTGAAATCAAGGAACTTCATAGACACTTCCACAACCAGTTTGCTCACCATTTCTTCATTGAGCTCGATATAAAAAAAAAGTTAAAGTACTGTTAGATATATGTTTCCAAAAGGAGAATAATACTACTCTCTCACATAGAATACCGTATGGGGGACTGCTTACCTGAAATCAAGGAACTTCAGTTACTTCAACAATCAGTTAGATCAGTTTCTTAATTAAGCTCGATGTGAGAAAAAAGTTAAAGGACTGTTAATATAGGTTTCCAAAGGAGAATATTACTACTCCTTTACATAGAATACCCTATGGGCCAATGCTTACCTGAAATCAAGGAACTTCATAGACCCTTCCAGAACCAGTTTGTTCGCTCTTTCTTCATTCAGCTAGATGTAAGTAGAAAGTTAAAGCACTGTTAATACATGTTTCCAAAAGAAGAATATTACTAATCCCCTATATAGAATACCCTATGGGCCACTGCTTACCTGACCTAAAAGAACTTAATAGACTCTTCCGAAACCATGTGGTTTACCATATCTTCATTCAGCTCGATATAAAAAAAGTTAAAGGACTGTTAGATATATTTTTCCAAAAAGAGAATATTACTACTTCCTCACATAGAATACCCTGTGGGTCACTGCTTACCTAAAATAAAGGAGCTTCATAGACACTTGCAGAACCAGTTTATTCACCATGTCTTCATTCGGCAAGATATAAGAAAAAAGTCAAAGCACAGTTAATATTTGTCTCCCACATATAGAATACCCTATGGGCCACTGCTTACCTGACCTTAAAGAACTTCATAGACTCTACCAGAACCATGTGGTTCACCATATTTCCATTCAGCTCGATATAAAAAAAAGTTAAAGGACTGTAATATAGATGTCTCCAAAAAGAGGATAATACTACTCCACCACATAGAATACCCTATTGGCCACTG
Source organism: Eleutherodactylus coqui (assembly GCF_035609145.1). Taxonomy (NCBI): domain Eukaryota; kingdom Metazoa; phylum Chordata; class Amphibia; order Anura; family Eleutherodactylidae; genus Eleutherodactylus; species Eleutherodactylus coqui. The sequence goes on from NC_089838.1 coordinate 22,209,661, forward strand.
CTTACCTGAAATCAAGGAACTTCATAGACACTTCCACAACCAGTTTACTCACCATTTCTTTATTGAGCTTGATATAAAAAAAAAGTTAAACTACTGTTAGATATATGTATCCAAAAGAAGAATAATACTACTCTCTCACATAGAATATTGTATCGGGGACTGCTTACCTGAAATCAAGGAACTTCAGACGCTTCAACAATCAGTTAGATCAGTTTCTTAATTAAGCTCGATGTGAGAAAAAAGTTAAAGGACTGTTAATATACTGTAGGTTTCCAAAGGAGAATATTACTACTCCTTTACATAGAATACCCTATGGGCCACTGCTTACCTGAAATCAAGGAACTTCATAGACCCTTTCAGAACCAGTTTGTTCACCTTTTCTTCATTCAGTTAGATATAAGTAGAAAGTTAAAGCACTGTAATATATGTTTCCAAAAAGAGAATATTACTACTCCCCTATATAGAATACCCTATGGGCCATGGCTTACCTAACCTAAAAGAACTTCATAGACTCTTCCGAAACCATGTGGTTTACCATATCTTCATTCAGCTCGATAGAAAAAAAAGTTAAAGGACTGTTAGATATATTTTTCCAAAAACAGAATATTACTACTTCTGCACATAGAATAGCCTGTGGGTCACTGCTTACCTGAAATGAAGGAGCTTCATAGACACTTGCAGAACCAGTTTATTCACCATTTTTTCATTCGGCAAGATATGAGAAAAATGTCAAAGCACAGTTAATATTTGTCTCCCCCATATAGTATACCCTATGGGCCACTGCTTACCTGATCTACAAAGAACTTCATGGACTATTCCAGAACCATGTGGTTCACCATATTTCCATTCAGCTCGATATAAAAAAAAAGCTAAAGGACTGTTAGATAGATGTCTCCAAAAAGAGAATAATACTACTCCACCACATAGAATACCCTATTGGCCACTGCTTACCTGAAATCAAGGAACTTCATAGACACTTCCACAACCAGTTTGCTCACCATTTCTTCATTGAGCTCGATATGAAAAAAAAGTTAAACTACTGTTAGATATATGTATCCAAAAGGAGAATAATACTACTCTCTCACATAGAATATTGTATCGGGGACTGCTTACCTGAAATCAAGGAACTTCAGACGCTTCAACAATCAGTTAGATCAGTTTCTTAATTAAGCTCGATATAAGAAAAAAGTTAAAGGACTGTTAATATAGGTTTCCAAAGGAGAATATTACTACTCCTTTACATAGAATACCCTATGGGCCAAGGCTTACCTGAAATCAAGGAACTTCATAGACCCTTCCAGAACCAGTTTGTTCACCCTTTCTTCATTCAGCTCGATTTAAGTAGAAAGTTAAAGCACCGTTAAAATATGTTTCCAAAAAGAGAATATTACTACTCCCCTATATAGAATACCCTATGGGCCACTGCTTACCTGACCTAAAAGAACTTCATAGACTCTTCCGAAACTATGTGGTTTACCATATCTTCATTCAGCTCGATATAAAAAAAGTTAAAGGACTGTTAGATATATTTTTCCAAAAAGAGAATAATACTACTCTCTCACATAGAATACCGTATGGGGGACTGCTTACCTGAAATCAAGGAACTTCAGTCGCTTCAACAACCAGTTAGTTCAGTTTCTTAAGTAAGCTCGATATAAGAAAAAAGTTAAAGGACTGTTAATATAGGTTTCCAAAGGAGAATATTACTACTTCTTTACATAGAATACCCTATGGGCCACTGCTTACCTGAAATCAAGGAGTTTCATAGACCCTTCCAGAACCAGTTTGTTCACCCTTTCTTCATTCAGCTAGATATAAGTAGAAAGTTAAAGCACTGCTAATATATGTTTCCAAAAGAAGAATATTACTACTCCCCTATATAGAATACCCTATGGGCCACTGCTTACCTGACCTAAAAGAACTTCATAGACTCTTCCGAAACCATGTGGTTTACCATATCTTCATTCAGCTCGAGATTAAAAAAAGTTAAAGGACTGTTAGATATATGTTTCCAAAAGGAGAACAATACTACTCTCTCACATAGAATACCGTATCGGGGACTGCTTACCTGAAATCAAGGAACTTCAGTTACTTCAACAATCAGTTAGATCAGTTTCTTAATTAAGTTCGATGTGAGAAAAAAGTTAAAGGACTGTTAATATAGGTTTCCAAAGGAGAATATTACTACTCATTTACATAGAACACCCTATGGGCCAATGCTTACCTGAAATCAAGGAACTTCATAGACCCTTCCAGAACCAGTTTGTTCACCCTTTCTTCATTCAGCTAGATATAAGTAGAAAGTTAAAGCACTGTTAATATATGTTTCCAAAAAGAGAATATTACTACTCCCCTATATAGAATACCCTATGGGCCACTGCTTACCTGACCTAAAAGAACTTCATAGACTCTTCCGAAACCATGTGGTTTACCATATCTTCATTCAGCTCGAGATAAAAAAAAGTTAAAGGACTGTTAGATATATTTTTCCAAAAAGTAAATATTACTACTTCCTCACATAGAATACCCTATGGGTCACTGCTTACCTAAAATAAAGGAGCTTCATAGACACTTGCAGAACCAGTTTATTCACCATTTTTTCATTCAGCAAGATATGAGAAAAAAGTCAAAGCACAGTTAATATTTGTCTCCCCCATATAGAATACCCTATGGGCCACTGCTTACCTGACCTCAAAGAACTTCATGGACTCTTCCAGAACCATGTGGTTCACCATATTTCCATTCAGCTCGATATAAAGAAAAAGTTAAAGGATTCTTAGATAGATGTCATCAAAAAGAGGATAATACTACTCCACCACATAGAATACCCTATTGGCCACTGCTTACCTGAAATCAAGGAACTTCATAGACACTTCCACAACCAGTTTGCTCACCATTTCTTCATTGAGCTCGATATAAAAAAAAAGTTAAAGTACTGTTAGATATATGTTTCCAAAAGGAGAATAATACTACTCTCTCACATAGAATACCGTATGGGGGACTGCTTACCTGAAATCAAGGAACTTCAGTTACTTCAACAATCAGTTAGATCAGTTTCTTAATTAAGCTCGATGTGAGAAAAAAGTTAAAGGACTGTTAATATAGGTTTCCAAAGGAGAATATTACTACTCCTTTACATAGAATACCCTATGGGCCAAGGCTTACCTGAAATCAAGGAACTTCATAGACTCTTCCAGGTCCAGTTTGTTCACCCTTTCTTCATTCAGCTAGATATAAGTAGAAAGTTAAAGCACTGTTAATATATGTTTCCAAAAAGAGAATATTACTACTCCCCTATATAGAATACCCTATGGGCCACTGCTTACCTGACCTAAAAGAACTTCATAGACTCTTCCGAAACCATGTGGTTTACCATATCTTCATTCAGCTCGAGATAAAAAAAAGTTAAAGGACTGTTAGATATATTTTTCCAAAAAGAGAATATTACAGCTTCCTCACATAGAATACCCTATGGATCACTGCTTAACTGAAATAAAGGAGCTTCATAGACACTTGCAGAACCTGTTTATTCACCATTTCTTCATTCGGCTAGATATAAGAAAAAAGTCAAAGCACAGTTAATATTTGTCTCCCCCATATAGAATACCCTATGGGCCACTGCTTACCTGACCTTAAAGAACTTCATGGACTCTTCCAGAACCATGTGGTTCACCATATTTCCATTCAGCTCGATATAAAAAAAAGTTAAAGGACTGTTAGATAGATGTCTCCAAAAAGAGGATAATACTGCTCCCCCACATAGAATACCCTATTGGCCACTGCTTACCTGAAATCAAGGAACTTCATATAGACACTTCCACAACCAGTTTGCTCACCATTTCTTCATTGAGCTCGATATAAAAAAAAGTAAAGTACTGTTAGATATATATATCCAAAAGGAGAATAATACTACTCTCTCACATAGAATACCGTATCGGGGACTGCTTACCTGAAATCAAGGGACTTTAGTCACTTCAACAATCAGTTAGATCAGTTTCTTAATTAAGCTCGATGTGAGAAAAAAGTTAAAGGACTGTTATTATAGGTTTCCAAGGGAGAATATTACTATTCCTTTACATAGAACACCCTATGGGCCAATGCTTACTTGAAATCAAGGAACTTCATAGATCCTTCCAGAACCAGTTTGTTCACCTTTTCTTCATTCAGCTAGATATAAGTAGAAAGTTAAAGCACTGTAATATATGTTTCCAAAAAGAGAATATTACTACTCCCCTATATAGAATACCCTATGGGCCACTGCTTACCTGACCTAAAAGAACTTCATAGACTCTTCCGAAACCATGTGGTTTACCATATCTTCATTCAGCTCGAGATAAAAAAAAGTTAAAGGACTGTTAGATATATTTTTCCAAAAAGAGAATATTACAGCTTCCTCACATAGAATACCCTATGGATCACTGCTTAACTGAAATAAAGGAGCTTCATAGACACTTGCAGAACCTGTTTATTCACCATTTCTTCATTCGGCTAGATATAAGAAAAAAGTCAAAGCACAGTTAATATTTGTCTCCCCCATATAGAATACCCTATGGGCCACTGCTTACCTGACCTTAAAGAACTTCATGGACTCTTCCAGAACCATGTGGTTCACCATATTTCCATTCAGCTCGATATAAAAAAAAGTTAAAGGACTGTTAGATAGATGTCTCCAAAAAGAGGATAATACTGCTCCCCCACATAGAATACCCTATTGGCCACTGCTTACCTGAAATCAAGGAACTTCATATAGACACTTCCACAACCAGTTTGCTCACCATTTCTTCATTGAGCTCGATATAAAAAAAAGTAAAGTACTGTTAGATATATATATCCAAAAGGAGAATAATACTACTCTCTCACATAGAATACCGTATCGGGGACTGCTTACCTGAAATCAAGGAACTTCAGTCACTTCAACAATCAGTTAGATCAGTTTCTTAATTAAGCTCGATGTGAGAAAAAAGTTAAAGGACTGTTATTATAGGTTTCCAAGGGAGAATATTACTATTCCTTTACATAGAACACCCTATGGGCCAATGCTTACTTGAAATCAAGGAACTTCATAGATCCTTCCAGAACCAGTTTGTTCACCTTTTCTTCATTCAGCTAGATATAAGTAGAAAGTTAAAGCACTGTAATATATGTTTCCAAAAAGAGAATATTACTACTCCCCTATATAGAATACCCTATGGGCCACTGCTTACCTAACCTAAAAGAACTTCATAGACTCTTCCGAAACCATGTGGTTTACCATATCTTCATTCAGCTCGATAGAAGAAAAAGTTCAAGGACTGTTAGATATATTTTACCAAAAAGAGAATTTTACTACTTCTGCACATAGAATACCCTGTGGATCACTGCTTACCTGAAATGATGGAGCTTCATAGACACTTGCAGAACCAGTTTATTCACCATTTTTTCATTCAGCAAGATATGAAAAAAAAGTCAAAGCACAGTTAATATTTGTCTCCCCCATATAGAATACCCTATGGGCCACTGCTTACCTGACCTCAAAGAACTTCATGGACTCTTCCAGAACCATGTGGTTCACCATATTTCCATTCAGCTCGATATAAAAAAAAGTTAAAGGACTGTTAGATAGATGTCTCCAAAAAGAGGATAATACTGCTCCCCCACATAGAATACCCTATTGGCCACTGCTTACCTGAAATCAAGGAACTTCATATAGACACTTCCACAACCAGTTTGCTCACCATTTCTTCATTGAGCTCGATATAAAAAAAAGTAAAGTACTGTTAGATATATATATCCAAAAGGAGAATAATACTACTCTCTCACATAGAATACCGTATCGGGGACTGCTTACCTGAAATCAAGGAACTTCAGTCACTTCAACAATCAGTTAGATCAGTTTCTTAATTAAGCTCGATGTGAGAAAAAAGTTAAAGGACTGTTATTATAGGTTTCCAAGGGAGAATATTACTATTCCTTTACATAGAACACCCTATGGGCCAATGCTTACTTGAAATCAAGGAACTTCATAGATCCTTCCAGAACCAGTTTGTTCACCTTTTCTTCATTCAGCTAGATATAAGTAGAAAGTTAAAGCACTGTAATATATGTTTCCAAAAAGAGAATATTACTACTCCCCTATATAGAATACCCTATGGGCCACTGCTTACCTAACCTAAAAGAACTTCATAGACTCTTCCGAAACCATGTGGTTTACCATATCTTCATTCAGCTCGATAGAAGAAAAAGTTCAAGGACTGTTAGATATATTTTACCAAAAAGAGAATTTTACTACTTCTGCACATAGAATACCCTGTGGATCACTGCTTACCTGAAATGATGGAGCTTCATAGACACTTGCAGAACCAGTTTATTCACCATTTTTTCATTCAGCAAGATATGAAAAAAAAGTCAAAGCACAGTTAATATTTGTCTCCCCCATATAGAATACCCTATGGGCCACTGCTTACCTGACCTCAAAGAACTTCATGGACTCTTCCAGAACCATGTGGTTCACCATATTTCCATTCAGCTCGATATAAAGAAAAAGTTAAAGGATTCTTAGATAGATGTCATCAAAAAGAGGATAATACTACTCCACCACATAGAATACCCTATTGGCCACTGCTTACCTGAAATCAAGGAACTTCATAGACACTTCCACAACCAGTTTGTTCACCATTTCTTCATTGAGCTCGATATGAAAAAAAAGGTAAAGTACTGTTAGATATATGTATCCAAAAGGAGAATAATACTACTCTCTCACATAGAATACCGTATGGGGGACTGCTTACCTGAAATCAAGGAACTTCAGTCACTTCAACAACCAGTTAGATCAGTTTCTTAATTAAGCTCGATATAAAAAAAAGTTAAAGGACTGTTAATATAGGTTTCCAAAGGAGAATATTACTACTCCTTTACATAGAATACCCTATGGGCCAAGGCTTACCTGAAATCAAGGAACTTCATAGACTCTTCCAGGTCCAGTTTGTTCACCCTTTCTTCATTCAGCTAGATATAAGTAGAAAGTTAAAGCACTGTTAATATATGTTTCCAAAAAGAGAATATTACTACTCCCCTATATAGAATACCCTATGGGCCACTGCTTACCTGACCTAAAAGAACTTCATAGACTCTTCCGAAACCATGTGGTTTACCATATCTTCATTCAGCTCGAGATAAAAAAAAGTTAAAGGACTGTTAGATATATTTTTCCAAAAAGAGAATATTACAGCTTCCTCACATAGAATACCCTATGGATCACTGCTTAACTGAAATAAAGGAGCTTCATAGACACTTGCAGAACCTGTTTATTCACCATTTCTTCATTCGGCTAGATATAAGAAAAAAGTCAAAGCACAGTTAATATTTGTCTCCCCCATATAGAATACCCTATGGGCCACTGCTTACCTGACCTTAAAGAACTTCATGGACTCTTCCAGAACCATGTGGTTCACCATATTTCCATTCAGCTCGATATAAAAAAAAGTTAAAGGACTGTTAGATAGATGTCTCCAAAAAGAGGATAATACTGCTCCCCCACATAGAATACCCTATTGGCCACTGCTTACCTGAAATCAAGGAACTTCATATAGACACTTCCACAACCAGTTTGCTCACCATTTCTTCATTGAGCTCGATATAAAAAAAAGTAAAGTACTGTTAGATATATATATCCAAAAGGAGAATAATACTACTCTCTCACATAGAATACCGTATCGGGGACTGCTTACCTGAAATCAAGGGACTTTAGTCACTTCAACAATCAGTTAGATCAGTTTCTTAATTAAGCTCGATGTGAGAAAAAAGTTAAAGGACTGTTATTATAGGTTTCCAAGGGAGAATATTACTATTCCTTTACATAGAACACCCTATGGGCCAATGCTTACTTGAAATCAAGGAACTTCATAGATCCTTCCAGAACCAGTTTGTTCACCTTTTCTTCATTCAGCTAGATATAAGTAGAAAGTTAAAGCACTGTAATATATGTTTCCAAAAAGAGAATATTACTACTCCCCTATATAGAATACCCTATGGGCCACTGCTTACCTGACCTAAAAGAACTTCATAGACTCTTCCGAAACCATGTGGTTTACCATATCTTCATTCAGCTCGAGATAAAAAAAAGTTAAAGGACTGTTAGATATATTTTTCCAAAAAGAGAATATTACAGCTTCCTCACATAGAATACCCTATGGATCACTGCTTAACTGAAATAAAGGAGCTTCATAGACACTTGCAGAACCTGTTTATTCACCATTTCTTCATTCGGCTAGATATAAGAAAAAAGTCAAAGCACAGTTAATATTTGTCTCCCCCATATAGAATACCCTATGGGCCACTGCTTACCTGACCTTAAAGAACTTCATGGACTCTTCCAGAACCATGTGGTTCACCATATTTCCATTCAGCTCGATATAAAAAAAAGTTAAAGGACTGTTAGATAGATGTCTCCAAAAAGAGGATAATACTGCTCCCCCACATAGAATACCCTATTGGCCACTGCTTACCTGAAATCAAGGAACTTCATATAGACACTTCCACAACCAGTTTGCTCACCATTTCTTCATTGAGCTCGATATAAAAAAAAGTAAAGTACTGTTAGATATATATATCCAAAAGGAGAATAATACTACTCTCTCACATAGAATACCGTATCGGGGACTGCTTACCTGAAATCAAGGAACTTCAGTCACTTCAACAATCAGTTAGATCAGTTTCTTAATTAAGCTCGATGTGAGAAAAAAGTTAAAGGACTGTTATTATAGGTTTCCAAGGGAGAATATTACTATTCCTTTACATAGAACACCCTATGGGCCAATGCTTACTTGAAATCAAGGAACTTCATAGATCCTTCCAGAACCAGTTTGTTCACCTTTTCTTCATTCAGCTAGATATAAGTAGAAAGTTAAAGCACTGTAATATATGTTTCCAAAAAGAGAATATTACTACTCCCCTATATAGAATACCCTATGGGCCACTGCTTACCTAACCTAAAAGAACTTCATAGACTCTTCCGAAACCATGTGGTTTACCATATCTTCATTCAGCTCGATAGAAGAAAAAGTTCAAGGACTGTTAGATATATTTTACCAAAAAGAGAATTTTACTACTTCTGCACATAGAATACCCTGTGGATCACTGCTTACCTGAAATGATGGAGCTTCATAGACACTTGCAGAACCAGTTTATTCACCATTTTTTCATTCAGCAAGATATGAAAAAAAAGTCAAAGCACAGTTAATATTTGTCTCCCCCATATAGAATACCCTATGGGCCACTGCTTACCTGACCTCAAAGAACTTCATGGACTCTTCCAGAACCATGTGGTTCACCATATTTCCATTCAGCTCGATATAAAGAAAAAGTTAAAGGATTCTTAGATAGATGTCATCAAAAAGAGGATAATACTACTCCACCACATAGAATACCCTATTGGCCACTGCTTACCTGAAATCAAGGAACTTCATAGACACTTCCACAACCAGTTTGTTCACCATTTCTTCATTGAGCTCGATATGAAAAAAAAGGTAAAGTACTGTTAGATATATGTATCCAAAAGGAGAATAATACTACTCTCTCACATAGAATACCGTATGGGGGACTGCTTACCTGAAATCAAGGAACTTCAGTCACTTCAACAACCAGTTAGATCAGTTTCTTAATTAAGCTCGATATAAAAAAAAAGTTAAAGGACTGTTAATATAGGTTTCCAAAGGAGAATATTACTACTCCTTTACATAGAATACCCTATGGGCCAAGGCTTACCTGAAATCAAGGAACTTCATAGACCCTTCCAGAACCAGTTTGTTCACTCTTTCTTCATTCAGCTAGATATAAGTAGAAAGTTAAAGCACTGTTAATATATGTTTTCATAAAGAGAATATTACTAATCCCTTATATAGAATACCCTATGGGCCACTGCTTACCTGACCTAAAAGAACTTCATAGACTCTTCCGAAACCATGTGGTTTACCATATCTTCATTCAGCTCGAGATAAAAAAAAGTTAAAGGACTGTTAGATATATTTATCCAAAAAGAGAATAATACTACTTCCTCACATAGAATACCGTATGGGTCACTGCTTACCTAAAATGAAGGAGCTTCATAGACACTTGCAGAACCTGTTTATTCACCATTTTTTCATTCGGCAAGATATAAGAAAAAAGTCAAAGCACAGTTAATATTTGTCTCCCCCATATAGAATACCTATGGGCCACTGCTTACCTGACCTCAAAGAACTTCATAGACTCTTCCAGAACCTTGTGGTTCACCATATTTCCATTCAGCTCAATATAAAAAAAGTTAAAGGACTGTTAGATAGATGTCTGCAAAAAAAGGATAATACTACTCCCCCACATAGAATACCCTATTGGCCACTGCTTACCTGAAATCAAGGAACTTCATAGACACTTCCACAACCAGTTTGTTCACCATTTCTTCATTGAGCTCGATATAAAAAAAAAGTTAAACTACTGTTAGATATATGTATCCAAAATGAGAATAATACTACTCTCTCACATAGAATACCGTATGGGGGACTGCTTACCTGAAATCAAGGAACTTCAGTTACTTCAACGACCAGTTAGTTCAGTTTCTTAATTAAGCTCGATATAGGAAAAAAGTTAAAAGATTAGATATATGTTTCCAAAGGAGAATATTACTACTGCTTTACATAGAATACCCTATGGGCCAATGCTTACCTGAAATCAAGGAACTTCATAGACCCTTCCAGAACCAGTTTGTTCACTCTTTCTTCATTCAGCTAGATATAAGTAGAAATTTAAAACACTGTTAATATATGTTTCCATAAAGAGAATATTACTACTCCCCTATATAGAATACCCTATGGGCCACTGCTTACCTGACCTAAAAGAGCTTCATAGACTCTTCCGAAACTATGTGGTTTACCATATCTTCATTCAACTCGAGATAAAAAAAAGTTAAAGGACTGTTAGATATATTTTTTCCAAAAAGAGAATATTACTACTTCCTCACATAGAATACCCTATTGGCCACTGCTTACCTGAAATCAAGCAACTTCATAGACACTTCAACAACATTACCCCAGCGGTAATAGTGACACCCCACAGCGATAATACTGACATCCCCTAGCGATAATAGTGACAGCCCCCCCAGCAGCCCCAGCAATAGTAGTGACCCCCCAGCGGCCCCAGCGATAATAGTTACATCCCCCAGCGATAATAGTGACAGCCCCCCAGCGATAGTAGTGACACCCCCCCAGCGGCCCCAGCGATAATAGTGACACTATCCCAGCAGCCCCAGAGGTAATAGTGACCATCCCATATTGGCCCCCAGTATAATAGTGACACCTCACAGCGGCCTCAAGTATAATAGTGACACCTTACAGCGGCCCGCAGTAGTAATAGCGACACCCCACAGCGGTCCCCAGTACTAATAGTGGCACTCCACAACGGCCACCAGTACTAATAGTGACACCCCACAGCAGCCCCCAGTACTAATAGTGACACCCCACAGCAGCCCCCAGTACAAATAGTGACACCCACCAGCAGCCTCCAGTAGTAATAGTGACACCCACAGCGGCTCCCAGTAGTAATAGTGACACCCCACAGTGGCCCACAGTATAATAGTGAAACCCCACAGCGGCCCCCAGAATAATAGTGACACTCCACAGTGGCCCCCAGAATAATAGTGACATCCCACAGTAGCCTCCCATCCCCCTCCCCAAGACCCACATACTTACCCCCTCCTCCTCATTGAAGCTGCGCTGCTCCTCTGCTCGGCGCCGATCCCAGTGCACACTGTGACATCAGTGTGCTGCCAGTCACCTCCTCCCCCTGCTTTCACGGAATCTAAGAGGAGTCATCAGGGAAGAGGGGAGGGGGAAACCGGCTGCACACAGACATCACAGTGTGCACTGGGATCAGTGCCGTTAGCAGCGCAGTGAGTGAATGCCGGCAGGGGAGCCGTGGCCCCTGCCGATATTAACTAAATTGGTTAGCGACCGATGGCAGCACATGCCAGTAGGGATAGGTCTGCGTGCCACCTCTGGTACGCATGCCATAGGTTCGCCACCACTGTTCTAGGAGGATGAGACTGCTCTACCTTTTTTACATCACAAAACTCCTGAGTGGTCAAGATTGAACTGGTCTTGGAGCTCTTCTCTCATATACAGGGTGGAGAGCGGTAATTTGCTAATTTGGGAGTGAAATAAAAAAATAATGAACTTGTAAATCTCTTAAAAAACGGCTTATCTCTCTGAGGGGTGATCTTAACTGGCCGGCACGCTCACCAGACTTAGCCCCATGCGATTTTTTCCTTTGGGGTTACCTGAAGTCTAAGGTGTATTGCAACCGTCCCAACACCCTGGAAGACCTAAGGAACAATATTGACGCTGAGATTGCCAGAATACCAGTCGACATGCTTAAAAGAGTGCATGAGAACTTCAGAAAACGTATGCAGCAGTGTGTGGAGAGCGAAGGTCAACATTTGCCAGATACAATATTTAAAACCAAATAATTTGTAAATTCCACTACTGTTCAATGTAAATAAAATATAAAATAAAGTTTTTACAAGTTCATTATTTTTTTATTTCACTCCCAAATTAGCAAATTACCGCGCTCCACCCTGTATGAAAAGTGTGCAATATTTTCAGTACATACTTTGTTTATTTGATTTATGTGTGGAGGACCATAGACCCTGCCCTGTTCATCTTCTGCTGGGAGCTGGGCTTCTGGATACCAGACTCCTTCTGGTTTCTGCATTGAGCCGCTTATGTTTGAACTTTGTTCTTCACAGTGAGTGCACGGTTCCTATCATCAAACTTGGCCTGACCTGGGACGTCTATGTCTAGGCCCTGACCTCCCGTCAGCTAAAATCCTCTTCCTATGCAAAAGAACTTTGCCTGCTTATAGTAAACCCTAGAGGGGTGGGTGAACTCCGTCTTGGCGGGTGGCCCTGCTGACTGCAACCATATCGACATCAGTACCCTGCCGGCAAGGGAGCCGCAGAATTCCTAAAATGAGCCGCAAATCCTCTATACCAATAGCAGAGCAGCTGTGTGAATTTGCCCATGAACAACCTAATCACAAGAGTCATACACCCTCTGGCCCAACAAAACCACTATCCTCAGCATCATGCTCTAATTCACCCTTGCCTGACGTCTCGGAGCTTACATTATGGCAGGTTACGACTCAACTGCTGGATGCTATTAAATGTTCTACTACTTGATTAACAGGTAAAATTGAGGAAGTTAAAATTGACATGGGCCTCCTGCAGCAGGGTATGCAAAACCTTAGGGAGCGGGTCGGAGAGGCTGAGGCCCGCATCTCCCACGTGGAAGATAATTTGATTCCAATTCCAGCTAAACTGACTGAACTGGAGAAGATTGAGAAAAAAAAAATCTTCGAATCTTGGGTCTGCCGGAGCAGGCTGAGGGACAGAATCCGTGTGCATTTCTGGAGGGTTGGCTGAGGGATCTCCTTACAAAAGCGATCTTCTCACCAGCCTTCGACATCGAGCTGGCCCACAGGGTCTCGTCTTGGCCCCTGCCTGCGGGGGCTCCACGGCGGCCGATGCTGGTGTGACTACTCAGCAGTAAGGATAGAGACACCGCCCTCCAGCTGCTAGACATAAAGGGACACTCAAATTCAACAATGCCACTATTTCCATCTTCCCCAACTTCTCGTGTTCAAATAACATGAGAATCCTTCGTGAATGTCAAGCGTCGGCTGCGAGACGCTGCTATCCAGTATTCCACGATGTATCCTGCCCGCCTGCGTGTCATTCATGGTGACCACACCATCTTTTTTTCTACACCTGCGGAGGCTGAGGCCTGGTTTGACCGGCTCCCGAGATCACCCAGACACTGACTTGGGTCCGCAAGAGTTCAAGTTCAAGAACTGGTAACTTAAGTATTGTGACCATGTCGAAAGGCTGCCCTCAATTTTCTTTTACCTCCCTGCCCCCCCCCCCCCTATTTTTTTTTCCTTTCTGACACCATACGACAGAGACTTTTGAGACTACATTTCCTATGCCTCAGGGAACTATGATTAATACACCTGTTATATATGTCTGTTCGGGATCCACGGACTTTATGCTTGGTGCGAATTGAGAGACTGCGCCCTATGTATTGCCATCTGATAGGTGCACTCTCTCCCCCTATATTTGTTATGTTGCATGTACTAAATGCTATTGATATCCTAATCCTGAGTGATCGGGCATACATGCAACTTCAAGTTGTGTTTACATTGTTTAGTTGTTTTTATAAAGTTTTGCATAGTTCGGTGCAGCAAAATGTATGGATACATGTCTGGGAGGAATATCTAAGGGTCTGGATGATCACATGCTACTGTCCGGGGTCCACCCCCTCTAACCTAGTGGTTATCCTAGTTTTATACTTAAACATTAATCTATATGGCTAGTTTTACCATGCTGTCCTGGGATGTCTGGGGAATGGGTTCTCCCAGGTAACGCTCTATGGCATTCTCACAGGTGTGACGCCATAATCCACATATAGTGTGTCTCCAGGAGACTCATCTGACTCCAGAGACAATATCGTGGACGCACAAGCCATGGGTCCAGTGGTCCATTCATGCTACTCACACCTCATACTTCCATCCTGATATATAAACGACTTAGATGGGAGCCTGGTAAAACCATGAAAGACCCTCAGAGTAAATATATTTTTGTTCAGGCCCGGGTTGAATCCAACCCATATGTCATCCTTGGGATATACCTGCCGCCGCTGGCGAACCTGGCTGTCCTTCAGCGGGCAGCCTAGTTTGCGGCTCAGTTCCCAAATGCTGCGGTTGTCTATATGGGGGACTTTAATATGCTATTTTACAAATCATTACTCAGGAGGTGGGCTGGCAGGAAGGCTAAACACCCAGCAGTTCAGGAGTTTTCTTGCTACTCAGCTGGTAGTAACTCCTTGTCACATATCAATTACATTTTCATTAACGCTTGTACCTGCACAATGGTAGCCAAAGTACAATACCTTTCTAGGGGAGTCTCAGATCATTGTCCCCTTTTGGCTGAATTTGGAAAAGCAAATGCCCCGGCAGCTGCAGAGAGGTGAGTATACATTTTTTTTTTTACACATTTTTGGATTGATTTTCAGGGAAGGGCTTATATTGTATTGCCGGCTCTATTGAATTCAATAGGAGAACATCGCTCTCCTCTGCCACCGCTGTGACAGCCCACCGGATCTCTGTGGTGGTGGTATGTCGGTGTCTTCTGTCAGGACTGCTGAGTTGTGCCTGAGATAACAATGGCTTAGTTGTCATCTCATTTAGTTTTTTTTATCCACCCCTTTTCAAGAGCCCTAATGGTGTTGTTCTTCAGTCGGTCAAGCTCTGTGTTTTATATATGTTGTAGGACCGCTGTGTTCTTCATACCCTGGCTGTTCACAGAGTGCTCAGCTGATATACAGCTGTGCGCTCCGTGCGTAGTATGAAGAACACAACTTTACCGCTGTGTTCTTCATACCCTATCTGTGTTCACGGAGCGGGATGCAGTTGAAACAATAGTATCGGCTGTATCGCACTGTGAACTCCTGATAAGGCTGATCATTCTCTTTCAGCATGCTGAAGGACAACGATCAGCAACTCCTTAAAGAAAACTGCACGATGTCAGTGCAGTTAGACACAACGATTATCGTTCAAAATACGGCTTTGAGCGGTTTTTGAGCAAGAATCGTTGTGTCTAAATCAGCTTTAAGATCCTGTAGCTGTAAGATCCTAGCAATTACCCTGGCTGCTAGTGCTGCATTAGGGTGCCTGTCCATGGGCGTGATTCCGCATGCTGCAAATTGCCCCGATTTTCCGCGGTCAGCCTATCTATCAGATTAGGCTGACCGGCGGAGATTCGTGTCTGGCTCCGGATTATGCAGCAGATACTGCTTATAGCATGCTATGGAAAAACGATTTCATCTACACAAGCGGAAATCGACTGCAATTTTCTGCTCGCGGAGGATAAATCACAGCATGTTCAATGGAAGCCGTCCTGCGGCCCTTCCACAGTGAGCACTGCAGAAGGGTCACAGGATCCGCGTCATCACCTAGCGATGGCACAGGTAAATCTGTACTGCGCATGTGTGACAACGTGATGGCCGGCTGCACACGGAGACTTCGGACAGGTACGCATGGGGCACGGGCCGGTCACAGGGTTGGATTCCGGAGCGGAATGCCACCCATTCGTGTGCAGGTGGCCAATCAGTACCTGTTCTTTCACTTTGTAGCACTCCTGCTTCGTCAGCCATTTTTAGCTCTGTCCAGCAGTGGAAGATGGCCCCATATAGCACTATAGGAGTGCTCCGAAGGGAAAGTGCAGGTACTTAAGAGACCTTGTGATACAACTGAAGGATACGAGACTAGCGGTTTTAAAGAAAAGTTGCATGAGGGGGCAAGCTGAAACTTTGCACCTGGGACTATAAACTTCTAGCTACACCACTGCCAAAGATGAACACAAGAACCCCCCCCCCCAATTGTACAAACATATTTACCCATTCTGTATACAGATGATACATTGTACAACATCTTAAAAACAGGATGTAGGTTTATAGCAAGACAAGTCCCTAGTATAGGTAATTTAGTATCTCTATAGTCAGGGTTGCCAACTCAAATATTTCTTATTTCTGGACAAATTATCCAAAAATCACAGACAACCAACATTTTTCATGGACACGCTGGAAAACCATAATGAGTCATTATAAGTGATGCGTGTTTGATATCAGCTCATTACCAGCATTTACTATGAGCCCTAAAATAATAGTAATTACAATTCATAATAACCTGCTCGAGTTCTAACAAAAAAAACACAGACACTTCTATTTTTTTCCGCAGCCACTGAAGAAAAAATGCATTATTTTTATGGAATGCCCAGAAACTTCTGGACGGTTGGCAGCCCTGCTCCCAGCATGCTTTATTCTTGTAATACCCATGAAAATTCCACTTATTTAGGAACTATGGGATCATACAGGGGCACTCTCAGAACCCCTTCTCAGATGTCATCCACTTACATGCAGTGATCTGTATTGATCGTGGCATGGAAGGAGTTAAATGGTTGGGAATTGAGGTTTCTCAGCTCCTGACTGTTACAGCAGGATCCCAGCTGTCATTAGACAGCCAGGACCCAGCTCTTCCCTCCTGCACGGCCACAAAAAGGCGATTGTGCAGCTTTAAAGCCCCTTAGTGACGATTGTAAAAAGGCGTATTGGCGGTCACTAAGGGGTTAAACTGTCTTTTAGTCTCAAGAAGCATGCCAGGATTAAGGACCATGCTGTATTTTATTCCTAAATGTGTAGGTTTGTCCACCATGTTCCTACTGTTATTCTAAGATGTCCTAATAAATATGAATTTCCATGCTGGATACCTTGCCTGTTCTACATTCTCCCTATTTGTGCCAGTCTAGGCCATGCGGACGGAGAGAAGCCAGTGGACTCAGCTTCCACCCCTTCCTTCCTTCCCGCCTCTGTGCTCCATTCTGTTCTGAATCTGAATCCTCCGCCTTCCCTGGGCCTGCTTTACCCAGGAAGTGCCAGTGGTGTCCTGAGCCACTGATGAACGGAGAGAGAGTAGAACCACCATCGCAGTGTGGAGTACCTGCCAAATGTGAGTGCTCACCGGTAGAGAGCTGGCGAGAGTAAAAGGAGTTGGTATCGGGAATAAGAACCCTGCAGATAACTAGGATTGTAGAGTTCTCTGTGAACCTGGGATTTCCTCCCTGTCGCACCACTTTGTGATTTATGCACTGTTTTCCTGTTGTCGTGAGTTTATACTTCTGATTGGACTGTAAATAATTTTCTGCACGTAAAGAAGAACTGCTGACCATTCCCGGCTTTGCTATTTAAAAGTTCCCTGTGAGTGTGGACCATTTATTTCACCATCTGGATTCACCGCAGAGGAGGGAATGGTGGTGTCACCCGTGACAGGACTGTGTAAGGTAAACCACGTATTGGGTCCGCCTTTGCAAGACCTCCCCCCAGTAACTTGGACGTATCCCATGATACCTTCAGGGTGGGAGATGGTAGAGCCCTGTGACAAGGCCCAAACTCTACCCTGCTGTCTCTTAAGCTGTGGGCCCGCTTCTCAGACGCTGAACTAACATTTCCTCATATGCTTAAGCGGATACATGAGTGCAATGGCCATGCCTGTCCCAGGTTGATGCTGCCTGCAGATCGGACAGCATCAACCTGGTAAGGAGTTTCCTTTAAAGGGGTTGTGCCAAGTTATAAAGTTATTCCCTATCTGGAGATTACCGAGTTAAAGTGCTTTGACAACCTCCGGCACTGTCATGGGAGTGCCTTGGCGACCCCCGCTCCATTCACTTGGGGGACCAACCAGACTGTTCTCCAGATCAGATCCCAGATCCACATTGATCATAAAGTTATTCCCTGTCCTGTGGATAGAGGGTAACTTTCTAACTTGGCACAACCGCTTTAATTTTACCGTAGGGCTCGGTCAGACAAGTGTGTAAACCACGCTGCTATAGGAGCCAATAGGTTCCTATGAAAGCGCTCACACGGACCCTTTTTAGAAGCGCAGAATCTGCGCTTCTACAAAAGAAGGGATAGCAAGTGCCGACTCCATGGTGTCGTCAGTTCCATGGTGCGCAGCGATGCAGGGTGCTTTCCATATGCTCCTATGGGAGCCATGGAAGCACACAGCCCGCACCATGGATGTGTGACCGGGCTGCTTCACGGACCTAGAAGCACCCGGACACGCAATCTTTTTCAGGATGACAGCAGCGGGAAAATAATTCCTCACACCAGATAAAAGGGACCAGAAGATACCTACAAATACCCAAAATGTTATAACTGACCTGCAAGGCGTGTCGCAGTATCACTTTTAGGTCAGGGTTAGGACAACCTACAGAGAAGAAAAAAAATGAGAAAAACCATCCACATATAACTAAATATGAAGTTTATTATTCAGGATATCAGATCTGTATGGAAAGATTGCATTTAAGGGCTT
The DNA here is from genome assembly GCF_035609145.1 of Eleutherodactylus coqui. Lineage (NCBI taxonomy): Eukaryota > Metazoa > Chordata > Amphibia > Anura > Eleutherodactylidae > Eleutherodactylus > Eleutherodactylus coqui. The sequence goes on from NC_089838.1 coordinate 22,228,591, forward strand.
ATCCTAAATATTGATCTCTTATCATTAGGATAGCTCCTCAATATCAGATCAGTGAAGAGCCAAGTCCCGATCAGCGGTTTGAAGAAGCCATGGCGCTCAGGCGAGTCCTGTGGCCTCCTCACTGTATACCAGGCACAGCAGTGTACATTGTATACATGACTTCTTATGGCCTGTGGTGTCCTCTGCTGTAGACATCTTACCTGATTGGCTGTTTTCTTCATATAGTTCTGTCCCATTACTGCCGGATCGCACCAACTGCCATTGATTAGAAACTAGCATCACCATAGCAACCAACGTATCACAATCTATTCTTATCATATCGGAACCAAGCCATGGCAACCAGCACATTCCACAAACCCCCCTAACAGTAATACTGGCCTTATAGCCAATAGCAACCAATCACAGTGCAGTCATAGTTTGAACAAAGAACTCACAATTTTGGCATTCTGTATTTTATTTTGCAGGATAAATAATACAATATTTTAATAGTTGGGACTTTTATAGATGTGGCGATACCACTGGAAAAAAAAGATTTTTATGGAATGTCCAGAAATTTGTGTACGGTTGGCAGTATGCTTTACTCCTGTGATACCCATGAAAATTCCATTTGGTTGGGAACTACGGGATCATACAGGGGCAACGTACCTCACTGTGGACTGTGTCCCTACATGCATATTACATAGCAAACAATATTGTCTCACTCCCAATGCTCTTTTATAATAAAAAGTCCAATTGTGCAACCACTTGTCTCATTTACACAATTTTTTTAATTTTTTTTTTTTTGGGGGGGGGGGGGGGATGATGTAAAAAACCCAGAAATTTCACAATTGTTTTTTGGGGTTTGTTTTATTGGCATTCACTGTGTGGTAAAAAAAAAAACAGCATTAAGCTACATACACTAGGGGGAACGCGAGAAATTCGGCCCAAAATTGCACTTACCAACGTGCATTTTCACTGCGACTACATCAAAACCGCCTCCCGTCACTTCAGTGGAGCAGCCGCATCAGAGGATCGGCAAGAGCTTCCCATTGTTTTCAATGAAAAACCTCCCATCACACTCGTGTGCACATCGCATTTCGTTACTTTGTCCCATTGAAAACAATGGGCTACGCATTCCAAGAAATGCGGAAGGATAGAATATGCAGCGATTTCCCCCGCATGTATATGACTCCATTCAGAAGATAGAGGGTTCGTATTCAGTTCAGATTTGTGCCCGATTTTGTACTTTTGCATACTAAAACACATACAAAATAAGATAATATTGTTTCTCTATCGCCGCATTACAAGACCCAGAGCTTTATACATTTTTTTTTGACAGAGCTTTATAATGACCTATATTTTGCCGGACGACCTGTAGTTTTTGCTAGTACCATTATGGGCTAAAGACGGCCCTTTGAATGCTTTTTATTCTTTTTTGAGACCTTTCATACGTGTGATAAAACACTGCATACCACAGCTAGCAGCATTCTGCAGCGGGGGAGCAGAGGGGAGAAATGATAGATCTCCACAATGAGCCTATCTGGTAGATAGGCTGACCACGGAGAATCGTGGCAAATCGCAGCATGCCACGATTTGAATCCTGCGAGCGGACATTCGCTCTGATTCTCCACCCGTGGACGTCGGGCTGCGCTCTCCATAGTTAGCTTATGGAAAGCGTTCACTGCGTTACCCGCGGCCGGATTATCGCTGCAGATAACGCAGTGACATATCGCCCGTACACAGGAGGCCTAAAAAAAAATGTTAAAGAAAAAAATTGAATTTGCACCGCTACATTACAAGACCAGTAACTTTTTTATTTTACCACCTATGGGGCAATGCCAGTTTTATTTTGTAGTTGTCATTAATAACCTTTTGAGGTACAAATGACTTTTTGATTGCTTTTTATTGCATTATTTTTCAGACACACAGGCAAAAAATAACAATTCTGACTCTTTTATTAAATTGTTCACTTTGTGGGATAAATGAATAATTAAATAGCATATATACTTGAGTATTAGCCGACCCGACTATAAGCCGAGTTAATAAGTTTTACCACAAAAAACTGGTAAAACTTATTGACTCCAGTATAAGCCTAGCTATACTCGAGTATATTGTAGGTAAAGAAAAAGTGCAACACTCACCTCGCAGCCGCCGTCTGTGTCCCCAGCGCGGTGGTCTCCCTGGCGATGCAGCAAGCTGCTTGAGAATTGGATCGAGCACCAGCTAATCACAGCCGGCACTCGATACACCAATCCCAGCCATTCAGTGATGTCATTCACTGAATGGCTGTGAATGATTGAGCGCCAGCTGTGATTGGCTGGCGCTCCACCCAATCACAGCGCTCACTTACACAGCACTGACGGTGAGGGAATTAAAAGCTGAGCAGGAAGATGACAGCGGGGAGAATTCTCAACCAGCTTGCCACACCGCCGGGAAGACCATTGCGCGAGGGAAACAGACGCAGGCTGGGAGGTGAGTATTGCGGGTTTTTTGATTGTTGGTTTTTTTTACCTCACTCGAGTATAAGCCGAGGGGGTCTTTTTCAGCATAAAAAAATATCCTGAAAAGCTTCTTCATAGAGAGGAAAGAAGCCGCTGCGGAAACTAGAAAAGAATTGACATGCTGTGGAATTGAATTCCGCGCCGCATGTCAGATTTCTTGCGGCCCGGCTGCAGTATGTGGACAAGGTTTTTTCTAAATCTTGTCCACTTTGCTGGCTAATCCCGGGATTAGAAACCGAGGGCTGAATTGCCGTGCGGACTTTCCGCACAGAAATTCTGCGACAATTCTGCCCTGTGTGAACCCAGCCTAAAGGAGTTGTGCCAATTTATAAAGTTATCCCCTATCTGAAGATTGCCAAGTTCAAGCACTTTGACAAACTTTGGCACTGTCATGGGAGTAAACTGAGCAGCAGGGCGCCTGCGCGACCCCCCCCCCCCCCCCACGCTGCCTCCATTCACTTGGGGGACCAGACTGCTCTCCAGATCAGATCCCAGACCCCATTGATCATAAAGTTATTCACTGTCCTGTGGATAGGGGATAGCTTTATAACTTGGCACAACCCCTTTAGTTCTTCTTTACAGAGAAAATGATTCCTCCCACCAGATAAAATGGATTAGAAAATTCCTACAAATACCTCCGTCCCCCAAAAATGTAATAACTGACCTGCAAGGCATGTCTCAGTATCACTTTTAGGTCAGAGTTACAACAACCTACAGAGAAGAAAAAAATTAGAAAAACCTTCCATATATAACTAAATATGAACTTTATTATTCAGGATATCAGATCTGTATGGAAAGATTGCATTTAAGGGCTTATCTTAAATATTGATGTCTTATCATTAGGATAGCTCCTCAATATCAGATCAGTGGAGAGCCAAGTCCTGGCAGCCCCGCTGATCAGCGGTTTGTAGAAGCCATGGCGCGTAGGCGAGTCCTGCGGCCTCCTCACTATATACCAGGCACAGCAGCGTACATTGTATACATGACTTCTTATGGCCTGTGGTGTCCTGTGCTGTAGACATCTTACCTGGTTAGCTGCTCTCTTCATATAGTTCTGTCCCATTACTGCCTGATCACACCACCTGCCAGTGATGAGTGACTGGCATCACCATAGCAACCAATGTATCACAATCTATTGGAACCAAGTCATAGCAACCAGCACATTCCATTCCGCAAACCACCCTAACTGTAATACTGGCCTTATAGCCAATAGTAACCAATCACAGTGAAGAATCTACAATTTTGGCATTCTGTATTTTATTTTGCAGGATAAATAATACAATATTTTAATAGTTGGGACTTTTATAGATGTGCAAATACTGATTATGCTTATTTTTTTTACAGTTTTAATTTTGTAATGCAAACAAGGGAAAAGGGCGTTTTTTTACTTTTAATTAATTTCTTTTAAAACATTTCCAAAAAAGTTTCATTAATCTTATTTTTTCAGTTTCTTTTGTAAATTCCCACTAGAAAACCAATAAATATAATGGAGCATGCATTCATCCACAGACGCTCGTGACCCCTGATTCTGATATCAGTGAGGTTCCCAGAGGCTGCCCCCTGCCACACCCCAATCAGACACTTGTGAATCCTGTGAATAGGCAATACGTTATTTTTATGGGACAATCAATTTAAAAACATTATTATACTACACTGGATAATAAATCATTAACCCCTTCCAAACCTGCACCATACTGTACATGGAGAAGTTGGGAAGCACAGTCTGGAGCGGGGTCAGGAGCCACTAATATAGCAGGTGTCGTCTATGAAACACATCTGGCTCCAACAACCAGGATCATAAAACTGTGATCCAGAAGGGCTGGAAAAGAGGCTTGCAGGGCTGTGAGTGGAGGCCCACAAGACGAAGGGAAGTTGGAAGGAAAGGGTTAACGGTAAACAAGAGAGGGGAGTTAGCAGAGGGATGGGAGGAGTTACAAAAGTGCAGGAAGGAAGGGGATCCTTGGAGTCATTAGAGGAGGAGAAGACAAAAGCAGGAGAACAAGAAAGTCCCACCTTCCCTCCATAGAAATGTTTTCAATACAAGGGGAAAAAATGATTAATGATAATATGTTAAGAATGTGGGGTGGGGGGGGGGTTGGTTGTTGGGGATGTTACTAACATTGTCATGTCAGCGGCGAGTGTGTGGGGGGTCCTTGGAGTCAGTTATAAAAATGATTGGGGGGGGGGAGGCAGGGCTTGGATATCCTCCTTACAAAGTAACATAGTATGCTAGGCTGAAAAAGACAAATGTCCATCCAGTTCAGTCTGTTTCCACCCCCCACCCCCCCCTTGTTGATCCAGAGGAAGGCTGAAAAAAACCAATGAGGCAGATGTGCAAATCTAAAAAATCTGTGCTACATAGATTACCGCATACAGGTGATGACATTACAGCAACAGGTGTGCGTATATAATAAAAGTCCTACCGATCTAACTGGTGCGAATATAGTATATACTCTGATCACAAATCCCTGGACAGTATAATATACAGTACACAAGATGGTGGCAGCAGCATTATGGTCTGGGCATTCTTTGGGCCCGCTCATCCATGTGAAAGGCACTCTGACCTGATTTGGATATGAATCCATCCTTGCAGATCACGAACACCCATACAAGCTGTTTGTCTTCCCTGGGGCAGATTGGATCTTCTAGCAAGACAATACGATATCTTATAAAACTAGAGATGTCTGACAGTGGACAACCAAGACTTCCCAATACTTTCCTGGATCCTTAATTCCCCTACTTGAACCCATCTGAGCATCTGTGGGACCACATTGATCGTCGTGCTCACTATATGGATCCCCCCCATGCAGCCTCCAGCATCTGTGGGATGTACTGCAGTCAGCATGGCTCCAGATACCTGAGACAACCTACTGCCACCTTATTGAGTCACTTCCAGCCCGTCTAGCAGCTATCCATGTGGCCATTAATAAAGACATTATCTGGTGGTCATAATGTGACCTGACTCTGTATAGCTCCAACATCATGGGTGTAGCTCAAGAAAGCTGGTAGGGCATGTGCCCTGGTAAGCAGGAGTGCCCCAACAAGTTGCCTGCTTGGGCAGGGGTATTTAGATACAAGGCTTGTGCAATGAACTCAACCCAGAAGAGGGAAAGATGAGGTATTGATATTTGTAGTTTTCTCTTTGTTTTCCCTTAGCAATCGCCCCACGTTCATGCATATCTGTGAACCATACACGATTAAATGTAAAAACACGCAAGAAGTGAAATTTTCTTTTCATGTAATGGGCAAAACCCAAGAGTATTATCATGAGGTGCAGCAGTCTGTTCCTAGCAGCTTGTTTTTTTTTATTAAAGGGGTTTTCCAGGACTAGGATACTGATTAGTTATCCTCAGGATAGGTCATTAGTATCAGAAAGGGAGTCCGCCATCCAGGACCTCTGCCGGTCAGCTGTTTGCAAAGGCCATGGCGCTCGGGTGAGTGCATTGGCCTCTTTTCAGGCCAGTGACGACACGAGCATTACATGACCTTTCAGCAGCTCAGTTCTATTCAAGTGAATGGGATTGAGCTGCTATACCAGGCACAGGCATTACAGTGAAGAGCCCACATCAGCGCTGCCCATGCTCAGCTGTTTCCATCAGCCCCAATAAAATGAATGAAGTGGCACCAGTCAAGAATCTTGTGGCAAACTGGACCCTCCATTCTTGGGATCAGGCCCCAGCGGTCAGACCCTCACCAATCAGTGGTTATTCCCTAACCCGTGGATAGTAGATACGAGGGGCATTCATTAAAGATTTGCCCTCACCCACTTGCTGAGGACTGAGAGCAACAAAACTTGGTCCAGTTATTAGTCGTTCCCTACATAGGTGCCACCTAGGGACACACACTTCTCCCATCCCTCTATGCAACTGTAAACCCCTCGCTTGTAGAAGTCGACAGGTCGCTCCAACAGCCACGTTGTGGCTTCTGTAATCAGAGTCTTATCATCTGGAATATTGACTTCATTTATGGAAAGAGGTTGATGTCTGATGGTGCGAGGTTGGGTGAATAAGGGGGATGCGGTAGAATTTAATTTCACTTTTATTTTTTTTCGAAGACATTTAATTTTTTGAAATTATTTTCTGCCACCATCTTCTGCATGCGATATCTTTTTAAATTTTCCGTCGACATAGTTGTGCCAGGGCTCATTTTGTGCGGTACGTCCTTTAATTTCCGTTGGTAGCATTTTGGAATACATACAACTTTTTGATTTCTTTTTATTGTATTTTCTCTTGGAGACAAGGTGACCAAAAAAGTGCATTTCTGGCGTTCTTTATTTATTTATTTTTTTGGACGATGTTCAAATAATGCGGGGTAAATAATGCGTTACTTTGATAGATCGGACTTTTACGGACACAGAGATACCAAATATGTATTTTTATTTTATTATTTAGATTATTTTATTTTAAATATGGCAAAAGTTTTTTTTTTAAGAATTAGTAAAACTTATTTTTATTTTTTTATTTCTTATTTTTACTTTTTGTTTTAGTCCCCAAAGGGGACCACAAGATGCAATGCTTTGACCGCTTCTGCAGTATGATGTAATACCATAGAATTACATCCTACTGCGATCGGGCAGACAGTCTATGAAGCCCCCCGACAGGCATGGCTTGATAGGCATACTGCCAAGACAGCCCTGGGGCCTTTCAGAAGGCACCTGCATGGCTCCCTGCAATCTCATTGTGGATTTAAATGCCGCTATCAGAATTGACAGCCGCATTTAAAGGGTTAGCAGCCAAGATCGGCCACGTCGCCGATTGCAGCTATTGTCACCGGGTGACAGCTGTAATAAATACTCTGCACCCGCGATGCACGATCACTCTTTATACATACCCTGACCCCGCAAGTCGTAACTGTACGTCCTATAGCAGGAATGGGTTAAAGCAATCCACTGAGGTATCCTGCCATATAGTGCCAGCCACAAATACCTCAATAGTGCAGGGACAGATGTCCTTTATAAGTGACGGTCACAGATACCCTCATAATGCCATTCAAAGACTTCCCTCAGGACTGAGGTCCACACTTAGCTCTTGTGCCAAGCTGGCTTCTCTCTGAGAATAACATGTGGTGCCCACATCACTTACAGCGAAGCAACCAGTAAAGCAGATTATGTCCAGTAAGTCACAGCTGCTCATTTGGATTTTCTTTAATACCGTTAAAAATAGATAAAACTGTTCCAAGATTTTTGCCACTATTGAGTACCGCCACAAATGTAGTGACACAGAGGGTACTATAGGGTAGTCATACAGTCAGCAAAGTCCTTAATCCTTGGCTATGAGTCCTCGGGAGACATGGAAGGTATCATGCAGGGAAAATACACTGTCTTTCCCTGATATTGGGTTGAGTATAGTTTGCCCGGTAACTGCTCGCTTGTGATTGGCTGCTTGCTAGCAAATTCCCTGATTGGTGGAGTGGAAGGAGTTGAGTAAAGCCTGGGAAAGTGAGTAGGGTGGAGGAGGAAGTGAGTCAGAGCAAGACAGAAAGGACGGGAAAGCAGCAGGAAGTGAAGGAGTAGTCGATGGTGGAGGAGAGAGGAAGTAGTATGGGTACTGCAGCAAATAACAAGAAACCCGAGGACGGGAGTGGAAATAAAAAGTGTCAGAAACAAGTCTCAGTAAAGAGCAGGAATCCACCACAAAAAGGGCTTCTCTAAACAGTGAGTGCAACTTGCCCCTGCATAGTTGAGAGTCAGTTAAAGTGCACTCAACCCTGCTTAAACCCTCCATTCCTCTATAACTAACTGTCAGGAAGAAACTCGTGATAACTTAGACTGGTGGGATTATCTTTTCCAACTAAAGCAAAAGAGAAGGAATTAGTACAAGTAATTCTACTGTTTACCGTAACTCTGCTAAAGTGAATGTTTATTGGAGAAATGCAAAGTGTGAACTATTATGGAATCTGTCAAGCGTTAAGTAAACTTTGTACCTTTGGTTTACATCATCACACCTGGTTTGGACTATTATTAAACCGCCATCAGAACGCTCAATTGAAAGGGTACTGGCGTCACAAACTCATACAAGTTGTAGCATCGAAGATTACTGTGATTTTCCTATTTACCACTGCGCACAGCTGGGCCGAGGCGCATCTGGTTATTCCAGGGAGGGACGGCCGAGCCACCGTACACAACCCTCATTGTTCCCCGCTGTCTCCCCAGAAAGCCCTGCGCTCGGTCGCTGCACAAATAGTACACTAAAAGAGGTATTGCACATTCCTCAGGTTGCGTAGCTTTTTATGAGAGGGACAGTAAACCAAAAATATTTCATGGGATCCTATGCGTCATGACACATGAATAATAAAATACCAATATCAGTAATAAACACACAAATCACACAGTTTGGGTGAATACCCGCTTGCGTTTCTCTTGTACGTTTTTTCACGCGATATCGCTGCGTTTTTTTCATGCGATTGTCAATGGGACTTTCTAATGTTAAAAACACATCGCACAGAAATTGCAAAGCACCAACTTGTGATGCGTTTTTAACATTAGAAAGTCCCATTGACAATCGCATGAAAAAAACACAGCGATATCGCGTGAAAAAACGCACAAGAAAAAAGCAAGTGTGCAGGAGCCATTTGGGTTATAAACGGCTGCAGTATTTATTTAAAGGGTTACCCAACTTTAATTAGTATTCAATCAGTACATCATATAAAACATGTCTGGGGACTTGGTCATACAGACTCAAGTCTGCCAAGTCCAAAACTGAATTAAACTATTAAATTAAATGTTTCAATTTTTTTGGCGAACAAGGGGGGGGGGGGGTGTTAACTTTACATTTTTTTAATCTTTAACCTCTTAGCGACACAGGAGGTAAGGTTACGTCCTGCACGTTTAGGGTGTGTATGAAGCGAGGTGGTAGGATGATCTCCCTCCATACACGCGGGCCTCAGCTGTTTCTTCCAGCCGGCAGCTGCCGCCACAGCTCCGATATGCCACACGGCTGAGCAGGGCTCTTAACCCTTTAAATGCCACTGTCAATTCTGACAAGTTCTTGTTCCCTCTGGGGACTAAAAAAAAAGTTTAAATTAAGTTTAGAACAGTTTTACTAATTATTTTAAAAAAAAAGTAATTCAAGTTTAAAAATAAGCCATATTTATAATAAAAGAATCTAAATAATAAAACAAAAATACCTACCGTATTTTCCGGACTATAAGGCGCACCGGATTATAAGGCGCACTTTCTATGAGCGCCTTATAAGCAATCCTGTTTCATATATAAGGCGCGCTGGATTATAAGGCGCAGCACATTACCGTTAAATAAACCATTGCTCAGACTGCAAGTCAAAATTTATTACACTTTTTAACAATAACTTGCAACTGGTTCAGCTGTAATTGCAAATCAAAACGTTTACCGTACTTTTTCAGTTCATTCCTCCACCAGAAATCCATCAAATCCGTCATCTTCAGTGTCGGAGTTGAACAGTTGGGCGATTTCGGCATCAAGCATGGGGTCCTCCTCTTCATTATCCGAGTCGGTCTCGTTGCTGCTGCTAGGCTCTTCAGTGGTGATTCCAGCCTTCCTGAAAGCTCGGATGACACTGGAGACTGATACATTCTTCCAGGCATCCACGATCCACTGGCACATAGTGGCATAACTCGCACGGCGTTGCCTCCCTGTGTTGGTGAATGTGTGGTCACCTTCTGTCATCCAATGCTCCCATGCAGCTCGCAATTTAACTTTAAATGACCTGTTGATGCTGATATCTAGCGGCTGGAGCTCTTTGGTTAATCCACCAGGGATGACAGCAAGCTCCGAATTAGTTTTCTTCACTTGTGCTTTGACAGTATCGGTCACGTGGGCGCGCATCGAGTCACAGACCAATAGGGATGGGAATTTGTGAAAAAAGCCACCCGGTCTCTTGACGTAGACCTCCCTCAGCCACTCACTCATCTTCTCCTCATCCATCCAGCCCTTTGGGTTAGCCTTAATGATGACACCAGCAGGAAAATTTTCTTTAGGCAAAGTCTTCCTCTTGAAAATTACCATGGGTGGTAGTTTCTGGCCATTAGCCTGACAAGCGAGAACTACAGTGAAAGATGACTTCTCATTTCCTGTGGTACGTATAGATATCGTACTGGTCCCTGTTTTCTCAACAGTACGGTTTACGGGGATATCGAAAGTGAGGGGAACCTCATCCATGTTAATAATGTGTTCTGGCTGGATATTTTTTTCATTTATCTTGGTTATGCAGTAGGTGCGAAAAATGGCCAGCTTCTCTTCATAATCCTTTGGTAATTGCTGGCACACAGTAGTTCTGGTGCGAATGGAGAGATGACGCCTTTTCATGAAACGAAAGCACCATGAAGGACCTCCTCGAAAGTCCTTGATCTCCATGTCACGTGCTAAAGCAGTGGCTTTGAGTCGAATAGAGACAGTGGAGACGCTTCTACCTGCGTTTCTCTGTTCCATAACCCACTGTTCTATTTTGTCCTCCAACTGTGGCCACCTTGCTTTGTTTCCTCGGAAACTCATTTTGGTCTTCTTTACTTGGCGGAGGACATCTTCTTGTTTTCTCCACTTACGCACCATGGATTCATTAATGTTGAATTCTCTTGCAGCTGCCCTATTTCCATGCTCTACTGCATAACTTATAGCTTTAAGCTTGAAACCTGCATCATAAGCATGTCTCTTAACAGGAGGCATTTTTTGGGGTAGTGGGTATAGTTAACGCTAAAGCACAGATATGCAAGTCGTGCGCTAGATGGGCACTCTGCATAGACAGCCCTGGGGCCTTTCAGGAGGTCCCCGGCTGCCTAGCAACCGCACAGCGTCCCGCGATCTCATCGTGGGACGCTGTACGGGCCCCCTGAACGTCGGGTGCCGGCTGTTTCTTACAGCGGCCACCCGGCGGCAGCAGTTCTGATGAGCCGCGCCGCTCGTTAGAACTGTTAACACTTTAAATACCGCTGTCAGAGCGGTATTTAAAGTGTTAACAGTTCTGCCAAGCGGCGCGGCTCGTCGGAACTGCTGCCGCCGGGTGCCCACTGTAAGAACAGCCGGCACCCGACGTTGTATGGAGCGGGATCCACCCGCGATCCCGCTCCATACTACTACTTGTTTGACTTGCGAACGGGGGGGGGGGGGGGGGAGGAGCATGGTGTGTGCTGTGGTATGCCGCCCACGATAGAGGTAAAGGATCCTGTATGAACCGGGTTCATATATAAGGCGCACCGGATTATAAGGCGCACTTTCTATTTCTGAGAAATTCTCAGCATTTTATGTGCGCCTTATAGTCCGGAAAATACGGTATTCGGTATCGCTGCATTCATAAAAGTCCGATCTATCAAGGTAACGCATTATTTACCCTGCACGGTGAACGTCAGGAAAAAAAAAGAACGCCAGAATTACAGTTTTTGGTCACCCAGTCTCAGAGAGAAAATGTAATAAAAAGAGGTCAAAAATACATATGTACTCCGGAATGGTACCAGCGGAAGCTACAGGGCGTCCCACACAAAATGAGACATTGGCCAACTATGTTGAAGAAAAAAATAAAAAATTATAGCTGTCAGAAGATGGCAGCAGAAAATAATTTTAAATAATTAAATGTCTTTAAAAAAAAAATAGAAGTAGTACAGCAAGAAAAACTGTATAAATTTGATATCATAGTATTTGTACTGACCCACAGAATAAAGTTATCAGGTCATTTTTGTTGCAGTGTGTACGCCGTAGAAACAAGACACACCCAAACATCGCGGAATTTCTTTTTTTTCGATTTCATGTCATAAAGAATTTTTAAAAAGTTTTCAGTACATATATGGTAAATTATATAGCACCATTGAAAAATACAACTCATTCTGCAAAGAGTTATGATTTTTTAAAAGGGGGAGGAAAAAACAAAAATGGAAAAAAGGGCATGTTTTTATTAAACCTATTGTTACAATTTTTTTTATTCCCACTAGAGAATTCAAGTTTGTAATTGCTTGATTGCTCGAACAATATACTGCGATACTTCTGTATTGCAGTGTATTGTACTTTTAATGTCAACCTATTAAGTCCAGGCAGACATTAATAGGCTTAAATCTATGGCAGGCCTTGGAGCTAGGCTGGCTTCTCTCTGCGAATAATATGTGGTGTGCACATGAGTTACAGTGAAGGAACCAGGGAAGTAGGCTATGCCCGATAAGTTACAGCTGCTCATCTGTATTTTCTTCAGTTCAGTCAAAAATAGGTAAAATGGTTCCAGGATTTCTGGTGATATTGAATACTGCCACAATTAGTGCACTAGGAGAGTTATTGCACATTCCCCAGGTTTGGTGATTTTTATATGAGAGGGGAGGTAAACTGAAAACATTTCAGTCTATAGATTTTGTAAAATGTAAGTTGGGTACTGGTGTATCTTGATGCCACCGGAAGCTAGGGGTGTGACAGGTGTCACCAGGAGTGAACACCCCTGTCACTCCCCTAGCTTCGAATTGGCTGAGATACAGGAGTAACGGGCAGGGGAGCGAGCAGGAGACCGTGTATCGGGACTCAAAGTACTGACTGGGGGCTGCGAGGCGGACGGCGACACTCAGCATCTGCCACACAGAACAAACCACCAGCAGCAGCTAGAGGGTTCGCAGTGATCCGGCAGGGCTGCACTGGGAGACTGTGCGCTGGGTCGTGCGTGGACACCTCACAAACCCTCCTCCTTCCCCCAACAGGACTGTGACAGCGGGGAGGCTGCCGCTAGCGGAGATGCGAGGCCGGACGTCAGAGTGAACCTGCCAGGGCAGCTGAAGGCAGCATGTTTGGGAGCTGGGAGAGGCCGCCGGACAGCAGCTTCCCAAAAGTCACATCAGCAGCAGGGAGATGCCAGCGGCACACTTACAGCAGCAGCGGCCTCCAGTGTGTGTGTGTACCCCACAGCCAATCTGGAGTTGTGGGCAATCCCTCTAGTTCCAGCAGCCCAGCCCATGTGTCCACCCAATACTGTGGTGGCGTCAAGGTACACCAGTACCTGTAAGTTGGAGATCAGTGGTAATTTTTCTGAGATCTTTAACTGAGAATTGTATGCATCCATTAAAGAAGTTATCAAATAGTTACAGCTTGTTTGAGGTAGTGAAGAAACATAAAATCATACTCATCTCACCCTATCCCCTTTCGCTCTCATTCTGCTAGTGTTTGGTCACCCACTACTCTTCTCTTCCTGCTGCAGCAATGATGTCACTGATACCAGGAACATGTCACCACTGAAGGCTTTCTTTCCCCTTTAAAGCCTCCCTGCTGTTTGTATTCCAGAACATTGTGCTTGACAATCCTTGCACACCTGGTTGTGCAGACGCAAGTTCAGTGCTCAATGGGAGTTCCACGGTAAATATGCTTCCTTTTTCCCTCTCATCTTTCAGTGCTATTGCTTATACAACTCTATCTCCTACCCCTCACACCAATACTATATGATAGATATTCTACAAGAAAATATAGTTCAGGAGTCTCCTCCAGGATACTGCATTACAATGATTAGCAGAAGGTTACCAAGAAGGCGGACCAGACTACATAACAACCGCTATATCAACAAAGGCAATTACGGTAGATCTGCATCTGAGCCGTATACACCAAATGGTAATACAGGAATGTTTGAACATGCTTCACTTTCTCTTTAAGATGTGTTGAAGCAATGGCACCATAGTTGCAAATTATCATTATAGTGTACTAATATACAGAGTCAGAGAATAGGTTTAGTTTGCCAACGTTTTATAGCGAATACACAAGCCAAAAATTTGCGCTTGTCTGGTTGGTCAAGGAGTTCATTGACCAAATGCAGCTGAAACAAATTTTTGTCTTTAGTAAATTTACTATATACATATTGAGTTCAGAAAGAAAAGTACATAACATTTATGAGGCTCAGTGACAGAAGCAACAACTCAGTCGAAAGGAGGATGTGGTTATAGTTTGAGGTCATATTATACAGGTTTAACATCTTTGCTGCGCTCCGAGATCTTCCGATAAGACTTCATGAGTGCCACCTCTGCTCACCATGTCTGTTTCACACCCCCTTTCTATATAACGTTTCTTCTCACAGAGCTTATGGTGTCCAAGCGTCATTGTGCCGTCTGTTTTTGGATTTGTTCCTCATCGTGAGTGGAATCACAGGATTATGTGTATGTAAGGATCTCAGGGTCTCTCGATGACTCTGAGATTATCAGTTGATGTTCCAGATGAATAGCTCAGTCATATTACAACAGCCACTTATAAAGAGGTCTCAGCAGAAAAGGAGAACATCTCCAGCCAACTTCAAGTCAAGGGTCTTCATCCTTACTCGCACTTCACTCAACTATTATGAACATCGAAATGGGGTAAGTTGATGGGATAGAGTAAGCATAGAGGTCTACTAAGGCTGAGCTTGGCATGCTAAGATATTTCTTCACACAAAATCAGACAAACATCTCATTAATGGTTTATTGCGAAGATCCTTTGAGTTCTCCATTTTCTAGAGTGGGAATCATTTTCAGTGGGAAAAAACAAAAATTCAAAAATATGGTTCTAAATATGCTTAGCTTTTGCCATATTTTCTTTGTATGTTTAGTTATATATTATTCTGAAGTCATGAATTAGCTATTATAGGTATGTCTATTATATGTTGCATTGAAATTCCAACCTCAAAACTAAACCCGTCTTGTAATTGGCTTGGGAAACATGCAACTCTTTTGCTTGAGAGGCTTCTTTTAAAGCTAATGATATGGGGTGTGAATTTTTTTATAATGCCGTCGATTCTGTTGGTAGCTGCCCTTATGTCGTTTGTATTATCAACAGTATGGGCAGACATAGTCCCATCAAGCGGTAGGTCTAAATTTGTCCATAGACTTTGCTTCCCCCCCCCCCCACAAGTGTCTCTTATCATGTTAAAAGGGTGTAATTCAGCCCATCAAGTTGAATTGTTTTCCCCAAATAAGCAGTGTCAGTGATGTCTGGCAACCACTTATCACTCTTCCGCCATAAATATAACATGCTTGATCAATGAAAGATCAATAGCCTTGTATAAGAGTGAGCTGGAGACTTGATACTTTACCTAACACTTATCTTAATTCTGTAGCCAGTATTGACCATCATTGACCTTAAGAGACCTTCCTGAAATTTAGGTTTGTGGTCAAAAGTTTCATGTTTCCACTCTCCAAATTATATGATATCCCCTCTTAAATATTAGTAACTCCAATGTTGTATCTGTTGGGGATTTCAGCATGAGGAAATCGAGATGGGATGTCATTATTGTTGCTGATGGAAAATGTTAAGCTTCCAAAAGTCAATGTGTCCTGCGCTGGTGTACACATGGACTACTTTTAAATGCCTCACTAGAGGCATCTGTCAATCTTTAGCAGCGCTGGTTGCTGCTAAACTCCCTCCCTTTTCCAACGGCTCCCATAGAAGTCTATGGAACCGCCAGCATTTTTCGGTCGAAAGATAGGGCAAGGCCTATATTTATTGGCAGCATGAAATTTTGGTCACTGATTTGAGTCGCTTATGTGCTATTTTTTTTCGGTCTGACATTTTTGTGGGTCAAAAACGTTGTTTGTCTGAATGAATACAATGGAAACAAATGCTTTATAAGGCCCTAGGCTGCTCTCATGTGTTCAGAAAACGCATTTTTAACGCTATTTCGGGCTGCGCTTTTGAACGCATTGTACAGCATTTGACATCGCTTTGTGATGGGTGATGACGTGCATTAAAAAACACAAAAACGCACAAAAATAGAACAGACAACGCTCGAAAAATCGCAGCGCTAGAAACGCCAGGTTCAAGTGAAGGTCTTTGAATCCCTATTAAAATCAATAGGTGCGTTGTACTGTGGTTAGCGCAGCACTCGGGACACCGTGCTAATTGCGGTAAAAAGCAGTGAGTGTAAGAGTGGCCCTATCTATCCAACACAGGGGCCTAGTACAGTGTAGTAAATAGCATATATTACTACTCTAGTTTATAATTACGTAATGCATACTACTTACCAATTATAATTATTAAAACGGCATTCTATCCCCTTGGAGTTTTCTTGCTCAAGATATGACTTTCTTAAAAGTGGTTTTCTCATTTTATAAAGCATATATTGGAACATCATTGGGACACTTCGTTACTTTCTAAATGGTCTGGATCCGACTGTCTGAGCCACCATCTTTTCTGATAATGAGTGCTTGGAAGTGCCGTTGTGCATTGAAAAACTTTTTTAATACTCAAGATCAATGGGGTCCTGGTAGTTGGAAGTAATACTCCATCCCCATTAAGGCTTAAACAGATGGGCGTGATTTTGTCCCGTTTACGGGAAAATCACGGGATGAAACAAAATCATTGATTTCAATGGTTTTGTGTACATTAGCGGTATTCTCGCGCGTTAATACTACACGAGAAAAAGATAGGACAGCACCTATCCTCCCAATTTTTTTTCATGCGCTATTACGCTTCATAGCGGCGCGTGTATTAGTGCATGCGCCCATGTGTTTTTGCCCATAAGTGGTCTTTTGTATATGTCTTTCCTATATAATGAAAAACACAAATATTTGGGGTCATCATGTTCATAAAAGTCAGAACTATTAAAATATCGCACTATTTATCCTGCATGCTGAACACTGTAAAAAAAAGTACAGATCACAAGAATTGCAGGCTGTTATGTTACCTCTGCTCCCAAAAATATGAATAAAAAGTGATCAAAAAGATCTATGGAACTAGTAAAACCGACAGCTTGCCTAAATAAAAACAAGCCCTCACACAGCCCAGTCGACAAAAAAATATAAGTGTTTTGGGTCTCAGAATACGGTGATGGAAAGTAATTTTAGTTTAAAAGTAGTAAAACATTGTTTAAAAAGTCACAAATGTGGTAACACAGCAGGCATTCTAGTCTACAGAGCACTGCTCACATGTCATTTTTACTGCACTGTGAATGCACTAAACCCTCCAAAAAATGGCACAATTGCATGTTTTTCATTTTACTCCACTTCAAAAATTCAAAAATTTTTAACATTTATATGGCACATTAAATGGAACCATCAAAACATAAAACTCTGATCTGCATTAAGGGCTCCTTCAGATGTGCTTAAGTATTTGCGCTATGTAAGGTTTTTTTGCACTTGTAACGGCGTATTTTACTGTACGTTTTGCACATGCCGGGGATGTTTGTTTACGCGCAGCAGACGAACACCTACTGATTTAAATGCCTATTTAGCCTAATGAGCTCCAGATGTGTTCTTTTTTTCACGGAATTGTGCAGTGCATTGCATCTCTGCGCGCATTTGCGCACCTCACATAGAATTCTCTGGGGACCTTTGCTGCGTGAATTCGCTCAAAAATAGAGCAAGTCCTTTTTTTGTGCATACGAAAAATGCGCGCAAAAAACGAAATATAAATGTGTCCATTGAAATAAATGCTTTCTATTCTCTGTGTATTGCGCACCGTGCGTAAATACGCAGGTGTGAATGAGCCCCAAAACACTCACATACACTTGGATGTGTGTGTTGTATATCCAAATTCTTAACAGATGATGGCATGTTAATGTTCTTACACCCACTGAACTACCCAGGAAGTTAAGCTGATACATATAGCTGTACTTCCTGTCTTACGGCAGAGATCAGAGATACCAATCACTACTGAGTTCGATGCTGATGGCGGGAGGACCCGCTTTATACCATAATTGGCATTAGTGGAACCACCAAGGCTGAACTCACAGTCAGGACAGTGTGGGACACAACTAAAAGCCCCCATACATGTTACTGAAGGCTTGTCTGAACCTGCCATAGGTGACTCTCCGACGTGTATGGGGTCTTCCAACTTTCCCCTGATAGATGATGTTGAGCGAAAGCAATGGAAAAAAAAAACAAGTTTTGCCATTTTGTGGGACTTGTTTTTACGTTGTACCCCATGAAGCAAAAAATAGATGTTAACTTTATTCTGTGGGCCAGAACGATTACAGAGATACCAAATTTAGGGCTTATTTACACAAGTGTATATCGGTCGGGTTTTCACACCCGGCCGATATACGCTTCCATTTAAGCAGTTCCCTCCTTCCCTCCCCCTCACCGGCTCTCCGCCTCTCTCCTCCAGTCCAGCGTTTGCAATGAGAGTGGGGGGGCGGAGCTAAGCTCTGCCCTGTCCCGCCACACCCATTGCTGGCTATGGGCAAGGGGCGGGGAGGGGCAGGAGATTAGCAAGATTGGTCCACTCCCATTGCAAACCAGTCGGAGGGGAGGAGAGAGGCAGAGAGCTGGTGAGGGGAGGTAGGGGGGGACTGCTTAGGTGGAAGCGTATATCCGCCGGCCGATATACGCTTGTGTAAATAAGCGCTTATATAGGTTTTTTGCTGCATGTTTAAAAATATTTATATTTCCTAATTGCTTTCTGCCGCGATCTTCAGACCACCAGAACTTTTGTGGATGGGGTTGTTTGAGTATTTGTTTTCTTGGTGTACATATGACTTTTTGAATGCTTTTTGTAACACTTTTTTCTTGAAGATAGGGTGACCGAAAAGGCGCAATTTTTGGATTGTGTATTTTTTTTCTGATAGTGTTCACTGTGCAGAATAAATAATACATCGTTTTAATAAATTGGACTTTTATCATCACATCAAAAAATGTAAATATTTAATAAAATATCACATTATTAATACCGCAAAGTGAACAGCATAAAAAATATGCAGTGGCAGAACTGGGCTTTTTGGTCACTCTGTCTACAAGAAAAAAAATGAATATAAAGCTATGAAAAATGGTACCAATAAAAGGTACGGGTCGCCCTACGAAAATGAGCCTCTTTCTTGCCAACTGAATGTGTCTCAACACTGATACTATCCAATTAGTGCCACTAATGTCAGACAGTACAGGTACACTCAGTTAATTATTCATAAATCTCCAAGATAAATTACCAGATATACTCGAGTATAAGCCTAGTTTTCCAGCACATTTTTTTATGCTAAAAAAGCCCCCCTCGGCTTATACTCGAGTGAGGTAAAAAAAACAACAAAAAAACCCGCAATACTTACCTCCCAGCAAGCTGTCATCTCCCTGCTCGGCTTTGAATTCCCCCGCAGTCAGCGCTGTGTAGGTAAGCGCTGTGATTGGATCGAGCGCCAGCCAATCCCAGCCAGCGCTCGATCATTCACAGTCAGTCAGTGGATGTCATCACTGAATGGCTGTGATTGGTTTATCGAACGCCGGCTGTGATTGGCTGGCGCTCGATCCAATCACAGCGGGGAGAATTCTCAAGCACCTTGCCGCACCGCCGGGGAGACCATCGTGCCAGGGGCACAGATGCTGGCTGGGAGATAAGTATTGCATTTTTTCTTTACCCAGTATAAGCCTAGCTATACTCGAGTGAATAAGTTTTACCAGTTTTTTGTGGTAAAATAAATTGACTCGGCTTCTACTCAGGTATATACGGTACATAATGCGGAGAATACTCTTGAACTGCTATTTTATAAGACGCACTTACTGAACAGGAACGCTGACAGTGCTGACTTTTTATCCGCCGTTATGAATATAGTATATTACTCCACAACGTTTTATGTTCTAATAATATAGTATGTCACAAGCATTGTAATTGGATATCTTGCCAGCTGAGTTCACACTTTCCGTGTGACGCCCAATGCCACATCCAGGTTAACCTTATACAAGAATCCGCTTTTGCATCAAAGTCAATGAAACTTTCAAACTTATTGTGAGCAAAACTTTTTACATGTCGAAACTTGCTTGCAGTCACACTTATACCATAAAATGGAAAAAGTATGTTAATCATTTCCTAAAATAAGAATATCTTATTCTTCACACATCAAACTTCAACAGTTTCCTGCTTTTATGTAATTGAAGCTTAAACGCTTTATAGTCAAAAAGAAGTGATGCATGGATGTATTATGGGTGCATTTATGCACTCCTAACACGGCAAAGTGTTCTGACCCAACTGCAGGTCTACTTCTCTGAACTCAAAGCATCATAGGAATCCAGGATGCTGTAATTTTGGGTCAGTAGAACTGCCATCAAGTGGGAACACTCGTCCTTATTGCAGGCACACAAATGCACCCATAATACATGAAACTGGGCTTAGATTTACCGTATTAACAAGAAAAACAGAGAATAGTGTAAAGTTTGGCGCAAAAAAAAGCCATTTTTTGACAGACAGTCTCAAATGTGTGCACCTTCTATTTTATTCAGCTTTCTCCTTTCTTAGACTGGCGCAATTCCTATAGAAGTGAATGTGAGTTACGGAAACAGCAAAGCATAATGAGTTCTGCTGCGTCCGCCCACCTCTCTATTCACAGAGGCCACTTCAGCAGGCAGGACAGGGGATGACCCTGTTCTGGAGATATTTGTGGGTCCCAGAATTGACGCCTGCATCTATCATGCATTTATGGCGTAACCAGTGAATATGTCATAAATGTCAGAGATGCGAATATGCCTTTAAGGCAGTGATGGGCAACCTTTTGAGCTTGTGTGCCAAAATTCGCCAAAAAAACGAGCAAAACTCGGGTGGTGTGTCACTTCAAAAAAAAATCCATAAATTTGCGATATTTATAGATTAAATAACAAAAAAGTATAATTGTAATGTATAACTGTATTTAGTAAACCTAAAACACCCATCGCACAGGCCCTCGCCTCTCCCAGCCTTCCCCTTACTTATCTTAGTAATAATGAGCCTCCCGCAGTGACAGCGCACCCCTACAACGCCCCCCACAGCAGCCCCCAGCAGTGAAAGCGCCCCCCAGCAGCGAGAGCGGCCCCCACAGCGGTCCCCCAGCAGTGACAGAGGCCCCCACAGCGCCCCCCAGCAGCGACAGTGGTCCCTCACAGCGGCTCCACAGCAGTGACAGCAGCCCCCCACAGCAGCAACAGTGGCCCTCCAGCAGCGACAGAGGCTCCCACAGCGCCCCCCCCCAGCAGCGACAGCGGCCCCCCACAGCAGCAACAGTGGCCCCGCCCAGCAGCCCCGCAGCAGCGACAGCAGCCACCCACTGCAGCGACAGCGGCCACCCACAGTGGCCCCACAGCAGCGACAGTGGCCCCCCACAGCAGCGACAGCGGCCCCCCACAGCAGCGACAGCGGCTCCCCACAGCGGCCCCACAGCAGTGACAGTGGCCCCCCACAGCAGCGACAGCGGCTCCCCACAGCGGCCCCACAGCAGTGACAGCGGCCACCCAGCAGCGACAGCGCCCCCCCAGCAGCAACAGCGGCCCCCCCAGCAGCGACAGCAGACCCCCTGCAGTGACAGTGGCCCCCACAGCAGCGACAGTGGCCCCCACAGCAGTGACAGTGCCTCCCGAGACCCATGTACTCACCCCATCCACGTCCTGGAAGCTCTGCTCCTCCGCTGGCCACCGCGCCGCTAGCAGAGATGATCTCCGACGCACACAGTGCGCTGCCGGACTCCTCCTCCCCAGACGCTCTTGTGGTAAGAGACGTCGGGGGAGGGGGGAGGAGAATCCCGGCTGCAGACTGACATCACAGTGTGCGCCGTGATCAGCGCTGCTACCTTTAGCGCTGGTTAGTGAATACCAGCAGGGGAGCCGCGGCCCCTGCTAGTATTCACAAACGGGGTGAAGGGCAGACAGTGGCCGCGTGTCAGCGACTATGGCTACGTGTGTCAGTGCTGATACGCGTGTCATAGGTTCGCCATCACGGCTTTAAGGTCTCCTTCACACGGCCGTTGCAATTTATCGCTGCCCATGTCTCTGCCCAAAATCGCATGAATGAAGAATAGCCGTGCCTTGTATTTGCGATTTTTTTCGTCAATTCACATGCGGCATATTGCAGCCCTGAAAAGATAGGGCAAGGCCTGTATTTATCTGCAGCATGACATTTCGGTCGCTGATTTCAAGCGCTTATGTGCTATATTTTTCGGACGGACATTTTTGCTCGCCAAAGAAATGTTTGTCTGAATGAGTACATTGGGAATCAATGCTTCAGATGGTTGCAAGTTTTTGGCGCGGCCACGTAAAAACACTTGTGTGAATAAGGCCTAATACATTTAAATAAAACTAGACCACAGGCGCTCTTGTCATCCCATTGATGAGAATAGTTGTGATTTGTTGTGCATTGTGTTATGCCATTATTTACTTTTTGCCCATTTTATACCAAACACTGGTGTGATCGCTGGTAATGGTGAGCCCTGGCATGTTTACCATACGGTGTGAAACTACTCTATGGGGTATTTACAAACATAATACACATTTGATTGTTAAGTAGCAATAACCACATAGACTTGTGGTCATCCCAGATAGCAGGAGAGGAACACTTAGCGACAGCTTGTTAATGTCATAGGACATCTAGTGAGCCTAATGGCTTATCTGCCTGTCAGAGCTCACATGCGTGATTCTGCTGCGGATTTCCACTGCGGGAAAAAAATTGTGGCATGTTCTATCTCGCCGCGTTTTTCTGCAGCGGAGATCTCCATTAATATAGTATTATTCCGCAATCACCAGCAGGCACTTTTTGATTACCACTGCGGTACTCCTGCAGCATAAATCCGCGGGCGTATTCTGCTCCGTCCGTGGACATGAGCCCTTACTGTCTACCGGTCCACACTCACATTACTTGTCTTTTCTTGTAGCCATGCAGCGGTCCTTCTCTCGCACTCAGTGCTTAGTGGTACCATTGGCATATCCCGGGTAGACTGGTCCCAGGCCAAGCAGAAGGGAACTGCTCGGCTTCCTCCATTCCGCCGATCAGTGTCTGTATGGCTCACTCACTAACTTCTCTCTCTTGCTGACTTGCAGATTGACTCCAACTACTGACTGCTGCAGACTGCCTGCAAACTAACTTGCATCCACCTTGCAAACACATATATAAAACATAATCACATGACACAAAAAGGGACACATTTTCCAGAAAAAAAAACAGGCATTAACCCATTCAATCCTGCAGAGGTGTAATACACATAAACCAAATGTATGCTACACATAAGACACTGACAAGACAATGGTACGAGACAGACATACGACAGTATTGAGAGGCCTCACTAACTCCGGTCCACTACACTGCAATGCCGTATATCCTCATTAATGCTCATTAATATTCAAATTGCCATTTCACAAAGCAAGATTGGGAATGAAATACAACTATAACACATAATAGATAATAGAGTAAGGTTGCGGGGATGAAGGAAACTCCTGCCACAGCTGTCACAGCTGTGGCAGAAGTCCGCGGCATTTTCCCTATGCTTTCAATGGGGCTAGCACTGCTGCCGCTGGCCCCATTGAAAGCACTTGCGATATGCCAGTTCTATACCGGCCTCTTTCTTGCGCTGCGATGCGAGATTTTTCTCGTGCTCTCGCAGCGCATGAAAGAAAATATGGCCAGTGGGTGGAAGCCCTTAGGGTGAATGCAGACGGGCGGACGTTCCGCGGCAAGATTTTCTGCAGAATTTCCGCCCCTGCACGCTGCCATTGGATTGCATGCGTGCACGCAATCCTATGAAAACAGCCGCGATTTGACCGCATGAAAACTTGCGCGGTAAACTAATAGCCACATGTCCTATTGAGATTCTCTGCTCGTGGTTGGCAAATCGCAGCATGCTGCGAATTACCGCGATTCTCTGCGTTCAGCCTATCTGTCAGAATAGTCATGTACAATAGTTAAGACAGTAAAGCCATACCATGACGCTACGTAATATTACACTATAGGAGTTTTTTCTGTAAAATATCTGATGTCCTGCTTGACACTACTTTTCATTCTTGGGCTGCTGCCCATGTAAAAGTAGTTATGCTAAGATTTGCACCACAGTTTGTTCCTGATGATAGCTCCATAATCCGCGGTTCGCAAAATTTGGCAGCTTTGCCATTTAGGGCTATCTCTTTTTAACAAAATTGTAGAAAAATTACATATGAAGAACTTCTATTTCCTGATGATTGCTTCATCCCTAGAGACATGTCTAAGCCTATCACTACAAGTGCGATTGCTTCTCCCACTGCTGAATACTATTTTCTTTCTAGAAAGTGCGCAATCTTCGTGGTTTCGTGGAAGTGCCTCGTATTAAATGTGTAGAAATAGTAGTAACAGATGTCACGATTGCCTGCAGAAACAAATACGCATTCCAGGTAAGAGATAGGCAACCATGTTGTTACCATGTAAATAATTATGTTGTAACTGTTGCACTAAATAATGATCTTAATGGTAAAAAACAGCCATCCTATATAGGCCATGCCCTATAATAACCAATAAAATGTACCTATAACAATGACCTGGGTGCCCTATGGCAATTCCACCATTACAGCGGCAGAATGCTACATTAATAGTAAGGGCTCAGTCACACGGGCGCATCGGCATCCTCACTTGGTAGAAGCATGTAGAGATATGTGAGAATGTCATGATCTGGAAGGTGGGGGGCACTAAAATACCAGGGCAACGTGAGTACGAGGATCATATAAACATTTTTGGCAACACCCTTCTACATCTGCAGTATAACAAAATCAGAGAAAACGTGGTATATACAATGAAAACAGGGTCAAAAGTGTTATCTATGGTATCATTCATACTTCCGCCAACCAAAAGGTGTCAGCCCCCGTCAAACAATGTCATCTCTCTGCAAGAGCAGATTTCTTTCATGAAAATTCAGGTTGCTTGTGGTAGGAATGCATAAAAGTGGCACCAAGGCCTTCGAGAAGCATGTGGCAAACTGACACTGCTATACCGGAGCGTGGCGACATGGGTAGCAGTGTTTTATTAGAGACGTGAACGTGTAGAACATGAGGCGGAGCAGGCAGGCATGTGACGGCCATGGACAAAGCTCACATTGCTCCAGTCTACCTGCTGCTGGAAGAGGACCAACGATGGACATGTGATTTGGCTGCAGGATTAACATTTCATCCAATTCTGTGCATACAATTCTGACAGTACACCAGAAAATGCAAAAGGACACTGGCAGATGGGTTCCACACAACTTTTCAAAGGTTCAAGCTTGGCACCAAATGGAAGTGTCTGGATCCTATCTGCTTGATGTGAAAGAGTCTTCTCTGAGGGACATTATCACAATTGATGAGACATAGGCATGGAGCAACAAGCATGAGTTGAGAAAGCATGAGCAACCTGAATTTCCACAAATGAAATCTGCTCACATCTAGGGAACGATATGTTATAGGGCAGTATTTAGTGAGATAGTGTCGTTTGATGGGTGCTGATACCTTTCAGTTGGTGGACGAAGTATTTAACGATACTGTAGATAACACTCGTGGCCTTTATTTTTGTATTATATACAACATTTTCTCTGACCTTGCAAATGTAGCGAGGTGTTGCCAAAATTTTTTACATGACCCTCGTACGCATTGCATGCCTCAGTGATTGGGGGGGCTGGTTCCTACCCTGGTGCTTGGGGTATAGTGAGGATACACGCTGTAAAGGCTTGATCTGAAAGTCTGGAGATAATATGGCACAGTAGTCTGTGGCTGGGCTTCAGGACGCAGACCCGAAACGATTATCTGCATACGGGGAAGAGCTGTAGAGTGAGCCCAGAATTCTAGTAGAACCAAGAGAGCGGTATATGAGCAATTTAGTACCACCGATATCCAAGTTGCCAGGGGCTATGCCATGTGCCCATCTGTGAAGCATCCACAGGAAAGATACCACTGCTGCCATGTTGGCCGTATCACCTGAGCAACGTTTAAGGCCATTCCTTATTATTTGGCCAGTTTCCACACCCAGTAAAGAACAAGAGCTGCAAATTTACAGGGCTTGGTAACCCGTTGATTGTTGATAGATGCTCAGTTAATCACAAGAGCAAGTTCAGTTAGTGCTGCAGAATAAAGTTGATTCTTCAGTACTGATTGAACAAGGAATGGGTTCTCTCATTCAGTGTGTCAAGTCCCTTCTGGACCTTGGCATACACAGCCTGGGGAGAATAGTGAGAGAGAGGCAACACCAAGGGGAAGGAAAGATTGTGGATGGTAGCAACAAACTGAAGGGAGCAGGTACTAAAAGACATCACCCCTTCTTTGGAGGACACGTAGGAGGCTGTCCATGGGCCTGGGGAGGGAGATAAGGCAGTGGGAGGAAAGGGAAACCATTTTTAGGAAGGGTCTGGGAGCATGTGGCCTGTCATTTAGGGAGAGTCGCTGCCATAGTCCTGTAACAACACAGTACAAGTAGATCTTAAGATCCTCTGCAGTTACAGTAGTAGATTTCTACCTCGCTGAAGCTGTTTACCCCTGACCAATGAAAATAACCATTGGTGTTGGATTCTTGGCCTCATAATATTCCAGCTAATATGTATTTTCCCTCTCCTCAGGTCATCCATGATAATTATTTTTTATACATCTTCGCCCCCGACAAAGAGAGTCGGCAACAATGGGTTTTGGCTCTAAAAGAAGGTATGGTTAACGCATAAAATGTCTGCAGGGCAAGGTAAAATATAGAGATATTTTATTTCAGTGGAGTTACTTTATAAACTGGAAGCAACAGCAAATAACAGAGCTGTAACTCGAACCTCTTGGGTTCCAATGCCAAATCTGTTAAAGGTCCCCACCTACAATGCACTATTGCAAAACTGCAGTATGTTGTATGGGGTCCTCAGGCACCAGAGCTCTAGTGCAACGTCTACATCTGTATAGGTGAGCTCCTGCCGAAGACTCTTGGAAAGTGAAAATATTAGCAGTAAGAACAGAAATGTAATTTGGCACTGTCTTTTATTTTATAAATCCCCATCCTTTATTTCTCTGAGAGTTAATGAAGTTCTATAGGGGAAGTCAAGAGTGATGTACCTCATCACACGTATTTTATCCTACAG
Organism: Eleutherodactylus coqui; assembly: GCF_035609145.1. Taxonomy (NCBI): domain Eukaryota; kingdom Metazoa; phylum Chordata; class Amphibia; order Anura; family Eleutherodactylidae; genus Eleutherodactylus; species Eleutherodactylus coqui. The sequence continues at coordinate 22,255,721 of NC_089838.1, forward strand.
GATGTAGAGACACAAACCATAGCAAGAGTCTTAGCAAAGGTGATGAAACCATCAAGCCTCTAAACCCGCAGTATATGTTCAGTTATTCTCGAATATTCTGCAAAGTTACAGACCATCTCTACCCAAATCTATAACATTAGAAAGCCAATTTATCATAATTAGTGCACAAAAACAGTTAACCAGAGGAATCGTTCGGGTCCACTGCTACTTAATGGACACTATAGTAAATGCTCCACCTTTCCTTTGCACTAGTTTAGATAAATCTTCCTTCCTTTGCTGGTATTAGTCATAGGTATAGTAAGTGATAAGACACATTTCTACCTTTGTCTTCTCCGATGCCAAAGCAGTGGTTTATCTGGGCCATACATAGGTCTGCAGGGATAAACCAAATTTAATAGATTATTACAGAACACTATGAATGAAGCCCCAAAGAGTTAAAGGGGTATTCCAGTTCCCAACTTGTATGGCTTATCCATTGGATATGCCATAAAAGTCTGATAGATACAGATCTCATCTCTGCGACTCGCAGCTATCTTGAGATCTGAACCCAACCACCTCTGGACCGGCTTTATGCGGTGGCCGGTGGTGGTTGAGAGTTATGGAGACAACTGAGCGTTCTGTCTTACGCTGTTTATGTAACTTCACTGTGCTACGCTGTTTCCATGACACCGATTCACTTCTATGGGAGTTACGGGAACAGCGTAGTGCATCCCGCTAAAATGTTTCCATACTACTTACCACTTTGGGAGGCATTCTCATCTTGGCCATGATGGGCTGAGATCGGAATACCACTTTTAATGACTGATTCAGCTCTGCCTTATCTAAATATGACTATTCTGTTAGATTATTAAAGCTCAAGGTGTTAACAATTTATTGTGCCTTGCACATGTTAATGAATGTGACTAATAATTTTAACTCTACACCCAGTGACAAAGGACAACCACTGTCTGGTGTCCAAGTATCATCCCAACCTCTGGGTGGAAGGACGATGGAGATGCTGCTGCCAGACAGAGAAGATGGCAGCAGGATGTACTGCATATGACCCAAGTGTTGGCTGTGAGTAGTTTTGCAACACTCTATTCCTATTTGGTATTTGCTAGGCATAAATGTGTATATTTACCCCCATTAAAGAGGTCCTGTATAAAGAGAGGGAGCGTGAAAAACAGATTATTGTGCACATTACTGCTGCATGAACCCCATATTAATCATGAATATAGTCCACTCACCATAAGAAATTGCAGTACGGGTACATTTCTGTGAACTATTTTAACAAAACCGGCACCTTTCCTCTAGACAGTATGCCATAAGTAATAACTCATCAATATACCCAAGCCATCACACTGGCATCACCATTTTTATTAGTGGGATGTTCTTGATGATTTTGTTTAGTTTGCCTTAAAATGTTTTATATGATTATTTCTAAATTTACCCCCACAATTGTACACTTAAATATTAAACTTGCCTGGTTTAAGATACCCTGCATGACCAGGTGACCAAATCACAGCTCCATAGCCCTTTAATGGGGTCTGTGGTTAATTTGACTCTCAAAAAAGAGGAAAAGAAGTGCTCTAGGGAACAGGGTTGCTATGGAAGTCATAAATTACATACTATTACATACTATTATTGTTGTTATTGCTTGGTTGCTGTGGATGACAGGGTACTTTGTTCCATTAAAAGGCTACTGTCATGAAAACATATTTTTCCATCCCCAACCCCTCACCTGATTACCTATCATACTCTGGATGTCTCCTATGTATATTGCAGTCCCTTCTATGCAGTGCAACTTCCTGTGTTATACTTATCCGGCACCATCCTGATGCTAAGATTTCTCCCTGCTCACCTACTTTATGCTCTGCAAACACTCCCATGATGCATCAGTACAGCATCACATGACTAGTTACAATCAGTACCATCTCTGCCTGCTAGGAGGGCATTGTCATTACTGTCTGTATTCTATATTCACCTAAATAAACTACAGATCATAAGTTGATTGACGAGCGTCACTCATGTGATCAGCACTGGCCAATTAGAGAGCAATGAACAGTGTGCAGTAGGTAATTAGAAAATTGCTGCAGCCAACTTGGATGGATGAAACACAGACCAAAACAGGTGAATCGGTGGGATGGCAAAGAAGAACAACTGCAGGTAACAAACCTCCCTGGCCCTTCCAGTCCCCGGACAGAATTTTGTTCCAAAACCGCAGTGCCGCTTAAACCATTCAGTTGCTAGTAGCTGAATAAATAGTATTGCCGGGCTGGACCAGGCAGTGTAGCAAAGCCAAGCAGATCCATGACCACCAGGTCCAAATGGTATACAGGAGGCCAGAACTGTATTGTCCGTGACACTTGTAAATCTGTAGTTCGTGCTTTAATCGTATCAGTTCATCAAACTGCTAAAAAAAAGTCTTGTAGCACATCTGGATAAATAAGGTCCTGTGTGCGAACTGTCTACGGTATTATAGAGACGTTGCATGAAGTCAAGATAATTAGTGGGGGTGAAGATAAATTCACAGATTACGTATAAAATCTCTAGACTGGATTTCCTGACGAGGATGAAATAGTTTATGAAAGCAGTTTGTCTGCAAGTATATTTAATACAACAGCAAGGAGAGCTCAGAATAATCTGCAATATGGTGTTACGACCAGATATTACCCATAGTTGATACCACTTGCTTACAATGGATTATCCCAACATTCAATCCATACGTAGATCGCCAAGAACAGACCACTTTATTTACTAGTGACTGGGCGCTGTACACGTCACTTGGCCATCTTGATCACAAATCGATCACAGGATATACCACTAGATACTGGGGACTCACCGCAGTATGTAATGCGATATCAATGTGATACTCAGGCCACTGTCATTCTATTCATTATTCTGCTGGTCTACTTCCATATGGGAATGTGGCCACACACCAAAAAGTCTACAGGAAGGAAAAATATTGAATTCCCCTCGTGCTAGCACAAGAGGAAATAATCATTACATATTCCCAGTCATTGTTATAAAGCCTGTTAAAAGGTCAGACATGGACTTAAGCCCCATTTACACATGACGAATTTTGGGCAAACGATGCCCAACAATTGCCTCTTGCTGTTGCACAGGAGCGAGTATCATTGGCTTGCAGCGGGGCAGCAGGAGGAGATTTCTCTCCTCACGCTCCCCCACCCCTCTCCATTCACTTAACATAGCGGCTGTTCAGCACTGAACTGCTGCTATTGAAACTCCTCATTCATCATTCAGAATTTCATGCAGCTTAGATGATGATCAAACATCGTACTGAACAGCCGCTATGTTAAGTGAAAGTGAAATCTCCTCCACATGCCCCGCCCCCTGCTGGCCACTCTGTCAGAGAGCCAACAATAGTCGTTCCTGTGCAGCTGCATGGGAGCGAGGACACACAGGAACGATTGTTGGGCATTGTTTGCCTGACATTCGTCCCATGTAAATGGGGCTTTACAGAAATGCTACCTTCTAATAGGTGGTGCTATAAAGGCATTGTTTCATCTTTCCATTTGCATAAATTTCCCATGTAGAGCCTTATAGGGGCCTATTTAGACACAATGATTATCGCTTAAAATTCGCTCAAAAGTCATGCTTTGAGAGATAATAGCTGTGTCTAAATGCACTGTGATTGTGCACTGTTCGTTCAGCAATGACTTTTAGCAAGCTAAGAGTCAGTGATGAGCCTTATCAGTGCCGCGAGCTGAGTTCTCAGCGGGCGGCGCTGATAACATTCTTTCAGCTGGTATCTCACTTGGACTTCTCAGCAGGATACCAGCTGAAAGCTCTGAGAACAAAGCAGCTGTTTGCATACACAAAGCAGCTACTGTTCTTGGAGTTATCAGCCTCCATTTAACTCTTAAGTAGCTAATTAGCTACTTAATGGTTTATGCAAAGATGATTGCTCAAAACTGTCACTCAAACTGTCGTTTGAGTGATCATCTTTCAGTGTAAATGGGCCTTAAGTCTCCTCACACCTACCAGCCGCTCTTCCTACGGAGAAACTTTACTCCTTCTGGCCTATGGTGCCCACTGAAACGTCCATACCGCACCCTCCTTATAGTCATCTTCTGCCCTCACTTTTAATGGCAGTAACAAAAGGTTTAGTAATAGTGCCTGATATCTGAAACCTTTGAAAACATACTTTTGATGAACATATCAATTGGAGACCCCAAGAGTCCAAAGGCGCTGCCAACCAAAACTGCAGAAATGTACATAATTTCCCTATGAATGTACAATCCTGAAATGATTTTTTTAGCAAAGTTCTATCTAAAATAGGATTCTATTGGTTCGGTTCACTCAACACCTGTCCTAAACACTGGTGTATAAGGCTGGGTTCACACGGGACGGATTTCCAGCAGAATTCTCGCGGATTGGCCATACCGAAAATCCACGAGAATTCCACTGCAAAACCGCAGCTGAGTGTTTTGGAGTGGCTTCACCACCTGCATTTCCGCTGTGGCCATCTCTCCCCATAGAGAGGAGAGAGGCCTGCTGCAGAAAAAAACAAAGAATTGACATGCTGCGTATTAAATTTTTGCGCTGCATGGCCTTTTCCGCACCGTTTGTCTGCAACGGATTGGCCGCAGCGTGAGGACGAGATTTTTGCAAAATCTTGTCTACTTCGCTGGCTAATCCCAGGATTAGGAGCCGCGGACGGAATTTCCGTGTGGACTATCTGCACGGAAATTCCGCAGCAAATCCGCCCCGTGTGAACCCAGCCTTACACTGTCTAAAGCTATGAAAGTCCTGTATAACACTCTCAGAACAGTTTACGGGGCTTTTATAGCTCTTAGACAGTGTTAGGGCTAATGCCCACGGACGTATTTCTACCGGCAGAAATCTGTGGCGTTATCCCGCTGCATTTTAATGTTTACGCTGTGGAATTCCACCACAGAATTCCGCAACGTGAAAGAAATCGCGGCATGCTTTAATTGTCACAAGAAAACGCGTGGCCAGCTTCCATTGTAGTCAATAGAAGCCGTCCGTCACACGATTTTTGCGTGATTATGTGTCACTGCCCACCACGTCATTGCCCACTGCCGATGCATCATGCAATGTACTGCGCATGCGCACTGGCTCACCAGACGGGACTTAAACGGCGGATCCGGAGAGGTGAGTATGGGGTCTTTGGGGGGGCGGCGTGTCGGACTCCGCTGTGATATTCCACTGGTGGAGTCTGACACGGCCGTGGGCATGAGGCCTTATTCATCAGGTTTAGGAGTGTTGGTGAACCGCTGGTTCAGTTCCAACTAGTTTGGACCAAACCAAACTATTTTCAAAAATTTGATAGACCAGCCAAACCAAACTTTTCAAAAGTTCGCTCATCACTGGATGCTATATTTACTGGACTAATACAGTTACCGAGGAGGCCCTAGCCTTAAGAGACAGCAGGGATGAGCTGCAGGCCTTGTCACGGTGGCACTAGTGTCTCCCACCTGGAGGGTAGCCAGAGGCGCGTCCAAGGCCCTGAAGGGGAGGCTTGAGAAAGGGGAAACTTGGAGGATAGCCGACAGAATAGATTACTTCTTACGCCTTGTGTCACGGGTGACGCCACCGTTCCTTCCCCTGGGGTGAAGCTGGATGCTGAAATGATAGTCCACGCGCACAGAGTATAGTTAAAAACAATGCCGGGAATGGTCAGCAATGTTGCTTTATTTGTAAACTCCAACAATAACAGTTCAATGGTACATATGCCAGTATACAGCACAGGTCCAAGTAAAACGGGTAGTGAGACAGGGAGACAGAACACAGGATGAATATCATGCCCAGAGTCCTAGTTATCTGTGCAGCTCCGCTCCTGGAAACGACAGACTTCTTTTTTCTCCGGACTATTAACCTGTGAACACTCACTCGTTCAAGCATCTCTCAAGGCTACATGGCGATTTCCCCCTTCTCTCTCACACTTTAGGCTGCACACTCCTGGGAGTAGTAGTCCTCCAGCAGCCATAAGGCCATCCTCTCAGCCTCCTCCATTCTGGGCCTCAGTAAGGCAAGGCACGGTTTCTCCTAAAGTGTAGTAGGCTCACTCATCTCCTCCTTTGCAAAAACTCTCTGCAAGAACTCTTTTACTCACACTAAGCAAACACTAACATATAGCATGGTCAGGTGACCACAGACTCAAGTCACAAAACAAAATGATACATTGCTAGATGTATCCCCTTTAAGCATTACATTCCTGCAGAGGTGCAACACATACTTCATGCACACAGAAGTTGCAGACAATACAAAAGCACAAGACAAACATGAAAGACATTCTGAAGTGGCCTAAAGGTCTAGGCCACTACACTTATAATTGTGCAATACTTAGCACACATTTTGATCAAATTGTATGAACCCACCTGCCATGATAGGGCGACCTCATACAATTGGGTCCCTCACACAATTTGATTAAACTGTGTACAAAGAACCTCACATTTACTGGTAGTATAGTAAATTCAGGAGTAACCTAAAGGGAAGCTATCAACAAGTTTCTCCTTTCCTCCAAACCATTCCCAGTCCTGTAAAATACCTTTCCAAATTTAATATATTACTGCTCAGAATTTCAGCATGTCTCTGGTAAAGTAGTTTATATACGACCTGTGTCGTATGCTAATTGGTTCTCAGCAGTCCGGTGGGCGTATCTGGAATGTATGAGCTATGAGTTGAACTCATTCTTAGCTGTCCTTCTTCCTTTGACTGACTTGGATGACGTCCCCTGTGTCATCCGCAAACCATATTTGGACAACCAGAGCAAGACATATTGTATATAGATGAAACCTGGTGCTCGTGCTTACAACATGTCAAAATAACTGCACATATGCCCGTCAGCTGTTTTCCTCTGTGCATATATATACTGTAGATTTGGAAAGGTACAGTCCAGAGGCGTAACTTGAAGCTTCTGGGCCCTGATGCAAAATCTGTAATGGGGCCCCAACTATAATGCTTTAGTCATAATACTGGGCTTTCTGTATGGAAAAGAGAGGCCTTATGGGCCCCCTAAAGCTCCTGGGCCCGGGTGCAACCGCATCCTCTGAATCCCCTATAGTTACGCCCCTGGTACAGTCTGTAAACCTCATGGGAATGGTTTGCTAGGGGGAAACCCATTGACAGGTTCCCTTTAAAATAACTCATACAGTATATTCAATGTTTGCACATATCTTCGCACTTGCAAACTGCTGCTGCATCTTCTGTGGTTCGATACTTTCCATATCAATCATTCAACTGAGACCTTCCTGGTGTACACATTTGCGTTGATGACTCAAAGTTGCTTGTACACAAATTGAGAGTGTGTGATACTGCAGGAAAATCACTTGGTTTAGTCACTTCTCAGCTCAGAGGGTCTTTTGCCCTTTCATAGTTGTGCCTTTTACCTTAGATCTGATGTAACAGCTGTGAACACATCAGTCATGATTCACTTTGTTCTTGAGTCACGGACCTACATAGTTTGGTACTATGATACATTCTCATGATACATCAATGTATAAGAATCTGGAGTAATGTCTTCTTGACACGATAAAGATAAGAAGATTACGTTAGTCACTTCTATGTTTTTACTGTGTAAGAGTTTGACCACAAAGAAATTCCTATTTCCATGGTGAATACTTTGTTTCGCAACGTTCACCAAAAGATTGTATCAGTGAGAAATCACCATAAATGTCACAAGTGGTAGCTAAAATGACCGTCTGTTTGAGAAAGATTGTCTATAATCCTATTGTTTTTCTTTTTTTCTCCCAGAGTAGTTTAATACACATTCATTGTATTCTGCACTTCTATTGCTACAAATACGCGCATTACACTGCCGTTGCTTTACATAGGCCTTTGTTTCTAGTGGTGAAACACAGGTTTCAGGATTTGCTGTAACAGACAGAGATAACCAGATACACACTTTTTATCCTTAGATCAAATAACTGTAAAAGAACAACAGTATGAGGTTAAGAATGTAAATCAACTTTTACTGTACCATTACTCAATGTTAACTACGACTAGCCACGGCTTGGAAATATTACCCTATACATTGTAAGAAGTAACAGTACTTCACTCTTCATATGAATAATCACATCACTGGCAACCTACTGTATTAAAACAAGTTGCACTTCAATACAGGGTAAAGAAACAACACATCACAGTTCAGTTTGTAGTCTTTCGCCACTTTCTCTAAGTGTCCAGGCTCGATTCCAGTTACAGTAATATCCCAATAATAGTCTGCTCCTAACAGTTCGATCCCCAACCAGATCACTACTATCCCAAATGAATGAATAGTGTCCGAGTTGTTACTATCCTGACAGCAGGCCAGTTGACCAACTAACAGTTCCTTAATGGTATGCTCACTGATCAGTTTTTATTGGGGCCGACCTCACTTACGTATGTTACACAGAAGTACTAGCTTCGACTGACTGAAGCTACACTGGATCAGGAGCATTCCCTGGCCATAATTCCCAGAGATACTGGGGGTCGTACAGATGTCCTCTTGTAGTTGTAGCCTCAGCGCTCACTTCCTCTCTCCAGCAGATTGTCGCACTCTGGATAGCAGCATCTTCACAGACAATGACCCTCTCTGTAGATCACCGCGACCTGTTCAGCGACAGCCTCAGCAATAACTCAGCTCACATTCCCTACTTTCCTCGGCAGTCCACAGAGCCCAGGCTAACTCTAGTAGCATGTGTAACTCTAGCAGCAGCTCTCTTGTACTCTCAATCCCTGTACTGCACTCTCGCTCGTGGTACATAAATAAATCCTTTATATAGGGCTTCCAGGGTGCTGATAAAGTTTCAGGCATGGGAGTTGAGGTACTTCAGTAGCTTTAATGAGATCTGTGACTTTTGGGCACTTCCTTTCCTTAAATTCACTGCCATGTACTTCATCTTAGCACACAGACAGTCCTCTATTCTCTATTCCTTCTGCTCTGTCTGGCAGGGGGCAGAGCACAATGTGGCCAGGAGCCGCTAAATTCAGTAAGTGGGAGAGCGAGACAGCACTTCCCCATCAAATGTTTTTGGTAACTTAAAACCACTGAGTTCAGTGGGACCTGAAGGAGTCAATAGAAATATCTGTCTACCGAATGAACATTCGCCCATCAACTATTGAGGGTGTATGAGCACTTTTACAGGAAAACACCAAACATAACATTACTTGGGGTGTCATAAAGCTAAGTATTCTTGTCCAAAAACCTATCTTAAACCTACTGGACCTGAATACAAATCCGTAACAAGGACCCCCCCCCCCCCCCTACCATGTGCCATTTATAATACTGGCATCTTCTTTATGCAGTAGAAAAACTATGCTATGCTATACTCCAAATGTAATAAAAACTAACTGAACCTTTGTAAAATTAACACCAAAGTGGTATCCATTTCACTAATGATAGTGAATATATGCGCTAGTTTCCATTTGGCGGTTCCACAGTAGTGCTGTTTTCTGTAGCTATGATAGGCCACCTTGTCACAATTACACAGCGTTGTAAAAAAATTCTGTATTAATTCCGCCTGACGGCCCTTTTAAACTGACTGCTTATTATTCAGATTCTCGTTGAATCATGGGAATCTGAATGATAATCGTTCATTGTAAATGACTGCATCTGAATGATGAATGATAATTCAGGGAGAAAAATCTTCTATGAATGACTGCCTGTTTACTATGAATGGAGGCAGACAGACCATAATGATCCCTGGCCCGCACCACTACCATTCACTGAACGATGATCGCACCTGTGTAAGAGCACAAGATCGATCATCGTTGGGACAGCTGGCAGGCGCCTTCTGTGCCTGACAGTCATCCCTTATGAAAGGGCCCTAACTTGGCAATCTCCTACACAGATCTTGTCTACCTTTATTCTCATACATCAGTAAATATGACGTATCTTGCCTTGCAGGGAAACCACTGCCGCCCACTCCAGAAGACAACAGGGTAAGTTAATCTGAGCAAATGTATCTCATGTTCAGTGCTCCTTCAGCAATGTCCCTTCAGTATCACACTATCGTCTTCTATTCTCCATTTCTTCCAGAGAAGCCATTGGGCAGTGGCATTATATGATTACATTACAGAAAATCCAGAAGAGCTGGCACTCCGCAGAGGGGAAGAATACCTACCACTAGACACTGTAGAACTGAATTGGTGGAAAGTAGAGGATAAAAATGGGTAGGTGATTAGAATTTACAACACCTACGCTTATAATATATTTGGATTTCATGAAAATTAGGATTTTAAAAATGGCCAGGGATTTTAGTAATTGCACTCTTGTCCCAGTAGTTGACATTTCAGTCGAAATGAATTGGAATAGTGGCATGAATACCGTGGTCTTCATAATGAGATGCAGTATCATGTAAACTACCAGGGGACGATACAAGGATCTCTCCCATGATCTGTTTATACCCAGGACGACGACGGTAACGAGAGGGCATCCGTTACGTTTAGAGGAAAGCAGGTTTCATCACCAACATAGAAAGGGGTTCTTTACTGTAAGAGCAGTTAGACTGTGGAACTCTCTGCCTGAGGAAGTGGTGATGGCAAAATCCATAGAGGAGTTTAAAAGGGGACTTGATTTCTTTCTGGAGAGGAAGGATATTATAGGTTATAAATCTTAGGTTAATTATTAATTCGGGTTTACAGGCAGGTAGTATGAGGGTTAAAAATTCTAAGTGCAACACCAATCCGGCCCACCCCACTTGCCCCGTTGCCGGCCGTAAGAAGAGACACCACACACAGGAGTCTGGTCTAGCTCCTCACACGGGAGAAAAAAACTGCGCACTTTATTACAGATTACATGAGATCTTATACCCTCTGCCCTCTCACCACTAGGGGGTGATGGGCTTATAACCATATATGGGCAGTCCGGATTTGCGGACTGAGACAGTGAAAATCATATAACAGTCATATACATTTGAACATCTTGATATCTTGTTCCAGCGCTTCTGGGAAATCGGCCAAGTACATGCGTCCTTGCGTCTGGTTCGGTATCTTCTCTGAACTTCTAGAACATCTTCTTGCAAAGCCTTGGCATATCTGATTTAAGGCGACATTTAAGTTTTTTCTCATTTGGAATTGAATAAAACTTGCATATAGGTATAAAAGCATAAAAAACACATATGGCAATATATATATATACCCTCACAAACCCCCCTAAAAAACTTAATATGGAGATCAAGCATCAGACTTTGCACTCTTCCTCGGTCGTCTCTCCCTTGCGTCAGGGTTTCTCCACTGCCCGTAAGTCCCTACTCATAAAAGGGAGGGGATCCCTACCTCACCTCAGAAGGAGGCCATGGATTCCCTGGGCTTATTTCCGGGCCTCCATACCCTCTATCTGTACAAGTTAACACAGGGTGTGCCCTCGCCGGAACCTAAGGTCTTCTGCACTTTCCCTAGGCAAATGGGAAGTCCACTGACAGTCCATCTTATGAGACTGAGGCAGACACAGTACTAGTCCATCTCTCCATTCTTCTGGTAACGTACGTGGTTGGCATTATCGGAACTGGCTCTTCATCTTTTTCAAACAAGGGAAACGTTGGTGTCACATTATCCAGTCCCTTACTCATATTCTTTTTGATCAAAGGGATAATACACATACAAGAAATTACATACCCCACCTCTTTCTGCTAAAATCATATCCAGGGCCACTCTAGGGCCATGGATGCAGTGGGCCCTAATTGGTCCGCTAAACCTTGCAAAGCATCTCTGGTGTAGTTTACAAACCTCTGCCGATTGTAATAGATATAATTCATCCAATCTACATTATTATTAACAGTGACAAAAGCAAATAAGGACTCAAAACCTACTTTAACCTGATCTCTAGAATTAAATTCATCTGGCACCCCCCTTGGCACTCCTATTGATACATGTGGGTCAAAGTTACCATCTTGAACGTTAACTTCTCTCTTAGCACGATGCGGTGTTGGATTCTTACCCTCAGTGTAGTCTACATATTGCACATTCGATTGTATTAATTTGTTCTGAAACAGGGGGCTAGTGTACAGTAGTCAAAGGTGTGTGTTAGAGGAATTGTACCACATTATAGCATGTAAAGGATATGCAGGATCATTAGTTCTTTCAGTGCGAAGTGTGGATCCAAGTGGGCTTTCCTTCGAGCTTGACTGCAGTTGGGGTGGTGAACAACATCTGGTAAGGACCTTTAAACCGGGTTTCTCGCTCAAACTTTTTCACATAGACCCTGTCACCTGGTTTTAGATTGTGACACTCATCTGTAGGACCTGGGAGAAAAGCAGAGACTACAGAATACATTACTAACAATTCCTTGGAGGAGCCTATGACAAAATTAACAAGAAAATCAATCACCAAACTCTGATACTGTGGCATGTATCCTCCTAAGGAAAAAAACTAATGAAAGACACTCAATTCAAGATTTACCCGTTTCCTCTATTGCCTTTTGTATCTACTTTCCCCCTACTCCGCGGATGGTAGGGTGTGTGAAAAGCCTGGAAAATACCCAAAACAGACATGATGTGTTGCATTATTTCACCTGTGAAGTGTGTACCTTTGTTTGACTCAATCACTTCCGGTACCCCATATCTGCGGATTACCTCATTCATGAGCTTCTGTACGGTTACCTGCTTATTTACTTTGGTAACAGAGTAGGTCTCCAACCTGAAAAACATTAACATCAACAACAAGCACATATTCATGCTTCCCAACAAGTAGGAGCTGAGTGTAGCCAATTTGCAATCCCTGAAGTGGGTAGAGTGGTCTAGGCAAGTGTGATGTGGCAAATTTTACTTCTGCCCTGTTGCTTTACGGCAAAGATCATGCAAAACTGGACAAATGATGCAGCAGCTACAGAAAACCAAGGAGCCACTCGTCCTTGTTCAAGCATCGACATCATTACTGCTTTAAGAGGTGCGTCTTTTCGTGCGTCAGCTGGGCCATTATGAGGCACAGGGACTATGGTAAACAAGTTCTGTTGACTGTTCACCATACGCCGTCCCTTTTTAGTCCATTTGTCTTTTTCTTAACTGTAAAGTCTTTAGCATATCAAAGGCCAAGTTCAAATCAAAGTTCAAGTTTTTATCAAAGGTCAAGTTGTTATCAAAGTCCAAGTGTAGTCAAAGTCCAAAATTATCAAATTCTTCTTTTCTTCTTTCTTCCACGGCTTGAGGGCCGCTGCTTTTGCTGTGTGGTCTGTGATGGCGTTGCCTCTTGTTTCTCCGGTGTAGGAATTGGTGTGAGCTTTCCACTTTGTCAGGTAGAAGTAGGGTCTCCATGAGACTGCACCGCTGCATCATTCTTAATTGGCTGTCCTGCTGAGGTAAAAAACTGTCTGGCCTTCCATGTTGGGCCGTAATCATGAGCTATGCCAAATGCATACCGGGAGTCAGTGTAAATGTTTGCCGTCTTACCTTCCTCCACTCTACACGCCTCTGTGAGTGCTTTTAGTTCCGCTTCTTGTACTGCGACATGCGGAGACATTCTGCTTTTTGGGACATCTTGTTGTGTAACCACCGTATATCCAGTGTGGAGTCGTCAATCACCCTGGGTACCATCTATAAAAAACAACTCAAAATATGCATTATTAACAAGGGCTTTGAGTAACTTTTTTTTTTTTAAACTTAAATTTTCTTGTTGCATCACTGCTAGACAATCAGGCTGATATTCTATTTCAAAAAGATCAGAACCTTGTTGCAAAAAATTTAAAAATGTAAAAATGACTTGCAAAAAATTTAAAAATGGCTGATTTGCAATACCTAAAATGGCTGACTTGCAATACCTAGATCACCTACGCCTATTCCTCCCCCCCTTTGAAACAGGGTACGCAATTGGAACAAGAGCACCCGGTTTCAAGGTAGTACAACATTGTAAAAAGATTTGATGGATGCAGATAAGGCCTGTAAGATGTTAACACCAATAACAGAAACATGAGTTACAACGGGGAAGAATAATCTACAAAACATCTATTAATATTTGAAATGTGATATCCCTTTAAGTGAATTCATTATTAGTCTGTTCCTGCCTGCAATTTCTTATCAAATCTCAGACAGGAGAAAAAAAAAAAAAAAAACAAACAAAAAAAACTAGCTGCTCAAAATTCTCCCCCCTCCCTTGTGCAGGAGGGATGAAACATTATTACGTACTATTACATCATCTAGCTCCACCCCTTCGATATTGGCACATTGCGTCCGTCTTCTCAACTTAATTTCAGCTTAACAGTCCAAGCATCCACATCTCAACCAAGCAAAGTCCCATGCATGGGGTAGGACTTTTACCCCCAGTCAATTTCCACATCACACATTCCACCACAGCTTGAACACGGGTCACTAACTCACATCCATCCATGCTCCCAAGCCTGCTCCGTCACCCCCCTTGAAGGTATACCAGTACACACAGATGCACGGACAAAAAAAAAGTTTGACAAACATACATACATCAGCTGAAAAACACCGAGGTGAGTGCTATAATTTTTATAAAATACATAATTCTATTGAGATGAGATTGTGAATGAGCGCTATTTTTGACAAATTATGTGAAAAAAAGTTTGCTGATACATTCTATATTTCTTATCTACTGAAGCTATTATATGCTGTATTAAACGCTGAAGTATTTAGTTTCTGTGACCCTGAATTTGGAGTGAGTTCTGAAAGCCCCCACCCTTTTTTAAAACAAACCTCTTATCTCTCCGCGACTATGAAACACATACTGAATAATTTTGAGCTCAAACTATTGAAAAAACATTTTGAAATCATAATTAACACATATGCTGGGACCTTGCAACATTCATTTTCAACCCCTGTATAAGTAAGAATATACATTAGAAATTACTATATTTCCCTGCCTACTAAGACAGTATAACTAATTAAATTCATTTCAATTCATTGCAAGCAAGCCAAGATATTAACCAAGGATGTTATTACATTTTCTCTCTCGCTGTTATCTTCCTGACCTTGGAAGGCTACACAGAGTCGCAGCTATATGTCAACAACCTCTTCTCCCCTAAGAGCAAGCTGTTAACTATTTGCACATACAGTATATATATATACACATATATATCCACCTAGTATGGATTATACATATTATCTATTATCTATCTTGTATTATACACATTTTCTTCCTTTCTTTGCCAACAAATCACGTGCATTGTACTTCTCTCCCCTACCTAACTGCCAATATAACCTTCAATAGACACTCTCCTGACGCCCTCTTGATCACTTACTGTACTTTTCAACATTTCACTTACGGACACTTTCTTAAACAAATAATGTGTATATACGTAACTTACTCTGACTGTCTCTCTCTCTGCTTCTAGCAAACCTTGGTCTTCCAAGGCACCTCTCGGTCCTAAAGACCTCCTCCCAGACACCATTTTGTAATTTGCCATGCAGGTCGGTGTCACACATTTTCATTAGAGTTTTCTTACATTTTACAGATTCATACACACGGCGGCAGCCCTTGAGGGGCTCTATCTTCTTTAATAAGATCTTACGCATAGTAGAACATCAACAATAATAAAAATAATAACACGCTCCATAGAGTGAATCCTTCTGACCCGAATTGTCAGCCCCTTATATATGGCAATACAACCGAAGGCATCTTCTTCTTATGGAACCAGTCCCAAAGAGTACATCCCTCTCCTCAGCTAAACCATTAACTACTAAACTAAACTAACCGAGGGTTCCTTCGTCAATGGGACCTGTCTTACAGAGTGCTTCCCTCTCCTCTAAACCATTAACAACTAAACTAACCGAGGGTTCCTCCTTCTGTGAGACCAAATGAAAAGTAAGAGAGAAAAAAAATTCTGCAGATACAACAAACAATCAAACAATCTCCACTATCGCTAAAACACTACGGACTTCAACAACAAATAGACTACAGACTAGTTTCTGGGTGAGCCATTGGTGCGCATATCACGGTCAGTGGTCCATGACGGCAAACCCGGAGCCCACACGAGTTACCGTGTAGAACTCTTAACCCAACCCGTCCGGTCACAAACCACAGATAGTCAGTCCTGCTGCAAGACTTCGCAGTGTAAAACACAACATAAATATATGTTTGTCTTACCTGGAGTTCTAAGTGAGTTGATCAGGCTCGGTTTGCAGTAGGACGGTTTCTCAGTAGCGTGGATCCGGGTGAATTGCGCTGTAAGCTCCGATTTTACCGCCCCAGTTGGTTGCGCCATTTATGAGGGTTAAAAATTCTAAGTGCAACACCAATCCGGCCCACCCCACTTGCCCCGTTGCCGGCCGTAAGAAGAGACACCACACACAGGAGTCTGGTCTAGCTCCTCACACGGGAGAAAAAAACTGCGCACTTTATTACAGATTACATGAGATCTTATACCCTCTGCCCTCTCACCACTAGGGGGTGATGGGCTTATAACCATATATGGGCAGTCCGGATTTGCGGACTGAGACAGTGAAAATCATATAACAGTCATATACATTTGAACATCTTGATATCTTGTTCCAGCGCTTCTGGGAAATCGGCCAAGTACATGCGTCCTTGCGTCTGGTTCGGTATCTTCTCTGAACTTCTAGAACATCTTCTTGCAAAGCCTTGGCATATCTGATTTAAGGCGACATTTAAGTTTTTTCTCATTTGGAATTGAATAAAACTTGCATATAGGTATAAAAGCATAAAAAACACATATGGCAATATATATATATACCCTCACAGTAGGAACTATTAGGGGTTGATCCAGGGAACAGTCTGATTGCCATTAGGGAGTTGGGAAGGAATTTTTTCCCCAAAAGGGCTAATTGGCTTCTGCTCTTGGGGGTTTTTTTTGCCTTCCTCTGGATCAATAATACAATAGGATAGACAGGCTGGACTAGATGGACATTGTCTTCATTCGGCCTTACGAACTATGTTACTATGTTACCAACTGGAAATCAACCATACAGTGACCTGCCAGATCAGTAGGATTGACTTGCATAGTTTATGACCCGTAACGGATTGAACTGTTGTCAACTGTCTTTACCTTCTTAATGATAACCCTATAAAGGATGGACAGGACTAGATTGTGGGTACTTAATGGCTGTTTTTCCCATCTGTGTGTTTTCCATGTATTCCACGGACAGCACACAGACCCATTATAGCCCGTGTTAGCGCAATGAAGCGCTATAAGTATATTCTTATGTCCTGAATTCAAAGAGTTAAGCACGAGCTGCTCGCAGAATCTCTGACTGGTCACACAAACTTGTGTAATCAAGACAATTTCTAGTTTATTTGTTAACAAGCAGAAGTATAAATACGGTTTTTAGACAAAGACATTGAAAATGAGGCTTAAGAGACAACTTACTTATACATATGAATAGCTTATTACAATTGACTTATTATGAGAGTGAGTGAGAGATCTTATTTGCCATACCTGCCAATTAGGCAGAGAGGTATCTGTTCCCCAAACAAGGTCCAACTTTTAATCACTTGCTCTTTTCTCCCACTTTCCTCTCCCTGGGGTTTTTGTCTAGTTAATTCTAGTTAGGCCTGAGTTAATTGCATCCATCTTGATAAAAAAACACAAAAAACACTTCACCGTCTTGGCTGTATATGGTGGCCAGTGGTTGGTCAGAGTCATGGAAGCAGCTGAGCAGGCTATCTTGTGCTGTTTCCCAAGCTTCCATTGAAGTGAATGGGGCCCATGGAAACAGCACAGCAAGGCTGTGCTCAGTCGTTTCCATTGTCCCGATCACCTCCTACAGATAGGTATTCCCATCGTAGCCTTGTTTGCCTGGGATGGGAATACCCCTTTAAATTTTGTGTCGCGATATAAGTTTTTAACTTTAAGAGAATCATCAGGTTAATTACAGGGGTGCAAAAGTTACAATTGTACCTGGGTCCTCATGCTTAAAGGAGTTATACCATAGGATTGGTGATATAAGTCTTATCAGTAGATGTCTCACCACTGTTCCCCTCTCTTCGTCACTTTGGGCTTATGGCGCCCCCCACAGTGAGGAGGAAACTGAGTGGTGGTTGTGCATGCATGGTGCCGCTCCATTCATCTTCAATGAGACTGCTGGACATAGCCGACCTCTTATGTGACCACCGCTCCATTCGATCTGCATAGCCTTGCAGTACTGAGAGGAGGGGTTCACAGAACTTCCGTTCTTGAGGTTGGTGTAGGTCTCAGTGATGATACGCTCATTGATCAGACTTTTATCACTTAACCTATAGATAGGTGATAAAAGTCTATTTTGGCATGACCACTATAATGGGGAACCAACGACCCCTCTTCCCCATAGGAAGACACCAGTATTATAAATGGTACATGATAGCCAGAGGCCCTGGTTACAGATTTCGCATCAGTGCCACAACATCCATATTACAAGGAAAGGTTTTGATATATATATGGGTTACTAGAATGATGTAATTATAGTATCTATATACCCATGATCATATAACAAGAGGTGAATCATTAAAATATACTCATTTTTTTCAGACATGTTGGTTACGCCCCGAGCAGCTATCTAGCGTGGCAGAGTGAAAACAGCCTGCTGACCTATGAGTAAGTGTACTGTCCCTCCGAACTGTCTGCAGAAAAGCCATGCCATATATTGATAGTATATGAGATTTGGGATTTGTAGTCCATAGTTCTCAGACACTTCTGTCTCCTGCCTTCAAAAAAAATCAACTCATACCCAAAGCATTACAGAGTCCTGATTGGCCACTATTGTTAACTACTTTAGAACCAGAAATGTTTAATTTTTTTAATTTTTGTTTTTTCATCCCCACCTTTCAAGAGCCAGGACCTATTTATTTTTTCATTGACATAGCCATATGAGGGCTTGTTTTTTGCAGGACAAGTTGTACTTTCCAATGGTAATATTTTATGTACCACATAGTGCATATCGCAAAAACATTCTAAAAAATTTAACTTGAAAGCAATAAAAAAAAATGCAATTGCACCATTTTAGGGGAGTTTAGATTTTACACAGTTTACAATGCAGTAAAAATTACATCGAACTTTGTTTTATGGATCAGTATGATTACGATGAAACCAAATTTATATAGCTTTGTAATGTTTTTCTATTTTTAAAATGCAAGTACAATTTTTTCTTTAAAAAAAATTGTTCTCTGTTACCATATTATGAGACCCATAACCTTATTTTTTTTCGTCGATTGGGCTGTGTGGGGGTTTGATCTTTGTGGGGTGAATTTTAACTTTTATCAGTAGCATTTTGGGAATCGTATATACTTTTGATCACTTTTTATTCACATTTTTTTTGAGCTAGGATGACAAAAAAAAATACACAATTCTGGCGTTCCGTTCTGGGTTTTTTTCCACAGCCTTCAAAGTGTGGGATAAAAATTGTGATATTTTAATAGTCCAGATTTCTACGTACATGGTGATACCAAATATGTGTTTTTATTGTTTAGATTTTTATGGGAAAAATGGTAAAAGTTTTTTTTTTGAAGTTTTAACATTTTTATTATTTTTTACTGTTAAGAAAACGTTATTAATTTTTCTTTACACTTTTATTTAGTCCCCAAAGGGGACTTGAACTTGCAATCACTTGCACCCGCATCCCCTGCATCCCCTCTAGTTACGCGAGTGACTGCAATATTTCAGTACTGTAGTATATAACGTGGCAGGGCTTGATAGGTATCTATTAGAAATGAGCGAGTATACTCGTTAAGGGACAATACTTGAGCGAGTTTCGTCCTTTTCGAGTACCTGCCTGCTCGTCAGAAAAGATTTGAATGCCGGCGGGGTAGAGCGTGGTAGAACGGGGGGGGGGGGGGGGGGGAGATCTCTCTCTCCCCCCACACCCCCGATCCCCCCTGCTTGCTCCTGCAGCCCACCACTTACCCCTGCCGGCACACGAATCTTTTCTGACGAGCAGGCAGGTACTCGAAAAGGACGAAACTCGCTCGAGTATTGTCCCTTAACGAGTATGCTCGCTCATCTCTAATAGATACCTATCAAGCCCTGCCACGTTATATACTACAGTACTGAAATATTGCAGTCACTGGTGTAACTAGAGGGGATGCGGGTGTCAGAAGTTCCTTAGCACAGATGGGCTACAATCGATTCCAGCGTTCATGGCTCTTTAAGACAAACAGAAAGGCGAGACTCCAGTGGGCAAAAGTGCACAAAAATTGAATAATTGAGTAGAGAAAAAACATTGCTTGGTCAGATGAATCCAGATTTCTGTTACTCCATGCTGATTGGAGGTCAGAATTTGGTGCAAGCAGCAGGAATCGATTAATCATTCCTGGCAGTTCAGAACATGTCACTATCTCCATCTAACTTATGAAAACTACTTGAAGCTTCCTGTCCGCAGAGGCCAATATTCCTGTAGAACGAGTTCAACGCCTTGGGGAATCAATGCCATGATAAATAACTGTGATTCTGAAGGCCAAAGAAGGTCCAACGTGGTACTAGATGGTGGGCTCTCGTAAAGTGGTTATTCAGTGTACAGTATATTAGTTATAGTTAGTGGCATTCACATGTTCACAACATTGAAGAGATAGACTCGGAAGGGTCCTCAGAAAAAGGGAAGTGTTTTTGTATTTTATTGTTATTTTTTTCAGTTCCTATGAACTTTCTGTACATAACTGAAACGTTTTATGAATAAATAAGGAATATACATTGGAAATTTTTCCCATATTCCTAGCATTAACCCCTTGAGTGGCACGCCCGGAAATTTTCCGGGACGAGCTCCATTGCTCATAGCGATATAGCCGGGAAGATTTCCGGGCTATGTATCACTATGGGAGCTGCAGAGCATAATGCCATAAGCTGTGACAGTGTGCTCTGCCTGCACAGTCCCACAGAGAACAAAAAGCAGGACATTGAGAAGCAGGAAGATATTGCCGATATGCCGGCAATCTCCTGCTTCTAATCTCCTGCTTTGTTTACAGGTTGCTATAGAGACCATCGGCTTGTCAGAAGCAAGCCGATGGTCTCTGTTGCAGGGAGAGCTGGTGCTTGGCTGTCAGAGGACAGCTAGGTACCAGCTCTTACAGCAGAGATCAGAGAAAACCTCTGATCTCTGCTGTGTTAACCCTTTACATGCTGCAGTCACGTAAAGGGCTGTCACCATGGGACCCCCCCAGAATGTGATCAGGGAGTCCTGATGGGTCTCTGTGGAAGTCCCCTAAAGGGACAAAAAAAAAAAAAGTAAAAAAAAAAAAAAATTATTTAAAAAAATTAAATAAATAAAATTAAAAAACACTTGTCTCCCTTTACTTTGTGAAAAATTAAAAATAAAATCACACATGTGGTATCCCTGCGTTGTAATGACCCAGAGAAGGAAGTTAGTACATTATTTAACCCCTTAATGACACGGTCCCTTTTTTTCTTTCCCCATTTCTTTTTTTTCCTCCCCCGTTTAAAAAATCATAACTCCTTTATTTTTCCATCGATGTCACTGTCTGAGGGCTCGTTTTTTGCAAAATGAGTTGTATTTTTCAATGGTGCCATTTAAAGTACCATATAATGTACTGAAAAACTTTTACAAAAATCTAAGTGGAGTAAAATGAAAGAAAAATGACATTCCACCATGCTTCAGTGCGTTTTGTTTCTACAGCACACAAACTGCAACAAAAATGACCTGATAACTTTATTCTATGGGTTGGTACGATTACTACGATACCAAATGGGTATACTTTTTTTTACTATAGCACTTGTATTTTTTTTCAAAGTCATTTAATTTTTTTAAATTATTTTCTGCTTCATCTTCTGCGCGCAATAACTTTTTTCTTTTTCCGTCGACGTACTTGAGCAAGGGCTCATTTTTTGCGGGACGTCCTTTAGTTAACGTTGGTACCATTTTGGAATACATATGACTTTTTGATCGCTTTTTATTGCATTTTTTCTGTGAGACAGGGTGACTGAAA
Source organism: Eleutherodactylus coqui (assembly GCF_035609145.1). Lineage (NCBI taxonomy): Eukaryota > Metazoa > Chordata > Amphibia > Anura > Eleutherodactylidae > Eleutherodactylus > Eleutherodactylus coqui. The sequence goes on from NC_089838.1 coordinate 22,277,486, forward strand.
AAGTGCATTTCTGGCGTTCTTTTTTTTTTTTTTTGGACTACGTTCACCGTGGGGGGTAAATAATGCGCTATTTTGATAGATCAGACATTTACAGACACGGCGATACCAAATATGTATTTTTCTTTTATGATTTAGATTTTTTATTATAGATATGGCAAAAGGAGGGTGATTTAACTTGTATTACTTTTTTTCCCCTAATCTCCCTACAAATTTTTTCACAAAAGTTATGCAATACATCATATATACCCAAAAATGATGCCATCAAAAAGTACAACTTCTCCAGCAAAAAACAAGCCCTCATATGGCCGTGTCAGTGTAAAAATGAAAAAGTTATGGCTCTTGGAACGCGACTGCAAAATTAGTTGAAATTAAATGATTGGCCCATTTAAAAAACCTGCCCTGATGGGCACGACAGGGGGGGTAGGAAACCCGCCACTCAATGGGGTTAAGGGGTTGTCTGGTTTAGAAACCCAATTTGTAAATATCCTATTAGGAATTTCAGAATTAATAGAGCACAGGTTCCTTGTTCATAACCTCAATTATAGGATATGGCCACCTTCACAATGAGTTTCTTAAAGTCTTTCAATCTGTCTAAATTAAGGAAAAAATGAAACAGCTTTGGCAATAGTCTCAATTGAAAATCTATTGTTTTGTGTCTACAGCTTCAAGGCAGACCTAAGCCACTCTGTATATTCATACTTGTTTCCATCTGTCCCTTACTGCTTACTAACATTCAGTGTATATTTGACTTTTCTAGGTGGTACAACAGAGACATTAGCAGGAATCAGGCTGAAAAGCTTCTCCTCAATACGGTTTGTATTCATATCTAAAATCTATATACATAATGGCCACTTTGCTATCTGTGACCATAAGTGTCCCGCTGCTCAGTGTTTCCGCCCTCTACTCAATTAAATTGTTCCTGGTACCCATTACTGAAATAAATTGCATCCGAGTACCCCCAATGCTATGACCATACACCATGTTGTACTGTAAAACTTGGAATGAGGACCATGCAAGTATCCCTGGAGACTTAGAGTGTACCTCTTAGGCCGCTCTCACACATGTGTTCACAAAATGAAACCACAGCATTTTAGTTTGGCAGTGTTTTTTAACGCCCTCCATTATTGTGATTGGTGAAACGCCTGAAAATATACAGACAGTGCTCGAAAATCGCGGCATTAGAAACGCTGGTCTGCGAAGCCCCATTGAAATCAATGGAGGCGTTGTACCGCGGTTTCAAACGACTCTCTAATTGCGGTAAAAAGCGAGCTATGTGACAGCAGCCTTATGGTATACATACCACAGGTTAGCAACCTGGGTGCACTTGTAAGGGAGTGTAGGCAGCGGGTTTGGGGTATTCCAAGTTATTGTCATCGTAATGGACATATGGTGCAGGAATCGCCATTGCTGACAGGAAAATGGTAACATGTGACAGTCCGGGGTATATCAGTCTGTCAATAAAGTTCAAGAGTTTGTATATGAATGGTTGTTAAACAGAGTCCTGTATCAAATATTGTAGGTGACTGCCCTGTTCTATGCAAAGGCATTCTACATTTTTTGTAATGAGAGTCAATGGGGAGTATATGCATCTGTATGAAGTATACATTGGGAGTGTTGGTTGACACATGCCATCAGCACATGACTGGATCCTTAAATGAGTTTTCCCACTATATACATTTATCACATACCCACAGCATAATGATATTTCAGATCACTGGGGGTCTAACTGCTGGGATTCCCAGGGATCCCGAGAATGGTATACCCTGAATGCCCCATATGAATGCAGCAGCAGTATGCATGCGTGACCACTGCTTCATTCACTTCTATGGGACAAAAGAAGATAGCTGAACACATCACTCTCTCTCCGTCCTATAGAAGTGAATGGAGTGGTGGTCATACATGGACAGCACCACACCATTCACATGGGGTATTCGAGGTGCAGCATGCTTGGGATTGCCCAGCGGCCGGACCCCAGCGATCAGACATCTATCTCTTACCCTTTAATGTCATATCTGGCGGGTTATGAAATGATATGGAACCAGGAGGAATCATCATTGGTCAGATTTAATGTTCAGCACTGTAGAAAAGCCACAACCCCTGTAAGAGCTGGCATTAGACAAATACCCGTTGTCACCCAGATTGCCCAGAAACAGAGATAAAATTAGAACTGGCACATCTCTTGTATAAGTATTTGGCACGCTGTGGACTCAAGATTGCTGAACTATATATTCGGTGAATCGTTGCTAATCTCGCTGCACAGAAGCACATTATCTGCGGTATTTTTAGTATGAATTTTAATAGATAACGCTTCTTTTTTATTTTTGGCACAGTCAGCGAACTATTGTGCTCGTCTCTAGTACTGTAGATGGAAGTGGACTCTGTATTTAGAGATAGAAATACTTCTCATTGTGCTCTTTTCTTTATTACACAGGACAAGGAAGGGGCATTTATGGTTCGGGATTCAAGACATCCAGGAATGTACACTGTATCCATCTTCACCAAATCATTAGGGTAAACTGCTAAATTGTCCAAGCTTGCAGGACTCTGTTGTATCAGTGAATGTTCATTCTACATCTAAAATGAAAGAGTTAAAGAGGTTGGACAAGATTAGATAGATATAGTAGATTTCTGCTAAAAACAGCACCACACCTGTCCCCTGGTCGTCCATTAATACTGCAGCTCAGCCCATTCACTTTACTAGAACTAAACTGCAATACCAACTGCTTCTTTACAACGCCCTTTAGGCTGGGTTCACACGGGACGGATCTCCAGTGAGAATTCAGCTGGAAAACCGCAGCTGTGGTTTTTGGAGTGGCTTCGCCGCCTGCATTTTTCACAGCGGCCATCTCTACCCATAGAGAGGAGAGAGGCCGCAGCAGAAAAAAAAAGAATTGACATGCTGCGTCTTTAATTTCCACACTACATGGCCATTTCCGTATGGTTTGGCTGCAACAGATTGGTTGCCGCATGTGGACGAGATTTTTGAAAATCTTGTCCACTTTCCTGGCTAATCCCAGGATTAGGAGCCGCGTGCGGAATTTCCGTTCCGACAATCCGTACGGAGGTTCCACAGCAAATCCATCCTGTGTGAACCCAGCCTTAATATTATCATTCCATCAAGGAATTTTGTCCATGCTCTTCACACCACTATCGTTCATGGATTCTGACTAGAGATGAGCAAGTATACTCGCTAAAGGCAATTGCTCGAACGAGCATTGCCCTTAGCGAGTACCTGCCCGCTCGAGGCAAAAGGTTCGGGTGCAGGGGAGAGCGGGGCGGAACGAAGGGGAGATCTCTCTCTCTCCCTCTCTCCCCCCCGCTCCCTCCTGCTGACTGCTGCTACTCACCGCTCCCCCGCATCGGCACCCGAACCTTTCGTCTCGAGCAGGCAGGTACTCGCTAAGGGCAATGCTCGCTCGAGCAATTGCCTTTAGCGAGTATACTCGCTCATCTCTAATCCTGACTATCCTCAGCTGCAAGTGTGCAATATCCACCTTGCATTATATTCTTTGCAGCACTTCAACCAAGCACCTGGAAATGGTTCAGACAGACACAGGGGCCTGTAACGATGGTGCAATTTTTCTTTGGATGGCAGACAATAAAACAGATAAAGCTGCTCATGCTTGTTGGATGATCAAACAATTCTTTCTACTGGTGGTCTGTTGAGGGTATCCTGAGTCCAGTCGCCTTGTGTGTGTGCCCTCACATATCCACTAGTCCCAACACCTCCTAACAGTCTGGTCAGAATGGCCAAGGTGGTGGGCGATTCATTGATACGACCATCCAGCTTCTCACATTCCAATAATGGGCCCCTCTCAGACTCTGTTAACTGGGCGAAATCTCTTTAAAGGGGTTTTGTCATAAAAAAAAAAAATCTATACACACCTATTCCTCCCCAGGCAGTCTACTTATTGTATCTTCTCCTCGCTGATCTTCTCCAGTCCCCCGGATCAGCTCACCACAGATCCTCTTCTTCTTCCTCCTCATGTGCATCATAAAGAAATGCTTAAGAAGTTAGCACTGTGCTCTGACAGGATCCAATATCCTGTGTTCACATTATTATTATACTGTTGCTGTCATTCATGCTGACGGATCCTTTAAAGAAACAGCACCCCATTTTTCATTATCAAACTTTATTAAACCTTTTTTTTGCAAAAGTCAAGCAAAGTATAGATGGTAAAACACATATACATAGTAACTCAACCTGGGGCTCTCCAGCTGTTGCAATACTACAACACCCAGCATGCTCTGAGAGCCACAATCTGTTAGGGCATGCTAGAAGTTGTACGTTTGCAATAGCTGGAGAGCCCCAGTTTGGAGACCACTGAAATAATCAGTCCAACTCCATGACGGTGAGGCAAGAACACGGACCAAATTGAGAATACTTAAAGGGAAAGCTCTGACATGGTCTCTCTTTAAATATAAAGATAGTGGAAAGCTGGTTGTTTTATAGGGATTTTCTAAGATTTTTAAAAAAGATCTGCATTCTGCGTTTACTCCAGAACAGCACCACTTTTGCACGTTGGTTGTATCTAGTACTGCAGCTCAACTCAAGTATGTCACATTTTCTCATTTTCTACACAGGGACGGCATTCACACGGTGAAACATTATCATATTCGCCAAACCAACGATTGTCCTCCCCAATATTACTTGGCTGAGAAGACTGCATTCCGCACTATCCCCCAGCTCATTCATTACCACCAACACAATGGAGCTGGTAAGTTTTCTCTCCAGGAAAATTTATTTAGTTATGACTGTAAAATAGTAAACTTGTGGCCTAGAATGGATAATTCTAATGATTGTAACTATGTAATTTATTTAGGTCTGGTAACAAGGTTGCGGCATCCGGTGTGTAGCTGGAAAGAGACAACCCCTATAACAGCAGGACTGAGCTACGGTGAGGCCAATATTTCATAGTCAGCTTTGGGTTTTACATGTGAAGCACAATTATTACACTATACATCCTGAGAGCCCATATCCACTGCCGTAGGCGCAACTACCCCTGGCGGCATGGAGTGTAGTTGCGCGTGTACAAAGGGAATCCCTTCGCCGGCTTTGCAAACTTTGCACTGGAGTTTGAAAACAGCGAGGAGACAGGTGCTGCCCAATCTTTGCCACACATAGTTTAACTACATGTGGGAAACATAGGGCAGGTCCTATCTTTTCCCAGCCCTACAAATCACGGCCAGGAAAAAAGGCAATGACCACGAAACCACTGAATTTCCATAGAGATCAGTGGTTTAGTTTTGTCCCGTTATATGGCTGTAATTATCACAACCGTATAGGGGGGGAAAACTACGCTCCTCTGAATCTGCCCTGAGCTTCATGAAGCAAGAGGGAATATAAGGCTGCCTGTCCATGGGCGAGTTTTCAATGTGAGATTCGCAGCAATAATTCGCCTGCGGACCTAGGCTAACTATGGAAAGCGCAGCCCATCCACAAATGGAGGACCATAGCGATTCTCTGCTCGCGGGATTCAAATTGCGGCATGCTGTGATTTGCTGTGATTATCTGCGGTAAGCCTATCTATTAGGCTCATCGCGGAGACCTGTCAGTGCTCCCCCCTCCTCCTCCGTGGCGGAATATCGCTAGCGATATTCCATCATGACTGTGGAAGGCAGCCTAACTCTATATAACAGATTTATATACCTTTATAAGATGCCAACTGTATAAAGTTCAGAAAGTCTTCACAATGTGCAAAAAGAATAACACAAAAGGCACGTCCTAGTGTAATATTGTACGGTAAAGATGGCCAAATGGCACTGACTAATCCTGATCTTTCCCAAGTTATTTAAGGCACCCTCCCCCAGTGGAAGCTGCCTAAGCAGTAGGTCGCATTAGGTTTATATATTGTCTCATGATTGACTCTTGGTTTTGACCTGTGCCTCCTCACCCAGCTTTCCTGTCTTCTTCTGTCCTGACCTTGGCTTATACATTGACCACAATTTATCTGATTGCTGCCAGCTCTGAGCTTCTGCCTATTCCTCTGTTTATGCAAGAACTCCGCTGAGGTTGACCTCCGCCTGTGTATTGACTATATCTCTGTCTGTCCCTCCAGTACTGCGCTACAGTGCATCTGGCCTGTAAGTGATAGCTGCCACTACAATGCGACTACTCTTGGTGTAACTATCTGGGGGCACCTGCAGCTAAAACCAGATACTAGTTGTAGGGTTTAAAATAAGGAGGACCCCTAGGTGCTGCCCTCAGGAGTCGTCCAGAGTCCATCAGTCCATGGCACAGAGGGTCCATACTTGCTGCATGTCTGTATTTACTTATATACATATGTATTTTACCTGATGAAAATTCCAGTATAGAATCAAAACCTATTCACATGAACCAACCTTTCTTGAGAAGAACAGAGTTGTCAGTAACCAGGCTTTGTGTGCTTTTATTTAGTGGGTTAAACACCTGTGAAACACACACTTCTAATCTCATTTTGTTAACTGAAACATCTTTTGACAATTAGCTGTTAATTAACAATCATGACAACATTTAATCAGCAACCAATGCAGAAATCCAGTTAATTATAAAGGATTCAGTAAGGCCTCAGGTCCATGGGGAAAGTGGATTTAAAAAATCTGCGTGAGTCTCCTGTGCGTGCGATTCGCGCCCATAGGGAATCATTGGGCACACGCACATAATCAAATACTGGGGAATGTAATTTTTCCCCGGCGTGCGGATTGCACGAGAAAACACCCACAGCATGCTCCATTTTCTGTGGTTCTCCCGCACAGACGGCTTCCACTGAAGCCAATGGAAGTTATCCGATCCGAGACACAGCTGCAGATGACACTGTGGCTGTGCCGTGAATCCACAGGAAAGCAGGAGTTTAAAAGAAATAGAAGAAGGCATGGCGCATGCGCACTGCCCCCCGCTGGAACGCCCGAACGCTACTGTTGTACAGAAGAAAGCAGATCCGCCTGCGACGCTGCTTCCAGACAGGTGAGTAAAATTTAATTTTTTGCCCCATGGCTGCGAGCACGTCTGGAATCCGCTGTGGGATTCTGCACTGGGAAAGCATGCGTGCCTATGGACATGGGGCCTTACATTTTCTTGCAACTGAAAGTGCATTATAAAGATGAATTTGTATTTATTCTATGTCTATATTGGGGTCCCGAAAACACCAGTAATCAAAAAATTACTAAATAGAGATAAAAATGTTTAATAGTAATATAAGTACTAATAATAATTGTGTAGATTGGGAAGCCTAAGTGTTCATGGTTCCATGGTGCATAGCCATAAAGACACATCCTCAATCCTCCATGTTCTACGTCATTTATTACCTGGCAGGTACAACTGTGAGAGTTACCATTTCACTTGAAATGCTGAAGTTATATGTTTTGCCTTCTCCTCAGGAAAATGGGAAATTGACCCAACTCATTTGACGTGTGTTCAAGAGATCGGCAGTGGCCAGTTTGGGGTGGTCAAGCTGGCAACTTGGCAAGGCACAAGAAAAGTGGCGGTAAAGATGATTCGGGAAGGAATGATGTCAGAGGAAGACTTTGTGGAGGAAGCACAGGTGTTAATGTAAGGACCATTTATGATGGGAGGAACAAGCTACATACATGTGCCGTGTTATTGCACTCGCACATACACTATAAGTAGGCTACACTTACATCTGCGTTGGAGGCTTTATTTGGTAAACCCCTGATGAAATACGTGTTACATCAAGCTGCGCTGTTTTATTAAGAAAACTTTGTCAGATAAAGCAGGAATATCCTAAAGTATCAATCAATCTATGCATTTAGTCATGTCCGACCTTATAGGCAAGCATTCTCCATGCTTCCCTGTAAAGCACTACTTCTTCTAACTGCTTGATGCACATATTTGTATCCATTTTGATGGTGTCGAGCCGGCATGTTTGTTGGCCCTTTCTTCTGGTTTTACTAGTCATTCCCAACATTATTGGCTTCTCTAGCCAGCTTTCATGCATGATGTGGTTAAAGTAAGTTACTCGCAGCCTAGTGACGTTAGCTTCTAGCGATGTCCCTGGTTTAATGCGATCCAACAGTTACCCTGGCTGATCATGGTATTCTTAATCATTTCCGCCAGCACCACATTTGGAACGCATCGATTCTCCTTTTGTCGGCCTTCCTTAGCTTCCAACTCTTGGACCCAAAAGTATCCACACTGTAAATATCTTATTTCATTGTCTTGCTCTTCTGCTCCGTAGGAAGCTTTCCCATTCCAAGCTAGTGCAGCTTCTGGGAGTTTGTACCCAGCAAGTGCCCATCTTTCTTGTATTTGAGTTTATGGAACATGGCAGCCTGAATGACTTCCTGCGCAGGAACCGAGGCACTCTTACACGGAGCACGGCTGTGGGGATGTGTCAGGATGTCTGTGAAGGGATGGAGTATCTGGAAGCCTCTAACTTCATCCACAGAGACCTGGTATGTAGTACATCTCTGCTGCCTAAGTAACTATGAATGTGTAATAATATAAGCAGAGCCAAGAAACATTCTGAAATCAGTCAATATGTACCAATATCCATAATTTAGTAAATATTTGTTTTCAGCAAAAAACAATTCTACATATTTTCTTAGGGTGCCTACTAGAGATGAGCGAGCACCAAAATGCTCAAGTGCTCGTTACTCGAGTTGAACTTTCAGTGATGCTCGAGGGTTCGTTTCGAGTAACGAATCCCATTGAAGTCAATGGGCGACTCGAGCATTTTTGTATATCGCCGATGCTCGCTAAGGTTTTCATTTGTGAAAATCTGGGAAATTCAAGAAAGAGATGGGAACGGCACAGAAACGGATAGGGCAGGCGAGGGGCTACATGTTGGGCTGCATCTCAAGTTCCCAGGTGCCACTATTAAGCCACAATAGTGGCAAGAGTGAGACCCCCCCCCCTTCCGCCGCACTGTCAGCATAACGATCATTCTCCTCTGCCTCCTCTGCCACAGCTGTAACAGCTGCCTCTGATTGGCTCAGCCCTTCCCTGCAATTCATCCAGAAATGTGTAAAAATAAAAAAAATATATACTCACCTTGTCCTGGCAGAACGATGTTAGCCCATTGAATTCAATGGAGACGGCAATACAGCCGGCTCCATTGAAAGCAATGGGCTGCCGGCGATCGCGGGATGAATTGTCGGGAAGGGCTTAAATATATAAGCCCTTCCCTGCAATTCATCCAGAAATGTGTAAAAATAAAAAAAATATATATACTCACCTGGTCCCGGCAGACGGAGTTCAGCGCGGCAGGCGGCAGTTCTCCTGAACTGCTCTGAACAGCTGTGAGTAGTATTCAGCAGCCGGGGATTTAAAATCCCCGCCTGCTGAATGAGCTGCCTCTGATTGGTCACAGCCTGACCAATCAGAGGCAGCTCTCACTCACACCCATTCATGAATTCATGAATGGGTGAGTGAGTGCTGCCTCTGATTGGCTCAGCGCAGGGCCAATCAGGGGCAGCTCTCAGCTGTCATTCAGCTGAGAGCTGCCCCTGAGCCAATCAGAGGCAGCACTCACTCACCCATTCATGAATGGGTGTGAGTGAGAGCTGCCTCTGATTGGTCAGGCTGTGACCAATCAGAGGCAGCTCATTCAGCAGGCGGGGATTTTAAATCCCCGGCTGCTGAATACTACTCACAGCTGACGGAAATCAATGCGGCTACATTGCGACTTACAAGTAGCTGTGATTCTCAGTTCACAAGAAATCCATAGGTTTTTGATTTCCTGCAATCTGTGGGTTGTGGTTGTGGCTAGTTGGAAGCTGCTACATGACTCCATTGATTTCGATTAGATTGCGAGGTTGCAGGTCTACACTATGATCTTTGACTTGTGTCGTGGTGAAAGTTGCTATGTAGTCCTAGGCTTAAAAGATTTGAGACAAGATAGAAAGTTATTCCCTATCCTCAGGATAGGAGATAACTGTCTGATTGGGGGAGGTCTAAGCATTGGGATAACCCCAATCCAAAAAAACGGGTGTCATGAAGGTCCTTATATGAACAGAGCAGCAATTGGGCAACACACACTGCCATTCATTTAATTGGGGACACCAGAGATTGCCGAGCACATGAACTTCATTTTGGAGCCTTCAGGATTCTCATTCTTGGGATCGTGTGGGTCCCACCGGTCATTCCTGTCCCAATCCTGTCCTCTATCCTATCCTTTGTATCTTCGCACAAACCCTTTAAGGTCTGAAACAATTAGATCAACATTTAAATCGGTTATAAACAATGGAACTAATTTCCAGAAGTCAGGAGGGATCAATTTTTCTGCCACGGACATAACTATAATAATTAATTACAATGTAGTAGAAAATCCAGAAAATGCAGAAGTGTCATTTCCAGTCTCACCTTGTAAGACCTCAACATAAACTATTTAAACCTGTTTTGCAAAAAGGAGGCAGGGAAATAGCTGTAAGCACCTTTACAATTTTCTTTCTTCATATTACAAAACACAATAGGGTAAAGGTTGCCTCATCTCAACAAACTGCCTTTCCACGTACCCTGTTAGAGTGGGGTTCCCTTTACTTGAACCCCACTTTATATGCAAAGAGCTGGTAAAAAGCAACGTCTCTTTTTGGTGCCCCTGGTCCAATTAACAGGTCACAGCGATCTAGCATGTAATACCACATCTCTCCTTTAGTGGTCACTGCAGTCAAAATAAATAGCAGCCAGCAACTTCCCCTAATGAAAAATTAGCCACATAAGCTGTTTGCCAAGAGTGTAAAATTAAAGGAGTTGCTTGGGTTGAGACAGCATGTAACCCCCTTCCTGACTGCATACCAAGTGTATAGAATGGCTTAGGGAGTCCACTCCATACCTGTTGGCTATCCGCTATTTTTGACAGTTGACAGCCACCAAAAATTGCCACAATCGAAGCTAGTTCCATTTGTGGCAGTTAGGCCCCCTGTCCACGGCCGTGACGGAATATTGTAAGCGATAATCAGCCGCGGCGGAGGAGGGGGGAGCGCTGAAAGATCTCAACGGTAAGCCTATCTTACAGGTAGGCTCACCACAGAGAATCGTGGCAAGCCGCGCTGGCGCTGTGCTTTCCATAGCAACGCTATGGAAAGCTTCACACAGTGTGATCCGCAGCGATAAATCGATCATCACCCGTGGACATGCAGCCTTAACTATTTAGATTCTGTGGCCAAAGCTGACTACACATCTAAACTGTCAACCAGAGAGGGGTCCCTTCAGTATTCAATTGGCCTCAACCCCACCCTGGCGGGGTGCGGATAAGCTAGCATGAGAGCCCAGAGCCTACCAGAGGTTCCCAGGGCTGCCATGCATGGATGCCTGTTAAGCCTTGCCTCCTGTAGCAGGGCTTAATAGGCAACGTTTAACAAAATATCAAAACATTAGAGGAAAAAATATATGTGTGCATATACTATATATATATATATATATATATATAGTATATATATGTGTGTATACGGTATATATATATATTATATATATATGTGTGTGTATACGGTATATATATATATATATAGTATATATATATGTGTGTGTGTGTGTATATGATATATATATATATATATATATATATAATTTCAAAAATGCCCCCTTCCCTAGAAAACATCTACGGTAACAATGAAAGCCCCTTACATATTTTGGGATTGCCATGTTTGTAAAACTCCAAACTTTTAAAATATTGCACTATTTATCCCACGCGGTGAACACAGTAAAAAAAAAGTACAGAATGTCAGAATTGCGTTAACCCGGCTCCCCAAAAAATTAAATAAAAATGTGATCATAAACATGTATGTGTCCAAAATGGTAACAATAAAAACCACAGCTTGCCCTGCAAAACATGAGCCCTCACACAGCCGCATCGATGAAACAATAAAAAAGTTATGGTTCTTGGAAGGCGGGGATGAAAAACAACAGTTAAAAAAAATGAAAAGTCTCTGGTCTGGACGGGGTTAAATGGCAGCCTCATTGCACAGTATATGTTGATGCTTAAAATAGGCTAACAGCAGAGAGCGGAAGATAATGGGCCCAGCGGGCGCTATGAGTGATTATGTTCCCTGTGCCATACATATAACCGAGAAATGAATGGATTAGTGACAAATGATCTGCTTTAGGAATAGTAATCTATGCCTGATTAATCCATGCATGACATCTGTTATCTGCTGTCTACAGGCCGCTCGCAACTGTCTGGTTGGAGAATCATTGGTCGTTAAAGTATCAGATTTTGGCATGACCAGGTAACGAAGAAATGTGGAGAAATATATTACAGGCTTTATTTCACAACTTCTTCTTTAGTTTACAGGTTCTCCAGAATTATACAAATGTGTCGAGGTGTTTTCATTATACCAGAGGCCCTAATGTATGCCCCTGTGCTGCCTGCCATGCTTGCACTCCTATTAGGCCCTGACAGCAGTTTTACACTGACAAGAATAAAACACTGCAATAAAGAAGTATTGCAGTGCATATTAGTGATGCAGTAATCTACTGGGACTGACAAAAAATATAAAAAAGTATAATAAAATATTAAAAAATGTAAAAAGAGCACATAATCGATATTTCTGCAACAATACTGCTGCAGAGGAACCTAATAGGAAGTGATCATAGACCCCACAGGCGAAATAAAGCATTACATAATGCTCATTAAATAAATTAAGCCCCAACGTCCCTGAGTCGAATTGAATTGCGGAATCTGCGTAGGGCATCCATGCGGACGATCCGCAGTTCAAGCCGCCCATGGAGAAACATGAGTGTCCGCACTAGCATTAAAGAATGCAGATTTTTTTTGCGGACCTTTTGGTCCGGAAAACAAATCGCAGCATGCTCCATTTCAGTGTGGATCCCGCATGCACAGCCTCCATTGAAGTCAATGGAAGCCGTCCGATCTGTGGCCTGTCCGCAATTAAATTGCAGACGGGCCACGGTTTCCACGGGAAAGCAGTAGTTGAAAAGAAATTGTACTGTGCATGTGTTGCCGGCATCTCATTTAAAGCAATGGGATGCCAGCAACCCCTGAAATGATTTTTCAGGGAAGTGCTTTAAATATAAGCCCTTCCCTGAAAATCATTTCAGGGCTATGTTGGATCAATTTCTATATGGATATCGACAAATCCTGCCAGTTATTAATGGGTTTATCCAGTTTTCCGTCATGGTTCATTTATTTTTGCCGACAAGAGAAGCCAGCTAGCCACAGATCTAAAACAAATGCCCATTGTCTCTTTGCCGGTGGTTCCCTTTCACATACATAATCATGTAGGCCCACTCACCTGGCTACCATTTGCAATCCACATACAGTATTCATTGGAATATTAGTGATTTTCCTACCTTTTTAGGTTCGTCCTTGATGACCAGTACACAACCTCAACAGGCACTAAGTTTCCTGTGAAATGGTCAGCTCCAGAGGTATTTCGATTTGGACGCTACAGCAGCAAGTCTGACGTGTGGGCTTATGGTATGTTCTACTCATCCTTCATCCATATTATTGCATTGTCAAGTCAGTTGCTTGATATTTCTGTATTCTGTATATTGTGTATGGCATATTTCAAGGAGCAAATTTATCAAAACTAATGCTAGGGGAAAGTGGAGCATACCAATCTAATTACTTTTTTAACCCCTTCCTTGAAAAGGTTGTTCAGTTACAAACTATTAATGGGCCTATCTGCAGGGCAGCCCATCAATAGTAGAACGTTGGGGTTCTGCTGCCCAGGACTTCCACCAATTAGCTGTGTACCAAGCCTGTTAGTTGTGCACTGAGCTAATTTCTGCAAGAAGCAGACAGCTCCGTTCCTACTGCAGTGGCCAGGCTTGATGTTACAGGCAAAGTTCCTATTCACTCTTATGCACTCCTACAATACCAAAACTTGCCACTGCAGTGAAAACGGAGCTCAGGCTGGCCATGTTTTTGGAGCTCAGTTCAGTGCACAAGCACATTGGTCTGGAAAACAGCTGATCAGCAGGGATTCCAGGGATGGACCCCTGCTGATTTACTATTGATGGGCCCATCAGCAGTTTGCAACTAGACGACCACTTTAAGGGCAACACACACAAGGGTAGGGCACCTTGATGTACTATAATGTCATGGTGATTGTGTGAGCACTATCAGTGTGACCACACACTCAAAGCTGGGGAGACAACTGTAATAGACGACTGTAATCTGGTATCCGGGATCAAAAAAAACTCTGCTACTGGAAGCTAACCCTCTTAGTGCAGTGATCAACCCTGACACTTTACAAGGGGGAAACATCGGAATTGTGGGAGGTGTTTTGCCTGTCGTCCCATAACTAAATTATATAAAAGTTAACATTTATGTACCCAAAAATAGTACATATAGAAACTACAACATGTTCCGCAAATATACAAAACTCCATGTTTTTGAATTAATGAACAAATTACAAAATGTATTAGTTCAAAAAAGGCAAGACCAGAATTACCAAAATTTAGTGTGGTCCTGAAGTCCAAAAATGCCCCAGTCTGGAAGGCCATTAATTTTCATGGTTGTCATTGGCAGCTGCACCAGTTTTATAGGAAGGTATGGCTGTGTAAGTGCATGACAATACGATGCATGTCTTCTGCTGTGCAGGTGTGCTGGTTTGGGAGGTATTCAGCGAGGGGAAGACACCATTTGAACACCTTAGTAATGCGGACACTGTGGAAGAAATATCAAATGGCTTGAGACTCTTCAAACCGAAGCTGGCATCGGAGAAATTGTACCAGTTTATGAACAGCTGCTGGCAGGAAGTGAGTAGATATATATATATATATATATATATATATACACTGAAAAGTATAATGCACAAACTTCTGTATGGTGAATGGGTGAAAACTTTCCAAGCCAATGCGATGACTGAATTACCCAACGGTGAATATTACTATACCGAAGCCTATAATGTACTTGGGGGTGTAGTTGTGTGGCTCTATGGTACTTACAAAATTGAGGACACAAGACTTTAGCAGCAATTGGTTACTTGTACACGCTTAATGGTTACACTTCTGGTACAGAGAGTAGGTTATGCTTAATGGTTCTGGCACAGTTTCTGAGTTGTGCCGGAGAGAATAGCTTGGTCAACCACTTTATTCTCTACAGTACAAATGGAAGGCTGACCTTATTGGTCTATGTTTGAACAATGAAAGTCTGTGTTTCCATCCGCATCCTGTTTTTGGAGAATCAGCCAGAATCCTGGTATGTAGTAAAAAGTGAAATGTTTTAAAACTTTTGTTGCCATATTCTATACTAGTGGTGGCCAAATCATTCACTGTGAACCACCGACAGACCACACTTGGTGGTCATCTCGATATTAGGCCACCAAGTTGCTCTTCTTCAGGATTCAATACAAAAGACTCCATATTGGAAACATCTGGCCACTCCTGACACAGTTATCAATGCTGCCATTCAACGTACTCAATAATAGATAGAGAATAACTTGTGATCCAAAATACCTAATTGTGTTTGTCCAATCCCTGAAGTTTGCTACCAAGCAGGTGCCAGCTTTTGCTTCATTATATTCATCCCATACACATTTTTCGCACGCCATCCAGTCCTCATGCTGATCATGTTTCTATTATATGTGGTGTGTGGACCACCAAATCCTGAAAAATTAACAAGACTACAGAGCTCTGTGTGAAAAGATAACCACCATTTAATTTCACAAAGTTAAAAGTGAACCTCAAAAAATCTAATTCATAGTCAGTAATAGACGTGTTATACGTGTCAAGAAGATAGTCATTAATCTGGCAGTTTTTAGTCACTCCCTTATCTCAATAGAGAGGTAAGCAGCAGATAAACACATGGCCAGCCTGAGCTCCAAACACATGGCCAGCCTGAGCTCCAAACACATGGCCAGCCTCTGCTTCAAACACAGGGCCGGCCTGCGCTCCAAACACAGGGCCGGCCTGCGCTCCAAACACAGGGCCGGCCTGAGCTCCAAACACAGGGCCGGCCAGCGCTCCAAACACAGGGCCGGCCTGCGCTCCAAACACAGGGCCGGCCTGCGCTCCAAACACAGGGCCGGCCTGCGCTCTAAACACAGGGCCGGCCTGCGCTCTAAACACAGGGCCGGCCTGCGCTCCAAACACAGGGCCGGCCTGCGCTCCAAACACAGGGCCGGCCTGCGCTCCAAACACATGGCCAGCCTGAGCTATGTGCAACCCATCTGGTTCCACAACTTGCCGGCCACTAGCTCCAGGTGGATGTTGGGAAGGGGTGATTGTCCCCCTTAGGTCTGCCCTACCAGATAATCTTCTTCTTCTATGCAGAAGCATCATGTGGGGCTAACGGAATAATTCTCCTACTGACTCTTTCTCATCCCCAGTTACTTAGTTCTGCTACTGTATTTATGTTATGTATTTATGTTATGTATTGTATCTATGTACTAAGGTTGATTCATGCTGTATTTATGTTATGAGTTTGTTTCTTATGCTACAATTGTTATGAGCTTGGTTCTGGCACTGTATTTATGTTATGACCTTGGTTCTTGTACTGAGATTAGTCCTGGTGCTGTATTTATGTTATGAGCTTTGTACTGGTGCTGTATTTATGGTATGAGCTGGTTCTGGGCCTGTATTTATGATACAAGCTTGGCTCTTGCACAACATTTATTAACTTGGCTGTTCTAGTGTGGATATGTTGCCATCTTGCTGCCTGTCAGTGATATATATATATATATATATACATACACACACACATTTTTTTCTATGGGGGGGGGAGAAATTCTACAAGGCATGCCATCTAGCTGAAGGTTGACATTGGACGGACAACTCTGACAGTGCTTATCCCACAAAGTGAAGACAGCATTGTACGATGCTTGTTGCATTAAAGAGGTTAGAAAAACATGGTTGCTTTCTTCCAAACACAGCACCACCCCTGTCTGTGGGTTGTGTCTTTTATTGCAGCTCAGCTCCAATTCACTTCAATAGAGTTGAGCTGCAATATCATACACAACCTTATGGACAAGTGTGGCGCTGTGTTTCGGAGAAGGCAGCCATGTTTTTCTAACCCTGGAAAACCCCTTTAAGAGTCCATCATCGAGTTCTCATAGACGCCAGACTGTTGGGGAATATAGTCAAAATCTATCATTTACTGTACAACTAACTCCCTTTGGCCTTTGTTTCTTGACAGAACCCAGAGCATCGTCCATCATTCTGCCGTCTGATGAAAGAGATCACAGATATTGCAGATATAGAAATGTGACCTGAAAGAAGATATCACAATGTCTTGGTTGAAAATGCCTTTGTGTTTCCATCACTGCACTATATAGCAGTGGGAATCCTGTGCATCGTGTGGTATATGGCGATATTACACTGTTAGGTTACTAGGGCACTATTGTGTTACAAATCATGGTAGAAAACATTACAGCATGCACTGAACATAGCAGCTGGACACCCGAAACAGTAGTAGATTTAACATGGTTTATACCGAAAACGGATACGCTGACGGTTAATTTGCTGCCATCAGGGTTCTCCCAGAAAAGTCTAGTTGGTATAACAAGGAAAATGAAGAAAAAGATTAATGGATACTAAGCAAACTTGCCACTTTTCCTGCCCACCTACAAACATAACGCACTTTAATGCCAGCAAATAGCATGCAAACCTTAGGGATTGCACATCAGAAAACAGTTTGCTGTACCATCTGCTGGCCAGAAGTGGTACTGCATGATATCTTCATTTTCATTCATTGTATATATAGTACAGTATTTATCTTTTTTTTTGCTAGCCATTGGCACATAATTATACTCGAGCATAAATATGTGATTTGTTTAAAAGAAATGTATCATCAGTTAATGACCTCTTGTATACACCAATTTTTTATGTTCAACATATATAACATTTTTTGTGGATTTTTTTCAATTTTGGTTGTCATGATCTATATTAAAAAAGAAAATCCTAAACTCTGACCTCCTGTTCTGTAGAAAAAACTTTTCAGCAGACATCTCATTATCATCACAGGTAGAATTACAATGACTGGTAACAGCTATATATAAATAACATTGGATACACCATTCACAACAAGTGATGGTCACAGCTCACCTCCTCCCCTCCCAGCACAGGTCACAGAGCATGCTCACAATACGTTTCCATAAAAGTCAATGAATCATGAGGCAGCTGTAAAATATATTTTTAAGTGCTGTTAAAAGGGTTTTCCTATTAAAGATATTGTGGATACGGAATAAATGTCAGATCGTTGGGGGTCTGAGTGCTGGTGCCTTTAGTGATCCAAGGACCGAAGTACCCGAATGCCACATGTGAATGGAGCGGCGGTACCTCAACAGGAGGCGCATTGACAGATCACATTAGTAATGTTACACTAGCCCCTGAAATATGTATCTGCTCAGGGGCATAGCTAAAGTTTTGTGAAAAAGTTTAGCTTGGGACCCCCAGCTACTCTGCATGGCCCCCAAAATACATACACACTTACTATATATATATATATATATATACATATATATATATATATATATATATATATGAATAGAAGCTGGCTCTCTGTAACCCTTTCACTGCTGAAGAGATGATGACATGCTTCTTACACAGAGGTGAAGAAGTGAGTACAATTAGTTATGAACTTAAAGGGGTTGTCCCGCGCTGAAACGGTTTTTTTTTTTTTTTTTTAAACACCCCCCCCCCCCGTTCGGCGCGAGACAACCCCGATGCAGGGGTTAAAAAAACAAACCGGAGAGTGCTTACCTGAATCCCAGCGGTACGGCGTCTTCATACTCACCTGCTGAAGATGGCCGCCGGGGTCTGCTCCCTCCATGGACCGCAGCTCTTCTGTGCTGTCCATTGCCGATTCCAGCCTCCTGATTGGCTGGAATCGGCACGTGACGGGGCGGAGCTACACGGAGCCGGCATTCTGCACGAGCGGCCCCATTGAAGACAGCAGAAGACCCGGACTGCGCAAGCGCGGCTAATTTGGCCATCGGAGGCCGAAAATTAGTTGGCACCATGGAGACGAGGACGCCAGCAACGGAGCAGGTAAGTATAAAACTTTTGATAACTTCTGTATGGCTCATAATTAATGCACAATGTACATTACAAAGTGCATTAATATGGCCATACAGAAGTGTATAGACCCACTTGCTGCCGCGGGACAACCCCTTTAAGGGATATTCAATGTGAACATTCTAGGACTGCTGAGCAGGTATAACACATATAGCAGGATTGTTAAGGAGGACACATTACACACTGAGCACAGAAGCTGGGGGGCCCAGAAGGAATTGCCACCCCTACGACCCCTATTGCTACGCCACAGTATCTACTATTCTGTAAAGAAACTGAATTTTTTGCAATAAAACGATGATTTTTCAGAAAGGCCTCCCTCACACAGGTGTTTGCAGAACATTGTCAGGAAACTAAAAAAAAATCAATACTCAACTAATTTGCGCTGTCCGGGCCCCTGACACTGCTCTCCAGAGCTCTGGGCAGGCTTCTGGGCACTTGCCATCGCCAACAAAGCTTTTTTTTTGCTAGTGCCAGGGTTTGAAGACCCCGCCTCCAGCAAGAAATTGCTCTGATTGGCTGAGTTTGCAGCCTCAGTCAATCACAGCCAGCATTTGATGCACCAATCACAGCAATTCATTGAATGGCTGTGATTGGTTCATCGAGCGTTAGCTCTGATTGATTGAGCCAGCGCTTGATGAACTAATCAGAGCAATCTCTTGCTGGAGGTGCCACATTTTTGGCAGCGCTGAAACAGCTGCCCATTCATTTTAATAGGTGACAGATGGGGGCCATTTTCTGATATTCTGTCGACAAAGCTGTCTGAGAGTTGTATTTTGCAATGATACAATTTATTGTGCCATATAATGTACTGTACTGTAACAAATTTTATAAGTTAAGCAAAGAATAGAAAAAAGGCAACTGCGCCATTTTGGGGGTTTTTTGGGGGGGGGGTCTTGTTTTCATGGCATACAAAATGCAGCAAAAATGACATAACTTTATACTGTGGGTTCATATGATTACGGTGACAGCAAAGTTACATCATATTTTGCTTTTAAAAAGTAAGAATTTGGTGTCACCATCTTCTGACCGCCAGAACCTTTTCTCATTTTTCCAGCAATTCAGCTGTGTGAGGAATTGTTTTTTGTGGGAAAACCTGTGGTTTCAATTGTTACCATTTTGGAGTACATATGACTTGGGCCGCTTTCACGTGACTGAGAAAATTGTGCAAGTTTTGTGTGTTGCGAGACGCACAAATCTTGCACTGATATGAACCCCATTTTTTTAACCCTTTCCAATCCAATGTCGGGCCTGCCCCGACATCATAATTTTCCTCCACAGCTCCGATGTCGGGGCAGGCCCGACACTGCAGTGCAGGAGTGCATCTGCTCCCGACCGTCAGACACATCGGGTGCAGATGCACTCCTGCACTGGTCCTCAATTAGCGCTATGTAATGCATGGAGATTTCGGCTGGCGATCATGTGACCGCCGGTGTCACCTGACCCCCAGCTGTCACATGAACGCCGAGCCGGGAGGCTGAAGGGAGAATGCGGAAGTATTACTTCTGCATTCCGACAGGCGATTATGTGACCGCCAGGTGTCACCTGATCCCAGCTGTCATATGATCGCCGAGTCGGGAGGTAGAAGGGAGAATGAGGAAGTAATTAGAGATGAGCGAGTATACTCACTAAGGCACATTACTCGAGCGAGTAGTGCCTTAGCCGAGTATCTCCCCGCTTGTCTCTAAAGATTCGGGGACCGGCGCGGGTGACAGGTGAGTTGCGGCGGGGAGAGAGAGATCTCCCCCCCGTTCCTCCCCGCTCTTTCCCGACGCTCCCTGCCCCCCAAATCTTTAGAGACGAGCAGGGAGATACTCGGCTAAGGCACTACTCGCTCGAGTAATGTGCCTTAGCGAGTATACTTGCTCATCTCTAGAAGTAATACTTCCGCATTCGCCCACGGTGTAGTGACCACCTGCACCCTCCTGAACTCTGTCAGATCAGGAGGGTGAAGGCAAAATTTATTTTTTCTCATCCATTCTCCCCAGCTCCAATTTATTTGGAGCCGAGGAGAATGGATGAGAAAAAATAAATGGATTGGAAAGGGTTAATGGGGTCATATACATAAAAAACTCGAGGCATGTCCTATCTTTGGGTGTTTCTAACGGAACCAAAAAACACATTGCACGGAGTACAATGTGCACGTGAGCGCAATGTGAGGTTTCCAATTCAAAACAAGTGGAAATACTTGCCAATCCTCCGACATGCCTGAGTTTCATGTCCCGATATTGTTCTCTGCCGTGTGTAGGACGTCTTAGGGTGCATTCAAATGGGTGAGAAAATCGTGTGAGTTTTTGAGTGTTGCGAGACCACAAAGGTTGTGAGATATACAACCCATTATTTGCAATGGGTGTATTTACATGGGTTATTTTCCTCTCACAGAGATACTTTGAGGATTCTTCAGATGGCCGTGTTTTTGTCCCGTTTTTTGGCCGTGAAAATCGCGGCCACATAACGGGACGAAACAAAAGCATTGATTTCAATGGTTTCGTTTTCACTAGCAGGATTCTAGTTTTTATAGATGCGAGAAAAGATAGGGCAGGACCTATTTTCCCGCTTTTTAAAAGAAATTTGCACGTAATAGCGCGGAGTTTGAATGGTAAAAAAAAAAGAATTTGGCCTTGTTTATGTGGTAATATGCTCTGTAGCAGCGAGCGTATTACTGCATGCGCTCATCTGTTTTCGCCGTGAGACTGCAAAGTTCCAGCATGTTCAATTCTCACGTAAGTCTCAGACGAGAATAGAACTTGCAGATGTGCGAACAGACGCCCGTGTGTTGTACGATGGGAGTCGCACTCAAGAATGTTGGGTGCAACTCGCTGTCGCCCATGTGAATGCACCCTTATGATTGTTTTTTACTACATTTTCTCGTGGAGATGGGGTAACAAAAAAGTGCAATTCTGAAAATGTGATTTTTTTGTCGATGTTCACCATGCAGGATAAATATGTTATTTTAATAGATCTGACTTTTATGGACATGGCGATACAAAATATTTTTTTTTGTTTTGATTTTTTTAAGATAAATATAAGAATTTTTTTTCTTAATTCGTTAATATTTTTTATTTTTTGAAATTATGAAAAAACTTTCTTACACTTATATTCACTCTTTTTAGTCCCCGTAGGGGACTTCAACCAGCGATTATTTATTTGATTATAAAATATACTGCAATACTTTACTATTGCATATACCATGTATTTCTGCAGGCATTCTATTAGGATGTGCTACAAGAGGTCTTACGAGGCCAAAATACATTGCAGTCCTGGGGGCCTTCATACTAGAACAGCCGTCTCTGATCTCATTGCTGGTGACCGATTCCGGACATTTAAATGCCATTTTGGATATTTAAATGATGCTGCCAAAATTCACAGTGGGATTTAAATAGTTAAAAACCTGCCATATATGTAGTAGGCTTGGCTTCCAAGTCCACTCTATAAAATCCCTGAACATAAACACCCCATGTACAGAGGATGTCGCCAAGGGGTTAAATGTGATAAGCTGAAAGAAAAAAATCACATGGGTGTGCTTACTTTCCTGCAGCGATGACATCATGTACATCCACATGGCTGCTGCAACCAATCAGTGTCCTGTGTACCACAGAGGCCAGTGATTGGCTATAGCAGTCACTTTCTGTACATGATGTCATTGCTGCAGGAAAGAAAATGTAGACAAAAGGCAGCACATTTTTTAAAAATTCTACCGCATTTCTACGGTTGCGGTCATAATTTAAAATCCCCTTTACAGAGTGTTTCACGCAAAAAAAAATCTATTAAGTTCTGATTTTGGGGAATGATGGGTAATGGATATGGCTGTTATTACATTTCCCACAAGAGTTATCACCCGGCTTTTCTACATTTTTGAAGGGAATGTTTTGGACAACCCCTTCCTGTTTGCCCTATTAGGACATCATAGACGAGGCGGCATATGAATAATCACTGTGTAATATTGCTCTCCGCTGACGACATAACATCCCAAGGCAAAATCACGGGATGTTGAGAGCTGGGGGGCTTTGCACCCAAATTGGCTATCTATTAGTGAATCAGAACTTCCAGTGCCATAGTTTGGTAATTATGTTATATTTACTAAGATATTGCATTGTTGCCAGACTTTGGCCACCTCTGTAACTTCTGATTTACTTGTAATATTTAATTTACCAATATACGTTTTGGGTTGCAACTAGAGATGAGCGAACGTACTCGGTAAGGCCGATTTCGCAATCGAGCACAGCGATTTTCGAGTACTTCACTACTCGGGTGAAAAGTACTCGGGGGCGCTGTGGGTGAGCGGGGGGTTGCAGAGGGGAGTGGGGGGGAGAGGGAGAGAGAGTGGGCTCCCCCCTGTTTCCCGCTGCTACCCCCCGCTCCACCACGCCACGCCCCGCCCCCCGGCGACCCCGAGTACTTTTCACCCGAGTAGTGAAGTACTCGAAAATCGCGGTGCTCGATTGCGAAATCAGCCTTACCGAGGTTGTTTGCTCATCTCTAGTTGCAACCCTCTTTAAGCAGGAACCTGGGTAGATTATAAAGGTATGTCACCACTAGAGATGAGCGAGCATACTCGATAAGGCAAACTACTCGAGCGAGTAGTGCCTTATTCGAGTACCTGGCTGCTTGTCTTTAAAGATTCGGGTGCCGGCGGGGGGTGGGGAGCGGCGGGGGAGAGCGGGGAGGAATGGAGGGGAGATCTCTCTCTCCCTCTCTCCCCCCCGCTCCCCCCTGCTCACCGCTGCAACTCACCTCTCACCCACGCCGGCAGCCGAATCTTTAGAGACGAGCGGGCAGGTACTCGCATAAGGCACTACTCGCTCGAGTAGTTTGCCTTATTGAGTATGCTCACTCATCTCTAGTCACCACATTTGATATGTAAGGCTCTTTAAGTGAATCTGCCACCATTGGGTGATGTTTCCTTTTATCTTGTTACTACTTCTTATTGTTACTCTTGTGAAAATGTATTGTTAATAAAATGTTGTTGTGCCTGTGACTGAATATACTTACTTGTAATATATTTCAGTTTTTTTCCCCTCTTTAGTCTATGTATGGACACAGCCTATTCACAAAGGGAAATGGTAACGCCCAGTTGGTAATTTATTCATACATTTCCAGGAGGAATAAAAGAGAAACAGCGAAACAGAGTTCTTAGAAAAGATGCTCCAGAGTTGAGCATTTAATGATTGAGGTCTACAGTGCCAATGATTAGGCAAAGGGAAAGGTGTGGAGGACGCAGCGGTAGTCAGCCCCAACCAGTAGGAGCTGCAAGACCACCCACTTGGGGGGCTTGCAGCTTATTTACATACAACGTGCAGCGCATGTAACTGCTGATATCTTCCTGATGTCTACATTTTCAGTGAAACGTGAGATATGATCCTGTGTATCAGCATAGCGGCAATCTGTCATTGGCAATGGTTTATGGGCCATATTTGGGTAACAGACTTTCTTTAAATGAAGCTGTATTGTGGATCTTTGCACAGAGAGTGTCACTTTACAGGAATACTGTTAGAAGGTTGCGGTCCCTTCATTCTCAGGATCGGTTGGAGGTTCCAGAGAGCCCGCAGGGACAAGTGACAAAAAGAGGGGGACCAGTGGGGGCCTCAGCAGGGAGACTGCACCGATCAGACTTTTAGCACCCATCCTATGGATAGGTAATAAAAGTCTATGGTGGTACAACCCCTTTAACCCTTTCCAATCCAATTTGTATTCTGCTTTTCCTAGGGGGCTTACTCTTTATCTACTGTTATACAATAGTGCTATCTGCTGGCTAAATCCAGTACTGCATGAGGTGACACATTGGATAGGCTCCGACGGCAGAGAGGCTGGCAATATACAGTAAGAGAACCCCGACGGACGTCTTCCAAGATCAGAGCTGTACAGCCTTAAATTATAATGTCTTTATACATCAGACAGTGGATTGGAGAGGGTTAATATAAGAGGCCTGAGCATAGAAAGGTTATCCCCACCTCAGCATCTTGTAAGCGCTTGAACGCAACAATCTCTGGCGATCCCGTTGAAGTAAATGGAGCAGAGGTGCGCATGCATGGCCTCCTCTGTCCACACTTTGGCATGTGCCAAGGCTTGAAATCCCAGGATCTTTGATAGTGCCAGCAGTTGGAGCATGACCGATCAGCAAGTTATCACCTGTCCTGTGGAAAAGGGATAATTTGCAGAGACAGGAAATTCCCTTTAAGGCCGGATGCACACGGGCGAGTCGAATTCTTTGTGCAGAATCCTGTAGCGGACTCCAACCCTCTGCCCGGCCGGCATCTGCGCGTACCTGTCTTTCTTTATCCTCTCTGTACTGCGGATGGTCCGCACGGTGAGCCGTCGGACTTGCGCAGAACAGATTTTTTTTTATAAACCTCTGCTTATCCCGTGTCATCGCCTAGCGATGACGCAGAATCCGTGACCTTTCCACAATCTCATTGCGAAAGGGCCGCAGATCGGACGGCTTCCGTTGACTTCAATGGGAGCGGTCTGCGCAGAATCTGCGCAAAATAGAACACGCTGCAATCGATTTCCGCTCGCTTAGAGGAAAAAGCGTTTTACAATAGAATGTATTGGGCAGTATTGGCTCCTGATTCCGCCCAGGTGCAGATGGCCTTCTCATTGTTTCGTGTGCCCTCCTGCTGCGGTCTTCAGTACCCACCTCTTTCCCTGGATTGTTAGGAGGTTTCAAATATCAAAACTGCTCAGAAGAAAAAAAATTGTTATGAAGGATATAACTTCCTCTTGTTTTGCTGGATCACATTTCTATAGAGTAACAGCTGCAGGACACAAGGCGAGATGTGAGCAGCGCACAAATCCCAACGCTACATTGTGTAACAGCTGCCGGGTGAATACAAGTGTATACTGCTGCTACATGGGACACAACACATCTTAGATAGATATGAGAGATATAGATAGATATGAGATAGATAGATAGATAGATAGATATGGGATAGATAGATATGGGATAGATAGATATGAGATAGATAGATAGATAGATAGATAGGAGATAGATAGATAGATAGATAGATATGAGATAGATAGATATGAGATAGATAGATAGATAGATAGATAGATAGATAGATAGATAGATAGATAGATAGATAGATAGATAGATAGATAGGAGATAGATAGATAGATAGATATGAGATAGGTAGATAGATAGATAGATAGATAGATAGATAGATAGATAGATAGATAGATAGATAGATAGATAGATAGATAGGAGATAGATAGATAGATAGATATGAGATAGGTAGATAGATAGATAGATAGATAGATAGGAGATAGATAGATAGATAGATAGATAGATAGATAGATAGATAGATAGATAGATATTGGATGGATGGATGGATAGATAGATAGGAGATAGAGAGATAGATAGGAGATAGATAGATAGGAGATAGATAGATAGATAGATAGATAGATAGATAGATAGATAGATAGATAGGAGATAGAGAGATAGATAGATAGATAGATAGATAGGAGATAGATAAATAGATGGATATGAGATAGATAGATAGAGAGATATATAGATAGATATGAGATAGATAGATAGATAGATAGGAGATAGATAGATGGATAGATAGATGGATAGATAGGAGATAGATAGATGGATATGAGATAGATAGATAGATAGAGATATATAGATAGATAGATATGACATAGATATATTCATATCTATCTATCTACCTATAACATATCTATCTATCTAACCCTTATCTATCTAAAATCTACCTATCCCATATCTATCTAACCCCTATCTATCTATTTATTTATCTATCTATCTCATATGTATCCCTTATCTATCAATCTATCTATCTATCATCTATCTAAGGCCGCCTGCAGACGAGCGGGTCGGATCCGGCGGCGAGAGTTCTCGCCGCAGGACCCGACCCGAGAGCCTGCAGGGACGAGCGCGTACTCACCGTCGCCTGGCGGCCCCAGCTCTTTCATGTGCCGGCTGACGGGCAGCCGGCGCATGCGCAGACCGGAGCCGGCGGCCGGGTGAGTGACGTTTCTGTGCGAGGCTCTGCGAGCCCCGCACAGAAATAGGACATGCCGCAGTTTGTTTGCCGTGCGACATTTCGCGCGGCCAAACCGCGGCCGTCTGCATAGGAGTGCGTATTGTAATGCACTCCTATGCAGGCTTTCAGTGGCGGAAATCCCGCCGCGGGATTTCCGCCCATGTGCAGGCGGCCTTAACCCTTATATTTCTATCTAATATCAATTTATCTTCTATCTATCTATCTATCTAATATCTATATATCTCATATCTATCTAATATACTACTGCTACATGGAACACAGTCTATATATCTATCTTATATTTATCTATATCTCTCATATCTATCCGTCGACCTATCACAAATTTATCTATTTATCTATCCATCTATCCCTTATCTATCTATCTATCTATCTATCTATCTATCTATCTAATATCTATCTAATATCTATTTATCTTACATCTATCTATCTATCTTATATACTGCTACATGGAACAGTCTATCTATTTATCTATATGTCTATATCTCTCTATCTATCTAAAATCTATCTATCTCATATCTATCCCTTATCTATCTAACCCTTATCAATCTATGTAACCATCTATCTATATTTCTCATATCTATCTATCTCTTATCTATCTATCTCATATTTATCTTTCTATCTATCGATCTATCTGTGTATCCAACATCTATGTATCTATCTATCTAATGTCTATCTCTCTCATATCTATCTTTCTAACATCAATCTAACTCATATCTATCTATCTAATATCAATTTATCTTACATCTATCTCATATCTATCTTATATGCTACTGCTACATGGAAGACAGTCTATTTCTCTATTTATATCTCTCATATCTATCTATCTATCTATCTATCTATCTATCTATCTAATCTATCTATCTAATCTATCTAATCTATCTATCGAATATCTATCTTATATACTACTGCTACATGGAACACAGTCTATCTATCTATCTATCTATCTATCTCATATCTATCTATCTATCTATCTCATATCTATCTATCTATCTCATATCTATCTATCTATCTATCTATCTCATATCTATCTATCTATCTCATATCTATCTATCTATCTCATATCTATCTATCTATCTCATATCTATCTATCTATCTATCTCATATCTATCTATCTATCTATCTATCTATCTATCTCTCTCATATCTATCTATCTATCTATCTCTCTCATATCTATCTATCTATCTATCTATCTATCTCTCTATCTCATATCTATCTATCTATCTATCTATCTATCTCATATCTATCTATCTCTCTCTCTCTCATATCTATCTATCTATCTATCTATCTATCTATCTATCTATCTATCTATCTATCTATCTATCTATCTCATATCTATCTATCTCATATCTATCTATCTATCTCTCTCTCTCATATCTATCTATCTATCTCATATCTATCTATCTATAATCTATCTATCTACCTATCTATCCCATATCTATCTATCCATCCATCTATCTATCTATCTGTGTCATATCTATCTATCTATCTATCTATCTATCTCATATCTATCTATCTATCTATCTATCTATCTATCTATCTATCTATCTATCTATCTATCTATCTATCCATCCACCTGTTTCCCTTCTACCTGCATCCTATCCTCGGTACCTCCAGGGGCTCCTCCTGGCACAGTACCTGACCAGTATCGTCCATCACTTGACCCCAGCTGCAGGGTGACTGCTGTGTGAGGCTTCTGGGAGGGGGCGCCTCATCATCATCGGAGGAGCAGCACTTCCCATCTGCTGCTGCAGCCATGTTGAGCTCTTTGTGAGGGGGTGGGAGAGAGGGAGGAGAGAACAGCCGATGAGAAGAGAGCTGGAGGATGGTGGCAGACATCAGCCCTGAATAGAGCAGAGGAGATCCTACATCCCATCCAGGGAGCAGCAGACACCTGCAGCCAGCATCCTCCTCCACTGCAGCACTCCCTGGACCATGCTCAGCCTGGTAAGTCCTGGTGCTGGCATCATGGGGGGCATTGTG
The DNA here is from genome assembly GCF_035609145.1 of Eleutherodactylus coqui. Lineage (NCBI taxonomy): Eukaryota > Metazoa > Chordata > Amphibia > Anura > Eleutherodactylidae > Eleutherodactylus > Eleutherodactylus coqui. The sequence goes on from NC_089838.1 coordinate 22,306,403, forward strand.
GTAACCGGATCTCTGCCCTCCCACTCTCCAGGCTGTGTGCACATTGTATTTGGTTTGCTTTTTATCATGGATGCAGATGCTGATCTCATCCACCTTGTACACAGCACCCACCCACTCCAGGCTCGGTGTGCCATCAGTACTGCAATGTGCTACTAGCCCATGCCACCTCTGCCCAGGCTGCTGCTGGCATCACCCCCACCCCCATTACCCATCTAGTACTCTGCATCGATAGGGAGGTGGATTTGGTTGCAATGGACCCCCTGAATACTGGCTGTAGCTGTGAACATGGCCAGCTGTATGCAGACTGTGACTCAGTATTTTCCTTATACCAGGCCAGCTATTGCCCCGTCTTTGGCCTAGAAGTGCTTACCCAGGCTAATGCATGACTGGTGCATCCTTATTGCCTATGAATCAGTACAGTGGCAAGTGTGCAGCAACCTAGTGGCTGCCTGGCATCTAGATCCTTATAATCTTCAAGCTGGCACAGTGTTGGTACTGTCTACAGGTGTATATATATACACCAGGTCTGCATGTACCAAGTATCCTATCTCTTGTACCAATGTTCACTCATCATTGGACATTTGCACTAGACGACGAGTGTCTACCTAGTATCTGATCCTTACTACCTGTGCACTGTAGAGTATTTGCCCATCATTGGGAATATATACACCAGGCTGGTGTCTGCTTGGCATGTCATCCTTCATCGCAGTACACTGTCCTACATACCTGAGCAAGAATCAGTAGTAGTAATTATTTCCATATGTTACTCCTTTGGCCATAATGATATCAGATCATTTCTGCGACATACTTTCTACTAACGTCTGTTACACTTCAGCTCGTATTTCCCTCCATTCATCCTGCAAACGTCTGTCAAGTTCTCTGTAAGAAGATGGGCGCTGTTCATATTTCCTGACCCGAAATTCCAGTTTCTCTCAAAGATGTTCAGTAGGGTTCAGGTTGGACTCTGTGCAGCCAGTCCAATTGTGGAACATCCATATCCTCAAACCAATGTAAGACAGTGTTGGATTTGTCACAAGGTACGTTGTCTTGTTGGAAGTATGGCCGACCATTCCCAGAGTATTGTCACATTGGCCGCACATTATTGTCTAGAATGTCAGGGTCACCTCTGTGATCATGGTTCTTGTCACTACAACCAACGGACTGAGCCCATGCCACATAAAACATCCCCAGACCTTAACAGAACCACCCCCTGACTTAACTGTAGGCACAACATACTTAGGCAAAAGGTGTTCCCCAGCATCCTCCATACCCAGGTACGTCCATCCTATGTGAAGATTGAGTAGTGTGATTCATCACTCCATAGAACATTCTTCAATTTCTCAACTGTCCAATGACGATGCTCCTTGCATCACTGTAGACAGGCCGATGCATCTTCTTTGAGAGACCTCAATAGACGTTTGCAGGATGAATAGAGGGAAATGCCAGCTAAAGTGTATTAGATGTTAGTAAAAAGTATGCCACAGAAAGTACCAAAGGAGGCCTCACTAAATATTAACATATGGAAATAAACACTATTATTGATTCTTGCTCAGGTGTCCAATTACTTTTGGTAGGGTAGCATATTTGCTTATTATCAGGTGTATTTGCACCAGCATAGTGACTGATCCTTATTACTTATGCTTGGGCATATTTGCACCAGGTTAGTGTCTAATCCCTATTACTTACCAGTCCAGAGTTTCTCATCATCAGTCATCTTGATTTTAGGCCAGTGTCTACATAAACTTCTGGACGGACCGTTATAGCGTTTGGTCATCATCACTTTATTTGCGTCTGCCTGTCACATGGGTCCCTGTGTACCAATATAATGTTTGCTGGTCATCAGTAAAATTTGTATCACTAATGACTTAAGAAGTATAGATATGGCCTTCATACTACACTTACCCAGCATCAAGCTGCTAATGCTTACATTCGAGTTTAGTCATCCTTCCTGAACTTCAACCTCAACATTAGTATCAAATCAGATGGTTCATCATCGGATAGCAAAGCCATGGAGAATTTCATATGCCTGATACATTTCTTAGCAGATATCTGCTGGACTTCAGGCTCGTAAATACTCAGTTGTATACCAGCTTCACCCGGTAGTCTGTTACTCCAATTCTGACTAGGGTGTGATAGTGAATGTAGCATTTTTGCGTTGGGCTATTGAAAGACTATATTATCTGTGTTCTAGGATAGAGTTTGCACATCGCCTGGTTCAGCACTATGTATAAACTGGGCTAATGTCAGCAAACCATCTATGGCCTTGTTGTCTTGTGCCTCTATTATGTATCCACCAAGTTAGGGTGGCTTTACATGGGACAACTATCTTCTGAACAGTCACTCGAAACAGTCTCTAAAGCGTATTAATGACTGTTGTTTGTGTCCTAGATTGTCTGTCACTTGTTCAATTCATCACCGGATGAATTGTTGGGAGCATTTACAAGGGCCGAAATGTAGTTCGTTAAGTAGTTAGGGGGCTTGAAGCTCTATGGCGGGCTTGTAATGGAAATTTCGACACCTCCCCAACACAGACTCATTGGTTCACTAGTCCATGAATGCACTTAAATACGTGCCAGTGGTCTTCGAGTGAACAAGACTTTCATCGAAGACCAAACCGCAGCCTCAAGACTTCCATCGAAGACCAAACCGCAGCCTCAAGACTTCCATCGAAGATCAAACCGCAGCCTCAAGACTTCCATCGAAGACCAAACCGCAGCCTCAAGACTTCCATCGAAGACCAAACCGCAGCCTCAAGACTTCCATCGAAGACCAAACCGCAGCCTCAAGACTTCCATCGAAGACCCAACCGCAGCCTCAAGACTTCCATCGAAGACCAAACCGCAGCCTCAAGACTTCCATCGAAGACCAAACCACAGCCTCAAGACTTCCATCGAAGACCAAACCGCAGCCTCAAGACTTCCATCGAAGATCAAACCGCAGCCTCAAGACTTCCATCGAAGACCAAACCGCAGCCTCAAGACTTCCATCGAAGACCAAACCGCAGCCTCAAGACTTCCATCGAAGACCAAACCGCAGCCTCAAGACTTCCATCGAAGACCCAACCGCAGCCTCAAGACTTCCATCGAAGACCAAACCGCAGCCTCAAGACTTCCATCGAAGACCAAACCGCAGCCTCAAGACTTCCATCGAAGACCAAACCGCAGCCTCAAGACTTCCATCGAAGACCAAACCAGCTGCAGCAGCGAGCACATCTTTGGAAACCATCCAGAGACTGTGGCGGCGAGTGGTCTTTGACGACCAGCAGGGACTTTTCGGTTGAGGATCACTCGCACATATATATTTTTTCAGGAACCAATGAGCATAACGTGAGCGGGCAAAATGTATAGAAAAAGGTGGGAGCCAATCAGTATTCAGCGGGAGGCACACAACGAACAATGGCACACCTCCCTGCAAAGCTGTTGGTTAGTCGTTGAAAGACAACGATTACCTGTTTATACCAGATGATAATCAACTACCGTGTTTCCCCGAAAATAAGACAGTGTCTTATATTAATTTTTGTTCAAAAAGGTTTAACTTTTTTACATGTATAGCTGCCTGGACACTATTTAAATTGACTTTTTTAATTAACTGTTAGCAGGGCTTAATTTTGGAGTAGGGCTTATATTTCAATCATCCTCAAAAAGCCTGAAAAATCATTTTGCATCCTCACAAATTCTGGAAAAAACATGATATGTCTTATTTTCAGGGTATGTCTTATTTTCAGGGAAACAGGGTAGTGACTATTTTCAGATGAGCTGAAACAAAGCGACTAGTGAAAAGATTCTTGCTCAGTTTGTGGCCTTGTTTATATGGAACGGTCGCCTACATTCGCTCTATCGAGTGACTATTCAGACAGTAGTTGTCCCGGGTATAGCCACCGTTAGTATGCCAAGCACATAGTTTTATATGGGACCTGGGCATCATCTGATTGCTTATTAGAACAGATCATACTCAGCATTTGACTCTTTGCTACTCGTAAACTGGCTAGTTTCCGCATAGTCTGTGTAGCCTCATTATCTGGTGCCAGGCTAGTGCTCATTAATTGGCTCACTATTATATATGCACCAGGTAAGTGTTTGTGTCATATTTGAGTCCTTTGTATTGGTGCATCAGGGCAGTGTTTGCCCATCATCCGAAAACAAACTGCTATTCTCTCTGTTGCATTGCATATCTTGTTTGCTTAGCATCTTATTCTCTGTGTACCAGTCTAGTGTTTGCCCATTGCCCCCCCTTGGCCCTGTACCAGCAGCATTTAATCTCAGGCCTGTATTTGCACAGCCGTGGGCTCGGTATTTCGATGGTAGTGCATGTGATGGGTTGTGCAGCAGGTGCTTGCACAGGAAGGGCCGGGCTTAGTGACTGATCCCTTTACACAGTCAGATCTCACATCCGCAGCATCTGAGCCTGGACACATCCTCCCCCAGCAGCCGGGTTCCTGCATGCCACCCAGAGAGGTAATCACGCAAGTGGGGCGACATTGTGCAATGCATAGGAGCCGTCATCTGTGGACAGTGCACATCTGATAGGGAGGATGGCCTATTATGGCTGACATCTCGTTAGACTGACTTTTGCTGACAGAATGCCTCCCCCTGCACTTCTGATAGTGGGTTCTGTAGAATCTGTTATGTAACAAGCTCCTTATTTTACATGGTATGTTATTATATATATGGAATACTGATGCAAATGCATATACGCAGTATTTACCCTGATATGTCTATAGAGATCAATGTGGATAACCCTCGTCCTGCAGTCGTGGCATTATATGGCGCATGCTAAAGTTAACGGGGATTTATGTAATAGAGGTACACTTTGGTTCCTTTAATATGAAAGATAATTTGGGTATTGGCTTTGCTCTGCAGCTAATAGAGGTGGGTGCCTGGGGTCATGGAAGCACATAGATGCAGTGCCCTGGATTGCCACTAGGTGATGTCACAGGATGGCAACTCCTGTCCAAACGACCTATTTGAGCATTTGGATGTCATAGGGTCCCTGGCTCAGGAGCCACTCTATGAGCCAGAACACAGACCTGGTTCCTTCACGGCCATTCATTTGTATGACTGCCACATAGTGCTACATTGCTATACGCAGAGGCCACTAGAGAAAAGAATATATACCATGGAAAGGCTTACCCTGGAGATAGCAGCTGATCACCAGGCGTGAGAGAAACCAAATCCATGAAATTGGCTTAGTGAGACAACCGGTTCCTTGACATCAATGTGAAAAATTGGTCTATTGCACTTTGTGGGCATCACAAAAAGAATATACCGCCTCGCATGCATTGTTTTTTTCACAATGGCGATTTCCGTAACAAAAGATGCAACTATACATCATGGTGGATTAAGTAGACCAAAGGCCTACAGCTCTTTACTCAACTTCCCCTCCCCTACATTGGCACCATAATTATAGTTAGTGCCATCACTTTTCTGTGCCCAGCACTGCTTCTCCAGTCCTTCCTGCTCATCTCATCTCTGCATACTTTCCTCGTCCTGCTGCCACCCCAATGCCCCTCTCAGATCCTTTCCAAAGTATTAGTGCCCCCCTTTATGCCCCGAAGAGTACTAATGCCCCATAAAGTAATAGTGCCCTCCCCACAATAATAATTCTCCTGTAGTGCCCACAAGAAATAATGTCTGCTTTGTGCCCCCATACAGTAATAATTTCCCTTTGTGCCCCCCTCACAAAATAGTAATACCCACTTCATGCACTGGATAAGTAATATAGCTCTTTCTGTGCCTGCACAAAACAATAGAGCCCGCTCTGTGCCCTCACAAAGTAATAGAGTCCCTTCTATGCCCACAGAAAGTAATAAGGCACCCTCCTTGCCCCCACTAAGTCATACAACTCCCTCCGTGCCCCCACACACAGTCCCCTCTGTGCCTACCACAGAGTAGTAGAGCCCCTTTTGTGCCTCCACAGTTACACAGCCCCTTCTGTGCCCCTGCAGTCCACAGCTCCCTCCTAGTTGGTCATACAGGAGAAGACATACTCCACATTCTGCAGCCTGATTATAGCGCATCCTATACATAGCCTACTCTTTCTCTTTTCCTACTGTACTGACAGCAGAAGAGGGGGTGGTGGAGCCGGCGATGGATGGGATGCACTATTATCAGGCTGCAGCGTCTGTAGTACGTATTCTCCTGTGTGAGTCAGTGGCCGCCTGTAAAGACAGGGCGGTTTGGGTGGCCATGGGCCCCCCTGAGCCTTGGGTCCTGGGCAGCTGCCCATATGCCCCTACTATAATCTGTCAATGAAGGTATAGCATAAATTTGCATACATCACAGGCATCCTTTGGAGGTATGTCAGGTGCATTTTCTGTATACGTCAAGTGAATGCTCTATACGCAGTGTAACTATTTGGGAGGCAAATCTACACATCCATTGCCATGTAGGTAAATCCTGATATATATGAGTATACTCTCCCAATGTGTCAATTACCATTGTTGACTTTTAGTATTGATGTAGTCAGAAGAGGGGTACTATCGTAGGTGGAGGACTAGTAGTTGAGCAGGTGGAGTATTAGTGACGGAGGAATAGTTGTGATGCATACAGATTAATAGTTGTGATGCAGGTAGAGCCTTGCAGGCGCAGCCGATGAGGTAGTAGCTGTGCAGGTAAGGTAGTATAATAAAAACAAAGATCTGGTACCGTGTTAGCCAGTAGAGCAAAATGTGATTGTTCTCAGCAAGAGAAACCAAGTAATCTTGTAGATATGATACCTTTTAATGGCTAACAAAAATACATGATGTAATAGTGAGCTTCCAAACCAACGCAGGGTTCTTCTTCAGGCTTAAATGGATTGGATCTGAAGAGGCATGGATATTTATACATACTTATAACATACATACTTATGACAAGGCACAGATATGGATGTGATTGGTTTGCACTTAAAAGGAATTCTGCAACAGCAAACAAACTTTTTTGGGCTAGGCACTGATAGCGGAGCGAAAGTTTTATGGTCCCTAAATTACTGTTTGGGTGGGGGGGTCGTCAGGCTAGAAATGCTACAAGAGGTACACAAACATTTTTAGCTAAACACTGATAAGGGAGTGAAAGTTTATGGTCCCTGAATTACTGTTGATGGGGGTCTTATCTGTGCAATAAATGTCTCACACTTCCCATTCACGCATAAATCCTGGGGAATAATTTAACCCAGTATTCAGCGTGTCAAAGGTTGTTATCAATTTATATTCCCAAATTCTTCTGTGGTTTTGTGACTTGAAACCATCCTTCAATATCAAAATTCTCATATCTCCTATGTCATGTCCACGGTTAGAGAAGTGCTCGGCCACAGGCTGTTTAATCGTGTGGCGATGAGATCTCATCGTTGCTTTCAGTTTCTGTCCTGTTTCTCCAACATAAAGACCCCCAATCTCATCGTAAGGTAGAAGTTCTAGTAACAGTGATGCTAGTAATAAAGTAGCAGTGATGCATTCAGTAATGCAGTAGTAGCACATGCAGAAGTGATGACACAGTTGGAGGAATACTCCTATGTGTGGTGGAAGGAGTTCTATAGAAGTGAAAACCATATCCAATGCCTATACGATATACCCATATTGGCCCTATACCCGGATTGGCTGCAGGCATTTCACATACAGATGCTTTATTGGAAAAAGATGGAAATTCCAAGCATGCAGGAAAGAGCGGCAGTATATTGCTAACTGTCTAGTGCTCAGCTTGTCCATGTTTCCCAGTGATTTCTACATAAAAACAATGTTCACGTAGTGAGACCTGCAACTAAAACGGCCGGGCTGATTTGAGAGGATGGTAAATTGCCCAATTTTCCACAACCTCCATTCCTGGAATAGTATTATGTGAGAACTATACAGCAGTATTATATGGGCTCCTATTGGAGTATTATTTGGATACTGCACATTACATGAGTACTATATGGTGGTATTATTTGGGTTGTATACTCCAGGAATTTCTCGCCACTGTATGACAGTATTAAAGTATTATGTGGGCTGAGAAAATCTGTCTAAAACTAGCAAGCAGGGGGGCCCTATTTTGCTTAATGCCCAGGGCCCCACTTTCTATAAAATCAGCCCTGCACAATAATACATTATGCAGAGTACGGCTCATCTGGTCTATTCATTGGCTTGTAGAGGATCATACTTTTATCTCGGTTTTAGACTCTTGCCGTCTGGTTTGTCTGAAAGCTTCCATTCATTGTCGCGGTCTGTGGATCTTTGAATATTGAATACATTGCTTTCATTGATATGTACATTGTGTTAGTGAAGGAAGCTAGGATTTCTCAAAGCAAATGACACTTTAAAATACCACATTGTAAAGGTAGAAGGACTGTCAGAAAACAATATCAAGTTTCCTTTACACTCATAGGCTATAAACACCTTTGGCGGGGAATTTCTTTTCTCTTAAATGCATGTATTTTGGTCCGACAATCATTTGTGCAATAGGGTTTAAATTTTGCCCCATTTGTCTTCTTCAGCTTCTGCATATCACCACATCTAGAAACCGCAGACAGAATCTCAGTAGGAAATCCATCAGTGAGGCTAAACTGGTGGCTAAAGCCGCTTTACACGTAGATGATTGTCGGCACTTTGGTGTCCGACAGCGGTACCAGCGATGATTGCTCCTGTGCTTTTTTGCACAGGTGCGACCATCAGTCAGTGAATGGAGGCCTCCATTCAGAGCAAACAGGCCGTCATTCATAGATGAACGATGGGCTCTTCAGAAGGAATGATGCAGTGCAGGCCAGTGATGATTTTTAGGTCTGGATGAAAGATCCGATCAGCGATTTGTTGCAGATTTTTTTTTTACCGCATGTATTCACACTGCACAGTTATCGTGCAAACTGCTTGATCTAATGAGCGATTTGCATGATAATTGTGCAGAGTAAAGAGGCTTTAAGCCCTGTTTTCAGGCAACGATTATCACTCAAAATTCGCTCAAAAGACATCATTTCGCAACATAATCGTTGCGTGTAAATGCTACCATCGTTTGCTTTTCGTCTGAACGATGATTTTCAGTTGAGTTTAAAATCCATCATTGCGCAGGAGAGCTGATAGCAGGGACTGCTCGCTGTGATTCTCCAGCGCTGATAACACTGTATTCAGCTGCAGTCCCCAGGCAGAACAAAGGGACTGTATGCAGATAACAAACCACCTGCTGTTCTCTGCATACAGCTCAGCGAGGCTCATTTACATGCAAATGAAGGTAACAAGCTACTAATGGGCATAAGTGCCATTAGCAGCTAATGCAAAATGATCGCTCGAACTGTCATTCTCCTTATCTTTTGAACGAATTTTGAGCGATCATCTTTGCGTGTAAATGGGGCTTTAGTTTCCCTCTCCTAAATGTTCTTATCAGCTAATTTATGACCACAACAAAGTTTATTTTATTGCGCTCATTAACTAGCTGATAAAAACTGCAAGAGGAAAGGGAGACTGGATGTAAAGTAGGCTGTCAGTTCAGCCTCACTGACAGATCTATTATGGAGACTCAGTCTGCAGTGTCTATATACAGTGATCTGTGGAAGCTGCAGAAGACAAATGCAAAATTTTCAATTAAAGCTTATTGCAAAAATTATTGTCAGTCCAAAATACATGCATTTAAGTGAAATAAAATTGCTCCTGTGATTCTAATATAATCAGGGGGAATATCTGTATGGACTTTCCTCTGTTTACCTCCCATCCGCCCCTCAATGCAATTTACTTGGTGATCGCCATTTCCAAGATCCACCAACATCTTCCATCAGGCCAGTGCTTTTCATGATTTGTACTTGTGTAGTTATCCTTAGTCACTGCTAACGGGGGTTTCATGGCATATTGAATTAATGCTTTTTATTCCATTTTTTGTTTACATTTGGATATGTGGCTTATAGAGATGAGCGAGTATACTCACTAAGGCACATTACTCGAGTGAATAGTGCCTTAGCCGAGTATCTCCCCGCTCGTCTCTAAATATTCAGGGGCCGGCGTGGGGGCGGGGAGCGGCGGGGGACAGCGGGGAGGAACGGAGGAGAGATCTCTCCCCCCGCTCCCCGCCGCAACTTACCTGTCACCCGCGCCGGCCCCCGAATCTTTAGAGACGAGCGGGGAGATACTCGGCTAAGGCACTACTCGCTCGAGTAATGTGCCTTAGCGAGTATACTCGCTCATCTCTAGTGGCTCATGGTTGTATTTTAATTCTTTGTTGTGTATATTGTACTTTTTACTCTTTCATTTATTGCTTATATTCTTGTTGTACCACAAATCTTGTTTTCATGTTCACTTGTTTTTACTTTGTAGTTTTTAATTGTCTTACGGTTACCTCACACATGTGGATTATTTATTCATTTATCTATCATTGTTTTTTGATTATTCAAATAATTAGTGGAGCGCTGTGCCGAGCCACCAGTTTTTGTTATTTGCGCTCCTCTGTGATTTGTACTTAGCAGTGGTAGTCGTGAACCTCCCAGAAATCTGTACAGGACGAAGTTTGCGCATGATCAAGAGTTGGTACACCCTTCCCCTTGATTTTTTTTAACACGCCATAGACTTCTGTGGCAGCTTTCTGCTTAACATGCAGAAAGATAGGGCAGGTCCTGTCTTTTCTTGTGTGTGAGAAACACGTTCATGAGACCGAACACCTTAAAATCAATGGGTTTGTTTCATCACAATCGTCTGTTTAAGCCCTAAAATGTACATCTGGGCCACAAAAAGGTTGAGCCCCTCATTTTATCTTTGAAACTCGGACCTCACCTGACTTAGCTACAAACATGAGAGATGGCCTTGCCTGTATGTAGCCTTGCCCACTGAGATCCATGGAGATCAGGGTCACAGCCAAGCTGCTGAATCCCATGTTCACACGGCAGAAAATTTGCTGACTTGTGGATTTGACGAGAAACGCACCCCGATGCTGTGGCATATCCGCACCCCATTGCTATGATTAGGAATCCGCGTCATAGTCTGAACGGGGCAAATTCTCTTCAAATCCGTGTTTAGAAAAAAATAAGTAACTGTTAGTTCTTGATGTGGATTCAGCGCCTTTTCCGTGTCAGGCTAAATTTGCGTGCGACCCACAGCCATACATTTCCATAGCTGTGGCAGAAGTCTGAAGCATTTACATATCATGTGATCTGTATTACTTGATTGGGTAGCATTACTTTTAAAACTGAAGTTTTTTCATTTACTTGTATGCCCTAAGTAAGAGTGGTAACCCTGAAAACGAGTTGGAGGTCCCACAGACGTTCCTTAATCTATACAGTGGGTCACTAGGTCATAATGATGCAATTAAAGAGTCATTTAACCCTTTGCAATCCAATTTTGAATTCAGGGTTTCCTAGGGGGCTTTCTCTTTCTGCCATTATACAATGGTGCCATCTGCTGGCTAGAGCCAGTACTGCAGTATGTGACATGCTGGAGAGGCCTCCAACAACAGAGCGGCCAGTAATATACAGTAGGAATACCCTGCCGGACGTCTTCCGACATTGGAGCTGTACAGCCTTCAAATAGAATGTCTTTAGACGTCAGACAGTGGATTGGAAAAGGTTAATAGGTAGATAGATAGATTGATTGGATAGAACTCCAAGATGGCGAAGGCCCCTTGTGCCCTCCTTATAACGTGGCCCTGGCAATATACAGTACAACGCATATTTCGGCTCAGCCTTTATTGAGCATTCGTTACAATGTAATTTATATCCATTGCTATAAAATAAACCAGCATTATAAATATTTGTCCAACTTATAACAGGTATTCCCTTCTGTTTTTCAGAAAAATCGATGATCCGTCACTTGTGAAGAAACGTGAAGTTAACACCAAAAGCTATATAAGACACATTTCTTGTGGTAAGGTTTATTCAATCATTGCTTTGCTTATTTTACTACGTATATATGTGCTGAAAGCTTTGTCTGAGCTTCTAAAACCATCTAGTACATCACCATGGTGACATGAAATAATGCCACCCCACACACAGCGGCATTATTCCCCGGTACCAGCGGGACGAAGTTTAGTCGTGTCTCACATGAGCTATTTTCTGGGACTAATCTTGAAGATTGCAATGTAAGAAAATGCGTATGAATTGCCAAGTCAGCCACTTACAATAACGTAGATGTGGCTGCTTTTCAAGAATATGTCTTACTAGAAGAGATCCTTTTATTTTGGGGTCTCTATAATAGTCACCGTTAAAACTGGTGGAGGTGGAAGATAAGTTGTGTGCACCTCACATAATAAGAAACGCTGAGGGTGCTCGTGTTTTGGTGCTTCCATTTGTGCAGAATAGGTATAGTATAAGTTGTAGAAGATAAGAAAATCCTAGTTGCTTTCCTCCACAAACAGCAGGACATCTGTCCACTGTTTGTGTCTGGTATTTGACATGAATGGGCTGAGCTGCAGTACCACACACAGCCTTTCGACAACTGTGGCACTGTTACAGAATCTGCATTGGGACCCAAGAGCTATAAGTTACACCTCTGTCGGACAGAATATCCAGAATATCTTCCTAACAACAAAGTGCTTATGACTTGAATGTATGGATCTACTGAAGAAGGGGTGCTTCCCCCTGCTACAGGTGAGCTGCTCTATGAGTAATGGCTGTGAAGCTTCGCCTCCATTCAAGAGCTGCTGCTGGGGTAAGAGTCCAACCTGCCGTGCTCCAGAAAAACAGGCACATGGGCGGGCTTGAGAAGACGCTCCTCCGGAATTGTGGCATATAAAGCACAGTGTGAGAGTGCAATGGCAGGGAGAAGAGGAGGTTGAGGAAGAGTTGGTAGAGTTGGGAAGTGGAGGCTCCACTCCCAGGTCACATGATGGTGCCCATATTGGCCTGATATAAAGAATTACAGCTGTGTCGCAGCAGTTGGTGGCCCAGCAGACAATGTATGTGCCGGTGCGTTATACCAGGTAATGAGGATGCGTAGAATGCATAACGGAAAAAATAGTTCTTGCCACTTTGGAAACAATACTAATGTATGATGTTATACTGACATATTAAGTCTTACACTACTGGACCTACATGCGCCTTTGGACAACCCCTTGTATAGAGTTCTACTGTCCAGATGAGGACTATTATGTATTTAGCAGAGCTGCTTGGATTGGTGCAGACTTCCATTATATGAGTATATATTTACACAGGGGTGGATATTCCGCTGCAAGTTCGGCAGCATTTCTGCATCCAACACAGAGCCACAACCCGCATCATTGTTACGGACATTCCGCAACATTTCCGCTTGGTGTAAATCTCCCCTTATTCTCACATGGCTGTATTACATAGTACGGCTTTCATCTTTCCTGTGATCAGCATTGTGTTGGTAGATAGACCGTTCTTGGTTTGGATGGTGTGAGAACTTTCTGTGTTTGTCGGTTTAAACTCAGACATGTAGATATGGTTTGTTATTGTAGCGTTTGTGACTACATGAGCCTATGATTGGCGTTTAACAATATCGCACATTCACGCGTGATTCATTTCATTATATGTGCATCATGAAATTGCTGACCAGCAGTGTTCATCTTTTTGGGGTTGTCTTCTGAACTCATGTGCTACTTTAAGAATATGGCTTTTTATACCCCCATCCCACGGTTTGGGATTGGAAATAATTAGTGAATTTACACCAAATTTATGAAAATGAGAATTTGGAACACCATATACTGCACTTTATAAAACCCTTTCAAGAAGTCTGACAGATTTCTGGTATAAAGAATGTCTTGTGCTTTAAAAATTTGGCGCACATTTGTGGAAAAATGAGACCACACCAAAATAACTGAAGATTAATGCATATAAAGAAAATATGGTGTCCAAGTTGTTTATACAAATGACGCGCCATTTTCGGTGCCATTTTCTACTCTATAGCTACGCTAAATACACTAATTCTGATAAATATATCCCATAGTTCTGTTCACATCACATCCAAGAGCTAAAGGCCTAATTACATGGAACGATTATCATTCAAAAAAATCACTCAAATGAGCGAAAGCGAGCGATAATCTTCAGTCTGAACACAGCCAATGACGAGCGATAAATCATTCACTTTTCGTTCGTCGTTAATTTTAGGCTTCATTCACACGAGCGTTTTTACGAGGCTATTTAAACGCGATAAAATGTTGGCCAAAAATCGCTACCATGTGAAGCATTGGATTCCAATGCATTCATTCACATGGGTGATTTTCGGGCGCGGAAAAATTTGCACCGTCAAATTGCCAACTGTTTTTGTTGGCCGATTTTTCACGCTGTGTCAAAAGATATGTCTTGGCTTATCTTTTGACGAAAAACGCTGGAGGCTCCGATAGAAGCTGAAAAAAGGGGAGTTTACCTGCGTCCGGCGCTCGGAATAGAAGACAGCTAGCTCTATTTAAGCGTTAGAAGTCATTCCGAGGATTTCTGCCGATTGACGGAATTCCTTGCTGCAGCGTATTTTTCACGTGATAAGCCCGTGAGAATGGATGAGAAAACGCTAATTAATCTCGGAACTCGATCATGGCTATGCCAGACTCATGCATTTTTTTGGCCGCAATGCAGGTGGCGTAAAATTTGCATCACCTATGTAAGTGAGACCTTAGACAGGACTAAAAGTAATCATTAGCTTATTCACGTATCGTTACGCTTAAATACCGATCAATCAGTTGCTCTCATTCACTCAGGGCTTAAGCAGAGTAACTAGAGATGAGCGAACGTGCTCGTTTAGAGCAATTACTCGATTGAGCATCACTTTTTTCGAGTAACTGCCTAATCGGGCGAAAAGATTCGGGGGTGCAGGGGATTGCAGTGGGGAGTGCGGGGGAAAGAGAGAGAGCTCCCCCCTGCTACCCCCCGCCCCACCCCGTTGCCCCCCGAATCTTTTCGCCCGAGTAGGCAGTTACTCGAAAAAAGCGGTGCTCGATCGAGTAATTGTCCTAAACGAGCACGTTCGCTCATCTCTAGATTTGTTCTATCTTGTACTTGTTTGCCCACCAAAGAGCCCCATAGAGGTCTACAGGATGTGCCCAAACACGCACATCTTCACACGCCGGTAGGCGCTACATGCAGCGCATAACCACGATCAGCGGCATCGTATTAGGCTAATTAGCCATTTAGGGCGTAAACAGATGAACCTGAATTCGGAACGTTTTGCGGCTGTGAAAATCACACCCTCAAAACGTGATTTCAATGGTTTTGTTTTCATGGGCGTGTTTCTCGCACAGTATTCCAACGCTTGAGAAAAAATAGGCCTAAATAGGGCTCACACGCACTTCTGTTTTTTTAACGCTGCGATATTGCTGTTTTTTTTCCATGCGATTGTCAATGGGACTTTCTAATGTTAAAAACGCATCGCAAGTTGGTGCTTTGCAATTTTTGTGCGATGCGTTTTTAAAATTAGAAAGTCCCATTGGCAATCACATGAAGAAAACACGACATCGCATGAAAAAACGTGCAAGAAAAATGCAAGTGTGCAGGAGCCCTTACCCTATCTTTCAGATTTTTAAGCCCTTATTCACGCACGGCTGATATACACTACACCTCTGATGCATTGGTTTACAATTAGAGATGAGCGAGCACGCTCGGATAATGCAGTTACTCGAGCGAGCATCGCTCTTCTCGAGTAACTGCATTCTTATCCGAGCAGGCTCGGGGGGCCGGTGGGGGTGGGGGGGGATCTTGCGTATACAAAAACATGCTCTAGATCGCCCGTCCGAAGGAGCACTTGCTCGTGAATATAATTTTCTTGCAAGCGTGATGCATTTTTCTATTTTAATGATTGCAACAACATGAGAAAACACAGGAACCATTTCTTGCAAAACGCACCACAATTCCGTGTAAAATCGCAGCTTTACAAGTGTGATATCTGTCCGATTCTCTCAGACCGATATCACACTCCGCCATGTAAATAAACCTGAGGTGGGGTCAAATGGCTTAAAACTGTACTACAAATCTATGTCTGCTCGTACCTATTTTGCTTGTCACGGGGCTGAAAATGCGCCATATTTATTAAGACGTGTGCCAAATACTGGTGTACCATAGACCTTTATTAGTTAATGTGGGTCATTGTTTAAACTGCGCCAAGCAATGTGGGATGTGGCCCAGATGTAGTAAGTGATTTTGACAAGTTTATGAAAGATGTGCGCCATTTTTCACTTTTCCATGAGGTGGAGTAAAGAAAGGAAATGGGCGGAATATCACAGAAGACTGAATTATAGTGCAAGCTCGGTGCAGCAGAAGCCTGACAGAAAGGAACCATGACAGCAGTGTGAACAGAGTCTCAATCTACAGTTTGCTTAGTCGTCCGTTTGACAGGGTTTCTGTTCGTTTCCATTATATGACTGGAAGCAAAATGACTGGAAGTCCCTGTCAAACGGACACTAAAGTTGTGTCTGTTCCACTAATGAATTGTTTTCTTCGGGGTTCAGGTGCCATTTTGTTTTCTGCACCCGTAATGGAACCCTCAGACAGAGTCCCACAGAGTGTACATGGACGCTGTGTGAATGCGCCCTAGAGGACATGGATGTGTATACACTGGTGCAAGGAAAAAGCTGGCGCTTCCCTTAGCAACCAGTCACATGACTGAGTGCTAGAGGCTCTCCTTTGAAAAATGAAAGTTGCAATCCTATTGGTTGCTATGTGCAGCTGCAGCCAATTAGATTTCAGCTCTCATTTTCCAGCAGGTCTTTAGCAAATGAAAGCAGTGACCTGATTGGTTGCTATGGCTCCACTTGTTGTGCTGCTGTAAATCTCCTAATTATCTAACTTCCTGCAGCCAGTATGTCTGTGAAGAGCGATTAGACCTGCAAGAGGAACAGCCAAGTTTTCTGTTTATTTCCTGTGTGTAGGTTTAAGAAAACATCCTTTGAGGTTAGATGAGACGAGCTTCTAGCAAACTGCGCGCCGAAGTAGCTGCTTCCTGTTTTATCACACGTAGAAAAAGTTATAATTGTTACGTTATAAGGCTACATACACACGACCGCGAAACTCGCGTGAATATGGATTCCTCTTAGCGATGCAAAAATAAATTGCTGCATGTCCTATTTTTTCATGATCCTCTGAACACATCGCCCATTAATTTCAACGGATCTTAAAGATATACTGCATGTCGTGCGATGTGCATACGAATGCGATGCGAGGTTTCCCATTAAAATCAATGGAAAACACTTTTGATTCTCTATCACGCGGGAAACACGTGTGAGACGATCGGAATTCCACAGAAATGACGCAAGGCGTTTTTGCATGAAAAACGCCTCACATTTGCGGTCAAAACACGTAATGACAAGTTGTATAGACTAATTGTATAGTCTCCTCTCTTAGGCCTCATGTCCGCGACAAAATACCATTTAAAATTCGCAGCGTTTCTCCCGCACGCGTGATCCGCGCCCCATAGAGATGCATTGGACACCCGCAGGTAGTTAAATACCTGCGGATGTCATTTTCCCCTGAGGCGCGGATTGCGTGTGCGGGAAAACACCCGCAGCATGCTTCAGCTTAGTGCGGCTCTCCCACGGGGACGGCTTCCGCAGGCTTCTATTGAAGCCTATGGAAGCCATCTGGATCCGCGGTACACCCGCGTGGCACACTGCCGGCGTGCGGAGCACATCCGCCGGGCCGAAGAAAGAAGATCCGACCGCGACAGAGGGCAGATCCACAGCATCCAGACAGGTGAGTAATTCTTTGTAGGCCTCATGTCCGCGGGAAAGGAGGGACCTGCTGCATGGAGAATCCGTGGCGGGCCTGATTTTTCCCGTGGACATGAGGCTTTAGGGCAATAACAGACGGCCATTTGCACAACTATGGTTGTCGCTACGGAGCATAGTTGCGCATGGATGAGGGAAACTTCATCCACTTTGTTCGCCGTTCAAACCACGCGCCATAATGCAGGAGTTTGAAAAGAAACGCGGTCAGTGCTAATAGCGCAGGAGTTTGAAAACGAAACCCCTGAAATCCATTGAAATCAGTGGCTTTGTTTTGTCCCGTTATGCGGCCTTCACCTAAGTGACGGCTTGATAAAGCGCCATGTGACGCCAAACATCTGTCGCCTAATCTGGGTGCGCCGTGTCTTTTGTTTTTCACCTGCTAGTTTTGATATGAGGAGGTGAAAATGCAAAAAATTGCTTTTATAAAAAACGTCTATAAAAGATACGGCTACGTAAAAAGATATATAGATTTACATTTGCTCCGTATTATGACAAATACCAACCAAATGCGGAGCTAAAATATGCTCGTCTGAAAGCAGCCGCGGGCTTATTTAGGCGAACAGGTTTTTCTCCCGTTATGCGGCCATAATAATCACGGCCGCATAACAGGACAAAAGAAAGCACTGATTATAAATGGAGTTCAGTGGTTTCGTCCTCACTAGAGATGAGCGAGCATACTCGCTAAGGACAATTACTCGATCAAGCATTGCCCTTAGCGAGTACCTGCCCACTCGGAAAAAAAGGTTCGGCTGGCGATGGCGGGCGGGGAGAGGCGGGGGAGCGGGGAGGAACAGAGGGGAGATCTCTCTCCCCCTCTCTCCCCCCGCCGCAACTCACGTCTCACGGGCGCCGGCAGCCGAACCTTTTAGTCCGAGCGGGAAGGTACTCGCTAAGGACAATGCTCGATCGAGTAATTGTCCTTAGCGAGTATGCTCGCTCATCTCTAGTCCTCACTTTTGGAATTCTCGCCTGGTAATTGTACAGCCGAGAAAATATAGGACCTGCCCTGTAGTGAATATACCTTCAGAAAAGACATGGCAGGACCTATTTTCATACGGTTTTTTTTTCCAAACTCCTGTGCTGTGGCGCTTGAACATCCAGCGAAGGGAAAAAAATTTCCCCCAATCATGGGCAACTATGCTCTATACCGGCGAGCGTACTTGCGCATACCGCCATATGTTTTCGCCATTGTACCTGCCTGCAGACGGCCGGGTCGGATTCCGCTGCAAGAATTCTCGCAGAGACCTGCGGCTCACCCGCTCCCGGCGTCTTCTCTTTCCTGCTATGCGCCGGCCAGCCAGCACATGCGCAGAGCGGAGCCGGCCCGTCACCACTGACATCTCTGTGCAATCCTATGCAGGCGGGCATAGGCGGAAATTCTGCAGGTAATCCCGCCGTGGAATTTCCGCCCATGTGCAGGGGGCCTATTTGTATTTTTTTCTATTTGGTAAATACTGATCAGGGTGATGGCCGCAGGTAAGGGCTCGTTCACATAAGCGTTAGCGTATTTCAGTCCGTGAATACGCAGCATGTTCGTGGACAGAAAAATGACTATTCTATGCGTATATCAGCCTTTCTGAGGCTTTTTTGTACATATAAATATGCAGCGTATGTAGGCGTGCAAATACACTGTAAATACACGATTCATGGATACCTGCGCTGCCCCATACACTCCCGTTTTCGATACGATATACGCACTAAGGGCTCCATCACATGGCTGCTGCCGCTGCCCCATTGAAGACAAGGATAGGACAATGTACGATTTTTTTTCTCACGCAGCATCGCATCGAGAATGAAACCATTGAAAAATTATTAGTTTCGTAATCCTGCATTTCACTTACACTCACATCGCAAGAAAATCGTGCAATTTTCTCGCCAGTATGAAGGCGCCCTAATGGCCCCATCAGCATTATGTTTGCCTTTGAAGGGTCATTTATAAGAGCAGAGACACACGAGCGTTTACTGAAATACGCTTGCTGCAGCACAACATATTTGCGCGTGGATGAGGTTTGACGAGCTACATAATCAGCCTGTTGCGTGCGTCTGCGCATATTATTGTATTTTTTGCGTGCGCAGGGCCAGCTCACATGCGCGTAACACACCTTTTCCGTGGAATTTAGTGGCTATTTAAACGGTTCTCACAGGCGCAAAAAAATAGGCATGCTCTTTTTTCTGCGCATTTGTGCAGCAAAGAGCTGCGCATACCTATGAACACGACAACTCGTGTGGCTTAATTTAAATCAGGGCAGGGTAATGCCCATGCCTATGCGTACGTGCTTGCCTTTGCAAATACTCACAGTATTTGCGCAGGCACGCATGCAAAATGCACTCATTCTCTATGCAAAAATGTTGCTCAGGAGCGAGCATGTTTTGGAATATGGTTGTCTGAAGGAGCCCTTACTTGCAAAACCGTGCAGCCAGTTGAAATACTTGCACAGGTTTGTGGATAAAATAGCTTGTTTTCTGCAAAATCATGCAGCCACTTATCAATCAGTTTAAAAACATAAAGAGCCGCACTAAGCTGCAGTTTTCGTTCATGTTGCAGCGCCACCTAGTGTGGCCTAACCATCAGAGCTGGGTCTCCTAATGAGCCCAGTTCCTATCCTCACATGAACAGGACTGATTTGTATCCCTTGGTAGTTTTCATTATACAGGGTGATTCCTTCGCTAGGAATAAGGAATGCCAGTTTCTTACAAACATCAAAGTGCCCCCCATGGGGGAAGCGCTGAGCGAGCATTTACACAGGATGAGAGGCCAGCAAGTGCTAACAAAGTTTTTTTAAACCTCATTTAAACGGCGGAATTTGTGCAACTGACTTACATGCGCAAAGAATTAAGGGGCGAAAAAAATTCGTACCTAAAAAGATAGGATATGAGCGACTGAAATTGAGCAACTGAAATTCAAGAGAGATTAAGGGATTCCCCAGCAAGGTGATGCCAGGGTTCCCCTGCAGGGGAGATCGGCATCACACGGCTGGGGAATTCCTCCATCTCTACTGCAGGGGAACTACGGCATCGCGCTGCAGGGGAGATCTGCATCACACTGCTGGGGAATCCCTCCATCTCCACTGCAGGGGAACTATGGCAGCACGCTGCTGTGGAATAACCTAATCTCCTCTGCAGGGCATCTCCAGCATCACGCTGAGATGAAGAGAGTCCCCGGCGCTGAAAGGAAGCCCTAGGGGAACCCCCTTCATCTCTCCGGTGGGGCTTCCCTTCTCTGCAGAGAGAGATAAAGGGGACTCCCTCCATCTCTCTCTCTCCAGCAGCGCATCTTTTCGGTCAGTCCTGGTCATGTGAACGTCCTTGACCCTTGCTACTAGCGCTGCAGAAAATCGTCTGTTCAGATGTTTTTCTGCAGCACTAGCTGCAATTATTCTGCGCTAATAGCTGCGTGAATTCCACACTCAGATGAATGAGCCCTAAACAATAGCGAACGACAAGTGAGCGATTTTTTTTCTGCTTCACTCTGAACGATTATCGCTCACTTTTGCTCATTTGAATGAATTTTGAGTGATGATCGTTGTGTGTAACTGGGCCTCAAGCATACGGTGTTCAATTAAGTTTGTGGCACACTGAGTCAAACGCCTGTTTAGCGGTTGCATCTTGACGTCATGGAAACAATCCACTTTGGTAAGAAGTGTAGTGGTTCAATAGACGTAAGGGGAGAGTTATGAGATTATGTTAGAGTACATTCATGTGTAACAGCGGAAAATCTGCGACCATTCCGTGTCAAAAACCGCATCAAATTCTAGACCATTGTTGCGGACTTTGCCGTGGATTTTGGTGTGGATCAACAGATGATTTTACCCTTTCAAAATCTGCACTAATGGTACCCTAAAGCAGAAACTCAATAGGATAAGAGAAAAAACCCTGCCGTCCTTAGCAAGTTGGATAACAAAGAAATGATGGTGGTAATAATGGGACTTACTTCGTAGAGGAACCCTATAGGGAAACAGGACTCCTCTAAATCCAGGTTCATCCTTAGTGAGCCAGAAAACATCCTGAAAGTTTTCAGTTTCAACTTATTAGCAGACAAACCTATGTAGACACAGACAGGGGGTCAAGGCTTAGTCAATAGAGTGCAACGCGTTTCGGAGATAATCTTGCTCCTTTGTCAAGCACAAATCTGGTAGTATTGTCCTATAGATGTGAGATCTACTACTGCAGACACAGGTACGCAGGGTCGCTGGCCGCAGGCAGGGTCAGATTCCGCTGCGGGCTCCTGCATGCGTAATCCGAGCCGCCCATGGACATGAGGTCTTAAACACTGCGTAAAAATTACTATGTTTTTACAAAAGGTCATGTCAGAGTGGCCTAACAAACTGAATGGGTGAGGGGCTGTAACATTAAAGTATAACTTTTATTATATCAATTAAAATATGGATACCGCTGTAATTTCAAAAAGTGCAAATATAATATGTCATATCAACCAATAACGACCAACAAACATAAGCCCAAAACTTATTACATAGTAGCCCATTCACCATAGTCAAATCAAGGGCAGATGATGTAAAATGTGAAATAATGCGAAAAAGCCTAGGAACGATCTCACTGATGATCAGATAGTCAGCTGAAGGTCGATGCTGTGTCTGGATGCTGCTCCATTATTGCCATGCCCTTGGGCTCTAACAGGCTGCCATCGCAAGCTCATATTTTTAAGAGCTGTAACACAATATAGGCTATATTGAACTAGCGTACAGCTGATCTCCACATCCTAATGTAAATTATCATGTATGTGAGTAGTCCCCTGACGAGCCTTTAGTGACCACATGGGTGAAGCACGTTAGGACATTAGTTTTAACTCTGCCTTTGGGATCGCGATTAATAGGGTTTCCTATCTAGGGACACTACCTCGGGGTCTTCCTTATCAGGGTGGTCGCCCCGCTATTTTCCTCTTTACAGTGTAACAGTCTGCAGGCAATAATAGGGTGAGTTAAGTGTCTCCCACTCCCTTTCTTTACATTATACATTTTTTCCACCATCGGACCCATCATGTGATTGGATATTGAGGGAAGCACTTCATTTCATGTTTTACCTCATCTGCCCTTGGTTTGAGTATGGTAAAAGAACTATTATGCCTGTAATACGTTTTGGGCTTACGTTGGTTGGTCGCTATTGGTTCAGATGACTTTTTATATATGCACTTTTTGGAATTACTGTGGTGCCCATATTTTAATTATGTGTTCAATCATGTTTTGCAGTTTTGCTCGTGTGAGGCTTGACTCCTTTGAAAAATTTGATGTTGCTGTCATCTCCTAAAATGAGCTGCGTTAACATCGCTCACCATTTTACACAAGGAGAATGTTAAAAAAGTAGAATTACTGTATATATGTATTGCAATTGACTGTTGATATTTTTTCTGTTTGGAACAGATAAATTTGCCATAAAATTCCTAGAGACTGGTGCTACCGGATTTACTCAGCATGACCACCCACGTGACGCTGGAAGATGCGTTATCTAACGTGGACCTACTGGAGGAGCTGCCCCTCCCTGATCAGCAGCCATGTATCGAGCCTCCGCCGTCCTCCATAATGTACCAGGTGAGCCTAAATCTAATGAGATGATCCACACATTCCTATTCTTACACAGATGTATAACTTCATAATCCTTGACTTAGTCGAGCTCCTGGACTTGACCCCCCTTCACTAGGCATCTGGTATTTGATATATGCCAGACCAATAATGGCCGTGTTCGAAGAGAAGAAGAGTTGCCGGGGCCTATAGCAAGTGCTGTTGTCAATGGTGTCTATTAGTCTCATACACGTCATCCGGAGCCTCCACTAATATACAGTCATTGACAAACAAATAATGCACCCACATAGAAATGTAACTCAACATGCAGTTATGTCTCAGGCAGATATGTAAATGATTACAGTTGTGGTCTGATTAGACGCTGGGTCTTACCGCTAGAAGCCTTAAAGTGTTTTCCCCATTGCCCTATAAAAAGGCTCTCGTTGGCTACTCTTATGTTGCGTACTTCTTGTTGAGAGATCGATGACTGGTAGACATGCTTGAAGATATTTTGCCCAGCTAACAGACTTTGAGAGGTGTTGTTGAAGATTTGCCCGCCATCTAAGCCGTTCTGACCAAGCTGTTGGAAGGTGTTGGGAGCAGTGGTACTATGAGGGCACTCGCACACGGTGGACAGGCTCTACAGTACTCAGACAGACTACCAGTAAAAACGATCATTGATCTGCCAACAAACCGATCCAGCAATTTGTAGTCCACCATCCAGACATAGCTTGCACCTACATTACAGACTTGTCTCTGCATGGACCATTTTCAGGCACACAGCAGAAGGAAATTTGGTGTCACTGCGCACATTACATGTCCTGCCATTAACACCCCAACACCATCACCTTCATGAACGAGAAATCTGAACTGTCATGGACTGGAACCGTGTTGTCTTTACTGACAAATCCTAGTTCTATTTTGGTGTTGACAATGGCCGTGTTTAAGTGTGGAGGCCTTGTGGTGAGCGCTTCAATTTGGTCTTTGCTGTGGAGTTTCACACTATCCTAAGTGCAGTGTGATGATCTAGGGAGCCATCACATATGACAGTCAGTCACGCCTAGTAGTGATACTCAGTGAAATATGCAGGAAAACCTGCGGCCACATGTGTTCCTCTCCTGGCAGGGTCTCCAACAAGCATTTTTCAGCAGGATAATGCTCATCCGCACACAGCAAGCATTTCTCAGGAATGCCTCCGCCAGGTTGCCACATTTCCTTGGCCTGATCAAGCATTTATGGGACCCCAGCTTCGACAGCCTTTGGTTTGTCAGTGATTGTAGGTGGCCTGGTAGCGAATCAGAATGAAGGTTTCTGAGTTTAGATGCCTTGTCAAGTATTTTCTAACTTTGCTCTTTACATAACTATTTATATCATGGCAAAGTTATAAGATAATAAGGCATTTTGACGTGGTTTTGCAGGAGTCGTGATAAAAAAAAAAGTAACATCACCACTTAGGTTGCCTTAGGCCTCATGTCCACGGGGAAAATCAGGCCCGCCGTGGATTCTTCATGCAGAATCCCGCCGCGGGTCCCTCCTTTCCCGCGGACATGAGGCCTAAAAAGAAGAATTACTCACCTGTCCGGACCCTACGGATCTTCCCTCTGTCGTGGCCGGATCTTTTTTCTGCGGCTCAGCGGATGTGCTCGGCACGCCATCAGCGTGCCACGCGCATGCGCCGTGCACTCTATTTTTTTTTTTAACTCCTGCTCTCTCGCGCCAGAAAGCAGGAATTCAGCTGCGGGTGTGCCGCGGATCCGGATGGCTTCCATAGGCTTCAATAGAAGCCTGCAGGAGAGCCGCACTGAAATGTAGCATGCTGCGGGTGATTTCCCGCAAACGGAATCCACGCCTCAGGGGAAAATGACATCTGCAGGTATTTACTTACCTGCAGGTGTCCAATGCATCCCTATGGGCGCGGATCACGCGTGCGGGTGATCTGCTCTGGATTCTAAATGTTATTTTAACCGTGGACATGAGGCCTAGGGTGTCCGCACCCCAGCTACAAAGAACAGCAAATACAGGTGCAGCCTGGCAATTCTGAATAAAATCCGTACACGACCCACAGCTGAAAAGCACCATGGTCGGGTATTCAAAAGGTGAATTATTAGCTGACATTGCCTTTGATTTTGTTTTTTCTTGCAGGCTAACTTTGATACTAACTTTGAGGATCGGAATGCTTTCGTTACTGGTATAGCTAGATACATAGAACAAGCTACGGTTCATTCTAGCATGGTGAGTATTTGTGATAAAACAGGTCTGGTTATAAGATAAAGGCTTACAAGAGTGGTCTGAAATTACAGCAGAGCTCCACCTTAAATTTACACTGGCCATACGTAGTAGCAGTAGTGTAGTAGTGGCACTATATAGGATCTTTATGGTCAGCTGTATGAAAGTGATGTTTAACAAACATATGGCGCTGTAATTTGGCAGCATACTTTGTATGTCACACTAATTAAGCAGTGTACACTATATTACACTTACACTGTAAACCTTATAGGAGGATACTAAACAGGGCTGCATCTAATGTAAAGTCAGACCTACTTACGGTTTAGCAATCAGAGAATACTTTCTGGTGCAATTATTTATTGAATGTATTAATTAGTATGTGTTTTTCTCATTACCCACAGAATGAGATGCTGGAGGAGGGCCAGGAGTATGCTGTTATGTTGTATACATGGAGGAGCTGTTCTCGGGCCATTCCACAAGTAAGTAATAAAGTTGAGGCCAAATACTGTATTATAGACTTATAGGGAATATAAGCATTATAAATAGGGGTCCGCAGAAGGGCATTGCTATAGGTGAAGAAGTTTTAATTGCACCCAAATGCCTGAGATACCCACCATCATTATAAATAGTACCTGCTGGTGTTCTGGTATAGACTTTGCACTAAGATCAAGGAGCTTTAAGTTATGCCTTGTGGTCCACAGCTTTGAAGTCCCTTTTATGGGCCCTTGCGGACCCAGCTTGTCCACATATTACATAAGTGGCTATTCATTTCAATGGCTGTTATATGATACATTGGTGGTCAATGCAGGCGAAATCTCCAGTCACATGTATTCTTCCACAGCAAACAGCTGATCGCTGGGGGTTAAAGAAGTTGGACCTTGATCACAGTATCTTAACCCCTTGAGTGGCGGGTTTCCTACCACCCTGTCGTGCCCACCAGGGCAGGTTTTTTAAAATGGTCTAATCATTGAATTTCAACTAGTTTTGCAGTTGCGTCTCAAGAGCCATAACTTTTTCATTTTTCCATTGACATGGCCATATAAGGGCTTGTTTTTTGCGGGACAAGTTGTGATTTTTTAAACAGGGGGGAGGAAAAAAAGAAATGGGGAAAAAAGAAAAAAAGGGGCCATGTCATTAAGGGGTTAAATAATGTATTAACTTCCTTCTCTGGGTCATTACAACGCATGGATACCACATGTGTGATTGTATTTTTGATTTTTTACAAAGTAAAGGGAGACAAGTGTTTTTTTAAATAATTTTTTTACTTTTTTTTTTTATTATTTTTTTTTTATTATTTTTTTTTTTGTCCCTTTAGGGGACTTCCACAGGGACCCATCAGGACCCCTGATCACATTCCGGGGGGTCCGATGGTGACAGCCCTTTACATGCTGCAGTCACATAGACTGCCGCATGTAAAGGGTTAACACAGCAGAGATCGGAGGTTTTCTCTGATCTCTGCTGTAAGAGCTAGTACCTAGCTGTCCTCTGATAGCCAAGCACCAAGCTCTCCCTGCCACAGAGACCATCGGCTTGCTTCTGACAAGCCGATGGTCTCTATGGCAACTTGTAAACAAAGCAGGACATTGCCGACATGTCGGCAATATCTTCTGCTGGTTTTTCAAAGCCCTTGCACTGCTCTGTGTGGGTCTGTGCAGGCAGAGCACACTGTCACAGCTTGTGGCATTGTGCTCTGCAGCTCCCATAGTGATACATAGCCCGGAAATCTTCCGGGCTATGTTGCTATGAGCAGTGGAGCTCGTCCCCGGAAATTTTCCGGGCGTGCCACTCAAGGGGTTAATAAATAAGACACGAAAAGAAAAATTGGTGTCTAATTGGTGTCTAATATGTCTTTCTAGGTAAAGTGTAATGAGCAGCCAAACCGTGTGGAGATTTATGAGAAGACAGTGGAAGTCTTGGAACCCGAGGTCACTAAATTAATGAAATTCATGTATTTTCAGGTAAGATATTTTTCTTCATAGTCGACTCACATGGAGTTTTATAGACTGCTGCAATCCTGAATTTGCTGTAATGTTGCAAATATATATAACGGTAGTAATGGACTCATATTAGGCAGCAATGGCTGCCATTTGGGGGGGGGGGCTTGTTTTTGTGGCATACACAGTGCTGCAAAAATGACATGTTAACTTTAGTCTGTGCATCAGTACGATGATGATGATACCAAATTCATATTTTTTTGTTGCTGTTTTACTACTTTTAAAGACTAAAATATATACTTTTTATTCTTTTTTTCTTTTCACCATCTTCTGACCATCAGAACTTTTTATTTTTCCATTGATTGTTTATTTAAAACTATATTTTATTTTGAAGACGGGGCGACAAAAAAGGTGCAGTTCTAGTGTTGTGTTTTCTGACAGTGTTCACCGTCAAGGACACATAATTTGGCATTTTAATAGATCGCGATTTTATGGATGCAGTAATTCAAAAAATGCTTATATTTTTGTTTCATAATTATAAACTTTATTGAACTTATCTTTTTTTTGCCTTTACTCCCCATAGGGAACATGAACTTGTGATTGATTGCTTGTACAGTATTACTCATACTTCGGTATTGCAGTATATTGTATTTTTGCATGCACACTGTGAAGCCTTGCCACCGGCATGTCTTAATAGGCAGCCCTGGGAGCCTTCACGAGGTCACTGGCTGCCATGACATTTGAACAGCACCCAGAGATCCCATTGTAGGTGGGGGCTGGAGGGGCGTTCATGAAACCCAGGGAGCTACCTTCCTTTGTTGGGCCATTTCATGCTGCTGTCAGAATTGACAGCAGCATCTAAAGCGTTAGCTGCTGCAATTGGAATTATCTTTGATTGCAGCTGTTGGGCTAGGTGACAGCTGTCAAAGACAGCCGACACCTGCCGTGTATGGAGTGGGCTGCGATAGGGAATAAATGTCTCTAGTGGAGAAATCCTTTTAAGAAGAATAAAAAATAGTTTTTGTACAGATCGTAATATTCCACTCGGCATCAGAAAAAATATTATAGAAGAATTACCAAGATGCTTGTGTGTTGTTATTCAGATTGCCTCTGTCTTTAATTATGACTTAGATACAATGATAAAACATTTTAATAGTAATTAATGAAGACATCCAGGTTATTCCAAGGGGTTAATTTTTCTTGCAGCTGTATATGTATTGTACATAGCAACAGTGCAAAACCATACTGATAGATTACATAGTATCATAGTATTTTAGGCTGAATGAAGACAATGTCCATCTAGATCAGCCTAGTTAAAGGAGTAGTCTTGAGATTAAATTTTTCAAGTTTTCAGCCTTCCAACTACTGAAACCCCCACCGATCCTGAGAATGGGGGATGCTGTTTCTGCATTCCTCCTCATTTCCAGGTGGCTTTTTCCACCTGCAGTGACATCATTAGATGGAGCACTAGCTGCACATGTGTGGCTGCCGCTCCTTTAGTTTCAATGGGGCTGACAGAAATAGTCAAGCGCTTTGGTACTTGGCTGTCTCCAGCAGTCTCATTGAAAATGAATGGAGCAGCACTGTGCATGTGCGACTGTCGCTAAATTCAGTGAGTAGAAAGGAATGGGGAAACGGGACCTCATCGTCCGTGGGGTTCCCAGCAGTCAGACCTCCACCGATCTAACTTGAAAAAAATGTTCCGTTTCTGGAATACCCCCTGAATTTAGAATTTATATTGTGAGCCCCAATGGAGATAGGAATCAATATCAGTGATAACACTCTCTGTACAGAGCTGCGGAATATTGTATGTTGGTGCTATATATATATATATATATATATAGCACCAACATACATATCTTTATGTTGGCAGCTTTATGTTTAAGATATATAGCACCAACATATATATCTTTTATTGATATATATATATATATATATATATATATATATATATCAATAAAATAAAGACAGTTGCTGATTTTGAGTGTATGCTATATTTCAAGTATAGTATGTCTGACATGTCTTGCACTCTCTTACAGCGTAAAGCCATTGAGAGATTCTGCAATGAGGTGAAGCGTCTGTGTCATGCTGAGCGCAGGAAGGACTTTGTGTCGGAGGCCTATCTACTCACGTTAGGAAAGTTCATCAACATGTTTGCTGTGCTGGATGAGCTTAAAAACATGAAGTGCAGTGTGAAGAACGATCATTCTGCATATAAACGGTGAGGAATCATGGGAGCGACCATTAGCATTTATTAGTCTGTAGCTGCTAATTTTGAAGATGTTTTGCTTGAGTCCAATGGTCTTGAGTCTAGGGCTTAGACTCAATTAGATATGTGACCATGGACTGCAGAATAAAATCACGTGACAAGTGTTTTGTGGATCAGTTTCATTGTGAATCTACATTAAATGATGAATTCCACTGAAAAAGAGCCAAAAATGCAATACCTGATAAGATGCTAAGCAGGCACGATAGCCGCTAAGCAGGCACGATCGCCATAAGACTGGCACAATGGCCGTAGAACCTAACAATATGCAGCAAGCCAGACTATAAACCAGAGAACCTAAACTGTCCACTGCAGACTTATATGCAGTCGCTCCTCCCCAATCTGGGCTGGGTGAGTGGGTGGCTGCATATAAGTCTACAGTGGACAGTTTAGCTTCTCTGGTTTATAGTCTGGCTTGCTGCATATTGTTAGGTTCTATGGCCATTGTGCCAACCCTACAGCCATTGTGCCAGTCTTATGGCGATTGTGCCTGTTTAGTGGCTATCGTGCCTGCTTAGCATCTTATCAGGTATTGCATTTTTGGCTCTTTTTCTGTGAAATATGTTTTTGTGTTCCCCCTCACCTCTGTGATTTTACATTAGATGATGACATCCAGCGATCTGAGTGACTTCCAACAAGGCTTGGTCATCGGTGCTAGACTAGCCGGGGCCAGGATTTCACTACCAACCGCGTGGGGATTTCTCATGTAACCATGTGGAGAGTGTACCAAGAATGGCGTGATCGAAGAAATAATCCAGCAAAAATGGAACGTGTGAACATAGACAACTCCTTGATGAAAGGAGTCAGAACAGGATGTTAGGAATCTTTCTGATAAAGAGGTGCTGCACAGTCAAGTAAATTCCAGCTCCATAAAACGTTGGTGCTCTTAATTAACTTGTCTGAATGCAGAACTCATTGTTCCTTAGAATGGATGGCCTACAACAACAGACAATCAGCACCAGCACCATTGTTTTCTAACAGAAACAAAAAGACAAGACTCCAATGGGCAAAAAGAGCAAAAATGAGATCACAGAAGAGCGGAAAAACATGGCCTGATCAGATGAATGCAGGTTTCTGTTGCACTGTGCTGATG
The DNA here is from genome assembly GCF_035609145.1 of Eleutherodactylus coqui. NCBI lineage: Eukaryota > Metazoa > Chordata > Amphibia > Anura > Eleutherodactylidae > Eleutherodactylus > Eleutherodactylus coqui. The sequence goes on from NC_089838.1 coordinate 22,337,026, forward strand.
GGAGGTCAACATTTTGTGCAAACTGCATGAATTGATGAACCCTTTCTGTCAGCTGGACAGAACATGCCAGTACCTACAACTACGGTAATTTGCGGCAAGCACAAGAAGATGCCTGCCCACGTGGGCTGATATTCCTGCAGAAAGATTTTAATATCTAGTGGAGACTATGCCACAATGAATTGCTGCGGTTCTGAAGGCGAAGGAGGTCCAATGAGCTACCAAATGGCTGTTTCTAATAAACTGGCTATTCAGTGTATATGTAGAATCATAGTAGTCCTCTCTAGCTCGTATTGGGCCCATGGACAAGATGGGCTACTGTCAAGGTGAAAGAAACTTCAATAACATCTACAAGCTGTATGCTAAGAAGACAATAAACCTTCCTTCTTGCTCTTAAGCGTTATAGAGAACCTATCAGCTCCTATGACCCCTATAAGCTCAAAGGTGCGGGATTGGGGATTCTGGGGTGCAGCTTTTTATACTTACCAGGTCCTTCATTTTAGCACTGTAGCCCCAAGAAATCAGCATGCGCTCACAGCGTGATTCTTTTCAAAAGGGTGTGTGTGCATACTCTCCCATAGAGATCAGTAAGAGTACATGTACACATAGCCTTCTGAAAAGAGTTGGGCTGTGTGAAAGTTGATTTCTTGGGGGCTACAGTGTTAGAATGGGAGACCTGGTTAGTATAAAAAGCAACCCCCAGAATCCCCAAGGTTTTAGCCGAGGTGATAATTGGGATTCGTTTTGCAATCTCAAAGGCTTTTTGAAGCTTCTCGGATGAAGAAGAACTTGTTGATGGCTTTCTTGATCTTCTGAAGGTGGCTGCTCATCATGCAGGATGATGTTCATAATGAGGGTGATGGTGAAGGTCACCAAGCAGATGATCATGTATTAAATCCCCATATCTCCCGAGGTAAAAGTCACACGGAGGGTAACAGTATAATACAAGGTGGTATTGCTAACTGGACACATACACATCTACCTGCCTTGGTCAGCAAATGTTACGGGCTCAAAAGTGAAGGATCCCCATTCCCTCACCTCTAAGTCCTATAACATAGTTTATGGGGCTCATAGGTCCTGGAAGGTTCCTTTAATCCTGCACAGGGCTCCATCCTTCCACTGCCGCTCAGCAACTGTTACAGTAAACCAAAGGGACAAACTGACCCAAGTGTTATGTTTTCCTTCCCTGTGACAAAGTCTAGAAAGAGGGAAGGGCAAAACAGTGCCATGGCTTCCTTTCCTGTGAGGGCTACAGGTTGGCATAGGTGTAAAACAGCACATTCTATTTATGTTGTTCTTTGCCTCTTCTTCTTTGCAGTGCTGCCCAGTTCCTAAGAAAGATGGCTGACCCTCAGTCTATCCAAGAGTCACAGAACCTCTCCATGTTCTTGGCCAACCACAACAGGATCACTCAGGTAGCTGCATGTAATTGTGCATTTTGTTTGTTACATTTCTTATGTACATTATATAGCATATCTATTTAATTTTCATCCATATTTTTACTTTTCTCAATACTGTATCACTGTCTTATCTTCAACTGTTCCCACTTTTCATACCTTATCTCCACATAGACATTGGGTTACATGGCCACTTTATGGCTCTATAGATTTCTGTTGTGCTGATGAAGTCACCTCAGCGTACGCCTAAAGTTTTGCAACAGGCTAATCGGCTAGAATACTCACGGAGTATAACAAGCTTAATCATCTTATGCCATCCTACATAACTTAGGTTACCCAGAATATCCAACTGTTTTACACCAGATATGTAAAATTAAATGTGTTTTCAGAGGCATTTTAAAATTTGGCATTAAACAAAGGAAAAAAACACTATTCAACTATTTAATGTATTGTTGGTCCTGTGCCACTGGTCAGGTCATGGAAGCCCCTGCAATGGGGCATTTATCATTCATGGGACTGCTGCAGTCAATCAGTGGTCTCAGCAGTCATGAGTTAATGCATGGCATTTGACAGCTGAGGGCAGTGATTGGCTGCACCTAATTACACACCTCAACTGCTGCAGAACCTCTTTTTGAAAAAGCACATGGAAGATTTCTGTGGACCAGGATGATGAGACTTCTAGAACATGTCAGTCATAAGATAGGTTTCTGTCTTTACAGTGCCTGCACCAGCAGCTTGAGGTGATTCCTGGTTATGAAGAGCTCCTGGCCGACATTGTCAACATCTGTGTGGATTACTATGAGAACAAAATGTACCTGACACCAAGTGAGAAGCACATGCTGCTGAAGGTGAGCTATTCTTACAGGCAATTTGTTTATGCAAATGCCCAAAACAAAAAATGGTACTGGTGTACCTTGACGCCACCGAAAGTGGTGGGTGTACACCAGGGTTAGGCTGCTTGACAGCCAGATGACGCCCCCACTTCCACATTGGCCGTTTGCAGAGAGGCCGGCCCGATTGACAGCAGGGGATGGAGAGCAGCGAACCAACAGGGCAGTTTCCAGCAGCAGCCAAAGAGCAGAGGCTCCTGTGGCGCCGGGGACATTCAGGCGAGATTAACAGCAGGGGACAGAGAGTGGAGGAGCAGCAGGGAAGATGTCACAGCAGCCTCGACAGTTACAGCTGCCAGTCAGCAGCAGAGCGCTCAGCGCCCTGTTCCCGCTGCCGCAATCACTAGTCCCCTGGCGCCATAGTATCTCTGGTAACGGTGGCCCCGCTGTCAGATGGAAGGCTCGTGTCCTGCGTTATCTCGCTGTTGCTGATCCCGCTCTTGTCCTGTGGCGTCTCGCAGTTGCCGATCTCCTCTGTTGTCAGCTGCTGTCACACTAGTGCCCTGGCGCTGTAATATCTCCAGCACTGGCAGCCCCGCTCTCACTGTCCAGCCCGGGGCGTTGGGGGAGGGAGGCCTTCTGATTTCTCCGCTGAAGGGCCAGCGCAGAGTGTCCCCTCCAGCCCCGGCCTCCGTTCTGCGCTACCGCCTTCCTCCCTGCAGTCGCGCCGCTCACAAGGTACTGCTATATCTTGTCACCCAATGCGAAGCTAGGGGTGTGACAGGGGTGTTCACTCCTGGTGACAGCTGTCACTCCCCTAGCTTCCGGTGGCTTCAAGATACACCAGTACCACAAAAAACCCCTGGGTGGTGGCGTAATCTTGAGAAATGCAATAAATGTGACTCAGAGCCAAGGATAAAGCTTGACTTCTCTTTTTATTAAGTCCAGCAATGAAGCGTTTTGAGGTTAAAAGGGTTTTCCGGAGAAATGCTATTGATGACCTATCTTCAGAATAGGTCACCAATAGTTGATTGACTGTGGTCTACCTCTCTGAAGCCCAGCTGATCGGATGGCCGTTGTTAGCACCACGACACACAGGGGTATGGAGCAGAAGTAGATCGCTCCAAGCCCTGTGCAGTGTCTGATCACAGCTGCTTCTGCAATTACCAGCGTTGGCCACTACACAGGGGTCGGAGCAATCTGCTTCCACTCCAAACCCATGTGTCTTTTGGTGCTGACGGCGTGTGCTTTATCAGCCAATAAACGTTTGATGAACTGATAGGTTATCAATTGTATTTGACCGGAAAACCCCTTTAAAAACCCTTCCTCAGACTAGTGAGCAGAGGTATGGGCTTAGCTGTCAACATGCTCATTAGAAAATCTACCAGAGATATGCCATGCTGTCATGGCCTAAAGATAAGAATGCACTGTGATTTTGGTCACTCCACTAAAAATGTGTGCAATTTGTCTATGACTTGCTCTTATATTGAAGTCAGATGACTATTTTAGGGTGCAATGTAGTTACGAGTTGCATGCAATTTTCGTTTAGCCTTATCCTATATTTCCAGAGACCTTGACTGCAGCATCCATTCTTTCTTACAGGTGATGGGTTTTGGACTGTACCTGATGGATGGAAACGTCAGTAACATCTACAAGCTGGATGCTAAGAAGAGGATAAACCTGAGTAAAATTGACAAGTTTTTTAAGGTGATGAGTAAAGTTTGTTACAGAGTTCTGGTGCATTTACACTGAAAGATAATCGCTCAAAAATCACTCAAATGACAGTCTGACAGTTTTGAGCTAGTTAGCTACTTAAAGAGTTAAATGCAGGCGGGTGGGACACCGCTGATAACTCAGAGAACAGCAGCTGTTTTCTATATGCAAACAGTTGCTTTGTTCTCAGAGCTTTCAGCTGGTATCCTGCTGAGAAGTCCCAGCGGGATACCAGCTGAAAGAATGCTATCAGCGCTGCCTGCTGAAAAAAATCAGTGTGCGGCGCTGATAACAGTCATCAGTGATTTCTAACTTGCTAGAAATCAGTCATGAACGAATAGTGTACGAACAGTGCACGATGGCAGCGTGTTTATACACAACGATGATCACTTAAAAGATGGCTTTTGAGTAAATTTTGAGCGATAATCGTTGTGTCTAAATGGGCCTTAACAAATGTATCAAAGGAAATCTATTGTGTGCCCACATGAATAATTCAAAGTAAAGGTATTTTACGTCAAAATCCACAGTTTCCTTTTGCACTTTTTGGCATGGATCTGCACTTGGATTTAGCCTTGTCAATGGGAAAAATCTGCCTCTGGTATTCTGACGTGTTTCTCTGAATTTCCGCTTCAATAAGTGACATCTTACTTCTTGAAGAAGAAATGCTTGTTGGGATTCCACATGTAGATTTTGCCCATTGACGGGGCTAAATCTGCATACGGATTCACACCAAAAACCACGGCAAAGAGTTGTTGATTTTAAAGTGATTTTTAGAGGCGGATTTCACGTGGAAAATTCGGTGAGGAATTCCACTTTGTGAACATACCCCAACACTCCTTGGCAAAAGGCCTATTATGCTTAGTATAGGGCTGTAGAGAGGGGTGCATGACACAGGGATTCAAGGAGCAGCAAAGAGAGAATGGCTGTGTCATATTCCACTGCCTCAGGTCCTGCACTAGACATAACACAGTTTATCGGTCTTGTCATTATGCTCCTTAATATCCATGGTCGTTAATTATAAACTTTCCTTACCATACAGAGCAGTTGATAAGTTCCAGCACTAAAGGAAGCTTCTCAACTAGAGATGAGCAAGCATACTCGCTAAGGGTAATTACTCGATCGAGCATTGCCCTTAGCGAGTACCTGCCCGCTCGGAAGAAAAGGTTCGGCTGCCGGCGGCGGGCGGGGGACAGCGGGGAGGAACGGAGGGGAGATCTCTCTCTCCTTCTCTTCCCCTCGCTCCCCCCTGCTCACTGCCGCAACTCACCTCTCACCCGCGCCAGCAGCCGAACCTTTTCTTCCGAGCGGGCAGGTACTTGCTAAGGACAATGCTCGATCGAGTAATTGTCTTTAGCGAGTATGCTCGCTCATCTCTATTTAGAACATGTTGATACTGGACCTCACCTCGAAAATGTGTAGTGGCTAGAGAAAACTGCACACCATGCTAGGCATTACTTGTCCTTCTCTTCTTAGGACCATAGCCACTGTGGCTTCTGAAACTTCGATGACTTGACATGTCCTAATGAATTTACTTGAATCTTAAAGGAGCTTAGACCTTAGAGCTGTGTCACTAGGCATTATCAACACAAACAACATTATAAATCTGAGGGTGCTTTTAGACGGAAAGATTATCAATCAAAAAATCATTCAAATGTGCGAAAGTGAACGGTAATCGTTAAGTCTAAGCGCATGTCAACGACCAAACGACGTACGATAATTGTTCGCTTTTCGCTTGCCATTCATTGAATGCAGGCATATAAATCATCGTTAACTCGTTCACTTATTGTTCTGTTTGAACAACGCTTGTTCAATTGTTCTCATTTACTTACACAGCAAATGTAATTGACTGAACGATTTCTGGTTTTAATAAGATTTAATTTAGAACATAACAACGTTCACTGTTATCGCTTGCGATGCAGACAGGTCAACATTGCGATTTTTGGCTGTGCAATGCATGTCAGGGTCAAACTTGCCACATAGCCTTAGCTTTACTGTATGAGGGCTATTTTAAAATGCTGTCCACCTGTAAAAAAAATGGTATTAACGGATTGTGAAAATAGTGAGCGAAACAAAGTTGACTACTTTTTCACTATACAATAAATACACTCTATTTAAATGACAGCAGAAGATCCTTCTCATTCTTAAAGAGGTTGTCCACTTGTAAACTATTGATAGGTCATCAACAGTAGATGGATGGTGGTCTGTCGCCAGGCCCCCCTGCCAGTCAGCTGTTCTCCAGGCTGGTGCACTTTGCTGAACAGGAAGTAGACAGCTCCATTCCCACTGCATTGGCCAGGTGTGGTAGTACAATCCATATATTTCAATGGAATCTTAGCCTGTAATACCAAGCCTGGCCACTGCAGCAGGAATGCAGCTGTCTGCTTCCTGCAAAAAGCAGCTCAGTTCATGAGTGCACCAGCCTGCAAAAAGCTGATCGGTGGTGTTCCTGGGTCACGGACCCCTGTCAATCTACTTTCGGTGACCTATCCTAAGTCAACCCCTTTAATTTAAGGAAAGGCTCAGTGCTGATCTGATTGATGAACCCCATCCTATCGTCACTGTGCTCAGTGGTCTAGTAGAGCGCCTCTTGTGTGCTTGTCTGTCTGTTCAGTCCATCTTTGTTTTCTCTTGCAGCAACTGCAGGTGGTCCCGCTCTTCGGAGACATGCAGATAGAGCTGGCCAGATACATTAAGACCAGTGCTCACTATGAGGAGAACAAGTCCAAGTGAGTGCATGCCGTAATGTCTCTCGGCTCCGGATAGTCACAGGATGACAGTGGTTGCAGGACGAGTTGCTGAATCATAGATTCTGGTATTTCGGGAGCAAATAATTAGCAGCAGAACTAAGCAGCTTGTGGTTGTAAAATGCATTCATCGTTTCTCTGCTTTACAGCCAAAAGCTGCTTATTCTGCAGTCATTCAATGTAGTAGTATCTGTCTGGCCTTAAGAGGTAAGGCGCTGGGCAATTAATAATGCTCCTAGGCATTTTAGTATCAGGATCCCGGGTCCTGGTACTTCTCTGAGCATATTTAGCAGACTTGGGATGACCGCGTTTCCAGATGTTTTCTGAATATGCTCAGTAAAGGCCAGTATGGGAGCATTTACGTGCTGAAATACCCAGGAGCAGTATGTGGTATATTACATTTGGATATATTTATTTTCATTTTTAGCACCTCATTCTTGTACATCATATTTTGCATATTAGGATATATTTCAGAATACTGTATATACTCGAGTATAAGCCTAGTAAAAGCCCCCCTTGGCTTATACTTGAGTCAGGGAAGGCTAATAAAAAACAACCCCTCCATACTCACCTCCCAGCCGGCGTCTGTGTCTCCAGCGGCGGTGCAGCAGGCTGCTTTAATTCTCTCCACTGTCATCCCCCGGCGTCAGTGCTGTGTAAGTAGGAGCCGTGATTGGATCGAGTGCCGGCCATTCACAGCCAGTGCTCAATCATTCACAGCCAATCCAGCTGCTTTAGAATTCTCCCTGCTCGGCTTTCAAATCCCCTGCCGTCAATGCTGTGTAAGTAAGCGCTGTGATTGGATCGAGTGCCAGCTGTGATTGGCTGGCGCTCAATCCAATCACAGCGCTTACTTACACAGCACTGACAGAGCCAAGCAGAGAGGACGGCGGGGGATTACAGCAGGGAGAATTCAAGCAGCTTATTGCATAGACACAGACGCCGGCTGGGAGGTGAGTATGGAGGGTTTTTTTTTACCTAGTATATACTCGAGTCTAGCTCGACTTATACTCGAGTCAATAGGTTTTCCCAGTTTTTTGTGGGGAAACTTATTGTCTCGGTTTATACTCGGGTCGACTAATACTCGAGTATATACAGTATCTTTCAATAGGATATCCAGGCATCTGAAATTACTTCTGCAGTCATAGCTCTTAGGGACATGGGGACTAAATGTCCATCTATGTATGGTCTACATACATTGGGGCAAATATGTTAACTCCGTTGTGCCAGAATTCGGTTGTCAGAAATTTGTGAAAGTGGATGGGGCTTAGACTTTCTTTTCTTTTGTGGAATATTCAGCACCAGAATCCGCAATGCTAACATGTAGGTTTTGATGCGGAATTGAAAATAGCTAAATTTTGCAGGCAACTCCACAACAAAATTAGTTAGATGCACAGATTTTGGTGCAGAATTCCAGGATAGCATATTCTGTAACGCTGTTGCAGAATATTCCATAGTGTGAAAGCACCCTTAGGCCTCGGTCAGATAAGCGTGTGTTTTGCGCGTGCATAATACACGCTTCTAAGAGAACCAATGGATTCCTATAGAAGCGTTCATATGCACAGAATTCGAAGTGCAAAACAGCGCACACCTAAAAAAGATACGACATAGATGCGCGTTTTGCCGGAGTTTCCATTGACTCCTGTGGAAGCAGGAGTTAATGGAAACTCCTGCACACTGAATAGCTTCCCTGATGCTTACAGCAGGGCAATTAAAAGGTGCTTTCATCATTGAATGGCTGTGATTGGTACCTGAGCTCAGCCAGTCAAAGGCAACGCTTCCAGGAGGTTGGGATTTTTACATCCCCTGCAAGAAGAAATGATACAGAAGAGTGTCGGGGAGCCAGGGAGAAGACGCGCCGGAGCCCCGACAGCGCTGCTAGGTGATGTATAATTTTTTTGCCCCAGCAACTAGGGCTTATTTTCAGGGAAGGGCTTATATTCCAAGCCCTTCCCCGAAAATCCCTGTGGGGGTTGCCTTCACCCCATTGCTTTCAATGGGGTGGCAGCAGCACCGGCCCCATTAAAAGCAATGGGATAGCATCGGTCCTCTGCCACAGCTGTGACAGTTGTGACAGGGGATTCTTTCATCGCCGCGGGGAGTTCCATCATCACTGAACAGTGTAACAGCTCTGTTACAGTGTTCAGTGATGAGGGGACCTTCGTGGAGCAACTGCTCCAGTGAACGGCCAAAGTTTTAGCGCTGCGCATATAAAACTTTGCCCGTTCACGCGTTTTCAGCTTATGCGAGGAGCGCATGTTTTGCACGCACAAAAAAAACATGCTCGTCTGACCAAGCCCTTAGAGAGCATGCACAGCCCGTCAGATTTACTATAATTTTTGCTAAAAGTGACAGAAATTATAGCTGCAACCTACGTAAGTTTCAGTCTGGCGTGTGGAGGTGCACCTCTTAGTACATTTGTTGCACTAACACCGGTGCAAACTTCGACCAGCATATGAAACGTCAGTCTAAGTAAATTTGCCCCGTTGACTCTAGCAGCTTGTAACAAGATCTGAAGTTTTCCCCTATCTTGTAGATCGGGCATAATTTTATGATCGTAGGGGTTAAACTCCTGAGACCACCACTGATCCTGAAAATGGGGGTCTTGACAATCCCCACATGAATGGAGTGGAGGTCACTTCATTCAATTCAACGAGTATGACCAATCTGTAATCTCCAGGGCTGTCATTGAAATGAATGGCGCAGTGACCTGCATTCGCCACTTCCATTTCATTCATGTGGGGACCATTGGGATTGCTGAGGCTCCCAACGGTCAATCCTTCACCATTCATAAATCCATCCCCTATCCACAGGCACATTAAACTGGACCATCATCTCTTAGAACTTTGCATTGTGTTGTTCCTCTGTTAATCCTTCTACAAATGTATGACTAAATACATAACTGGGTGTTAACATTCTTCTTGTCAACGGGGCATGTTCTGCACACGCTAGGGCCAGTTTCACACGAGTGTATTGTAACATGTCTGTAAGATGAAGTTGCATCTGTATTGTATCACTATATCAGCAGGATTTGACTGTTTTTGCTGTATAGAAAATAATACCAATGAATGCAAATACAGATGAAATATATATATCAGCCACCGCTGTACAGGGAACTACAACGCTGCCCCATTCAACCGGATAGTGCTGGTTGCAGTTCTCGGCACACCTAGGTCACTGGGAGCGCCTCTAAGCAGGGAAAACCTAAAAGCGTCACATCTTCATTTTGGGGATTGATGAGGGTCTGACCATCTCTACCCTTAAAGGCCATTTTGGGGATGTAAAGTGGATCATTATAGCATTTATGAAAACTGGTGCAGGAGAAAAGTGATACGAGGGAAATGGTGCTAGTATCAATTATCTGAAGTCTTCGATGACACATTGCTGCACTAGTCTTTATAGACAAGTCATAATCTACGTAGAACGGACCACTGGCGCAGGAATATAGTGTTGCTATGGAAAGCGCAGCTGCGGCGTCCACGACCGGAGAATCATAGCGATTCTCCGCTCGCGGAATCTAAGTTGCGGCATGCTGCAATTTGCCGCGATTCTCTGCTGTGAGCCTATCTGTTAGATAGGCTCACTGCTGATACCTGTCAGCGCTCCCTTCTCGTCCCCCGCGGCGGAATATCGCTAACGATATTCCGCAACGGCCGTGGACAGAGGGCCTAAGCCAGAAGAGAGGAGCTGCATGAAAGCGCTGGTTGATGTAATAATACATGTAATAATATATTTCCCCTACAGCGAAAGCATGAAGATAGTTGATGTCAATTTCTGTAAACTTCTGAACAACTTGAAACTGTAGGTTCAAAGACTAAAAAAAAAATCATCATTTTGTTACGCTCCATGTGGTTGTCACTTCTGCCGTACAACATACCACTGAAGAGGAACAGAAACGAATTATGACATTTAATGATGGCTAGGGTTGAGTTAGCTCAGGATATTAGATCTAATACTTCTTCTATGGTGCAATCTCAGTGTGACATAGTGTCGGCTGTATTGGTGTTGTGTAACTTTGGATCGTCAGCCATATGTTTCAGGATTCCATTGCGTAGATTATATATTGTAGTTTGCTGTCTCAATCGACCTAATAAGTGCTTCTAGACTCTTTCCACTTGCCCTATTGAGGCCGATCAGCAGGCTTTAAGCAGCTGTTTCCTGCCCAGGTGGACCTGCACCCAGAGCAGTATCAGTCCCCAGTACAATATTTGTGAGCAGATGGTACAGATCCGAGACGACCACATCCGCTTCATCTCCGAGCTGGCACGCTACAGTAACAGTGAGGTAAGGGCATTCTAGGATGCTATCATCTTATGGTCATGCTATATATGAGTCATACCAGGGTTATGTGTTTTTTTCATTTTCTTAAATTTCCTGCATTTATTTAACAGAGAACCTTGCAAAAAATTGCAGTTCTTATTCAGGGGTCTATGTTTTTACATTGCACCTCGCATTTTGAAAGGATCCTTAAAGGACGTCCGTTAGCAACCATTCACACCTTCGGATAGTCACTAAGAAGATAAGTGCTAGTAGACCTTTGTTTCCCCTGATAGTACTACCATCTCTGAGAAATCAGTTTTCCTGCAGCACATGCCGTAAGCAAATGAGCAGTAAGCCATCCTACAGGTGTTCTTGTTGCTCAGATTGGCCTGGGTTTCTCTACTAGTGCTGTCCAGATACATTCACCAACTTTTGGATGAATGATTGTTTGTCTGAGATCTGTTTCCTCCAACTCCCCCATGCCATGAAGGTTGGGCTCAGCTGAACATTCCTGTGTGTAGGGAGCTAAGATGCAGCCGGACACCTCTTATCTCCTGGAGAAGGGGAGTATTAGGTATCAAAATTCAATGTCCCCAGTCTTTCTTTCCATCAACATCATCCCCCCCCCAACACATTAGAGAGCGTCCAACTTTGCCGTTATCGGTGAGTTTGGACGACTGAAATCTAATATGTTTGGGGATCTTAAAGCGACCCTCTGGCCCTGGAGAAATGAAGATAGCCAAACCACTTCTCCGACTATTTATGTACACTGAGCATTAGTATACATCATTAGTCTAAGACACTACACCTGCTTTGATTAACCAATGCTGGCCAATCAGAGCAGGATGTAGTGTCTTGGATGCACTATCCACACTGTGCATCAGGGGGTCACAGGAGTGGTTCACCATCTTCGATTCTCCAGGCCCCGAGGATCACATTAAAGGCTAATGTCCACGAGCGTTTTTTTCACTGCGTATTACGTGTGCGTGACATGCAGTGAATGGAGGCAATGAAAGTCAATGGACATTCATTCTTTCACGCACACCAGCGTGTGTACACAGCGTTTACATACAGCAGAGAAATAAATCGCAGCGTGCTATTTCTTTGCGTATGACGCAGAGCCCTTCTATGGGCTCCTTATCGAAACGCTGCCCTCTCGCAATGTCTGTGCAGGGAAATTGAGGAAGAAAAATCACACTGTGCATGTCCGTGACGTCAGATTCCCGGACATGCGCAGTTCATACTCGACCCATACGTGGTCTCTGCCGGCAGAGTGAAAGGGCTGTGTATGTGTAGAACGGCACGGGAGACTCACATCATTTTATGCATACTCTGGTGGAAATAAGCCCTAGCTAAAGAGAGCTGTGGCCATCAATCATAAGGGGAGGGATGGAAGAACTTAGCAGAAAAACCCAGGACCAATCCCAGCAAGAGGAATGCCCATTGGACAATTTACTCCTCATTTGCGTACATCGTGTGATGCAGAAAAACATTGATTTCTTGATGATCTTAGCACTGTCAGGGGAAAGAGAGATGTACTAACCTTTGTGGTCTTAGCACCTATCTAAAGGTTTGGCTGATTTAGAAGCTTATAATGTGCAGAGTTCCTTTAAAATTTCAGTTTTGGCAATCCATTAAAGAGGATCCTGTTGTTTCCAACTTATTACCCTATTTTAAAATGCCCTCTTACACCTGATGATCTGTCAGCCGCAGTTACTCGATAGGTCATCCCACAGTGATGGTTCTTCTGCTTTTACACAGAACAGATCATTGTTCAGTGAATAGACGTGGGGTGGGCCAGGGATCTTCTGGACTCCCGCTTCCATTTACAATAAATGGGCAGTCAATCATAGGCGAACAACTGCCTGTTCACATGGACCTATCCATTGTTCATTGTTCAGTCGGCATGCGGAAATCTGGACGATTTATTGGCCTGCGTCAAAGGGCCCATAGATAGATATAAGATAGCTAGATACACTTATTGTCAACAAACAATCCCTGCCCTAGAAGGAGTTGGTAAAATCTAATTAAACTTTGTATGTGTGATTGTAGTGTTGATATAAGTAAGTTATTGCAATATCAGAGGAAAAAGGACAATTTATTGTGGAAAACCGACCACTAGAAAGGAGGCTCTAGAACCCTGTTGTATCGCCTCTAGCTTGGATACAAGATGTGATACGGATGGGCATGGAGGCTCTAGAACCCTGTTGTACCGCCTCTAGCTTGGATACAAGATGTGATACGGATGGGCATGGAGGCTCTAGTCCCCTGTTGTACCGCCTCTAGCTTGGATACAAGATGTGATACAGGTGGGCATGGAGGCTCTAGTCCCCTGTTGTACCACCTCTAACTTGGATACAAGATGTGATATGGGCGGGAATGGAGGCTCTAGTTCCCTGTTGTACCACCTCTAACTTGGATACAAGATGTGATATGGGCGGGAATGGAGGCTCTAGTACCCTGTTGTACCGCCTCTAGCTTGGATACAAGATGTGATACGGATGGGCATGGAGGCTCTAGTCCCCTGTTGTACCACCTCTAACTTGGATACAAGATGTGATATGGGCGGGAATGGAGGCTCTAGTACCCTGTTGTACCGCCTCTAGCTTGAATACAAGATCTGATACGGGCATGGAGGCTCTAGTACCCTGTTGGGCTGCCTCTAGCTTGGATACAAGATGTGATACAGGCAGCATGGAGGGTCTAGTCCCCTGTTGTACTGCCTCTAGCTTGGATACAAGATTTTATATGGATGGGCTTGGAGCATACAGGTTCCATATGGTATCCTGCAGGATAATGCTCCCCATTTCTTGTAGCTAAGCCTCTAGATTGTCAAAGATGGAGTCCCAGATGGTCCCATACATGTTCTATTGTTGATAATTCTGGTGACTGGGCGGCCACAGAAGTGTGACAATGTTGTGGGGACATTCCTGTGATACTCTTGCTCTGTGCGGCCGAGCATTATCCTTCTGGAAAATGCCTCTTGGAAGCCGCCATGAGAGGAACACACGTGGCTGCAGGATGTCCTGAACATATCGCCGAGCTGTCATTGTCCCTCGTACCACTACTAGGGGGACCCACTGTCATATGCAATGTTCCCCCAGACAATCACACCAGCAGGGGGCAGTGTGCGGCTCCACAGCAAAGGCAGGATTGAGACGCTCACCCCTAGGTCTGCAGACATGAACAATGCCGTTGCCAGCGCCCAAACTAAACCCGGAATCATCGCTGAAGACAACCCTTTTCCACTCCGTAGCATCCAGCTTCATTGTTCACGACATCACTGCAAACAGAGGGGATGGTGGGTCGGTGTCAAATGCAGTACACGGAATGGCGCCTTCAGCCAAGTGCCTGGAAACGGTTCCCACAGACACGGGTGTAACGATGGCGCCACTTGTCTCTGGATGGCGGACAACGAAACAGTTGGAGCTGCTCGTGCTTGTCCGATGATTAGACAATCCTCGCTACTGGTGGTCTTTTGAGATCATCCTGAGTTCAGTTCCGTTGTGTGCCCCCACGCATCCACTGGACCAAACAGCTCCTAACAGTCTGGACAGAACAGCCCAAGTAGCAGGCAATTCGTCGATACAACCATCCTGCTTCTCACATCCCAATAATGCGCCCCTCCCAGACTCTGGTAACGGGGTGACATCTCTTCTCTGCGTCGTAGAGGTGTCTATTGGTCATCAAGCTCTACACAAGCGGAAGAAGAGGGCACTACACACAAGGAGCCTCTGAGAGCCTTTATATAGTCCAAGGGTGAAACCACTTTTAGGGCCTCAGGTGACAAGACCGTTCATCTAATCACACCACAACTCTAATCATTTGTATATCTGTCTGAGATGGAACTGCATGCCGAGTTTTGCAGCAAATCGACAACTCCTTCTAGTGCCTTGTTTTTGTATTATTTTACAAAGAGTGTAGATAGATATATTTGATTTGCATTCTGAGATTTTGAGTTTTGGGTACAATACATATCTCGTCATAGAAGACAGCGGCAGTATATACACATTGCATACAGTTAGATATGAAAGGCAAAGACCAGGTGTGACTTTACATGGGCAAACAATTGTCTGAATAGTC
Organism: Eleutherodactylus coqui; assembly: GCF_035609145.1. NCBI lineage: Eukaryota > Metazoa > Chordata > Amphibia > Anura > Eleutherodactylidae > Eleutherodactylus > Eleutherodactylus coqui. Next base: position 22,352,050 of record NC_089838.1, read on the forward strand.
CCTAAAGTGTACGAATGACTTTTGTTTATGTGCTTTTAAATTGTTGTTGACTTGTTCAATTTTGCAATCAGTGAACGCATTGATGGGAGCATTTATCCAGGCCAAAATAGGATTAATCAATTAGCTAGGGGTCGTGAGGTTCTTTGGTAAGTGTGTATTTGGAATTTTGACCCTCCCCAAGGCTCGCCCATTGGTTGCTGAGTCCACTGAACACACATAAATACATGCGAGTCTTTGAATGAATGAGAGGCCGCAGCACCGAGTGTTCCATCGAAGGCCAAGCCAGCGGGAGAACGGGGCAGGGAGTGTTCTTTTAAAGACCAGCAGAGACTGTTCAGTTGAAGATCACTCACACATATTTATGTGTTTTCAGGAACCTGTGAGGATTATAAAGGGGTTGTTCAGTTGTGACCTATGAAATGGTTTATCAATAGTAGATTGGCAAGGTTCTGACGCTCAGGACATCCGCTGATCAGTTGTTCGCGCTGTATGCTTGTGTTCTGAGCCAATTTTTGCAGGAAGCAGACAGCTCCATTCGGACAGCAGTGGGCAGGCTTAGTATTACAGGTCATGCAGTAAGAACGGAGCTGTCTGCTTCCTACAGAAATCAACTTGGTACACAAGTGCACTAGCCTGGTGAACAGATGATCGGTAGGAGTCCCAGGCCACCGACCTATGCCAATCTACTACTCCTAACCTATTTTGAGGATATACCATCAATAGTTTACAACTGGACAACCCCTTTAAGTTGGATGGTGATATTCGGATGATAATTGTCTCATGTAAAGCCACTCAAAAAGCTGGTGGAGTTTATCACTGTCTCCTGTTGTTGGCAGGTGGTAACAGGCTCGGGTCTGGACAGCCAGAAGTCAGATGAAGAGTACAGAGAGTTGTTTGACCTGGCACTGAGGGGTCTGCAGCTTCTATCTAAGTGGAGCGCTCACGTCATGGAAGTGGTGAGTTTGCTATTTGTACTCAGATTTCTGATTGTCTCTGATAATTCCATTATGTATTCCCAATACATAATCTGCCTATTGAGTTTCTGATAGCTTTACCCTCCACACTTTCTCTCCCTCTCTTATATATACTCCTATATAGCACATTATGACCTATGATGACCTATACAGCGTAATAGCATTGACATTTTTTAACCTGTATGTTCTGTCCTTCAGTATTCTTGGAAGTTGGTTCATCCTACAGACAAGTTCTGTAACAAGGACTGTCCAGGCACAGCAGAGGAATATGAGCGAGCTACAAGGTATAACTACACCAGTGAGGAGAAGTTTGCCTTTGTGGAGGTAAGTTGTACCCAGCCAGCCCTTGTATTTTACTATACATTTTCTTCACTAACAGAAATGTGGCTGTGTCTAACCAGTGGGGCTGGACAAGCTTTCATGAGGTCAAAGGCAGTTTTTTTTTCAGTGATGGCATGGGTGAGAAATGCATGTCAGTTGTGGGGACCAACACTTCTAACTGCTGGGTAGAGATGAGCGAGCATACTCGCTAAGGACAATTGCTCGATCGAGCATTGTCCTTAGCGAGTATCTTCCCACTCGGGAGAAAAGGTTCGGCTGCTGGCGCAGGTGACAGGTGAGTTGCGGGGCAGTCAGCAGGTGGGAGCGGGGGGGGGGAGATCTCCCCTCTGTTCCTCCCCGCTCTCCCCCGCAGCTCCCCGCCGGCAGCCGAATCTTTGCTCCCGAGCGGGCAGGTACTCACTAAGGGCAATGCTAGATCGAGCAATTGCCCTTAGCGAGTATACTCGATCATCTCTACTGCTGGGCAATTATTTTATGTCTTTGGTAATTTTGGACTCTGCCTTTCTTGGGATAATCTGCAGACAATCCAATATTTTCAGGGATAGCAGACTCTTCAATCAATTCCATCCATGTTGTTTTTTTTGAACAACCCTGTTTTGTCTTACTGCTGCAGCGCCATCATCCCGTCGTACATATTCTTGTTATTGCTGACATCTGGGCTAATAGTTTAACAGTCATTTTGCCAAGAGTGTAATATCCCTTTAAACCATCAAATGGAATTTCAGTATGGGAAGGGAGATAAGCGACAACTAGCTTGAAGAATTCCAAACTTTTATATGCTTGTTTCCTACACTGGGGAACCATCAGACAGTTTCCATAAGTATGAGATTGTTGGTTAACTCAGAGGGTGTATTCACATGAACAATTTTTACGCGCAGGTTCTGTCCAATTGCAAGGACTTGCACATGAATAGAACCTATGAATTTCAATTTTTTTTTCTCTCTTGACCAGAATTAAAAATCAAGAATCACTGATATAAGAGTCTGAAAAAAATAGCATTGCACTTGCATACCATGCGATTTATATGTGTGACACGTTTTTTACCATTCAACTCGTAGAAGCACATGCAATTTTTTTTTTCCACATGTGTGAGGAAAGCATGTACGATGCCTTTTTGACGCTGAAAACTTTGCAATTGCAGAAAAATCAAGTGCGATGTAGGTCATATTTTCATGAACCCACATTGCACTCGCTGTTGTGAATCCAGCCAGAAGCTGATCATACACCTCAGTTAGTTTTCACCCGCCATCTACTCCTCCTTATACACATGCACAATTGGCTGGATTAAGTAAGCATGCATTCTCGTTGTAGGGAGGGGATTAAGCTGCTGGCAGACAACCTTGGCAGTGGCAGATTTCCCTTGAGAACAAAAGGATCAGGCATGTTAAAATTCAGAATGTCTGACTCTTCTTTCCTCTGATTTCTGCTGTTGTGGGAGCATCAGAGCACCACCATACACATTAGATGTTTGATCAGTCCTGCTGAAATTGGCAGGTTTGGATGACACTGATCTAATATGTATGGCCACTAGAGATAAGCGAGCGTACTCGCTAAGGCAAACTACTCGAGCGAGTAGTGCCTTATGCGAGTACCTGCCCACTCGTCTCAAAAGATTCAGGGGCCGGTGGGGGGCGGGGAGCGGCGGGAGAGAGCGGGGAGGAACAGGGGGGAGATCTCTCTCTCACTCTCTCCCCCCTGCTCACTCCTGCAACTCACCGCTCTCCTCCGCCGCAACCCGAATCTTTTGAGACGAGCGGGCAGATACTCGCATAAGACACTACTAGCTCGAGTAGTTTGCCTTAGCAAGTATGCTCGCTCATCTCTAACGGCCACCATTACAAAAAATGAGAGAGAGACTAGGGGCCCTGATATAAGCGTAAGATAACTGATGAAAAGTGGTAAAGAAATTACATAAAATCCACACCTGATTAGGTTGTGCATTGATGGGCACAACTCCAATGATCCGCCTATAATAACAATAGTATCCAAGATGAACTGCTGCTGCAATGATGACGGCCAAGAGGTTCAGGTCCGATGAACCTCAACTCCAAAAAACATCATTCCAAGGCTGTGCTGATATACCTTCTATGAGACAACACTAAACAAGCATAGATGGTACCTGATGAAGACCCCCTATTGGTTAAAATGTGTCGTAATTTAACATGTTTTCTCATCTGTGTCATTGGGGGACACAGCTGAAGACCGTGTGTATAGCTATTGCCACTAAGAAGCGGACACTGAGTAAAAAAAGTGTAAGCTCCTTCTACTGCTGCAGGCACCAAGCTAACCAGTTTTTAGCTTAGTGTTCATAGGAGGCAGACCTATTTGTCGCCAGTCTTCCATCATTTGGACTCAGGGAATAGGGGCCTGGAAGGAATTTTCCTGTTACCCCGCCAAGGAGGGTGAACAGAGAGGAGTTAACCATTTTGCCTGCACTGTCCTCAGAAGAAAGGCATGTCTAAGCCCTTAGCTGAACATGACCCATCAGCCATAGTGTCCCCCTTTTCCCGGAGCACTCCTTACCTCCTCAAAGGCAGGGGAACACACTGCTGGACTTATGCAGTCATTTTCTTCTTGGCAGGGTAAGTATCTCCCTTACTTTGCACCGAGCTGAGTATCCTCCACACTCCCCCTCACCACTCTCTCTGTCACTATAGCCCTCATTGTTCTGCTTAGGAAGAGAGGATCACTGCCACAGAGCCATGCTATTTCCCTATCCCCGGCCGGCAATGCTCTGCTTAAATTCGGGGGGGGGGGGGGGGGACCTTCCATCATAGCTGTCTCCCACTCTGCAGCCCTTCTGCCTTTCCCAGAAGCATTTCTTCCAGCTGGCATACCTGTCCTGAGAGGGATGATAAGTACCTCCTCCAGAGAGCTACTGGAGGTAATATGTTCATCTCACACTGAATCTGGTCATTGGTGGAAGATGCCTACCATGCCAGCATAACTTCTTGGGCAGTGGGTGCCTCGAAGGTGGAATGCAACAATGCTTCTGCTATTCAAGTGTGTAAGGCCGGCACATGGTCCTCTCTGCACACCTTTTTAAAGTTTTACAAAGTGCACAGTTTTGCATCCACAGACGCCTCTCTTGGTCTAAGAGTTTTACAGATGGCCATAAACTGACTGCTTGTGTCCTTGTATACTTTTCTCCACGCTCGAGGGACTGCTCTGGAACATCCCACAGCATTCAGCTGTATCCCCCAATGACATGGACAGAAAAACAAGATTTTTGTACTTACTGTAAAATCCCTTTTCGTCCCGTTCATTGGGGTACACAGGATTTTCAGATATCTTCCTCCTTGATGAAGCCTTCTCTTCACAATTGCACATGACGCTACGCTGGGTTACAATTTTAATAGTTTTCATGTTTTATATTGATTGTTTTCATATCCTACTTTGCTGCTCATTATGCTTGCATACAAACGGGTTAGCTTGGTGTCTGCAGGAGGGATATAGCTAGTAGGAGGAGCTAGTACTCATACTAATAGTTCATTTAAAGGGATATGTACACTACCGTTCAAAAGTTTGGGGTCACCCAAACAATTTTGTGTTTTCCATGAAAAGTCACACTTATTCACCACCATGCGTTGTGAAATGAATAGAAAATAGAGTCAAGACATTGACAAGGTTAGAAATAATGATTTGTATTTGAAATAACATTGTTTTTACATCAAACTTTGCTTTCGTCAAAGAATCCTCCTTTTGCAGCAATTACAGCATTGCACACCTTTGACATTCTAGCTGTTAATTTGTTGAGGTAAGCTTGTGAAATTGCACCCCACGCTTCTAGAAGCATCTCCCACAAGTTGGATTGGTTGGATGGGCACTTCTGGCGTACCATACGGTCAAGCTGCTCCTACAACAGCTCAATGGGGTTCAGATCTGGTGACTGCGCTGGCCACTCCATTACCGATAGAATACCAGCTGCCTGCTTCTGCTGTAAATAGTTTTTGCACAATTTGGAGGTGTGTTTAGGGTCATTGTCCTGTTGTAGGATGAAATTGGTTCCAATCAAGCGCTGTCCACTGGGTATGGCATGGCCTTGCAAAATGGAGTGATAGCCTTCCTTATTCAGAATCCCTTTTACCCTGTACAAATCTCCCACCTTACCAGCACCAAAGCAACCCCAGACCATCACATTACCTCCACCATGCTTAAGAGATGGCGTCAGGCATTCTTCCAGCATCTTTTCATTTGTTCTGCGTCTCACAAACGTTCTTCTTTGTGATCCAAACACCTCAAACTTGGATTCATCCGTCCACAACACTTTTTTCCAGTCTTCCTCTGTCCAATGTCTGTGTTCTTTTGCCCATCTTAATCTTTTTCTTTTATTGGCCAGTCTCAGATATGGCTTTTTCTTTGCCACTCTGCCCTGAAGCCCAAAATCCCGCAACCGCCTCTTCACTGTAGATGTTGACACTGGTGTTTTGCGGGTACTATTTAATGAAGATGCCAGTTGGGTACCTGTGAGGCGTCTGTTTCTCAAACTAGAGACTCTAATGTGCTTATCTTCTTGCTTAGTTGTGCAACGCGGCCTCCCACTTCTTTTTCTACTCTGGTTAGAGCCTGTTTGTGCTGTCCTCTGAAGGGAGTAGTACACACCGTTGTAGGAAATCTTCAATTTCTTAGCAATTTCTCGCATGGAATAGCCTTCATTTCTAAGAACAAGAATAGACTGTCGAGTTTCAGATGAAAGTTCTCTTTTTCTGGCCATTTTGAGCGTTTAATTGACCCCACAAATGTGATGCTCCAGAAACTCAATCTGCTCACAGGAAGGTCAGTTTTGTAGATTCTGTAACGAGCTAGACTGTTTTCAGATGTGTGAACATGATTGCACAAGGGTTTTCTAATCATCAATTAGCCTTCTGAGCCAATGAGCAAACACATTGTACCATTAGAACACTGGAGTGATAGTTGCTGGAAATGGGCCTCTATTCACCTGTGTAGATTTTGCACAAAAAACCAGGCATTTGCAGCTAGAATAGTCATTTACCACATTAGCAATGTATAGAGTGCATTTGTTTAAAGTTAGGACTAGTTTAAAGTTATCTTCATTGAAAAGTACAGTGCTTTTCCTTCAAAAATAAGGACATTTCAATGTGACCCCAAACTTTTGAACGGTAGTGTACATTATAGACATGTTTGGTGTATCGACACGGACCCTTCCACATGCATTTTTTCTGGAATGATAGTAAGACCCATATGTTACATGTAAGTCAATGGAATTTTCACACTTTTCATTTTATTGTCTTTTTGATTTCCTTTAGGTGATTGCCATGGTAAAAGGTCTGCAAGTACTCATGGGCCGAATGGAAAGTGTATTCAATCAAGCCATAAGAAATACAATATACGCTGCACTGCAAGACTTTGCTCAGAGTATCCTACGAGAACCACTCCGCCAGGCTGTACGCAAAAAGAAGAATGTGCTCATAAGGTAAGAAGAGTCATGATAAGATATAGGTTAGCTCTCAGGAACCTACAGGGACAAAATGCCTGCAATTAAATAATTTACCATAGAAGACCCATTAGAGCTACATTACAGTTCTTAATGAAACCCAGTACATGAATTATTTATATGGCTCTGATTGAGGAGAGGCTGCCTTTTTCCACATGGCGCCCCTAAGGTATTGACCTCTTTTTCCCAATGTAAAATCTAGGCTTCGCACTAAACATAGAATCGGAGGCAATGTGATTGATCCGCTACATGTGTTAGGCTTGGCTATACTGTGATGCAGCCAGATATCGCAGTACAGGGGGATTAAAAAAAGATGGTGCAAAAGTGAAGCTGAGGAGGACAAGCAGAGATCTGATCTTCTAGAAGCAGGCAGATATGGTGTGTAAGGACACAGGAGGGACTGGAGTGCACTGTACTGGAGTCTGTGTCCAGTATGTGAATGTATGGGCACAGTGTGTGTATGCATATGTTTCTGTGAGTAAATCTACATATACAAAAAAAAAGTCTGGGACGCTGTGTAAAATGTAAATAATTGTAAAGAAAAAAAGAATGCGATGCGCCAAATGTTTATTGGTGTAAGGTCTGCACTGCAGGCGGGCACTTCAGCACCCGGGCTCTACTTCTGTAAAGCCACGCTGTTGCGATGGATGCAGTATATGGTTTAGCATTGTCTTGCTGCAATATGCAAGGCTTTCCCTGAAAGACGTTGTCTGGATGGGAGTATATGTTCTTCAAAAACCTCTATATACATCTATGCTGCCCATAGGGAACAATGCAACCCCATACCATCAGAGATGCAAGCTTTTGAACTATGCGCTGATAACAAGCTGGGTGACTCTGACCACAGAACAGTTTTCCATTTGGGCTCAGTCCAATTTAAATGAGCTTTGGCCCAGAGAAGACGCCAGAGTTTCTGGATTGTGTTGATTTATGGCTTCCTTTGCATGATAAAGCTTTAGGTCTTATTCAGACGTCCATATATCGTCCGGGTTTTCACGCCTGACCGATATACGGTGTTCTTCTCTGCAGGGGGAGGAGGCTGGAAGAGCCTGGAGCAGTGCACTGGGCTCCTGCCCCCTCTCCGCCACTCGCCACTATTTGCAATGGAAGGGGCGGGACGGGGTGGAGCTAAGTTTAAAAATGTAGCCCCGTCCCCTCATATTGCAAATAGTGGCGAGGGGCGGAGAGGGGGCAGGAGCCCAGTGCACTGCTCTTAACTCTTCCAGCCTCCTTCCCCTGCAGAGAGGGACACCGCATATCAACAGGGTGTGAAAACCCAGTTGTCTGAATAAGCCCTTAACTTGTATTTGTGGATTGCACGGCCAACTGTGTTCACACAGTGATTTCTGGAAGTATTCCTGAGTGCATGCAGTGATTTTCATTACAGAATCATGCCTGTTTTTAATGCAGGGACACATGAGGGTCTGTAGATTTTCCTTATGCAGACTTTTGATGATATTATGTACTGTAGGTGGTGGGATATTCAAAGTCTTCGCAATTTTACATTGAGGAACATATTTCTGAAATTGTTCAACAATTTTTAGACACACTTTTTCACTGATCATCATCTGACCATCTTTGTTTTTGAGGGACTCTGCCTCTCTAACATGCTTTTTTTTTATAAGTGACTTAGTTGAAATGGACCCTCCAGCTGTTTTTCATTAGTAACCACATATGTTTCCAGCCTTTTGTTAACCCTGTTCCAACTTTTTGGAGATGTGTTGCTGCCATCAATTTCTAAATTAGTTTTTTTTTTTTAATGAAATGGAAAAATGTCTCACTTTCATCTTCTGACACGTTATGTGTTCTCTTGTGAATAAAATATGGTTATGAGTTTTCCAAATCATTTGCATTTTTTTTTCTTTCATTTATTTACATTTTACACAGCATCTAGAGATGAGCGAACGTGCTCGGCCATGCCCCTTTTTCGCCCGAGTACCGCGATTTTCGAGTACTTCCGTATTCGGGCGAAAAAATTCGGGGGGCGCCGTGGCGGCACGGGGGTTAGCAGTGGGGAGTGGGGGGGAGAGGGAGAGAGAGAGGGCTCCCCCCTTTCCCCGCTGCTACCCCCCGCGCCGCCACGCCTCTCCCTCCCCCCCGGCGCCCCCCAAATCTTTTCATCCGAGTACTGAAGTACTCGAAAATGGCGGTACTCGTCCGAGTAATTACTCGAAACGAGTACGTTCGCTCATCTCTAACAGCATCACAACTTTTTTGGAATTGGGGTTGTACATTTGCACATGTGTAAATATATGTGCGTGCACTGTGAGTGACATTAATGCCATACTAGCCAGCTTCCCTGGAATGACTGGAAAACTTGTGCAAAAAGCGGAGATCTCCTGGACTTCCAGAAGAGCCAGAAAATCTCCCGGGTGCCAAGAGGCAAAGTAGACAGGCAGATGTGAAAATTAGCTTATCTGTTCTGAAGTCTTTTTGGAGCATTATGTGGGGTCTGTAGTAAAGGAGAGTCAGGTCTGAGAGTTTATATTTATGGGGTCTGGTATCGGTATTTGTTTAGGGGGTTTAGGGTCTCTATTTAGAGTGTTGGCTCTGGTCAAATATCGTAGCTTGTGGGAGCAGATTGTATATAAATGGTTGGAGCATGATGTACTCCACATTATACACATTTTTAGAATCTCCCTGATGTCTATTCTCAATAGTATGATTAGGGTTCATTCACACGACATCATTCACTACGTTGTGACTTTCTGTTCCGGGGTTGCGTCTGAAACACCAAAAATGGTATTCCAATGTAACTCCCAGTAGAACTGTAAACTTTAATGAGTCAAATCAAACCTGAGACTTTAATGAAATATTTTTGAAGGACAGAATAGTGCAATCGACTATGCTATTCTCAAAATTATCAGTAAGGATTCAATCACACAACATCATTCACTATGCTGTGACTTCCATAAATAAATGGAAACGATGTTAAATGGAGGCACCCTTGGACTTGTTTTGAATAATTAAGGCAATAGTTCTTTCCAAGGTTCCATCTGAATGCCGTTTTCAGCAATTCATGCAGAACCTCTCTACCGAAAGGCTGGGCAGACAGTAAATCATAGTGTGAACTCACCCTAATATGGGGCGCATTCAGGCTGTGCCTAATATAGCCCTGATGTCAATTCATGTACGAATTCAGCAACTTTACTTTTGCACCTTTCTTTTTGAGTCACCCTATATTGATATGCCACAAGGAAACCTAATATGAGTAAATACAGACAGGTTGCGACTTGCAAATTACTACGACACTACATTTACAAGAAATCCAAACCTGCTGGATTTCTTGCAATTCGTCGAGTTGCGGCAGCTTGAGAGTTGAAAAGCAACTGCATTCACGCACATTAAGTTGTGATGTAGCATGGCGACACTGTGATCTGCGACAGCATGATGTAGGTTCAGTCGCCGTGTATCCCTTGCCTTATAAATTGTTGCTAAAGTATTTACTGTAACAAATGTATCTTTGTTTCTCCTTAGTGTTCTACAAGCGATTCGTAAGACAATCTGCGACTGGGAAGCAGGCCGTGAGCCCCCTAATGACCCATGTCTAAGAGGAGAGAAGGACCCCAAAGGTGGCTTTGACATCAAAGTTCCTCGTAGGGCAGTTGGACCCTCAAGCACACAGGTCTGTGGGATATTTTCATTGCCTTTTCACTGAGCTGTTACAGATGGCTATATAATGCAACGCTGTTCTGTTACTGTCCGTGGCTGGTTACATCCATCACAGATAGAAGGGCGGACAGGGCTGGATCCTCGCTGTAATATGGAGCAAGCTGCGTAGTCCAGTCATCAGAATTTGCTATTAACCCTTTCCAATCCATTTATTTTTTCTCATCCATTCTCCTCAGCTCCAAATAAATCGGAGCTGGGGAGAATGGATGAGAAAAAATGCATTTTCCCTGCACCCTCCTGAACTGACAGAGTTCAGGAGGGTGCAGGTGCTCACTGCACAGTGTAGGGACCTGCTTATGTGTCCGGCGTCTTCTGCATTCTCCCTTCTGCCTCCCGGCTCGGCATTCATGTGACCGCTGGAGGTCAGGTAACACCGGCGGTCACATGATCGCCGGGCGGAATGTCCTGCATTACATAGCGCTAATTGAACTCTATGTAATGTGTAAAGGAGAAGGCAGAAAGGGTTAAAAACCCTTTCTGCCTTCTCCTCGAGGGTCCTTGTTGAGGATCAGTGCAGGAGTGCATCTGCACCTGATGTGTCTGATAATCGGGTGCAGATGCACTCCTGCAGTGCAGTGTCGGGCCTGCCCCGACATCGAACCTGTGGAGGAAAATTATGATGTCGGGGCAGGCCCGATATTGGATTGGAAAGGGTTAAGCATGCTCAGACCACACTTGCAGTGCAGCCAAAGAAGCGATGGCCCTGATGCCTCCACTAAGGATGCAAGATACAGGGGAGAGGTGTATTGCAAATGATGGGACAGGAAGTCGCGTATGTGAGCAGCATGCAGTGGTGTGTGCTGGCAGAGCGTGCAAAATGCAAGAAAACCAGCGAACAGGGATGGGGAGGTTTCAGCAGTATCGCATCTAAAATACGCAGTGTGTAAAAAGATGATAGTGTCAGAAACCCCTTTAAATTTAGTGTTGGATAGAAGTTGATTATTTTCTGTATTTTGTATTTTTTCCATATTTTCTTCCTTATATTTAGTAGTTCCTTTTACTCTCTGTATAGTTAATGACTTGTATCTGTTGTATAGTTGTACATGGTGCGCACAATGCTGGAATCCCTCATAGCTGACAAGAGCGGCTCTAAAAAGACGTTACGCAGCAGCTTGGATGGACCCATCGTACAAGCTATCGAGGAGTTCCACAAACATTCCTTCTTCTTCACTCACCTGCTCAACTTCAGTGGTGCGTAATGGGCGGGGGGGGGGGGGGTGAATTGTTCCTACACAAAAATTGTGTTTGCCATTCTGCCAGCTGAGCATTAACGAGGCTGGTCACCTTACGTATAAAAGATATATGTGTAGCTTCCTAATGCATACTGTACACTAATGAAGCAGCATTTTCTTAAACTATGTCTCTTCACCATCCAAGTCTCCTTGCAGAACAGCGCAGCTGCTCTGTCCTAGAAATGTCCACCAGTAGAGGGACTTACATCCAGATTCCTTCCTGGATGTAGGTCCAAATGAGGCAGAAAATGGCGCAGAGCATTGGATGTTATAAACAGGATCCCATCACAAGCCCCTTCATTGGCAGCTATTTGTAGGATAGAGCGTCCGCGCCGTTCTGCAAGACAAGTTGGATGTGACAGTGTGTGGCTTTAGAAAATGTTGCAGAATTAGTGTAGAGTTAACATTAGTAAGTTGCACATATACAAATGATGTACAGTCTTCTACTTTTTGTATGTAAGGTGGCTAACCCCTTTGAGATGGCACTCCATTCCCTACCCTCGAAAAATGTTGTAGGCACCGTGTGAATGCTGTTGTTCCAGTTAGAGCAGTGCACTCTACCCAGGCAATGTAGGCAGCTGCGTCCTACAAATGTGGCTGCCTATCCTGCCTACCCCTTGTCTGAAACTGAATTCAGCCCTTTGACATCTGGCAGACCCTCAAACCCTGTTCTGCTATCCATATGGTAACACTGGAACTACTATCATAGTATGTAAGGCCGAAAAAAGACATATGGCCATCCAGTTCAGCCTATTAACTCCCAATGTTGATCCAGAGGAAGGGTCGCCCCTTTTGTTTCAGTGGCAGCAGGATTCTAGATAGAACACGCAAGAATATTACAAAGCCTTGCAAATCTTCCTTTTTAAAGATTGTTTTGCTGAAGAAAATAATTCAGAGCAGGAGTGCACAGTGAGGACAGATGGCCTCTATAGCAAAATGCCACCTCCACCCACCCCCTGGTGCCAGGTGTTGGTCAGGGATCAGGATGTCAGGAGCTACACTGCAACTAACAAGGCTGCAACGGTTACTGGGCCAATACAGATTACTACTTGGGCTAGGACCAGATTAGTAACCACCGTGCCATTGACAGCAAGGTTTGTCACCAGCATGCCCACTGTTAGCATCACTGGCTTTTTTAATGAAAATTAGCATCACAGTTTCATGCTTGCTACTAGTAAAACCTGCATTTATTATGCGATTATAGCTTTTCACTGACATCTGTATCCCGGACTCATTACAGAGGCGCTGCAGCAGTGTTGTGACCTGTCTCAGCTCTGGTTCCGAGAATTCTTCCTTGAGCTCACCATGGGACGACGCATTCAGTTCCCAATCGAGATGTCTATGCCTTGGATTCTTACTGACCACATCCTGGAGACCAAGGAGCCTTCTATGATGGAGTAAGAGATTGTCGCAATATTCTTTAGAACAGGAGTAGCACTAAGGCTGGGGTCACACAGGACGGAAATCTCGCGGAATGACCGCACCGAAAAATCACGAGATGTCCGCGTTATAAGCGCAGCTTCAGGAGAGGAGAGAGGCCGCTGCAGAAATGAAAAAAGAATTGACATGCGGTGTCTTTGTTTTCCAAGCCACATGTCCATTTCCGCGTGGCTTGGCGCAATGGATTGGCTGCAGCATGTGGGTGAGATTTTTGCAAACTCTCGTACACTTTGCTGGCTAACCCCGCACGGAAATTCTGCTTCAATTCTGTCCCGTGTGAACCCAGGCTAAGTCTGCTTTTGTGTTGCAGTTGATAAAAATTGGTCATGCTATATTGGACCATCACTGATCCCTCTCTTTGTGTAGGGTGGTCACTGGGTTGCTTACATGGGGCAATTTCTACCTATCATTATGTATGTAAAAGAACCTTAAAGGGGTTGTCTGGTTTCAATATAAACATTTTTAAATGCTGGGCATGAGTTAAAATCAAAGATAACACATACTCACCTGTCCTCAGTCTCCTGCTTCACAGCTAACCAGCTCTTGCTGCTCTGTCCCAGTCCTCCGTTCCAGAAGTCAGGTGACCTCTGCAGCCAATCAGAGGCTGCAGCGTCACCCTCTAAACTCATATCCTGGGCGCCGTGATGCCAGGAGTTTGCTGCTGCCTTTGATTAGCCACAACAGTCACCTGACTTCCGGCAGCGGAGGACGGATATGGAGCAGCAGGAGATGGTTAACTGCTCCCCAGTGTAGGCGAAGGACAGGTGAGTATGCATTATTATTTATTTTAACTCATTCCAACATTTTAAAAGTTTTTATATTGAAACCAGACAACCCCTTTAAAGGGTGGATATTCACTTTAAGTTCTATTACATAACACCCCCAATATGGTAGTTCAAAGTGAAAACTGGGAAAGTTGATTTCCATATGCGTAAGTCACTGACAGTAGTCCCACGCAGATGTCCACATCTGAGCAATACTGCCAACATCACCTGTATTCTTGGTACATTTAGTTTGTCAGTATTTTACATTTATACTGAGTGACCACTTTATTAGAGACACCGACCCTTTCATGATTGGCGCTTCCCTGTATGGAAATTAGACTGGTGACCCCAGAGTGCAGCATAAAATCACATCACAAGTTTTCCATGGACCAGTTTTAGTGTGAATCCACCTAAGGCCCAATGTCCACAGGCGGATTTAAATTGCGGAATCTGCGCGGAAGATCCGCAGTTCAAGCCTCCCATAGGAACCATTTGAATTTACACATGTGGATTTGTTTTCTGGATTCCGCATACGGAAAACAAATCGCAGCATGCTCCATTTTAGTGTGGTTCCCGCACGGATGGCTTTCATTGAAATCAATGAAAGCTGTCCAATCCACAGCCCGTTCAAAGCAGGAGTTAGGGAAAAAACTGTACTGCGCACGTGCGCCCGCACGCCAGCCATTGCTTCTGCACGCATCCACAGTACAGAAAAAAGAAGACCCGAACAGATAAGTATGGTCGCCAGCCTCGGGCAGGGTGAGATTCCGGTGTGGGCTCCTGCATGTGGAACCTGACCCGCCCATGGACATGAGGCCTAAGAATGGTAAATTCCAAGCTTCTGAGCATCTTTCAACAAGGCATGATCATCGGTGCTAGACTAGTCGGGGCCAGGATATCACTGCCAACCGCATGGGTTTTTCTCGTGCTGTGATGTGGAGAGTATACGGAGAATGGTGTGAAAAACATCCGGTGAAAGAGGATCCCGTGGACAGAAACAACTCGTCACCAAAGGGGTCAGAGGAGGATGTCAGATCAGATGCTGCATCTTCTTCCATGTGAAGGTTGAAGGAGAGATAAGACGCATCATAAAACTGTCCTATGATCAAGAGGAATGTGTTCTCCTCCCCTCCCCTGTGCATCTGTATGTTATAATTGTGTGCCATCCAAACTAGTTTCATTCAATAGCCTGACGAAGGGGGCGAGATATCCCTGAAAGCTTGCTGTAACATTATGCATCTTTGTTAGCCATTAAAATGTATCATATCTACAAGATGACTTGGTTTCTCGCTGTGAGAATAATCACACATTGCTCTACTGGCTAACACGGTACCAAACCATTTTTTTTTCATTTTACATCATTTTTATTGTAATGGATTGTATATTAAATAAAAAGAAATGCGTAATAGACAAATCACCTGTATAATCTGTTCCTTACAGGTACGTTCTGTATCCCCTCGACTTGTATAATGACAGTGCCTACTATGCTTTAACCAAGTTTAAGAAGCAGTTCCTCTACGATGAAATTGAAGCAGAGGTAAGTGACTTTCTTAGTGGGACTGATATCTTCACACACTTCATACTTTTATGTATGTTGGATATGAGCATCATTCGCTTTCATTCCTTCATTCTATTCCAGGTTAATTTGTGCTTTGACCAGTTTGTGTACAAGTTATCAGACCAGATCTTTGCCTACTACAAGGCCATGTCCGGCAGGTAAGTACTTAGAAGTACTCCTCACTATGGATTGTGTGGATGAGCATTTAGTAAAACTGTCTCTGCAGATAGATTTTTTTGTAAAATTAAATAAATAAAATGCCTTAAAAATTACATTAGTTTTTTTTGGATGACATCAGCTTTTTTTGCAGGCATTTTTTGTTGATGTTTTTTTGGTCACCCATGTTTTTTTCTTTGGCATTTTTCTATGATGAAGTAAGAAAAAAAAAACACCCAAAAAAACATTATTTGTGGGACATTTCAGAATTCCCTAATGACTTACAGATAACATCTGAATGTGGTGTTTTTTTGCCACAAAAAGCAACAAAAACTGAAAGTGCCAAAATCGCCTTAAATGCTACTTTTAAAAAAAGTGTGATAATAGACGCAGGGGAAATTCAATTGAGTGTTTAAGGGCTTATTCACACGTCCGTATATCTGCTGGGTTTTCACGCCCGGCCGATATACGGTGTTTCTTTCTGCAGGGGGAGGAGGCAGGCCGTGTGAATAAGCCCTAAAACTCATCTGCCTTGTGCCCACAAAAAAAAAACTAATTTTTTGCAAAAAAAAATTTAAACAGATCTGAATTTTCCTGCTGCATCTGTAAGCATTGCATTTGTGAAATACGGGCAGTACATAGACGTCTTCCTAATGGTGTCCTGTTTTTTGGCATCTTCATTGAATAAAATGTAATAGTCTCATCTGCACATCGGTCCAGAATAGTGCTTGCTTCAACTTTTTTCATAAGGTATGTAGGTCCCTATGGAAAAACGGGTGCGTGATTTGGCGCAATGACTATTATGGCTCCGTGTGCTATTAAAGTCTACTCCATTGTAGACTGAGGGTTTCTTCAGACAACTGTTATTTTGTCCCGTGGTTCAAAACGGGATGATATGAAATCATTCATTTCAATAGTTTTGTTTTCACTAGCGGGATTCTTGTGTGCTAATTAGAGATGAGCGAGTATACTCGCTAAAGCACATTACTCGAGCGAGTAGGGCCTTAGCCGAGTATCTCCCCGCTCGTCTCTAAAGATTTGGGGGGCGGGGAGCGGCGGGGGAGAGCGGAGAGGAACAGAGGGGAGATCTCTCTCCCCCCGCTCCCCGCCGCAACTCACCTGTCACCCGCGCCGGCCCCCGAATCTTTAGAGACGAGCGGGGAGATACTCGGCTAAGGCACTACTCGCTCGAGTAATGTGCCTTAGCATTTCTAGTGTTAATACTACGCGCGGGAAAAAATAGAACTTGTCTTTCTCGCACGTAGGTTTTCTATGTACGAGAAAGATAGGTCCTGCACACTTTTTTCTTCTAACTTGCGCGTAATAGCGTGGAGTTTGAATAGTCAAAAAAAGACACTGGTTCATGCACTAATACTCTCCGTAGCGACGAGCGTATTAGCACATGCGCCTATCTCTTTAAGCCCCAAGGGTGGCCTTATAGGGGAAAACATTTGGAAAAAAAAATCTGTCAAACAAGTGATTCTGAGCGGTAGTTGTCCCAAGTTAACACGGGACCCGACAGAGCACGGAGCGAGAACTCACTCAGTAGTTGCTAGTGGCTTCGTTTCAGCTCACCGAAACAAAGCGACTATTGAGCAGGTTATCGCTTAGTGTAAACAGGCGATCATTAATCTTTGAACGACTGCCTGTTCACGGTGATGGAGGGGGGTGAACAGAAGAGCTCTCTGGTGGGGGAGAGCTGCTCCTATGTGACAGTACAGGAGCGATAAGCCTTGGGCCGCCTGTAGGGCATTTATGCATCCAGCATTCGTACAGTGTAAAGCCACCCTTAGAAAACATGAAAATACACTTGTGTGAATTAGCAAAAACGTTCGCTCCTGTGCAACGTATTTACACAGTGCAGTCTTTTTTGCGCGTGTGCCTGCGCAAATACTGTGCGCACACACCACTCATTGACATGGGTGGAGGAATCTCCCCCGCCCTGATTTAAAGGGCTATACGCAAAAAAGAACAGTGAGAAGGAACCCATTAATAACAATTGGTTCTATTCCCTGCGTATGGATGAGCAAATGCACACAAATACGCCCATGTGAATAAGCCCTAAAAAGCTACTTGGTGTTTATAGATTGTCCATTACCATGTAGCCACAAGCTAGAGTCTTTCTTTCCTTTTTTCCAGCGTTTTGCTAGATAAGCGCTTTCGGGCAGAATGTAAGAACTATGGTGTGATCATTCCATACCCGCCATCCAATCGCTACGAGACACTGCTTAAGCAGCGACATGTACAGGTGCGTACTTCTTCATCCGCATGTTAAGATCCTTATAAAGGCTATGTCATAGACCCATTGTACTAAAATCTTATAACCACATATGTGTCCCCCATACAGCTGCTGGGCAGATCTATTGACCTAAACAGGCTGATCACTCAGCGAATCTCAGCCGCCATGTACAAATCTCTGGATCAGGCCATCAGTCGCTTCGAGAGTGAAGATCTGACATCTATTGTGGTGAGTGCAATCTATCAGCAGTATTACCATGTATGAAGGTGTTGTCTGCTTTGGACAACCCCCCAAAAAATAGAAAGTGGCCCACTGCAGAGACCCATTAACTTTAAGGAGTTTATCCCACAAAGGACATTTCGCATGTATCCATAGAATAGGTTATAAATGTCTGATCGCTGCGGCCCCAACGATCACCAAAGTCATGCAGTTAGAAGGAGCTAGAATGGAGCGATCGCACATGCGCTCTGCTGCTTTATTCAGCGTTGATGAGGCTGATGAAAAGTGGACAAGTACAGTACTCAGCTGTTTCCTTTGGCCCCATAGACATTTAATGGAGCAGCAGGGTGCATGTGTGACCACCATTGTATTCAAACTCTACCTCATTGCAGGACTCAGGATCCCCATTCTAATGGGGGTGAAGCCCCCAGTGAATAGACATTTATTACCTATCCTGCATATAGGTGATAAAAGTCTTTTGTGGGATAACCCCTTTAAGTTGATGGATAACCTGTCGAGAAGGTTTCAATTCCAATGCAGCGCCACCACAGAGCAAATGAAGTGCAGCCTGTTGCTCATTTTGAGATCTACTCTTTCTGCAGTATTACAAATGGGTCACAAAATCCTTCCCATATGTATACAAAAATGTTCCCATAATTTACTTTACACGCACCTCCTTCTATGAGTCTATAATGACCCCAAACTCCCAAACTTTGTAGATACCTGTATTCTTCATGAGATAGCAATTTTGGAGCATATTTTCACAGAATTTTGCTTTGTTTGTTCCTCTCTTATTCCTCCTGGAAATGTATGAATAAACTGACAACTGGACATTACTATTAGTCTTCTCAAGAATGTGTCCCTACACTGCCTGAAACTGTCAGCACTAATTTCACAAGCTCAGACTGTGTAGGAACAAATCCCATTGACAAGGTGAATGGTAACACCCAGTTGTCAATATATTCATACATTTACAGGAAGTATAACAGAGGAACAGACAAATAGTGTATATCGGCTGTGCTTTCACGCCCAGCCGATATACACTGGCCTTCTGCTGCATTAGTTTACAATGCATCAGTTCACATGGGTGTATTCCCGCAGCGTAAAAGCGCCTGGCCAGCCAAGATAGCACATTTCAGTCGGGCGCTTTCACGCCGGCTGGCAGTGGCTGCATAGACTCCTATGGGAGCCCATGACAGCTGCCAGAGAAGGGAGGTGGGAGGGAGTTTAGCAGCGTGACTGCCTCCTCCTCACCGCCCCTTGCCGGCTGTTTGCAATGGGAGTGGGCAGGATGGGGCGGGAGCTGGTTGCTAAGGTCCCACCTCCTCAACGTGTAGAAAGCCGGTGAGGGGGAGACAGCTTAGTAGAGCTAAACTGTCTTCCCTGCCCAACGGCATTGCGGGTCGGCATATATGCACTGGGCCTGTGCTTTCTGAACAGCTGCACAAACGTTAGATTTGTGCACCCGTTCACACGTATTTACGTCGCTGGCAGGCAAATATAAAAATGCATACGTACGTGTGACTTTAGCCTTACTTGGGAGGTGGGTTTAAAATATGATAGAACCTCTAGTAGGATTCCCAATGGCACAGAGGAACAATACAGTGCAGAGTTCTAAGGAAAGATTCTTCAGAATCGTTGTGTTATCATACATGCAAGTATTAATACAATTATGTCACACGGGTCCCATTTAAAGGACTCATGCTCATGAGCTAGTGCTGATGTTGAAGCACCAACACACATGGACTGGTGCAAAACCATCATGGACTCATCATGTGAGCTGTATGTGCAGTGGTTTGGAGTCCTTAATAATCAAGGATCTCATTGGTCTCAAGGACCAGATTATCAGAATGTTACTATACAGAATACATTATAATTTATCTGGCACTTTTCTTTTTGATGATTGCTGCGGGTAACGTAAGCTTTTTCCTTCCACCTGCCATCACTTACATTTCACCTGTTCTTCATGTCCTCAGGAACTGGAGTGGCTTCTTGACATCAACCGTCTGACACACCGACTTCTTTCCAAGCACTTAACATTGGACAGCTTTGACGCCATGTTCCGGGAGGCCAATCACAACGTATCTGCTCCGTATGGTAGAAACACACTGCATGTGTTCTGGGAGCTCAACTTTGACTTCTTACCAAATTATTGCTACAACGGATCAACCAACCGGTGGGTTAGATACTTAGAAGAGGAGTGAAAACCTTATATACCCTGCATTTAGGGCGTCTTACACCCAGCATTAACTGGTGTGTCCATACCTACTTAGGGCTCCCACACACTTGCGTTTCTTTAACGCGAATATCAATGGAACCTTCTAATGTTAAAAACGCTTCGCAAGTTTGTGCTTTGGGATTTTTATGCGATGCGTTTTTAACTTTAGAAAGTCCAATTGATAGTCACGTAAAAAAACGTGTGTGGGAGCCCTTAGTTCTGCTTAATTTAATTAATATGTTTGTAAGCGTTTTAAAGGGTATTCCCATCTTGGCCAGTCATTGGTGAAATGACAATACCTCTCTGCCACTGCAGCTGGGGTGGCCAGGAGTACGGAAACAGCCAAGCGGGCTGCACTATGCAGTTTCCATAACTCCCATTTACTTCTATAGCACTTACGGAAATAGTGTAAGAGAGGCCGGTCTACTGTTTTCTGCCATCTTTTTCAATGATGACCTATCTTCTGGATAGGCCATCAGTAGTTGATGAATAGGGGTCTGCCACTCTGGACCCTCGTCCATCAGCTGATCATCCGGCCCGCTATCAGACGTTGTCATTAGCCATCAGCACAGGAAGTGCAATCCCCAGCCTCACTCCCATTGAAATAATGAAAGAGCCATGCTGCTACTCCACTTCCTGCTTTTCCGCTGGTCAGGGAGCCAAATCCAGTCCTGATCAAGAGAGCAGCGGGAAGTACCGTTGCACTGCAGCCTTCCCATTGATTTCAATGTAAGTGAAGCCAGCGCTCGCACTTCCTGTCCATTCCGCTGATGACAACATCTGACCTGCTGCAATGGACGATCAGCTGATGGATGAGGATCATGAGCAGTGGAGCCCTGTCCATCAACTGCTGATGACCTATCCAGAAGATAGCTCATCAGTGAAAAAGAGGGCAGACAACCCCTTTAATCCTGACACCCTGGCTACCACATACTGTACAGCTGAGCTAGGGGCTGGGGAGGCCAGAGATGAATGCAGGTCTCACCTCTAGGACTCTTGTCTCATATCCTGTGCACATACCATAAACGTCTGAGATGGGAATATCACTTTAACCACGTACATTTTCTTTATCAGGTTTGTCCGTACAGCTATCCCTTTCACACAGGAGCCACAGAGAGACAAGCCAGCCAATGTACAGCCTTATTATCTGTATGGATCAAAGGTTAGTGACTTCCAGTATAAAATTGCTCTGTCATAATTACTGGCACGGATGGCTCCCTCCTTTGCATAGTGTGCCAATAGGCTGATAATGATGAGACTCGGTTTACATCCTATCACAACGAGCCCTAGGAGGTGACTGCCACCTAAAGGCCCTTTTAAACGCAATGATTATCGCTCAAAATTCGTCCAAACGATAATCGTTAGATGTAAACGCAGACATTGTGTACTTTTCGTTTGAATGATGGATTTTAGTTAAACTTAAAATCCATCGTTCAGCCACTGAAAGACTGAGCAAATACATTCCATTTGAATGTATTTCGTTCATCTTTCAAAAGACTGCATGATGTTCTCCTCACGGCATGCTTACACTAGCTGCGAGAAGAACAATGCAATCTGCCGACAGCTGGGAGAAAACAGTGGAATGTGTCAGCAGCTGTTTGCACAGCTGGGTGTGTGTTTATACATAAGCTAGGCTCTGCAAACAACTCATTGAGGTCCTTTTACATGCAAATGAAGATGATAAAGTGTTAATGGCCATTAGTGGCTATTAACACATTATGCAAATACATCGCTATATCTTTCAGTCACTTGAAAGATTATCTTTGCGTGTAAAAGGGCCTTTACTGCTTCTTGGCCCAATCCTCATCCCTTTGTTACGGCAGGCTCTGCCTGGGCAATATTATTCTTGTTTTTCCATATTACTAACGACCAGATTGATACACATCATTATCTTTTTAACAACAGTAATTGACATTACATTAAGACATGACTGATGCTACATTTTTGTTTTTTACCCTCTTTTGTAGCCCCTCAATATAGCTTACAGCCACATCTACAGTTCATACCGAAATTTTGTGGGTCCACCACACTTCAAAACCATCTGCCGCTTGCTGGGATATCAGGGAATAGCTGTTGTGATGGAGGAACTACTGAAGATTGTCAAAAGTTTGGTAAGACGAGGTGTAACCATGGCTGGATGTGGTTATTTAACGGATGGGCTGGGATTTTCCATGGATGAACAGGAATGAATATTGCATGTAGTTGAGATAAGATGATACTGTTCACCATTGCCTAAAATTACCAGATTATATTGTCATTGTCACTAGTGAGCGACTCAGTACAGTTCTAGGCAGCTTGTAGTACCATTAGTTTAGGGCTCCATGGCGACTTTTTCACGACAGGGGTTGTGCGACCAAAATCACTGAGACCTGAAACTCACATTGAAGTGAATAGGGTCACAGTGCAAGTTGCAGCTTGCAGTAATGGCAAAAAATGCAACCTCAATGGATTCTGCATATGCGTCTTTAACCTGCACCTCTAACAATTCCCAGAATGCCTAGCGGATTGTAGTTTTGCAACAACTGGTTAGCCACAGGTTAGAGACCACTTATATAGAAAATATGTGAATGGTTCAAGTACTATTGACATTCGCGTTAAACAAACGCAGCGATATTGCAATCGCCAGTGTGCCGGAGCCCTTATATACTTCTTTTTTTATGGAGCTATGACTATTAATTAAAGATCTGTGTCTTGCCTTCTACAGCTTCAGGGTACCATACTGCAGTATGTGAAGACTCTCATTGAGGTCATGCCAAAAATTTGTCGCCTGCCTCGCCATGAATACGGATCTCCAGGTAAGGGCCTATACACACGAACGCATTTGCACTGCGCTTTTTGCGTGCAAAATATGCAGTGAATAGAACCCATTGATTTCAATGGATCAGTGACATGTGCATGTCCTATTTTTGTGCGTATAGCACACGAAAATAGCATGTATTAAACTTAACTGCCTATTGAAATCAATGGGAGCATGCTTGCATGTTTTTATTTGCATGGCTTATAAATGGGTTGTACATAAAGCTTATCTCCACTGTATTTTTAGTATGAGAAATAGCACGACATTTGAGCGTTGCAAGACGCACGAATCTCGCACAAACATTAACCCCATTCTTTTGGGTCATGCAGATGAGAGATGTTTCCCTACCTGGCACCGCAATGTAATACTATGCAGGAAACAAATCACAGCATGTGCTATCATGCTGCGTACTCTCGCATTGCAGCGCCCATTATATTCAATGGGGGTGACGGCAGCATCGCACCATGTGCAAGGTGCACACGATGCAAGATCTCCCATTGAAAACATTCAAGTAATGCAAGGCTGTTTTGCCATGCAAACACCTCACATCCTCAGAGCTTTCACATGGATGGCGAGCGTGATTCATGGCTCCATATCGCGCTCGCCCTTGTGAAGTTAGCCTCAGAGTGCCTGTACATTGTACAGATGATCTGCCAAGACTGCATGCTGATCACCTCTAATTGTTGGGCTGCACTAGGATTTGCTAATTGCAACAATAGCAAGTCCAGGTACAGCTGCAGCATGACAATTAGTAAGAGTCTGCATGCAGTTGCAACGGATCATCGGGGTAACGGACACCCTAAAACTTGAAAGCAATGAAAACATAATGGAAGTTTTATAGCCTACCATTTATGAATCGGTTATAGGCATCCTGGAGTTCTTCCACCATCAGCTGAAGGACATCATAGAGTATGCTGAACTGAAGACAGATGTGTTCCAGAGCCTGAGAGAAGTGGGTAACGCAGTGCTCTTCTGTCTGCTCATTGAACAAGCTTTGGTAAGAACTTCATGAAATAAATTAGTTCTTCATCTTACTCCAGCTATTCCAAATAAAAACTTTACATACTTTCTGTATCGATTCCTCATGATTTTCAATATCTTTTCTTGCTGTTATTCAATAAGAACCCATAGTGAATGAAGCAGATACACTGCTAGTTACAGATCAGTGCTGGCTCTTGTAATGAGCCATACACCTTTGTATCTGTCACATGACCAGGATAGATTTTTTTAACATCTGGTAGTAAATAAATGAAAGTTCCTATAGAATAACAGTAAACGCAGGAATTGATATGGAAAGTAAGCATGGAGAAAGCATGTATACAATCAGTACATCTACTTATTGCAATAAGGCAAGATCCAGAATTTTATCCTCAATATATTTTTTGCTATATGTATTTTTTCTGTTTCCATTCTCAGTCTCAGGAGGAGGTATGTGATCTCCTTCATGCAGCACCATTCCAGAACATCCTACCTCGTGTATACATCAAAGGTATGTCCAGCCTGTTATGTGGGTAAGCAAATAGAAAGATGATATAATTAACAAAAAGAGACAAAAATGTACAGTCTATAAACTTTTTAAACTCCTCTAAATGTTTTGGCCTTGTTGATGGGGTGTTTTCACTTTTTCTCTATTAGAGGGGGAACGTTTGGAGGTGAGGATGAAGCGGCTTGAAGCCAAGTATGCTCCACTGCATCTAGTCCCATTGATTGAAAGACTGGGCACACCGCAGGTATGGAAGTCCTCAGCTGGCGATAGGTAACCGCCGTAATGATATTGTCACTGATTTATAAGGATAAACTCTTTAAAGAAACACTGCTGCTAAACTCTAAGCTCATAACATAAATACAGCACCCGAACCAAGCTCAATACATAAATACAAAACCTGAACCAAGCTCAATACATAAATACAAAACCTGAACCAAGCTCAATACATAAATACAGCACAAACCAAACTCAATACATAGATACAATACCAGAGCCAAGTTCATAAATACAGTGACAGAGTTAAGCATTTGTGTTGTGGGGGTGGCCGGGGTTGACAATTTCACTCCAGAATGACTGATGGGAGGGGACAGAGTCAGGAGGAGAATGTTCATGCAGCCCCACAAGATGCTGCCGTCTGGAGGAAAAAGATTATCTCGCCATATGGACATAAGTGGTGGGTGATTGCCCCCAGCCTCCATCCGTCTGGTGCCAACTAAAAGCTATTAGTACCCTGTTCAAGCCACATTGCTATGTCAACCATGGCTTAATTATTATGAGTCACTACGGCTTCCAAAGGCCAAGCGAAAATCTCCAGTAAACCATAAAAATCATTCATAATCATCCACCAGCTTCAGTTGCTAGCAAATGTATTTTAACCCTTCTTAGCAGGTTCTAATGGTTTCTTAATGAACACAATATTTTTTTTACTGGAGTTCCCATAGAAAATCTTTATATTAAAAGAATATATTACATTTTACAGCTATAGATTTAATATCTAAAAGGGTCTGATATGTATTGACATTGGACTTCTGCACATGCTCTCTTACAGCAAATCGCCATTGCCAGGGAAGGTGACCTACTGACCAAGGAGAGACTATGTTGTGGGCTTTCCATGTTTGAAGTCATCTTGACTCGGATACGCAGTTACTTGCAGGACCCGATATGGCGTGGCCCTCCCCCTACTAATGGAGTGATGCATGTAGATGAATGTGTGGAGTTTCACCGCCTCTGGAGTGCCATGCAGTTTGTTTACTGCATTCCTGTGGGGACCAATGAGTTTACAGCAGAGTAAGTAAATGTCCCATCTATTTTATAACAGACTGAGATCCACCACTAGGAGGCAACATTCACATGTCAAACTAAAATACAGAATTTCTTTGAGGTGATTATTCTAGTAGATGATTAGTATTACAAGGAGCTGCTCTCTCTTTGAAGGACCCATCTTGTTCAGCATTACAAAGCAAGCCCACTTATTTCATTGAGCAGCATGTAATACTTTATTTATCCAGTGGTGGTGCTGCAGGAAAATGTAGCACTTTCTGCTGGATTTTCCTGCAGATTAGAGTTGATCATCGGGGGTCCCAGTAATGGCCAATGATCAGCCTATTTGTGGAGGACCTTTCTAATAAAAGAGGATTGTAAAAAAAATGACAAAACAAACCATTCTGACAATTTCGCAGTTAGTAAATTAGTTTTAATGTAAATGTTTCCCTGTGTGGTTCCTCTTGTAGGCAGTGCTTTGGAGATGGGTTGAACTGGGCAGGTTGCGCCATTATTGTGCTACTCGGACAGCAGCGCCGCTTTGATCTTTTTGACTTCTGCTATCACCTTCTGAAAGTCCAGAGGCAAGATGGGAAGGATGAAATTATTAAAAATGTGGTAAGTGCAATCACCTGGGGGGCCGCATTCAGTAGAGAAATACTTTTTTCAAAAGTTTATTTAGTTTTTCTGACATACAAGTGATATAAGAGATTAATAGGAAATACAGAAAGTTACACATAACAGGCATGTATAAGAAGGGCTCCATTCCAGAGGTGAGGGAACACAGGACCTAAACCCCCATGGGGACAATACTCAGAGTACTAAGAATGTTGGAGTCCAAAATGGATAAAGCTAAGGGTGCGGGCAGACTAGCGTAGGCGTATTTACGTTCGCACGAGCGCAACGTATAATCGCCCCAGCGAGGGTTTTTCACCGATCACGACCAGAGCTAGAAAGCGTATTTTCGTTTGTTCCTACTTTGCAAACGGTCTTTTCGGCGATCGAATATGCGTTGGCGCGTATTTCGGTCGCATATGTTCTGTTTTTTTTTCGAATTGCCGTTTTTGCGCGCCGTAAAATCGCCCATGTGAACGAATACATTCGAAACCATTGCCTCAGATGGTCACGTATATACGTTTGGTTGCAAAAACGCGCCGTTTATGCGCTCGTCTGCCCGCGCCCTAAATCTGTATACTAAAGGTGTGGCTTGGTATTGTTAGACCAATTGAGATTGGAATATAATCCCTTAAAGAGAATGTCTAATCAAAAAATTACATATTGTACAAAATCAGGTTTTTTATGCAAGTATTAGCAAGATGAGAGGCAGCACATAGGAATGAATCTCCTTACCAGTCGTTAAATAACAGAATACATTCTTTAATCGTAGTCCACAAAAAAAGCGACGTTTTGACCAAAGTTTCTATGATCTTTCTCAGGTTTTTATGTAAAACATAAACTCTTTGTACAAAAAAAAAAATGAAGCTCCTAGAAGGAGTTATCACTTTGCTGCAAAACTCAGCATGCAGTAACATCTCAGACAGATATGCAAATAATTAGAGTTGTGGCATGATTAGAATGAATAAACAAATGGCTTTGATTGGTTCATCGAGTCCCGACTCGAGTTGGCTGAGCGATGACGTTCATGGACCAATCACAGCCAGCCCTTCCTGGAGGTGGGGATTTCTATCCTCCAATCCAGGAAGGGCTGGCAGAAGACTGAAGAAAAGTGCCAGAGCTGAAGAAGAGACCCATGCTGGAGATGACAGCGCTTCTTAGGTGATGTATTGTTTTTAGTTTTCTTTTACTGCAGGGCTTATTTTCGGGGTAGGGCTTATATTTCAAGGTCTTCCCTACAAATCCTTGCATTTGGTGCTATAAAGTCGTGCAACTTTGTAGTGTCAAAAAATCGTGTTTTTCCCGCGAGAAAACGCAGAGATATCGCACGGACCACCGATGCGATATCGCTGCAATTTTCTTGCATTGCTATCGTGCCGGAAATCTGGAAGCGGCCTAATGCCCATGACAGATTACATAATGTGGCATCGGCCACCCATAGACAACCTAGTTTAAAAAACAGCTACATTTACTGGCTACCACAGGATCAAATGGTGTAGCGTACTTTGCTCTTCTATACCAAAACATACCAGCCAGATGGAAGCCAGGAAGACATTCTTTTAGCTTCCACCTACATAATTCCCTAGAGGCATGCCTTTATATTACTGGAACTGTTAATGGGAGTGATTCTGACCTTTAGATGCTAGGGAATTGCTACTAGAAGGGATATTTCTGACACAACTTACACATAGGGATTCAAAGACCACCAAAGAAAGAATATTGGGTCACCGCCTCCTCTGGCCCTTCATAGGCATAACACAGTACATGAGTGTATACCTAGACTATCCCTTTAAGGGGGTTTAGCCGAATTATTTTTTTACATATTTAAGTCCGCCCTGCCCCAAACTATATCTTGGTATTATATTCACCATAGCATTTAACGTATGGCCTGTGAAGTCACCAGGTCTTTTGTCCCACATCTTGTAAACAGGTCACATGAGCTTCTAATGTAGAAGCCTCAGCCTATTTACGGCATATCATTGACAATATCCAGTATCGGCGCTTCCTATTGGCCACAGTGGTCATGTGGGTAAACAACCACATAACCACTGCAGAAAAGATGAAAACCCCTTAACTAATTCCCCTAATACAATTATGTTTAGCAAAAGTGAACGATTCCTTTAAGCTGTATCAAACCACCTGACATATTTAACAGCTGATCTTATCTTTCCTTTAGCCACTGAAGAAAATGGCCGACCGAATACGAAAGTATCAGATCCTGAACAACGAAATCTTCGCAGTCCTGAACAAATACATGAAATCCGTCGAGAGCGACAGTTCCACGGTGGAACATGTACGATGCTTCCAGCCCCCCATCCATCAGTCACTGGCGACCACCTGCTGAAAGGAACGCAGACTTATACCTACTGGACGATTTTGACAAATTCCATAATGTTGTGGTGCATGTTCGTCCTGTTTTCGCCGTACACCTTCGTGATGCTATGGAAACAACAGGACTGTACAGGAAGTAGCCATGTAAAGGGGGTGTATGTTGACTATCACTCCTATCAGGGTCTGTGGTGGTAAATGACGGAGAATTAAATCACCGCCAGCCAGAGTTTGCCGAGATCGTGTGACGACAGAGCAGTATCAATGGTTTTATACTGGTTTGAACCAAGTTTTAAGTATTTTTTTGATCTAAGAAACATAGACATTAGTCCGGGGGCTTCAATGGACTGTCCATAATTGTGCTGTAAAGCTACTGGAAAGGAATGCGGGATGTGCTTGAACTTTGTAGAATTTGTCCTGCACAGGGGTCGACATACAATATGTGCAAACTGTGCAGTTGCACAAGGGCCTAGTAGGTAATGGGGCCCACTACCACCATGGCAGCTTCCAATAAGATTTCGTACAATTACTGGCGGATTCATAGAAAGACGTACAGGGGGGCTGTATGCTGAGGTATTCAAGGGGCCTATATATTACTCTCGCACAGGGCCCATTGCTGTCTCTGGCTGCAGTCACAGCCGCAGTTGTATGGAGCCCAAAACCAGATGCCAGGGATCACTGCTGAGGGCACCTATGTTCACCACTTGCATGTCCATATATGAGCATTGTGTATATGGAAGTCTATGCACCTATACTTTCCTATGGATCTGCTGTGTGTAAACATATCAGTGCCTATAGCTGTGGTCCCCGGGATCTGCGCCCACCCATATATTAATGTGGGGACTTATAAAACCAAGCACATGCTATCATTAGTTGTAAATTTCAGAGGACCCCATTAATCGCCGCTCCGTCAGTGTCTAACCACAAACTT
Source organism: Eleutherodactylus coqui (assembly GCF_035609145.1). Taxonomy (NCBI): domain Eukaryota; kingdom Metazoa; phylum Chordata; class Amphibia; order Anura; family Eleutherodactylidae; genus Eleutherodactylus; species Eleutherodactylus coqui. The sequence goes on from NC_089838.1 coordinate 22,381,736, forward strand.
GTTAACTGCCCTATTTATTGTGACTGTACAGTGTTGTGGTAATCTCATCTGCGCTTGAAAGATATTTCGCCAATTTATCTACTTATACATGTGTATCAGTGGGTTCGGTTTACCGGTGTGGGGGCAGGGAGGGCGACCAGTCTCGCCCATGAATCGCTCGTCATACACAGTCATATTGTATTGCTGATATATATATTTTTTAATCGCTGTTTAACAAAATGGTATTCACGTATCGTTATTGTGGTAACTTAATTTTTTTTATAATTTTTTTTCTGGTGTTTAGTTTGATTTTATGAAGTCTCTGTTACACAACATAGTTCTTTTGTTAAATTATTTTGCTTTCTCGCTTGTGAATAAAAAGAAAGTTAAATTCTCATAAAGCCATATGACTGATTTCATCAAATAAGTAAATGCAAGATGGGTTTCACATGGGTGTTCTACAGCCACGGCTACTGGACTTCTCATGGTCCTACTGAACTGAACCTTGGCTGCCATAGAACCCTATAGTGATCGAAATTCATCTTTATGATTAGAGATGAGCGAATGTACTCGTTTAGGGCGATTTCGCACTCGAGCAGCGCTTTTTTCGAGGTACTGACTACTCGGGCGAAAAGATTATTCTTGTTCTCAGTCTTGCCGTGATGGACAGTATGACCTGTGACATGAAACTGTCTTCTACAACCTCACATTTGTAGCAGAGTTTAGCTGTTCTTCACCTAGTTTTAAGCCTCCTACACAGCTGATTAGGTTCCAGTTAATGACTATATTTTAACCTACATATGAAATTGACACCTAACTATAATCCGGCAACATCCCTGTCTCTTTGCAAGAAGTGATGTTTTGTAGCCAAAGGATGGTCACCAAATATTCATTTGATTTAGATTTCTCTTTTTTTCATTCTCTTTGCATTTTGTTAATTGACAAAAGAAAACTATTGACACTTCTATTTTTGAAAGCATTCTTTACAGCATTTTTTTCTACACTTGCCTAAAACATTTGCATAGTACTGTGTATCTTGCTGATCAAGTGATGTAAGTAACATAGGTGAAGGATTGACCTCTGGGGCAACCACTGTCACAAATCATCATTCGCAACTGAAAAGCAATACTAGCTATTAGAGATGAGCGAGTATACTCGCTAAGGCACATTACTCGAGCGAGTAGTACCTTAGCCGAGTATCTCCCCGCTCGTCTCTAAAGATTCGGGGACTGACGCGGGTGACAGGTGAGTTGCGGGGGGGAGGGGGAGAGAGAGATCTCCCCTCCGTTCCTCCCTGCTCTCCCCCGCCGGCCCCGAATCTTTAGAGACGAGCGGGGAGATACTCGGCTAAGGCACTACTCGCTCAAGTAATGTGCCTTAGCAAGTATACTCGCTCATCTCTACTAGCTATCCCTATTTGTAGACATAAATGGGAGAATCATTTCTTCATCAGCAGGCATCAATACAGCAGTTACTGACATAACTGTGGTAGTAAGCAGAGCTGTTTTGGCTGAGCCATGAGATCTCCTATTACCCAGCAAGTTCTCATGGTCTGAGGCTGGAACCGTAGAAAGAAGCAGGTTGGACCCAACTCCTGTGGGGAAGATAGGTAATTTGCATATTGTTCCAAATATTACTTTCTTACTGGCTATTGAGTTCTCAAAGAAAAGCGGCATACTATTACAGGTGATAGCCATGCAGCTCTTTCATAGTATTTCCCTACACATTGACGCAGGGCCAGAATTAGGTTCGATGGCACCCTGTGTAGAATCCTTTTTTTGCACCCAACCCTTTGGATTTAAGAAAATAAATCTCTCTATCTATCTATATATATATATATAATTATGTATTCTACTGTGTGGTCTGGTTCTATTGTGCATGTGTAGAAAGCACTAAAAAAAAATTACAGAAGGAGACAAGGTAATAGCACCTCCATTGTGCCCCTGTAAGGTAATAGTGCCCTTTACAATATAATTATTCCTCCTTTGTATCCTCAGAAGTTACCAGTGTCCCATAAGTTAACAATGTCCTTTTTGTGCCTCCATAAGGTAGTATTAACCCTATAAAGGTAACAGTGCCCCCTTTGTGCCACAGAAGTCCCCCTTTAGTGCAAAGTTTAGGCTTATTTATTTAATAAGCTCACTTCCACCACATGGCAGTGTCTTGTACAGCTACACGAGTTACCCTCCTCACGTATCGATCTCTTCTCTGATGTTCTGAGATGCTGGAGGGGAAGTCAGAGCTGGGAGGACGAGGATTTGTGTAGGTCCACAAGGTGCTGCTACACATTGCATGGAGCAATACAATCACATGACTAAGTGGACTAAGGGAGGCCATAGAGCTCCATCGGTGCCCTTCTTTACCAACTGGCATCCAATGCCGTATGCAACCGCATGGACCGCACAGAGCTAAGGCTAGCCATGCATTGATGCTTACAATCACCCACTGTACATTCACTAGAATGGGGCTGTGTTGCAGTTCCCTGCACAGTAAGTGGCAGGAAGAGCCGCTGTGCAAGGAATAGATTGAAGGAACTTTCACTTTTGTGATTGGTAAAAGTATCAGAGGTTGGACCCCCACCAATTGTAATGTTATGGTATAAGATTGGAACCCTCTCTGAAGGAGCGTTCACAAAAAGCTAGACTCGAATAACGAGGACCCGAGCATTTTGGTGCTCGCTCATCTCTATTAGCCATTAAAAAGTATCATATCTACAAGATTATTTGGTTTCTCTTACTGAGAACAATCATACTTTGCTCTACTGGCTAACACTGTACCAAACGTTTTTCATTTTTGCATATATTGTGGAGCTGCCCTTTTCTCCAACAGTATTGGGACTCTGTGATTCAGTTATCTTCTCTAGTTGGTTGCACAATCCAGCAATCCCCTTCACTAACCTTGATGAATATTATTTGCAATCTAATCCTACCTAAATTTTGAATCCTGGGTTGCAAAGTGCTGGCATTATCAGATTTGGTTATTCTCAGGCACTGGAAAAGTACTTATATCGCTAATATAGGAGAAACCATCACTTTGATCAGGTATTGTTCCATCTTCCTTGTTTGCACCCATTTCCCAGGGGAGCATGAATGGCCTTATAAGTCTCTTCACTCACCTTCTAGATGCTCTCTTTAAGGCCGCTTGAGACCAGTGTGGCACTCACCTGCTCCCGCGGGTCCGGCTCTTTGATGTGCCGGCTGCCGGCGCATGCGGAGACCGGAGCCGGCGGCCAGGGAGTGACATTTCTGTGTGTGGCTCCGCGAGCCCCGCACAGAAATAAAGCATGCCGCGATTTGTTTTCTGCGCGTGATTTCGCACAGACAAATCGCGACCATCTGCCTAGGATTGTGTTCTCTAATGCAATCCTATGGCAGCTTCCACGGGCGGAAATTCTGCGGCCTAGGAAGTGAGAATACCCTTCCCGACTCACGTCCTAGACTTCTCACCAGCCGAGCCAGAATCGTACTGCAAACTGATGAGGGGCAAACACTCCAAAGAGCTGCATGTGTATGGATTCTGGCTTGCTTTTCAATTCCCAATCATTGTTTCAAAGACCTGTATAAAAGGTCGGAAATTGATATGCAGGAATGCTGCCATCCAATAGGTGGTGCTGCAGGGGTATTTTTCCATCTCCCTTATTTGATCAACCACACATATGTACATGAAAAAATGTCTGCAAGTAACACATCTAGACTCTCGCAAGTCGTACATAAATGGAGAGCTTGGATATCTAGCAATCGGTGTATATCTGGAGGATTGTCGTGTTTTTCTACTTTTGTGGAGTCCTGTGTTTCTATCAGATAGTTGATAATTCCCAGGAACTATGTATGTAACTTTTTTCTTTGTTTTTACCTGGTACTACTTATTTATCTATCTTTCCCTTTTAGTCATTTGTTTAAACCAATAGATGTTATTTTTACCCCATAACATACTTAATTCATGACACAAATTAGATGTCTATTAGAATTAGACTAATTAGAATGTTATAACTGTATATCCTTGTTATTGTACATGTTAACTTGTTATTGTCTGTTAGGGAAAAAATAAAACACCAAAAATATTATTAAAACAAAAAAAAAAGGTCAGCAATAGAGATGAGCGAGTATACTCGAAAAGGCACATTACTCGAGTGAGTAGTGCCTTAGCCGAGTATCTCCCCGCTTGTCTCTAAAGATTCGGGGGTCAGTAGGGGAGAGCGGGGAGGAACGGAGGGGAGGTCTCCCTCTCCCTCCCCCCCCCCCCCCCCCCACTGCTCCCCACCGCAACTCACCTGTCACCCGCGCCGGCAGCCGAATAATGTGCCTTAGCGAGTATACTCGCTCATCTCTAGTCAGCAGTAGTTGATTGTCTGGGGTCTGCTGCTTGTAAACCTGGTTGATCAGCTGGTTGGGTGCTCACTATCCCTGGCAGAACACAGGGTATGGAGTGGTAGTACAGAGCTCTGACCGCTATGTAGTGGCTGGCACTAGTAATTGCAGACAAAGCTCCCATTAAAATCAATGAGTGCTGCGCCTGCAATTACCGGCAGCAGCCACTAGACAGCGGTTAGAGCTACCAGCTTCCGCTCTGTACACTGTGGTGCTTACAGCGGGTACCTACACGACTGATCAGCCAGGATCCCCATTGCATTAGCTATTCATAACCTATCCCAAGGATAGGCCATCAGTAGAAATAGCCTAGAAAACTCCCTTTTATAATGTTGCACAGTTTCACAATAAGGGTCCTTTTACGTGGGCCGATTCTTGACTCGATGTAAATCGAACATTTGCCTTTGTTTTACACTGGCCAAGAATCAGTGCTATGGGGACAAATGATCCTAATATATACCTCTCTGTTCACATGGGGAGATGTGCAGCTGATCAGCAAGCAGTTTTATGTTCATTGAAAAGATCAGCCAACGGATAAGCGTTCGCATGTTCGTTGGCTGAACATTGACAATTAGGTGTATACGTTTTTACACTATGTACAAGGCTTTGTACGCTCACAGGACATGTTCAGTAGCGAATGGTGGACCTACATGCCCAGATATAAATGGCAATTTAGCTTTATGAGTTCCAGCGTATTGTGCACCCCTTTGGTGCGCAAATATGCAGGAAAATAGAGCGGGTTCTATTTCTTTGTGAGCGTGCAAAACACACGCGCTAAATCAGGAAGCGTAGATCAACCTATTGACATGAATGGGTTCAATTCTGTGTGTATTGTGAATGTAAAAACATACACAAATACTCCTGTATGAAGAGGCCCTTAAGGAGACATGTTTTACGTGTGTAATATGCAGTGCTAAAATCCCATTGATTTACATTGGACTACTCACAACTGCGTCATTTCCTAGTTTGGCACATATTATACTCGTAATATGCCCATTGTAGGCTATGGGAGCTGTGGCCTATCCCACTTGACCCAATTTCGGGGTTTTGTGTGTTTTTGGTTTAAGGGTAACAGCAAGGAAGAGCAGATTCAGCATACAGGCAGTCGTATTACGTCTGTAAATAATACAGACACAACACAGACCCATGTGAATTGGCCCTAATGCACGTCATATGCATTAAATACAGAGAGGTATCCCTCTACTTGGGAACCCAATCTATTAGCTAAAGTGAGGAGCTACTGCAAAGAGTGGCTCTGCCTCTGGAGGACCCCACTCACTCATCCTTTACACATGAGCAATATGTAAGGCCCCCCATACACATTAGACTAGAGTCATCCAAAACGGTCAATTTCAGCAGTAAAGGAAAAGTCTTGTATGTTTATGGAGACCTCCCAACTTTTCCCTGAGAGATGATACCTGCTTGTTGTTTCCAGCATTTGCCTGACATCCATTGAAAGCATATAAAGCCTTAAAGAAAATCTGTAGGCTTAAACACACTGTCCAAACTGCAGACAGCATGTTATAGAGTAGAAGGAGCTGAGCAGATTGATATATAGTTTTATGAGGAACGATTCGGTATAACTTGTGTTTTATTCATTCATATCTCTGCACATCCTGAGCTGAACAGTCCAAGGGGCGGAGCTATCAGTGATTGGTAGCTCACCTGTATGTACAGTCATACACAGAGAGCTGCCAATCACTGATAGCTCCGCCCCTTGGACTGTTCAGCTCAGGGTGTGCAGAGATATGAATGAATAAAACACAAGTTATACCGAATCGTTCCTCATAAAACTATATATCAATCTGCTCAGCTCCTTCTACTCTATAACATGCTGCCTGCAGTTTGGACAGTGTTTTCAAGCTCACAGACTTTTAATTCCTTACACCAATGGCACAGGCAGCAGATACTTTCCAATGGAAAAATTCTGAAATTTTCGGCAAAAATCTGCATGTTTATATTGAAACGGATTTCCCGAGGCTTTATGAAGTCCCCTTCACATGCATTCTTCTGTACTGCAGGGACATTGGAGCTAGTTGGGTGAGAGAAGTGTCACTTGTCTATGTACACAACATCTTTGAGTGTGTAAATCACTTAGTAGGTAGGAAGGATGATCAAAGTGGTCAAGGAATCCATTGTCTGTAGACCTTGTGAACTGTCACCTATTGTCACATTGCCATTGTGAGGACTGAGACAATTAATTGCTTTCCAACACAACAATTGTACAGTTAAACATTTCAATGAATAAAGGACTAATTACTAAATAAATGCAAGAAGAAGGAGTGAAGCAACTGACGAACAAAAGGGGCCAAAGACGCTGCTCATACAAACAAAAGGGGCCAAAGACGCTGCTCATACAAGCAAAAGGGGCCAAAGACGCTGCTCATACGCATTACTGTGCTTAGAAATAGGAAGTTCTCACCAAAAAAGGTCAATGATCTTCATCTGAAAACCCTTTCTATAAACATGCACACGTGACAACGGATGGTTGGAGGAGGCAGTTTAGTAAAATAGCACTGAGGGCTTAAATGGACGGATGCATTTAGAGATGAGCGAGCATACTCGCTAAGGACAATTGCTCGATCGTAAGAAAAGGTTCGGGTGCCGGCGTGGGTGACAGATGAGTTGCGGCCATGAGGGGGGGGGGGGGAGAGGGAGAGAGATCTCCCATCCGTTCCTCCCCGCTTTCCCCCGCCGGCAGCCGAATCTTTGCTCCCGAGCGGGCAGGTACTCGCTAAGGGCAATGCTCGCTCATCCCTAGGTGCGTACGTTTATACGCTCACCCTATGCAGCATATTAGTGCATGGACCCGGGGGGTTTTTTTGACTGCTCAAACTCCTCGCTATTGCAAGCGAGTTTTAAGAAAAAAAGCAGGAAGAAAAACTATGTGTGAGAAAGATAGAGCAAGTCCTATCTTTTGTCAAACATACTATTTAGGGTGCGTTCACACGAGTGTAGGCGTATTTACGTTCGCACGTGCGCAGCGTTTAATCGCCGTAAAGAACGTTTTTCGGCGATCATGACCAGAGCTAGAAAGCGTATTATCGTTTGTTCCTACTTTGCAAACTATCTTTTGGGCCATCGAATATGCGTTGGCGCGTATTTCGGTCGCGTATGTTCCGTTTTTTTTTGGGTTGCCGTTTTTACGCGCCGTAAAAATCACCCGTGCGAACGAATACATTCAAAACCAACGCCTCAGATGGTCACGTATATACGATTGGGCGCAAAAACGCGCCGTTTATGCGCTCGTGTGAATGCACCTTAACGTGCGAGAATCCTGATAGTGAAAACTAAACCATTGAAATCAATGGTTTTGTTTTCCCCAATTTTGCAGCCATGATTTTCACACCCGTCACACGCCCATGTGTTTAAGCCCTGAAGCTGGTATGCAGAAGTACATATTGGAAAGGGCATACATATAATTAAGGCAAACTAATGTGGCTGCTTTAGGGTACGAGGAGAGAGGGGTCTCAGCCCAGGTTGGTTGAGTACCTTATATTAATCCCTTCGCATCAAAGCCATTTTTGGCAACAATTTTTTGTTTTTCTCATCCCTGCCTTCCAGGAACCTTTTTCTTTTTCATAATGAGTTGTATTTTTTATTGGTACAATGTAACGTAACGTATTGAGTAACTTAAAAAAGTTGGGAAGAATGGAAAAAAAAAATTGGGCAGTTTGGATTGCTTTCTGGTTTTCATTCACTGTAGTGTATAGTTCTGTCAGCAATATCCTATTACACCCTGCCTCTGGCAGGGTCTAACAGAGGACAAATATGGCAGCCATGGGGACCAGAGTTATGCCCCAGTCACCATGGCAACCCATAAGCACCCTGCATTCACATCATAGAGGGCAATGGGGTGACAGTGGAAGCTTCCTCCCCTGTCGAACCGCTTAGATATTGCGGTCGTTATTGTCCTCCGCATCAATGGAGTTAAAATGAGGGGGGCATCCATTGCAGGCGGGTGTCGGCTGTATTACACCACCAGCAACCGCTGCTCCTGAGGTTGGGAAGGGGTTAATAGTTAATCCTTACCTTTGAAAAGATTTTTTTATACACAGGTCTTACAATGTCAACAAAAAGGGTTCAGGGAATTAAAAGGGTTGTACCATGATCTAAAGTTATACCCTATCCACAGAATAGGGGATAACTTGATGCTTAATCAATTATTGAAGCATTTTAGTTTTTACAAAACTGAAACTAAACATTTAGGCTGGGTTCTCACTGGGCGGATTCCGGGCGGAAATCTCGCAGTTTGGCCGCAGCAAAAAAACGCGAGATTGCCACTGGGAATCTGCTGCTTCAAAACCCGCAGCACTTAGCCACGGGTTTTGAAGCGGCCTGGCCACACGCTCTTCCCATAGAGGAGAGCGCAGCCGCAGCAGAAGAAAAAAATGAACATGCTGCGGCCGAGAAATCCGCGCCGCAGCGCTGGTTTCTGCCGTCTTTCGCCGTCCCGTGTGAACGAGATTTCTGAGAAATTTTATCCACATGGCTGGTTAATCCCGGGATTAGCGGCGGCAGGCGGATTTGCCACGGCGAAATTCCGGAGAGAATGTCCGCAGCAAATCCGCCCCGTGTGAACCCAGCCTTAGGGTGCATTCACACGAACGTATATCGGCTCGGTTTTCACGCTGAGCCGATATACATTGTCCTCGTGTGCGGGGGGGGGGATGGAAGAGCCAGGAGCAGGAACTGAGCTCCCGCCCCCTCTCTGCCTCCTCTCCGCCCCTCTGCACTATTTGCAATGAAAGGAGGTGGGGCCGGGCCAAGTTTCTAGAATTAGCCCTGCCCCATCCTGCCTCTCCCTATTGCAAATAGTGCAGAGGGGCGGAGAGGAGACAGAGAGGGGGCGGGAGCTCAGTTCCTGCCCCTGGCTCTTCCATCCTCCCCCCCCCCCTGCACACGAGGACGACGTATATCGGCTCGGCGTGAAAACCGAGCCGATATACGTTCGTGTGAATGCAGCCTTACAATTATTGCTATTGCAAATATCAATCATTTAACAAACCACTTGTTACAACTGAACAGAATCAGGTAATTAAGTAACGTGACGACAGTGATAAATTCCTGATGCTGCTAATAACCTGCAATCAGTATCCTTGTCTATCAACTGAACCAAACGTTGTATGCCTCGGATCTTTCCTGATAATCATAGCTCTTAGTACGGCCACCATACTGAAACTAGCCAAAGAAAAGGGGGGAGTGAGAAGGATCCTTCACACACCATAGACACAGCAGGAGGAAAGGAAAAATACATTGTTTAAGTACATAAAGAAGAGAAAAATAGGGGATAACTTTATGATAGGTGGGGGTCTGACCAGTAGGAGTCACACTGATTCCAAGAACAGGAGTTCTGATGTTCCCCAAATGAATGGAGCTGAGGTTGCACATACAATTTCAATGACAGCACTGGATTTTGCCAAGTATGAGCGTTCGGCAATCTCTGGCACTGTCATCAGGACTGTCGGGACCCCGTTTTTGGGATCGGTCTTACAATGTCAACAAACAAGAGAGCAAGGAATTACAGGAGTCGTAACAAGATCTGAAGTAATTCCATATCCATAGAAAACAGAATAACTTTAGGTTCGGTGAGAGTCCACACTGATCCCAAGAATAGGGATCCCGACGGTCTGGTACATCTGCTCCATTCATGCGGGAACTCTTTCGGAACCCCTGTGTTTGAGATCAGTGGAGGTCCCACCAGTCAGACACCCACTGATCCTAAAGTTATACCCTATCCACAGCTTAGGGGATAATTTTAGATCTTCGTATTACCCCTTTGATAAAGGCATGAGTGAAAGAAGATGGGGGCTAGTAAGTCCTATACTTGGTGTTTAGGGGTACCAGCACTAGTTAGAGGCCTTATTTCAATCCTTGTTTTAGGACCCGCTCAACACTATATACACCCTGGATAAGGGGTTAGAGCAAAGAGCTGTACCCGGTGGCCTTTGTTATGCTGCCTGCTCTGTGTATGCTCCAGATCATCTGTGATAGACCAAAGATCCTACAGTTACTACAGAAGAGACTGCATCCTATCTGCATTCCTTATCACATGGGGAAGGGAAGTGATCTCAGATCTCAGGCATGTAGTGACACCTGAAATACTCGCTAAACTTGTCTGGATGTGGATAGACAAGTAATTTACCAGTAGGTGTACCGAGTCACATGGGCCTCCCTCCTGATCCATGAAAAGGAATAAATATATATATGATTACCCACGCAGGTATTTCCAAGGTAGATGGCACGCAGCACTCCAAGGGATGCAAGTTAATGCAGAGGTATTTCGTTAATGCAAAGCTACTCATGGGACCATGAACGTCCAGTCCCCGTGTAGTATCCAGAAGATCAAAGATAGTAGCAGCATCAGGTGGGGAGTTAAAATAAAATCAACTTTTATTCCTCCATAAGCTTGAGAAAGACTCCTTACAGTCGAAACGTTGCCTGTATTTTACATTATGGAGGAATAAAAGTTGATTTTATTTTACCTCACCACCTGATGCTGCTACTATCTTTGATCTTCTGGATACCCACGCAGGTATGACTTCCAACCTCACCCTCGTCATATTAACCCTAAGCACTCATGCATACAATTATATTTGGGATCTGTATTAGAGATGAGCGAGTAAACTCGCTAAGGCCAATTACTCGAGCGAGTATTGTCCTTAGCGAGTACCTGCCTGCTCGGAAGAAAAGATTTGGGTGCCGGCGCGGGTAAGCGGTGAGTTGCAGGGGGGAGGAGAGAGGGAGAGAGAGATCTCCCCTCCGTTCCCCCCCCGCTCTCCCCCGCCGCTCCCCGCCCCCCGCTGGCACCCGAATCTTTTCTTCCGAGCGGGCAGGTACTCGCTAAGGACAATGCTCGCTCGAGTAATTGCCCTTAGCGAGTATGCTCGCTCATCTCTAATCTGTATCACACATACGGTTGTGACCCATTCTAATGGGCGTTGTGTTTTTTTTAATACAAAAATCTATCAGTATTTTTTGCAGCAGGTTCCGCAGGATGCCGAATATTGGACCAAATATTCCTCTAGAAGCAATAAAACTCGGAGAAATTTACTAAGCTTGGCATGGAATTAACTCATTTTTAGAGATGAGCGAACTTACTCGGTTCGGGTGTTTTTGCACTCGAGCACCGCATTTTCCGAGTAACTGACTACTCGGACGAAAAGATTCGGGGGGCGCCGGGGGTTAGCGGGGAGCTGCAGAGGGGAGTGGGGGGGGGGTGGGTGGAAAGAGAGAGAGCTCTCCCTGTTCCCCACTGCTACCCCCCGCTCCACCACGCCGTCACCCTCCCACCAGATCTTTTAGTCTGAGTAGTCAGTTACTCGGAAAATGCGGTGCTCAAGTGCAAAAACACCCGAACCGAATAAGTTTGCTCATCTCTACTCATTTTTAAATCCACCTCAACACCCCTGTGCTATTAGATTTGGATTTTGGTGCTGATTTTTCTGCACAGCGCAAAACTGCTGCCAATTCCAGTACGTGCCGTATAGTATCCAGTTTCACACGGGCAAGAAAATTGCACGAGACGTACAAATCTTGCACGAATATGAACGCCATTCTTTTGAATCAAACTCCTTTGCAGCATGTCCTATCATTGCATTGCCTACTGTTTTCAACGGGGCCGGCGAAGCATCACACCACATCCTAGGTGCACGCGAGTGTGATGCAACATGAGGTTTCCAATTAAAAACAATGGGAAACACTCCACGATCCTCTGTCGCAGCTGTCAGCCGTGCCGCAGGATCGCTACTTCCCCGAAGTGATGCGAGACGTTTTTGATACAAAAACACCTCCCATCCATGAAAATTGCACAATGGTGAGCGCGATATCGGTCCGAGTTTCACAGCCCGATATCGCACTCACCCACGTGAAATTAGTCTTAGGCCACTCTCACACGTTTTGAACGCTGTGCAGCCATGTGATGCGCAGCGAATGAAAGTCAGTGGACTTTCATTGATCCATGCAAACCAGCAGATGGAAACTGCGTATCGATACGCACGAGAAATAGATTGCAGCATGCTCTATCTGTGTACTACGCAGCGTGAGCCCTATTCCTTCCGCATCATCCGCACATCCCTTTTCTCTTTTCATCTGTACTGCGGATGAACCCGGTGAGCCGCCGTCAGACATGCGCAGTGCAGATTTTTTTCTTTAAATGTATATTTTTCCTGCGCCGTCACTAGGCGAGGACACGGAATCCAAGACCTATCCGCAAAGCCAATTGCGGACGGGTCGCGGGTTAGGCTGCTTCCATTGACTTCAAAGCAAGCCATCCGTGCACACGCCGCACGAACAGAGAGCATGCTGCGGTTTTACATCTGCTCACAGAAACCGCAATTGCTTTACGCAAGTGTACAGGAAGAATCGATTTCATACCATGCTATGAACCATATTTGCTGCGGATCCGCAATACAAATCCGTTCCGGTGCAAGCATAGCCTAATTGCTATTTCTGCAATACAATTTTAAAAAATGACGACATCTACGTGAGCGATCGTTGATCCCAATTGGCATGTGCCAACACATTGTAGCATTCAAATTACCTACTAGTGCACCCAGCGCTGTAGATTTTCTTCATCCAGGGCAAAAGTATAGCTGGTTGCCCTACCTCTATATCGAAATACCCAAGCCAAGGCAAAGAGGCTACTAGGTACAAACCTAGTGGGTGGATCTCATTATTAGCACAACACTTGTTTTAATAAGGTTCATTGACTTTCTTTTACAAATATTTTATTCCTTTTCACAGTGATAATAAAGTACATTATAAACAAGCGCAGAGATTCCGATACATGTAATATGCATAGCTGTCCACAATATTCATAAGCATTCACTTTATATACCCAGCAATGGAAACCCCAAGCACTTAGCCTATGCAGGGTACAATATACACATAGCTGGCAGTGAAGACTGTACCTGAGAATGGTGCAGGACACAAGAGGGAAGGGAAGAAAGTGCTGGAGGTGTGTGCAAATTATTTAAAGGGGTTGTCCCGCGCCGAAACGGGTTTTTTTTTTTTTCAACCCCCCCCCCGTTCGGCGCGAGACAACCCCGATGCAGGGAGGTAAAGAAAGCTCACCGGAGCGCTTACCTGAATCCCCGCGCTCCGGTGACTTCTCTACTCACCGCTGAAGATGGCCTCTTCCTCCGTGGACCGCAGCTCTTCTGTGCGGTCCACTGCCGATTCCAGCCTCCTGATTGGCTGGAATCGGCACGTGACGGGGCGGAGCTACACGGAGCTACACGGAGCCCCATAGAAGACTGCAGAAGACCCGGACTGCGCAAGCGCGGCTAATTTGGCCATCGGAGGGCGAAAATTAGTCGGCACCATGGAGACGAGGACGCCAGCAACGGAACAGGTAAGTATAAAACTTTTTATAACTTCTGCATGGCTCATAATTAATGCACAATGTACATTACAAAGTGCATTATTATGGCCATGCAGAAGTGTACAGACCCACTTGCTGCCTCGGGACAACCCCTTTAAGGGAAGGCTGCCAGCAGAGGCTGATCACCATCCCACTCCTCATATCAGCTGAGAGAAACTAGTCACAGTCTGGCTCTGAGCTCCTGGGATCTGGGATCTTCTACTACATGGCAGCTTCAGCCAACCACAACTGTGCCAATGGTGAGTAGAGCCACAGACCCTCTATAGGAAGACCTTGTCAGACTTTACATTGGGGACTTTTTGTGCATATTGGGGAATCAACAGGTGCTGACAGCTTTGTATGCCCACATTGAACCTGGGGAGTTTCTAGGACTTTGGCTAATAGAGTGAAGTCTTTTTACCTAGAACTGTACTAATATTTAGTTGTACAACTGACAGACACAAACTATCCTCATGTGGAGTGCTTGTGTGAATCTAGGGTGGGGTGCGGTATTATACTAGTAAATGGCAAAAAGTAGATTAGTTTTCCTAGTGATGTGATGCCCCAAGCAAGGCTGGGTGCACACTTGTGTTAAAGATCTGTGTCTGCAAAAAATGATCCGTGTTTCCCTGGTTGTTGTTTGTTTTAAATCCCATGTGTCATCTGTTTTTTTCACATCCACACAAAAGGGAGCAAGCCAGCCCTGTGTGTGTTTTGACATTAGGTAAAGCGAAAAAAGTTTTTGGTAGCGTGTTAGCCTATGGAAAGTGTGTCATGCGTGGTCCGTGGGCGACTTGTCACTGCTGATCTTGCAATGGCAACTCGCCTGTGGACAGCCAGCCTAAGGCTGCCTGTCCATGGGCAATAGTTTATTGCGTTACCCACTGCGATAATTCGGCCGTGGGTAACGCAGTAATTGCTTTCCATAGGCTTACTATGGAAAGCGCAGCCCCGATGTCCACGAGTGGAGAATCATAGCGATTCTCCGCTCGTGGGATTTAAATCGCGGCATGCCGCAATTCTCCGCGGTGGGCCTATCTGTCACATAGGCTCAGCGTGGAGACCTGACAGCTCTTCCCCCACGACGGAATATCGCTAGCGATATTCCGTCACGGCCGTGGACAGGGGGTCTAAGGCTGAATGCAAACGGCTGGGTCGGACTCCACCTGTGAGATTCTCGCAGCGGGATGCGACCCTGTGCCCATGCAGTGACCTCCGGCTTACCTGTCTGGCATCTTTGCTCTGCAGATGTGCTGGCTGGCGCACATGCACGCTGCAGAGCCTTTGCGTCAGCGATGACGTAGCAATGCGAGGCTCGCACTGATATAGGACATGCCGTGATTTTTTAAAATTTTAACTCGAGTGAGTTTTCCGTGATCAAAACCGCGGCTGTCTGCATTAGTTTGCGTAAACCAATGCAATCTTATGGCAGCGTTCAACGCGCTTGTGCATTTGGCCTAAGATAAATCAAGCAATCTTGTAGATATGATACTTTTTTTTTAATGGCTAACAAACTTATATGACGTTCTAGTGAGCTCTCAGACCTCTCAGGGTCCGAGAGCTGGGTGTGTTATCTTACTGAGTGTCCGGAACAGCTGGTAAGGCCGCCTGCAGACGGCTGGGTTGGATCCCGCTGTGAGAATTTTCGCAGCGGGATACGGTCCCGTGCCCCTGCAGAGACCTGCGGCTCACCTGCTCCCGGCGTCTCCTCTTTGCGCTGTGTGCCGGCTGCTGCCCAACGGGCGCATGCGCAGAGAGAAGTCGGCCCATCACCACTGACCTTTCTGTGCAGGCCTCTGCGAAACCCGCACCGAAATAGAACACGCCGCGATTTGTTTTCCGCGTGTGTTTTCATGTGGACAAATCGCGTCCGTCTGCCTAGGATTGCGTTATCTAATGCAATCCTATTCTGGCGGGCACGGGCGGAAATTCTGCGGGAAATCCTGCTGTTTTTCCCCACCTCATATAGGCTGGGCACACAGACTTTTATTACGTGGACATAGTAAGCGGTGAATGGCAGTACATTGATTTTTCATTATTTCACTCACTCTTGTGAAAAATTTCTTAAAAATGCAAATTGCACACGTACAGCCCTGTTGGCTTTTATAGGTGCATTCGGAACCCAGTGCAATTACATGGTGTTTTTCATGCATGTTCCTAGAAGACATGAGAAGAAGCGGTGTTAAAAAAAAAAAAAAAAAAAAAAAAGTCAGTGCATGACAGCGTGCGTAAAAAATGCTGTATAGGCCACCTGCAGATGGCTGGGTCGGTTCACCCGCTCCCGGTGTCTCCCCTTCTCTGATGTGTCGGCTGCCGCCCAGACAGAACATGCGCAGAGTGGGTCTCTACTGACATTCTGTCGCGATTTGTTTTCCGTGTGCATTTTCATGCGGACAAATCGCGGCTGTGTGCATAGGATTGTGTGCATGCGTGCAATCCTATGGCAGCAGGCACGGGCGGAAATTCTGCGGGAAATCCTGCCGCGGAATTTCCGCCTGTGTGCATGCAAACAAAAACATGGGAAAACGCAATTCCCTAAGCAAGTAAGACCCCCTGTCCACGGCAGTGATTTCACCAGTGTTGCTATGGATAGCGCTGGCCCCGTGTCCACGGGCAGAGAATCACTGTTATTCTCCGCTCGCAGCTGGCAATTCGCAGCATGCTGCGAATTGCCCCAATTCTCCACGGATAGCCTGTCAGTTAGGCTGACCTGCGGAGAACCGTCTGCCGGCTCCTGCTCCCAGCCAGCGGCTCCCGCGGCGAATCGTGGACAGGGGGCCTAAAACTTTTTTTTTTTTTTTTTTTCCAGGGGTGTGATCCTCTGTGCTGCATCCCAGAATGCTTTACAGATTACAACGCTTCACCTCCATAGGGGGCTGCAGCCTTTTATGTGTCTGACCTGGTATTTGCTCGGTTTTACAACTCTATTGTTTTTACTTCTTTGCAAATCCCTTTATCCTAAATGACTACATTAACCTGGAGGAATCCCCTATCACTGAACATCTTGTACAATGGGCAGACCTGGAGAAACAATGCTTTCATGTTCAATAACCCATTTAATTTGTTTTGTTTTTTTTTTCTAAAAACTGATAGTTAATGTTTCCTGGCACTAAACACAGAACAAACCCATGGGATGTCACAGCAGTTCTAGCCTTTTGTTTAAATGAAACTATTCTGAATTGCTAGTGTATTCTCATAGTGACCCATCTGTCCTAGACAAAGATGGCTGAACCGCTTCTCTGACCACCTGATGCACGCATTAGTATACAGCGATGGTTTACGTCCCTACGTGCTGCTCTAACTGGTCAATCGAATCGGCATATAGTATCTTTAAAGGGCCTGATGCAAAATAATGCATCAGGTAGTCAAAGAAGCGGTTTGTCCAGTGTCACAGGGTCACTTAAAAACAATAAGTAGTCGTCAACGCGATTGCGAAAAGCAATATGTTTAAAAAAACCAAAACCTACACTATATGGGTGTAAGCTCTGAAAAGGACATGTCTCTAGTTGAGGAATGACAATAGATCATAAGAACAGGTTGGGTGAAGGAGGGAAGGATTGCAAGCAAGAACAGAAGGTAAGGAGTGGTGAAAAAGCATGATGCAAACAAGTCGAGGCAGCCATTCTATCACTCACGAGCTAAACTGAAAAAACCTATGGAGCATTGTCAAATATAGCCAAAAATTGTAGATCAAGAAGGCACTTGAATTTTTTGGATGGTCCACGACCACCAATTCCTCCATTCACATGATATGATTTTAAAGGGGTATTCCCATCTCCACACGATATGCCATGGGACCAGCATCTATCATGAGTTGGGGCTCCCAGCCACCATAAATGCAGTGCTTGGGATACAGCACCTTGTACGACACTTAGTTCCATAGAAGTCACAAGGATTTGCACTAGTTGCTTAACTCCCATTGACTTTTATAGGAGTTATGGAACCAGCGTAGTTTAGCTGTTTTGGTCATCCTGGTGACCTTGTAGTCAGTGGTGGTCCCATATCGGCTGTTTGACTGAGATGGGACCACCCCTTTTAAAGACTCAACCCATCAGGCTCTGGTAGGTGTTGAGGATGATCTCCAGAGTTGGGAAATGATTTGCCATCACAAAATGCCTTAATGGGACCTTCTGAATAGAGGAAAATGATCCTCGTATTATGGCAGGTAAGGCTAACTGACAATGAAGCTTTTATGTAAAGGGCCTTTAAACCTGCTATTACCATTCACTCCTCTGTATGTAAGTCTTTCTGGATCTTCTTGGAACTAATGATATGAATGATAAAATGGTGATCTAGGGGGCACATTTTTCTGAACATTTAATAATTGCACTAAACCAGTGCAGGATATGGATACAGCACAGGCTTCATGTTCTGTGACCCTTTGATTGTATTCAGAATATACACAGCACCACATACTAATATATAATTGACGCTTTCTTTACAGGAACATTGGTCACACTAACCTGCCCCTCACGCCAGGTGATCTGCCAGATTTTAGCAGATGTTGAGTTGCCAGTCTCAGTTTACCAGAACCTGACCTTGGATACAAGTTGGTCCTCTACACCATCAGCCAACCATGAGTTCCTCATTGGATTGGCACTAGCGGTGTTGTCCAGCATTCTTATTGGGAGCAGTGTTATCTTGAAAAAGAAAGGTCTTCTTCATTTGTCAGAGCAAGGACATACTCGTGCAGGTATGGGAAGTGGGGTGCAGCGTGTGCAGTCATTGATGGACTTGGGTTGGTTGAGGGAAGTGTGACTTCAGGTACTGTAGGAAATAAGATGCATGATGAAGAATGTCCACTTTTGTAACAAACTATTTTATCTTTCTTTAAAGATCTATTATTTTGTGTCTACAGCTCCTATTGCAGACCTGTGTCTCTATGGCCGCCCCCAACTTCTCTTAACTTGTTAACGCAGAGGCGTAACTTGAAGCTCCTGGGCCCCAATGCAAAACCTGTAATGGGGGCCCCAACTATAATGCTTTATTCATAGTACTGGGCTCCCTATATAGAGAAGAGTGGCCTTATGGGCCCCCTAAGGCTCCTGGGTCTGGGAGCAACCAAATCCCCTATAGTTGCACAAGTGCATGCCACTAATGGACATGACCTCATAGACTCTTCCTTATTGTAGCCTGATGAAGGACCTTCTAAAACACAGGAGTGCACTTCTGTTCTTCACCCCGTTTTTTTTTGTGTTTTTTTTAGTTAAAGGGGTTGTCCCGCGCTGAAACGGGTTGTTTTTTTTTTTTTCAATAGGCCCCCCCATTTGGCGCGAGACAAACCCAATGCATGTGTTAAAAAAAACAAAACGTTTAGTACTTACCCGAATCCCCGCTCTGCGGCGACTTCTTACTTACCTTACCAAGATGGCAGCCGGGATCTTCACCCACGATGCACCGCGGGTCTTCTCCCATGGTGCAACATGGGCTCTGTGCGGTCCATTGCCGATTCCAGCCTCCTGACTGGCTGGAATCGGCACACGTGATGGGGCGGAGCTACGCGATGACGCGTAGAAGGGGGCGGAGCCAGAACTCCGCTCGTGCCAAGACCCAAGAGAAGGGAGAAGACCCTTCTGCGCAAGCGCTTCTAATCGGGAGATTAGACGCTGAAATTAGATGGCACCATGGAGACGGGGACGCCAGCAACGGAGCAGGTAAGTGAATAACTTCTGTATGGCTCATAATTAATGCACGATGTATATTACAAAGTGCATTAATATGGCCATACAGAAGTGCTTACCCCCACTTGCTTTCTCGGGACAACCCCTTCAATGTATCCCTGATTTTGCTTCTACATAAGCTGTGCAAATGTACAGAGAAGAATGATATACATGGTGAATGTCAAGTTTATCAAGAACTACCCACGTTTTAGCCCCCCCCCCCTACATTTTTGTTTGTTCTCAGGAAAAAGGTCTTAAAATGCAAAATCTTTCAGTGGGGTGGGAGAGGCCATACCTACAATGCACCCTATGAACACTGGCGTCTTAGCAGCATTGTGGGGGGCCTTTTTTATTCATTTATTTTTCGTCATCTGTCAAATTTTATTTTTCGTCATCTGTCAAATTTCATTGGAACAGAGCAATCTTGGCTTGTATCCTATATTTTTGCCTTTATTCCAGGTGCTGGTGGACATGGCTACTTGAAAGACTGGTTGTGGTGGGCTGGACTCCTTACAAGTAAGTTTAAAGTGGGAAGCCACTTTTAAAACTCTATTAGGAATTTCTGAGTTAATACTTGACCAGAAAAGAGCAATGGGTGAGTCTCCCTCTGGAAGACCCATAATGGTCATGCGTTGCAAAGACAACCCATTGGTCTCAGTTGATACTGTGTAATGCTTTAGTTCTTCTGCAGAGCAGCTGCTGGGTTTTTTTCCATAAATTCATGGTTGCCATCCTAATTAATTTTTTTTTTCCCCTGGGCAACTTTGCCAAAAATCACAGATTAGCAACGTTTTTATGGACACATTGGAAAACCATAATTAATATGGTAAAAGTGATACATGTTTATATGTCATACTGATATGAACTCATTACCAGTATTTAATGTGATCTGTAAAATACTACCACAATGACCTGCTCAAGTACCACCAGTCTCAAAAATAAAAATTAATGGATGCATCAATTTTTTTTTTTTTATTTTTTTTTTTTACATACACTAGCAAAAAAGATTCCTATTTTATGGACTCTACAGGAATTTCAGGACAGTTGGCAACTCTGCACAAATTCTAACAAAAGGGCATTGAGCGAAGAGCATTGCACTTAGTGTCCAATCCAAAATATCTGGCACTTGTATATTGGATTAAAAAAAAGAAGGAAAGGTCATGTAAGAGTCCTAAAACTACATGGCATTTAAGTGCATCTACATCTGTTTAGTGGTTTTTGGGCCTGACCTATTCTCTTTACCCATTCTACTCAAATCTGATTATCCCTGTTGGTTATGAGTGATATTGCAAGGGAAGGGTGTTAAATATATGCAATAATTGGATAATGTGCCTTATTTTTTTTGCCCTTGCAGTGGGAGGTGGAGAAGCTGCCAACTTTGCTGCATATGCTTTTGCTCCAGCCACCATTGTCACACCACTTGGAGGCCTCAGTGTCTTAATAAGGTAATGTCCATCTATGTAGAAGTATATACAACTAACTGTCAATTTGAGTCACTCAGTGAATGTGCTTACCCAACTTCTAGCTGGGGTTGTCCCACTTCTGTTTTGCTATAATAATTGGACAGCGCCATACATCAAAAGAGCTGGAAGTTAGACAATCCCTTCGAATGTCATTTTGCCCAAACCATGACGCTGTCATTATTCCCAATTTTTCTTCACGGTGTTTGCTTAATAGTGTGAGATCTATTTTATTAGTCCTAATCATAGGCAATGCACATCTTCAGAACTGGTGAGCCAAAAAAGTTTTTGCCGTTTGCAGGTAGCATGTGTGAGATTAACTTTTTTGCCTACTTCCAAAAAGTATATGTGTATATAATATATATATATTTAGTGCTGTGATATACTTTTTCTTCTATAGTGCTGTGATGTCATCCTATCTATTGGGTGAAAGGCTGAACCTCTTGGGGAAGTTGGGGTGTGCGCTCAGTGTATTGGGAAGCACTGTTCTTATAATACACTCCCCAGAAGAACAAGAAGTGACTACGGTAGAAGAGATGACTTCCAAGCTTAAGGACCCAGGTACAGGGAGCATTCAAACTGGACAAAGTGGCAATAGACTAATGTATTCTTAGGGCACGGTTCACATCTGTAATGTGGTTTCAACTTATAATGGAAAACGACCATGCTGACTCAATCGTACAACAGACCCCAATGACGTATAATGGATTTTGTCAGGTTCTGCTATTGTGTCCATTGGAGTCTAATGGAACCTCTGACGTAGATGTGAACAGAACCTTAACTTAGAAAGGGGCTCATGTAGGAGACTGTTTGGGACCTATTGTACAGAACCACATCTGACAGTTATGTATACCAATGTATAAAGAGGACTTGGTGTGCTACTATGAATTATGCTGCCTAAATAACATTATACAATGTAGAAGTAATGGTGCTCAGGTCCATGGTCTCAAAGCCAATATCAGTCTTACTTGCTATGAATCATCCTGAGGATGATGATGGAGAAGCTGGGATTTTTGCCCTCACTATAACCCAACCTTGGTTGGCACCCTCATTGGCTTGTTCTATGCTCTTATTGTAAGCCCATGCAGCACAGGCACATGTAACTTTTTAGTAGACTCCTTGTGCAGGATCATCTTTTTGACTTTTGGCCAGCTACTTGAGTTAAAAACGTTAGGTCTGTAAATGGTTGAACTTTTTAATTGAAGGAACTATGCTTATGAGCTTACTAGAAGGTATCTATAAAGAACTATTTTGCCCATATAAGACTTTTGTAAATGGTCTTGTTACCGGTTTGCTTTCATGATGCTAATCCATAGCTTCTTTTAACCAACAGGTTTCATTGTCTACATCAGTTTGCTGCTCATCTGCTGTTTGGTCCTGATCTTCATCCTCTCTCCTCGCTATGGCCACCAAAACATCCTTGTCTTCCTAGCAATATGTTCCCTGCTGGGTGCTTTCACTGTGTCTTCCGTGAAAGGCTTGGGCATTGCTGTGAAGGGTCTTATCATAGGTCTACCAGTTGTTAAACATCCTCTTCCATGGATCCTTATCCCCATTTTGATAGTCTCGGTGGTTACGCAGGTGAACTACCTCAACAAATCACTGGACGTGTTTAATACTTCCTTGGTCTTCCCCATCTACTATGTCTTCTTCACCACTGTGGTTATCACTACGTCTCTCATCCTCTTTAAGGAATGGGTATCTATGTCTCCATCTGATGGCGTAGGGGCAGTTTGTGCATTCTTGATCATCATCTTGGGCGTCTTCATGCTTCATGCCTTTAATAACATGGACATAAGTCTTAAAAGTCTACAGCAACATCTACATTGTATGGCTCCAGTTTCTACCGAACCCATCCAAAATGAAGACGAGATGACCTTAGTCGACAACATGGAGACGGAGCACACCGGTACTATTCCCAAAGTGTTTGTTATATACACCTAATGAAGACTTTTCCACAATGTGTTTTAGGAATAGTCAATTGATGCACTTGTAAAACTCCACAGGAGTGATTCTTCAGACAATTTATGATTCCTTCTACCTCTAAGAAGATCATTCCTATTAAGCAACCTCATAAGACTTAAAACCTTAAGGAACTGACCAAAGCTCATGTAGCTAAGTGCCATATTCCTTAGACCTCTTCCACCTACCCCTTGTGGATTAGGGTTAGGGCTTATTCACAAGAGCATAGGTAATCAGCAACTACAGTCCATTGATTTCAATGGGTTCAATCACAGTGCATATTCTTCATGTAACTTTGGGTTGCGTGAAGAAAAAGCAGCATGTGCTATCTTGGTCCGTATTATGCACTGTAATAGCCCATTGAAATCGATGGGCGTGTGTAAATATGCCAATTTACATCCAAAATCAGCAGAATTTAGTTTTTTTTTGGTGTGTGAGGAAATAGACTGCCGAAAAAACGCAAGGCAACATCGTGGTTCGGCCCGTGAATACTCTGTGGTCACAGACTGAAATATGCATATGCCTGTGTGAATGCACCCATTGATAAGCTGCTGAGTGAAAACAAGACAGTCCATGGTTTCTGTCACAAGGATGTCCAAGTATTTCCCAATTAGTAGTAGTAGATATTTCGTACAAGACGACCTCCTATGTATATATACACAAGGATGCACCAACTGAGGCTGGAACTCTACAGTGTTTGCTCTTGTTTATTTGCATTTCTAGTTATGACTTTTGTACATATTTTAGTATTTTATCGAGCCATGCAGTGTTACTTCAAGTATTTGTGGGGAAAAACTGCCCCATAACATTTTGATTGTGTTTAATGGGAAGGAAAAATTTTTAAAAAGTACTATGCAATACTATAATAAAGGGACGATTGCATATGTAAAATGTGTTGCCTAATGGAACTGGGGGCCTGAGTTTGGCAATCTGGCCACATGGCACTGGCTTACTCCCTGGGCACACAACACTTGTGTTTGGACACAGACGGCACTTGGAGTATTAGTCAGCACTCTTCAGGGAAACTCCACCATGCGCGACCTGATGGCCTCTAGCCTATCGGCTTCGCTCCTTTCTAATGGCTTCGCGCTTCTCTGCACTGTTGCCCAACCAGCGTGGGAACCAAAACCCTTTTATCAAATTGCATACTCGAACCACACCCCCTCATATACAATAAATGGGCTAGACCTGACTAAAATGCTGTTTGTGTACCATCATAACTAAATATATATTCATTTTCTATTGTTTAATGTAACATGCTGCATAAGGGCTTGCAGGGGACAATCGCAACATGTTTTAATTTGTGCGGAAAATTGTATGGACTGCTTCCATTGCAGTCAATGGAAGCTGTCCATTCCACGCTGTGGGTACTGCGGGAATCTGCGGCACAGGCCGGCGCACTGGGCGAGACACTCATGGCGGAGTCAGACTGGTGAGTATAGGGTCTTTGGGGGGCACCAGGTCTGATTCCACTGCGAGTTTTCACTATCTTAATCCGAGCTGGCTGTGGGCGTGAGGCCTAAAGGTACCTCTTCAGTGGAAACAGATTCCGGCAATGGTTCTCCTGTGCACACACGACCACTGCGTGTGAGAGATCGCTCACTTGTCGGCGTCATCTGGTTACTAACTCTCCTAAAACCAAGTGACTAACGACCTGTGTGAACGGGCAGTCGTTCATCTATGAATTGCCTATTTGCAGTAAGTGCAGGCGGGTGGCAGGAAGAGATCTCTGGTGCCTCCAGCCACAGAATGACTCGCTTCTGTGTGAAAGCACGGGATGACGGTCGGGCACTTATGCACCTAACAGTCGTTTTGTGTAAAGGTATCTTTTGGTCATCCATGTTAATATAGAGAATTGATGCCCTGCCTATACAAGCACTTACATGGCCATTGGGGTGAAAGGGTATGAACAGCCTCTGGATTTGGAGTTTCTATGGAGCTGGAGCAGGAGCCAATCCTGCTCCATATATAGCAGGTGCTGGCTGTCTTTGACAGATGACACCCACAATCAGCACTTATGCAGATTGTGATTGTTAACCATTTTAAATGCCCCGATTGCTGTTCAGTGGTCCTAAACGGCCCCCTGAAGATTAGATTGTGAGGTGACCTTCAGTTGTCTGACATGTAAGCCTACCTATCAGGGCAGCCCACAGGATCATCCTAATAGAATGCCGACAGAAATATCAAATACTGTAGCACTGAATTATTGCAGTACATGGTATAAGTGATCAAACAGTCCCATGTTCAAGTCCTTTTATAGGGACTTAATCCCTCCCTTTTTTTTTCTTCTACACCTTACTTTCCTGCATTTCTAATAATTATCCTCTTTACATAGTCCATGCATATTATGTAGCACTTTCATCACTTCCTATTAGCTTTTGTCCCCATTGGGCTCACAATCTATATTCACATATCTGTTTTTAGATTTTTTTTTTTTTTATAAACCACACTCTTGGGGACCTTTCACACGGGCCAGAATTAGTCCCCATGGACGTTTCTGGGACAACGTCATCCCTCAAAACCGCAAGAGTAAATTCTGCAGCGGCAAAGCTTTCTACTGCGGACATAAGGACATTTTGTGGAATTGTGGATTTCTAACCTACAGCAGGTGTAATATTCCAGTTAAAATCTGCACAGCAAAAAAATCCTGCAAGATATTCCCTAGAATGTATGCCAGCTAAACACAACATGGTCTGCACTAACTGACAAACTGCATGGGTGCTGCGGCCTGCGCACAATTTAGTTGCCTAAACCATTTTTGGTGCTACCACTTGTGTAAAAGTCGACCTATCAAAACACACTTATATTAAGTTTCATCGGAAGAGAAAATACAAAACCCCAGAATTGTGGGGCTTTGTTTTTATTGGGGTCACTGTCTCCAAGAAAAACATATATATATATATATATATATATATATATATATGCTCCTAAATACTCCCCATAGAAACCAAGTTCTCTTGGAAAGATAAAAACCCCATCAAAATCTGGCTGTGTCTTTCTGCATATTTGACCTGCAGACTGTTTTTGCTTTTTCTTCTTTTAATCTACAGTATGTCAATGTCTGCAGATTTCACCCCTTGCAAAGTAGCAGAGTGACAAACAGCAAAATTCGCACAAAACACAGACTTTGCAAAATTGCAGTAGATGAAAAACTGCAGGTGTGATTTCAGCCTCTACATGAATAGTAATTACAGTACAATAAAGGGGTAGTCCAGTTGGAAGATTCTATCCCCTAGCCCTGGGATAGTTAGCGGCTCAGTGGGTGAGACTCCCACCAACATTGAGAACACGGGTCTGATCTGTCCCCCCAAAAATGGAGCTGAGATCACACGGGCGTGCCGCTGCTCTATTATACTCACCGCGCCAAAAATTACTGTAGATATGGGATAACTTATTCCAACCCCAACTTTAGTTCCAGGGATAACAGGTGCTGTGATCGTTAATCCTAATCATGGTTTGCTTCTTTTTGAGCCCATACCGCTATGATGACTTCTTCCAGCTGCAACGCATCTCGGCTCATGGCTCCCTCTCTACCCCCAAATGAACTTTACCAACACCCCAAGATACTAGTATCTACAAAGGATAATATGGCCCTACTTACTAATAGTGACCCTATTCTGTTTTTTTTTTCCATTCTTCTCTTAGGCTGGGTTCACACAGGGCGGATTTGCCGCGGAAATTCCGTGTGGAATTTCACCGCAGCGAGTCCGCCTGCGGCCGCTAATCCCGGGATTAGCCAGCCACGTGGACGAGATTTCTCAGAAATCTCGTCCACATGGGACGGCCAATTCGCAGCGGTTAATCTGGCAGAAACCGCGGCTGCGGCGCGGCTTTGCCGACCGCAGCATGTCCATTCTTTTTTTCTTACCGCTGCGGCCGCGCACTCCTCTATGGGAGCGCCGGCCGCAGCGGAAGAGCAAGCAGCCGGGCCGCTTTAAAGCCGCCGCGGGTTTTTCTGCGGCAGTTCTCCCGGATATTTCACGGTTTTTGCTGCGGCCAAACCGCGGGATTTCCGGCGAGAATCCGCCCCGTGGGAACCTAGCCTTAGAGTTAAGGGATGGGTTTTTTGTATCCCAGCAATGATCCCTTTTCCACAGGATACAGGGTAACATTGTTCGGAGGGGGTCCCACTGCTTGGATCCCCACTGGTCCTGACATTGTGTCCTCAATGTCCCAAAGTTCTGTCAAGTGGCTGCGCTACCATACAAGTGACTTCAATGGGATCAAGCACTCTGCCATCTCCGCCACGCCTGTTGTACAGTGCCAACAATGTTAAAACACGGCATATCTGCCTTCTTCAAGATTTAGAATGTGCGCAATTTACCATCCAACATAAATACCAGGTGCCCTTTGTGCTCTGAGTCAGTACGATTACGGGGGGGCACTTTTTGCATTGCTGCAATGCTATGCTTTCATGGTGTATTCTGAGAACCATAACTTTTATTTCCCGCCTCCAGTGCACCCCTAGAGGTATCCCACAGCCCCCAGGGTTTCAACTGACAGTGCAGCTGCTCGCTTTGAGCCTCCTGCTACAGGTTACAGCTACTCTACAGCTCTACAAACAATGGTCTGCTTCACAGCCCGCCTCTGAGAGTCAGGTGACTGGAGAAAGTCACCTGACCTTCTGACGTCATAGCTCCTTGCAGTAACTCCACTCTAAGCCTCTTCCGTCCTCCAAACCATAGAGTACGCTAGACGCTTGTGTACCTGTTACCATAGAGACGGCTTTTAGAGCTTCCGCTTCCGGTAATGCTGACACGTGGTTTGTGTATACTGAAGGGTTTGAGCTTCCATGCTCATATCCAGCTGAGGAGGGGGATGGCGAAAAGCAAGTTCGAGTACGTGAGAGACTTTGAGGTGCAAGACACGTGTTTACAGAACTGCTGGGTGGTGGTGAGGGTGGACGGAAGGAACTTCCACAGGTGAGGTCATGTGACTTGTCAGACACACGTGTGTACATCCTATGTGGTGGTGATGCTCTGTGATGACTACTAAAGAAGAATTACAGGAATTATGATGTTTTTTTTCCAGCACCCCCCCGTAATCTGCAAGGAAGATAGTTATGTATTCATCATAACTCCACTTAAAGGGGTTTTATGTCTTTTTTTTAATGTTGCACTGATGATCTGTTGTGTGAGACACCCCCCCCCCCCCCCCCCCCCCACTGATCAACTTCTTGGGGTGCTCGTTGGCACTAGCAAGACATACATGATACATTGCTCTGACCACCGTGTAGTGGCCAGTGCTAGTAATTGCAGGCACAACTCCAGAAAAATCAATGAGAGCTACACCTGCAATTACCAGCGCTGGCGACTACTCAGGGATCAGAGCGATCGGCTTCCGCTGTGTACCCCATATTTTACCGGTGACAACTGGTGCCCAAACAGCTGATCAGCCAGGGTCCGAGCGTCAGACCCCAACACATCGAGTAGTGATGACCTATTCCGAGCTTAGGTCATCGGTGAAAATAACCTGCAAAACTCCTTCAAGTCCCCTTTGTACTTCACTGCAGCTTCACCTCCCACGGCGGCCGCCATTAAGTGAGGCTATATTACTGTGAGTGAAGTACAATTTTGTTGTTGAGCCTCCTAATGATCTCCGTAGGCCCCTTCACAGGAGCGTATGTGTATTTGCACACACATGGGCGCAGCGGTTTTTGTGCGAACATAAGCGCAGTATTTTTGTGGGATGAACGAGGCTTTTTTTTTTGAGTATCATCGTATTTTACTGTACTTTTTGCGCCCACAAGGAATGTTCATTTGCGCATGGTGAGCATTCGACACGCCTGTTTAAATGACTAATTAGTCAAGAGAGTTCCAGATGGTATGTTTTTCCAGTGGCATTACACAGTGTGTCACGCATCTCCTAACGTATTGTTCTGGTTTTGTTCTCTCCTTCTAATTGCGTTACTACTTGTTTGTATATTGTTCAATTTTATATATCTAAGGCCGGTCACACATCTACGTTGGAACCTCTGGTCAGAGGTTTACGTCGCAGACACGGTGATATACCCGCGTGTTGCATGGCGATTTTATGAATATCAGTCCAGGAATATACAAAGTGGGACACAAAAACGAGTCCAGCACCGCACTGTTATGGAAGCTGTCCAAAAGAAAATCTGTATACAAATATATATATATTAGTGTGTGTGTATACAACACATGGGCATATCACCTAGTATGAAATTATGGTAGAGTGCATATCATGTCCTGTTTTATGACATAGGACCTTGGTTGACATCAAGAAGACTTTGATTCTATGTTTACAGTCAAATCCTATTGTTTTATATAAAAAGTGCCACTAGATGGCGCCTAAATACTACTAATTATTAGAGATGAGCGAGTATACTCGCTCATCTCTAAAGATTAGGGGGCCGGGGCGGGTGACAGGTGAGTTGCGGGGGGGAGAGAGAGATCTCCCCTCCGTTCCTCCCCGCTCTCCCCACCCACCGCCGGCCCCCCGAATCTTTAGAGACGAGCGGGGAGATACTCGGCTAAGGCACTACTCGCTCGAGTAATGTGCCTTAGTGAGTATACTCGCTCATCTCTACTAATTATGCCCCTAGTTGAGATACTAATAGAGATCGGTGGGCTGGCTCCATGATTGCTTTGGGCTTCCGGTGTGCACAATGAGCTTGTACGCCGGAGTACAATCTCCCACATAGCGCCAATATAAAACCTAGATGTAAAATACCCACTTTATTTAAAAACCTCACAGATGTAAATATCTATGTTAGGCTTGAGGAAGAGGGAACTTGTATCACCGAAATGCTTTGCCACTTTCTGTTGTTTACCATGTGCTGCTGTACTTCTTTCTAATGGACCGATTAAAGCTGCATAAGGATTAATACTCTAAGGGTCCGGGAGTTACTGCCAATATCCGCCAGCTATCCAGGATTGGGGGGGCTGGTGGGACACTGGCGATTTCACCTCCACCCCATCTGAGTAAGTTGATATCTGTAATCGCTTTACTTTAAAACTCTTCTGGATCTCTACAATATCCCCTGAGCGTATCCTGAATCTATAGTTCAGCAGTACCGAGGCCCGCAGGATCTTATGTCTCTCCAAGGTTGGATAATGAAGCCGGTGGGGGATTGAGAGATCCCTAAGTGGATTGTCAAGGCTTTCCTGGCCCATAGGTGTACAGGGGGGTTACTGAACCTAATCATTTGGTTCCCTCTTGTTTACACCATGTGAGTTGGGTGTGTGGATGTATATTTGCATGTGTGTATGTGTAATATATAATAAATATCATCCTTTGCCAATTACCATTTCTGACCTTTTTATTGATACTTCTATGAACAGAACGAGAGGTATGTGCCCACATGTCCATAAATGCTCTACCAAGCGCTGTGGGGTGTTTACAATTGGAGGCATACAGTATCTTCTCCTTACAGACCCTTTAATTCCATCTCTCCAATGCCGTATACTTGAGGCCCTCGCGTGTCTCCCATGCACCTCTCTGTTCTCCATCACCGTCTCCCACTTCGTATAGAACTGCATGTATTCATTCTTACCGGATAGAGGACACGGAGGATGAACTGGCGCACATCGCAGGCAGGCAAGTATAAACGTTCTCTATTATGGATGGAGACCGGAATCAATGCGTTTTAGGAATGCACTGGACCCTTCATCGGAAAACTCACCGATCTCGTGATCGCCTGAGAAAGGGACCGGTGCGGTCTTGAAACACGTTGATTCCTGTATCCATCCTAGTAAAGGTTTATACTTGCCTGTCCATAATGTGCGCCAGTTCATCCTCTGTGCCCTCTATCTGATTGGCAGACATGTTTTGTGGGATTTAGCGAGCGCAGCAGGTAGCAACCACACCGCGAGGAGAACCTCTATTGCTGTTACCAGGTGAGCAGCTCCATTGATTGATCGCTTACATTGTTGCAACCGGTCCGTCTTTACATATAGCGCCATTGTACTCTTGTGTCTTGCATGTATCCATTCTTCCCATTCTGATGAGAACATGGAAGCTGTGGCCTGGAGCATCATCTTGGATTTCTTTCCTCTCTGCTAGGTTAGGTGTTTTCTGCTTCTTTGCATATTTCTTCCATTCTTGACATTTTCTCATCCTTGCGCCATTCTATCTTTCTTCAAACAGATTCTCGGACCAGCACAACTTCACCAAACCCAATGATGCCCGAGCCTTGCTGCTCATGAACCACTGCGCCAAGAGTGTGATGGAGGAAATAAAAGACATCTGCCTGGCATACGGGCAGAGTGATGAATATAGTTTTGTCTTCCACCGGAAATCAAACTGGTATAAGAGACGAGCTAGGTGAGCGAGCGTCTGACTCTGCTACCTTCTATCATATACTCTCTTTATATAAATTGATGCGCTAAAACTCCTGGTGATCAGCCGTTATCTGCAGGGTAAACATGCTGTAGGGGAAATGCAATATTGGGGTCCTTTACACTGGATAGTTGTCAGACGCAGGAGCGCGCAATAGTCGTTCCAGCAATAATCGCTCTTGTGCTTGCACACAGGAGAGACCATTGCTCAGTGAATGGAGGCAGAGCGGGGCTGGGGATCGTTCCGGCCGCCCGCCTCCACTCATAGTAAACAGGCAGTCACTCATAGATGAATGACTACCTGTTTACACGGGCCAATGGCCGTTCAGTTTATATGCCGGTAGAAACTGAATGACACACGAGAAGTGAATGAATTATGGTTCAGTCGCTGCAAGCATTTATGATGATTGCCATTCAGGTTTCCACAATACAGCGATAATCTGAACTACTGTCCCGTATGAAAGGGTCTTTATACTGCACTGAGTCAGATCAATTCACAGTCATGTAATACATGACTAAGCGGGGTTCTCCACAGCAGGAGCCTCTCTTAGTGGCTCTTCACTCTTGCCAAAGGGAAAGGCCGATCCAGGAACCTTCCCTCTATGGTGCCTATATGCCCTTTGATGTCTCAGTAAAACATTGGTGGTATATGGCCAGGGTATATCTTCAAAGTTCTGTGGTGGTCCGACCCCTGCAGGAGCCGAGGGGTTATGTTGCTTTCACATTTATAGCACCTCCATAGCAGTATGCCATCAGTGTTTTAAAGGGGTTTTCCAATCCTTGTGCTCACTGGGGGGGTTTATCTCTGTTACTCCACCCATCGTGAGAATGAAAAGGATGTGGCACTGGTGTAGTTCTGTGCCCCCTTCTAGGTTTTCCTGCGCAGCAGCGCTCCCGATCGCCTGATTGTGCAAGGAACTGCAGCTAGTCTGATCCATTTGAATGGGATCTTGCTTCAGTTCCCACGATACAGCAGGTGACTAGACGCCAAGGGAGGGCGCAGCACTACACCAGCTCACCAACCATTCTCAGGATTGTGCAGATCTTAGAATTTGGATCCCTACTTGGTCATAAATTAATGAAAGGTTCTAATGATATTTTAATCACCTTATGGCTTCGATTGCAACATTATTTTATGAGGCAAAAACGGCTAGGCACAGCTATGCTTTTTTTCTTTCCATAGTTCCCATGGCAGTCAATGGAGGCTACGGAAGCGGTGTAGCGCTTTTTGCCTAACTCCTATCAACTTTTATGGGAATTAAAGCGTTCCTCCGGGCCTGGACAAACAAAGATAGTTGCACCGCTTCTCTACCTGATGCACATTGTGCATTAGTATGCATCAGTAGTCTAAGACCCTGCATCTTACTGTGACTGGCCAGCATTGCTTATGGGGGCAGCACTGGCCAATCAAAGCAGGTGTAGTGTCTTAGACTTATGATACATACCATGGTAATACACAGTGTGCATCAGGTAGGCAGAGAAGTGGTGCAGCATCCCTGTTTGTTGAGGACCAGATGGTTACTGCAAGGAAACAACTTGGTGCAGTCCACTCGGCTCTTTTCGGAATCTGGCCACCCCCTACGGCGGGGGCAGGGGGACCACGACAAGAGATGGGTGCAGGTCTAAGAGCTGGATATATTGTAAAAAATTCAGAGTTTTAAGTAAGATAGTTTGAGCTGTTCTATTAAGGGGAAGCTCACTGTATAATGACTCCTACATTGTGTAATGCGACACTCTGGACTAAATCCATCCATTATATTACTGTATATTGACTCCAAGCGGCCGTCGGCTCAGAATTGTTACAACTGATCTCCCTTTTTTTTTTTCTCCTTTCCATTTGCAAGCAAGTTTATGACGCACGTGGTTTCACAGTTCGCCTCCAGCTACGTCTTCTACTGGAATGAGTTCTTCCCGGAGCAGCCGATCCTTTATCCTCCAGGGTTCGATGGAAGAGTTGTGCTGTATCCCAGCGAGCAGAACCTGAAGGACTACCTCAGCTGGAGACAAGCGGACTGTAAGGGTCCAGTGCAAGGAGAACTGGGCTCCATTCTTTACTGTGTCACCTAGTGATTGCTGAGACACGTGACAGCCTATCAGAAGAGCTTAAGAGGGGTTCTACAACCATGTCCTGGATAGGAGGATTCATGGCACTTGATAATTCATTTAGCCCCTAAAGGGGTTGTCTGTTACCGGACAATATTCTCTCTTGTTAAAATAACAAAATTGGCTGTACTTGCCTGTCGCTGCTATCCACCGCTGTAGTCCCGCTGTCCTCCCAGTGTTTGTTGATGATGTTGTCATGGGATGTAGCATCACCACTCATTCTCCTGGTATCGGCGCTCACATCCTGGATGCTATGATGCCTGGAGTTTAGAATGCAGCGGTTACATGATATATCCAGTGACCTGATCTGCAACAACATACATCATACTGCGGGGCTACAATGCCCACTACCAGGTCACCTGACTGGCAGCGCTTAGTAGCACTTGCCGGGTGAGGGATGTGTGCTGCAGTGAGGGCTCAGTATGAGTCAAGTCAGCTGCGGATCCACAGCTGTATACCGGTCAAGGTCCGAACCATTTTTATTTTGACACTTATTTATGTGGAAATGCTGCACATATTTTTTTGGAAACTTCCGCTTTGGAAGATCCGCATCATTTCCGATATGTGTGAATGCACACTTAAGCTGTTACAGGCTCTGATTTCCATAAGGCCCGATTCCGAGAAGTGTATTATGGGTGCAGATATGCAATTATATTGACCCCAGAATACAATTAACATGCCATTTTTGCTGTGCATATTAAAAATAAGACCCCCCCCCCCCCCATTCCTAAATGGCAAAATTGAGGGATCTTTTTTCTATTACATTACATGGTACATTAAGTGGTACCATTGAAAAATACTATTTGTCCCACACAAAAAAAAAACAGCCCTCAGATGGCCATGTCAGTGGAAAAAATAATGAAGTTCTGATTTTTTTTGAAAGCAGAGAGGGAAAAAAAAATTGCTGTATCATTAAGGGGTTAAAGTCCATACTCGAAGTGACTCCTGTGTTGCAGAAACCAAAATGGACTCTCTGCTTCTCTGAGCACTTGAGGTGTATTGGTAGTCTAAGACAGTACATGCTGCTTGATTGGCTAGCGCTGCTCATGTGAGTAGCGATGACCAATCAGAGCAGCGTCTAGTGGATTGTGTATTGGCGATGCATGTGTGTGTAGTCTATCCGGTAAACAGAGAAGCGGTGCAGCCACCTTTTGGGTTTTTTTGGGACCAGTGGGTCGCTGTAAGTGATTTATTAGCCCCGTTTTGCTCCGTTAGACGGCACTTCTGTCGAGATTGATTCCTTTTGTTCTACTTCTGTAGGTCACATCAACAACTTGTACAACACAGTATTTTGGGCTCTGGTACAGAAGAGCGGGCTGACCCCAGCACAGGCTCAGGACCGGCTAAAGGTAAGAGATCAAAATTTCCTAATAGTTACAAAATATATTGCTTATAATCTATTATTTAAAGGTTTTTTCCAGGAAAATCCTATTGATGACTTATCCTGAGGGTAGGTCATCAGTAGTTGACCGCGGGGACCCACCGCTCAGGATCCCTACCTAGCAAACAGCTGATCGTCCAACCCGCTGTCAATGCAGCAAGGCCAGACGTCTTTATCGGAGTCAGAGGCAGAAACTTCTGAAATCAATGGGAGCGCTGCCTCCTCTTACACTCCTGTGTCTGCCCCCTTGTTCGAGCCGGAAGTGTAATATGAGGCTTCAGCTTCATGGATTGCAATGGGAGCGATGCCCTCTATGATGCTTTCGTCTCTGACCCCAAGTGCCAAGTAGTGGATACCCGATGTTCAACTATGGATGAGCTATCTTGAGGATTTATAGTGCATATTTTAAGCCTTGAAGGGTTCAAATCCGCATCAGATCTGCTATGAAAACCGCATCACTAACCCTCAAAAATCGCCGGAAAAAAAGACGCAATTTTGCCGTGATTTTCTCGCAGCGAAACTGCAATCACCTGTGTGAAGGAGCCCTGAGAGTGATAGATCTGATTTATCAAAACTGTCTTAGGCCTCCCTCACACAGGGTGTTTGCAGAAACGCAGCGTTTTTCAACGCTGCGTTTACTGCAGATTCCGCCCCGTTTCAGCAGCGATGGCATACTCTATGCCAGCGTTTTGGCTGCGTTTTCAGCTCGGCTGAAAACGCAGCCAAGGATGCTGAAAAGAAAAAAAACCCAAAACAATACTCACCTAGCCGCTGCGGTCCGGGTCACGGCCGCTGGTCTCTGCCGCTGATCCGGGCTTCCTCTGCACTCACAAGTCTGTTGCCATAGGCCAGGTTTGAGAACCCCGCCTCCAGCAATAGAGTGCTGTGATTGGTTGTCGGCGCTTGCCCGATGCCCAATCACAGCCATTCATTGACTGTCTCAGCCAATCAGGTAGTATTACTTTCTTTTTTTTCCCTCTAGCCTAGGACTGATTTTCGGGGTAGGGCTTATATTGCAAGCCCTCACCCCGAAAATCGGCGAGCGGTTAACGCTGCCAAAAACGCAGCACCAAGTGTTGCCGCGTTTTCAGCAGTGCTGAAACCACTGCCCATTCACGTCAATGGGCGACGCAGGGCTGAAAACGCCCAAAAATAGAACTTGCATCGCTGTCAAAGCGCAGTGTTGGAAGGCGCTGCGTTTTCAGCCCTGTGTGAGCAGCCCCATTGAAATGAAGGGGAGTGTTGTACAGCGTTTAGCGCTGGGCTGAAAAGGCAGCGCTAAACGCTGTATAAAACGCCCTGTGTGAGGGAGGCCTTACATAAACTAGTTTTGTTGGCCATAGCAGCCAATCACAGTGCAGCTTTGATATTTTCAGAGAGCTGTAAGAGGTGGAAGCCGAATATTTGCTTGCCAGGGGTAACAATGTCATAAACTTATGATTGCAGAAGAAAGCTTGTTACACCAAAGCTCCATTCACATCTGCATTGTGGCCTCCAATTATAACGGCAGCGATGACTTAGAGCCTAGTCCGCTACAGATGTGAACATGGCTGTAGAGCATTACATTGCCTTTAGATACTGCTGAATGCGTGTGAAGCAGGTAGTCGCCATGTAATACCAGCCTAGCTGTCTGACTTCTATGTTTAGGTGGTGTATGGGAGATGAGGCCTCTGTCCTTTGTATATGACCCAGTGCTGCATGCATTCGCTTTAAATGATTGCATCTATTGCATGCAGCAGCCTCTCATGTTCATGGTGGCTTATATTCCCCACAGGGCACACTTTCCGGAGATAAGAATGAAATATTGTTTTCTGAGTTCAATATCAACTACAACAACGAGCCAGTAATGTACAGAAAAGGGTCCGTCATTCTATGGAATAAGGTAAGGTTGTGGTACAGAAGTGTGTGGAAGGCTGGGTCCTCCAAATGCACTGTTCGCTTGTGGTAAATGTTATATCTACTCTCGGGCTCTGTTCACACTGGCATTTAGGAGTCTGTCAAGCATCCCAGTATTTGTTTTACAGCAAGAATATATCAGTCTGCAATGCCATTCTGGCAGTCAAGGGATTAGGACTCGCTGCATATTTTTATGGCAAAGGACGTACATGTATGGCCTCCAGCGGCGCACTTTGTTTAAAACAGGCCTAGGAGACAAGCCCACTCTATACACAGTGGGTGCCGACCCGTTGCGGGTTTTGAAGCAGCGGTTCTCCCGTCGTAAATGTCGCAGTTTTTCGCTGCGGCCAAACCGTGACATTTCCGTCCTGAATCCGCGCCGTGTGACCGTGGCCTTAGAGTGCATTCACACGTCGCTGATTTGCTGCAGATTTTAGTGCAGATCCGCAACAGATTTCATTCCTTCAATTTGAATTTAATTTAAAGGGTGAAACCTGCTGCAGATCTGCAGCAAATCAGCGACGTGTGAATACAGCCTTACCGGAGAATCTATGTGCCCACTCTCTGGAGCCGTAATGTTGGCCATATTGATTGTCACCGACCTTTAACACAATTGAGTAATGGCTAAATAAAAACTTTTTTTTTTTTTTTTTTTACTAAAGGCTCCATTAATTTTGTCCTTTCTCAAACTTCTCAATCTGCAGGTCAATGAGATTAGTAAGAAGGTAATAAAGTTACCGCACGAGGCAGAGGAGAAGGAAGTGGAGGTGTGTCGGGTGCGGAATCAGCCGGTCGTCCTGCACTGCGATATCATCAATGACGCGTTTTGGGAGGAGCATCCAAACATTCTATCTGCAGAGAGTTGATGATTTTATGGTCTGCCTCTTCCTGACACACTATCCAACGCATGGAGTATGGACCAAAGATGTTCTTAGGTGGCTCTTTTAATGCTAAAAACTATTTAATTTTTTTTTGATTGTTAAATATATATTTAAACCCGAAACAATAAAATGTTTTACAGTAAATTATATGTATTTCATTTTGAGATGGTTGTTGGCCTCCGTATATGCAGTGGATCTCCACCACAAACACAGGTGGGTGTCCAGTAATGGCTGGCAACTGGAGCTGCCATTATTTCATTTAACCCTTTCCAATCCAGTTTGTATCCTGGTTTTCCTAGGGAGCTTACTCTTTTTCTGTCGTTATACAACAGCGCTATCTGCTGGCTAAATCCAGCACTGCATGAGGTGACACGTTGGATAGGCTCCAACAGCAGAGAGGCTGGCAATATATAGTAAGAGAACCCCGACAATTGTCTTCCAACATCAGAGCTGTACAGCCTTAAATCATAATGTCTTTAGACGTCAGACAGTGGATTGGAAAGGGTTAACAAATCCAGGTGCTACCTTGCAATCAGCAGAGATCCGCCTTTGTCTGTATGGAGATCCACAGCCTTTAGGCCGGGCTCACACGGGCGGATTTGTATTGCAGATTTCGTAATCTCCATCCGCACGGACAATCCGTGATAAAATGCGGTCATTGAAACCATACACTTACGCTTTTTCATTCACACTTGCGGATACAAATCGCAGCGTGCTCTATTTTGCTGCGGACGGCCTCCATTGATGTCAGTAGAGGCCGTCCGACCCGCAGCCCATATGCTAAGCGATGGCGTGGGTAATCCAAAAAAACCACAGTAAATGGAGGTATGCCAGATCACCGGCCAGGCTCACAGCCAGAAACCACTGCAGGGCTCCCACATGAGGAATCCGACCCGCTCGGCCTTACAAGGCCATGGTGACCTGATTGGGAGAGAGATGGATATCTTGACGCTTGGTGTTCCACAAGGGGACTTGGAGCTACGCTACACCTTTAAGGTGTATGGTCCGCTTTATAGGGTGGATTAGAATAAAGTTTGGGTTTGCACCATACTGGACAACTAGTCCTTGTCATAGGAACGTCTATACTTACCAGTAGAATAGATGGCAGTATTTATCATCTATTGTCAGCAAGACATCTTTAGGTCAGGCCCAGAAACTGGACAGCTCTAATGGCTGACACTTTGGTGCAGGACATATATAAGGGTTTCATCCAAACTGATGTAAGTTACACAGATCATCCTAAAACTGCCCCGATATGTATGTCTTCTGAGCTAAACCAGCTGAGCGGTAATTTCTGGAGGAAGGCGGTGGAGTAGTCATATGATGATCTGATGCAAAGTCTGATTGTATCGAAGAAGACATTTAACTGATAAGAAATAACCTCAGCTGAAAAAGAGAAGGAAAAAAACGGTCGGGGTGAATTGAGGTCAAGGAGAGAAGATGTTTCACTCTTTGCGATGATCATGAAGATGGTGAACCACCATTGATAACATGGTCCTGGCACTGATAATTCTAAGGCTAGATTCACCCAAGATTCGTGGGTGCCACTCGCATCGAACAGAACAGAGATGCATGCTTAGAGTATTACTCTTCCGTATCGATTACAATATGTGGGGGGAAACCACCCATGGACAGAGTTTCATTGAGCAGATTCTGTGCCAAATTCCGTGTTGAAGTCCGTTTCATTTTTACATCACATTGAATAAGGAAAAAAAAAAAAGAAAGAATTGACAATTTAGTTTTTGTTGTGGTTTCCACATGGAATCTACATCAGGTGGCTGCAGGCCGATTTGCCCCATTAAATGGGGCTAAATTCACTTGTGCATGCAAGCCCTCAGCAGAATTCCAAAGGTCAACCTCAGATTTTGGCCATGAATTACTCTGACAGATTGAGCATGCCTTTAAAGTAGATGTCTCACCAGAAATAACTCATTCAAAATTTGGCCTCCCAGGTAATCGACTGATCGCCCCAGGTCCTGTTCCCAGAACCCCCTGCAAATGGCTGATTTTTCCGGTCAAAGCTGTGACCAGCCTGACCTTTTCTTGCAGCATCTACTACAGGGAGATTCTAGCTTTACATGACTGCCATTCAGAAGAATCGCTGTCCTTGCAATGCAAAAATGGCTCTGGTCCACCAGAATGGGAGACACTCATACAAAGCTCTAGGTCTTAGATGGGCGTCTCACTCCATTCAGAGGGCATGGGACCACTGGTCTATTGATTGGTGGACATCTTTAGTGGTTGGGACTTCGCGATCAGACATTTCTCTGAATATGCGATAAGTTATGATTTGGTGACAATCCCCTTTACAAGCCAGAATGTTTTTTCACATAAGTTTTTGTCATAAAGGTCTTATCTGATTTCTTGTCTAAAGGGGCACTAACTTTTCATGCAACTTCTCCTCATCTACTACTTTGTTTCCTGAAAATAAAGCCTACATGATAATAAGCCCTATCATGTTTTTCAGGATTGTTGAGGATGCAGATTCATTTTTCAGAATTTTTGAGGATGCTTGAACTATAAGCCCTATTCCAAAATTAAGCCCTTGGTACAGTTAAAACAATCAATGAAAATAATGTCCAGGCACCTATATATGTAAAGAAGTTATATATTTTGAAGCAAAAATTAATATAAGACCCGGTCTTATTTTTGGGTGTAACAGGGTATCTTGTGTTAGTTTCATCATTTCGGTAATACACTTGCATTAAAAATGTTGCTGCTATTACCAGTGTAACTCACTTTGAAGTGGCTGTCACTAGGATTGTCAGAATGTCTCTGAATGACTGACTAAATCATCCTGGGTAAGCAGAGGGGTGGGTATTCAGAAACTACCTTCCTGCTGATTGGACCAGGGAGTGTGCAATGCAGCATGGAAAGCCTGGGCAAGGAAGTGCAGGACAGTGAACTATTGGCAGAATACTAGGCTTGCTACACGGCCCTCCCTGATAATGCAAGAGGAGGACAACAGAAAATTGGGGAAGACCAACTGAAAATCTGAACTTACACACATGAAATGGTGCAAAAAGCAGAAAATAAAAGGAGGGTAAGGAGAACCTCATGTATTTTAGAAAAGTTTTTGAAAACTCCGGCTTTAACAATAACCATAGATAATGAGTAGAAATGAGTGAGTATACTCGCTAAGGCACATTACTCGAGTGAGTAGTGCCTTAGCCGAGTATCTCCCCGCTCGTCTCTAAAGATGGGGAGCGGCGGGGGAGAGCGGGGAGGAACGGAGGGGAGATCTCCCTCTCCCCCCCCCCCCCCCCCCCCCCCCACTCCACCCTGCTCAAGGCCGCAACTCACCTGTCACCCGCTCCGGCACCCGAATCTTTAGAGACGAGCGGGGAGATACTCGGCTAAGGCACTACTCGCTTGAGTAATGTGCCTTAGCGAGTATACTCGCTCATCTCTAGTAATGAGCATTATTATGATCCATCCTCTTATTCTTCACAGTATGTATTACTTCAACATACCTTTTACCCAGGTAGGCTTTACCGCATTGGTACTGAGCTGTTACGAGGATCAGTACCACCAGCGGAGTCCAGAATTTCAGCTTTTGACTGGGACCCCCTCTCCCATGACTTCAGCGAAGAGCAGGTTAGAGGCGGAGACTTTTGTAGTTGTCACAGCGTGAAAAGAAGCCCCTTCCATACAGAACCCGGTGCCGATTTATGAATCGCGGAATTTATAAACATGTGTCCAACTGAACATGACACGGGAAATAAAGATGTTAATGTAACCGAGATTGAAGATGTTCTGAAAATAAAGACAACTGTAGAATTGAGAAAAAGACCTTCTAGACTCAAAATACATGTAAAATGTATAAAACGGTTCCCTAAACACTCCACACTACATCTTATGACTTTCGCAAAGTGAAAACTTGCAAAAACTTTGCCAAAAACTGCAATATGACATGCAAATTCTGCATTATTGGTTTTAGCAATTATGTGGCTCGGTGGTGCCCCCTGTGGGTGAAGCAGCTTATCTCGATGTTCTCTGGTAATGACCTCTAAGAATCCCCTATACTTAGTGCCCAGCAGCTGTTTCCTGTTGGGAGCAGCTGTTGGTTCATCCAGGAGGACTAGAAATAGTGGCCAGCAGAAATGCTTTTGATGAGAGGAATGTTACGCCACTTGACGCCAGAGAAGGCGCGTGCTCCTAAATCATTGAGGGTCTTATCAGAGGATTTATTATAGGTGTTATTTTGGTATAATTGGTGGCAGACATCCCATTACAGCTAATAGTAAATGCCATAACATGGAGCCTATGGAGGGCACATGGTGGTAGGCTGGGTGGCACCGTATGGTGCCCGTTGTATGCCACAGTATTCACCCCTCCAGCAATGCTTCTAGGGGAAATGCCTTCGTAACACATCATGCATTTCATATGAATAAGTGAGAAAATCCCCTGCGTGCTTCCATGTTAAATCAGAGATATGTGTCGCCCCCTGCTGCTCAAAGCTGCTTTTAGACAAAACGATATATAAAATTATTATTCAAACGAGCAAAAGTGCACAATAATTCGTTCAGTCTAAACGCGAGCCAACGCCGAATGATGTGAAGCCCATACTTTCTAATGGGTTCCTTCACATTAGCGATGTTTTGTAGGCTGCCACATTGCGAGAATACAAAATCGCTGCACGCTCCATACAGCTGCAATTTGTGATTTTTTTTTTTTTAATTGCAACCCATGTTTCCCTATGGAGCCTCCTTGTTTATCGCCTCGCGTAGCACAAACTTGCGATTTTAATATTAGAAAGGCCTATTAACTTTCTCGTGATAAAACCGCAGGTAGCAGCAACGTGATGCGAGATTTTTTCACCAGAATTCGTGTACAGTACTGCGATATTGCAGCAAGTTTTTTTTCTTTGTAGCGCCAATATCACTGTCGCCCGTGTGAAAGAGGTCTTAAACAGCACTCGTTCAGTCCCTCTCTGTCGCTTATACAGATTGAATGACTCTTGTTTGAACGAGCCAGTGATGTCTCTGTGCGGGAGCGAACAAGCTAGCGGTGATGTCAGGGGCGTAACTATAGGGGATGCAGAGGATGCGGTTGCACCCAGGCCCAGGAGCCTTAGTGGGCCCATAAGGCCTCTCTTCTGCATAAAGAGAGCCCAGTACTATGAATAAAGCATTATAGTTGGGGGCCCTGTTACAGATTTTGCATTGGGGCCCGGGAGCTTCAAGTTATGCCTCTGGATGATGTCACTCATCTCCCAATAATCGGCTCATCTAAAAGGTCCATATGCGGGGGGGGGGGGATGGAAGAGCCAGGAGCAGGAACTGAGCTCCCGCTCCTCTCTGCCTCCTCTCCGCCCCTCTGCACTATTTGCAATGAAAGGAGGTGGGACAGGGGCGGGGCTAAGTCTGTCCAAATTAGCCCCGCCCCCACCCCTCCTCTCCTCATTGCAAATAATGCAGGGGGGGGGGGGGAGAGGAGGCAGAGAGGGGGCGGGAGCTCAGAGCACTGCTCCTGGCTTTTCCAGCCTCCCCCCTTGCAGTGAGAGACGACATATATCGGCCGGCGTGAAGACCGAGCCGATATACGTTCGTCTGAATCCAGCCTAAGGGTGCGTTCACACGGGATTTTCTTATGGATCTGCACGTTTTCTGCTGCTGATTTTGGTGTCAATCCCCACTAAAATCCATGTTAAAATCTGCACCATTTGCTGCAGATTTTGATGTGGATCAGCAGGCGATTTAACCCTTTCAGGTGAAGTCCGATGCACAGTCATGTCAAAATCTGAGTCAAATGGTTCGAATTTTGCTACAGATTTTTCCGAAAATCCACAGCAAATCCACCAAATGGCCGAGGCTTTCAAAGCTCCATCAGCAAACTGGCTTCAAAATGGCTTATAGTTTTTTTTGTACCCATAGACATAAATTGAAGCTCGGATCTCTGTTCAGCCCTAACTGAGGCCGTTTTCACGTGTCGGATTTGTGCGTTGAATGGGGTCATACACATGAGCGATTTTTATTTATTATTTTACCGCATCACATCGTACTGTGGAAAATAATCGTGGCTCGTCCAATCTTGGGGCATTCCATCACATTGCTAGGAAAGTAATTGCAAATCATAGCGGAAGATCGCGGATCTGAACGTTTTTCTGCGTGGATGTATGCTATGCGCAGTGTATCGTCTGCCTGAAAAAAAGATTTCTCTCTCCCCTCCCGCCAGCATTCTGACTTTTCTATTTTCCTTTGAAGTTGCGAGCGCCATTTATACGCAATGTTAATTGCGTATGGGCAATGAAAGCATCAATTGACTTGGGGGCGCCTGTGCAGAAACCATGCTGAAATAGAGCATGCTGCGATTTTTCCTCTGTTCGTGAAATACGCAATACGTACCCGC
Source organism: Eleutherodactylus coqui (assembly GCF_035609145.1). Taxonomy (NCBI): domain Eukaryota; kingdom Metazoa; phylum Chordata; class Amphibia; order Anura; family Eleutherodactylidae; genus Eleutherodactylus; species Eleutherodactylus coqui. The sequence continues at coordinate 22,425,440 of NC_089838.1, forward strand.
GAACGTGAATAAAAAATCGACTGCGCAAAATGCAGGAAAAAGAACATATCATTAGGCTTTAAATAGCCATTAAGTCTGCGGAAAGGGTGTGTGACGCCATTCAATCCACGGAAAGGGTGTGTCTCGCCATCGTGCGAACTGGCCTTGTGTGCGCAAAAAGTACAGTGCTATGTGCAGATATGCGAGCAACACAGTTTATGTAACTCTTCAAACCTCGTTCACGCGCATATGGTCATGAGAAGTCGCCCTTATGAGTTGAATCCATGACATGGAAATGCCGCAGATCTCCTGCATTGGGATTGGCTGTGGAAAATTCGCAGCATTTCTGTAGCACAGACATTGATTGTGGAAGAGATTTAATGAAATCTTATCCACACCCTGCTGTTCACATCTGGGTTTGGAATCCCTGCAGGAAATGGATCCGACCTATGATGAAGGCGAACTGCGCTACACGGACCCCAACATATTGATGTATAATGCTGTAATATGAAGCAATTGGCTGTGTGGACATTTGCTTTAAGCCCCCCGACTTGGCCCTCCCTTCTGACCGCACACTCCGCATGCTAATCTCCCACTAGTATTTTAGTTCTGGCTGGCAGCTGCCCCTCGCACAGACTTGTTATGACTTGCCGGTATTATAATAGTGCGCTGGACGCCGGTAAGTCCTCACATTCCTGGTATATATTAAGGAAGGTTCTGAACATGTGCTGCAGACAGGTGTGTGCACCTTTAATGGTGCTGAATAGACAGCCGTCATCGGGACACAAAATGTAATAAGGTAGTTTAGAAAAATCAAAAAAGTAGAATTTTTTAAAATCACTTTTACTGGCTGTGCAGATAATACCAGAGACCTCCAGGCCTATAGAGCTCTTGGTACACTGCATACGTGGTCTACCACTAGGTGGAGCTGTAGCTGGGACCCAGAAACCATCCTATGGGAATTATGAGTGAGGAGGGATGTTGATTTGCTTCTCGAATAGGGCTCCTTCACGCTGGCGATCACGATTCTGTCGCGAGAAAATCAAGTCTTCATCCCCACGATTTTTGAGCGTTAGCGTAAATTTTTTTTGCAAAAATTTGCTGCTGCTTGCGATTTTTTTTCGTGCGATTTTATCGCAAGAAAGACAATAGGAACTTGTAGTGTTAAAAACCCATTGCACGAAAATCAGAAGTTTATGCTTCGCCATGCGATAAAAAGAAGGCTGCAGAGGGAAACGAGCCGGAATAAAAAAGGGAAACGCAGAAAGATAGGAGATCGGACATGCTGCGATTTTTTTTTTCACTCCACATTGCATGAGTGAAAATATCACAAATGGTGATGAAACTATTGAAAATCATTGGTTTCATAATTTTGCGTTTTCACTCACTCTTGCGTCGGACGGTTTTATTGCAAGTGTAAAAGCAGCCCAAGATCCTGTTCGCCTGGCTGAATTTTGTCGCAGGCTCAGATGCAAATTCCACACCCAAATCTACTGCGAATTAGAGCCATTTTAGGGTTCATTCTCACACGTGTGATTAGTTTTGGTCCATGAAATACGCACACGTGAAAAACGCAGGTCTAAATACCTCAATGCAAATCAATGGGGTTTCAATGTATTTGTGCAGTGAACGAGGTTTGATGATGTAGATTTGCGCCCATATCAGCGCATAGTACTGTACTTTCTGCGCACGTCGCACCCCTTCTATGGTTTAAAGGCTATTTAGCCTAATGAGGTCCAGATGTGTTCATTTCTCGTGGAATTCCGCAGCGTATTGCGCATTTGCGCACATATTGAGTGTTTATTTGAGCACCTCTCATAGATTTTGATGGTTCCTCGGTACGCAAATACACAAGAAAATAGAGCAGGACTTATTTTTTTGCACGCACACGGAATGCCCGCTCATGAGAGCGAACCCATTGACATCAATGGGCTCTATTCTCTGTGCGTTGCGTGCGTAGATTTTACGCGCACAAATCCTGTCTTTTAAAGAAACACGAAGCCCAATCTCACACATGCGTTCAGAAAGCGCAGCTCGAAATCGTGGCATTTTACCGCAATTTCGAACGGCATTTTTAAACACATTGTACAGCCTCTTGAGAGCGCTTTTTAACGCACCCCGTCATTGTGATGGGTGATGGGGTGTGTTAGAAAAACATGAAAATGCGTGAAAATAGAACAGAGAGTGCTTGAAAATCGTGGAGTTCGACGCAGTTCTAATCCCCATTACAATCAATGGGAGCGTTGTACTGCGGTTAGCGTGGCGCTCGGTGTCCGAGTGGCCTAAGGCTGCTTTCACACCTGCGTTCGGCTGCCTTCATTCAGACAAGCGCAATATTGGGCTGAGAACGCAACCTTAAAGGACTGAAGCAAACTGAAAGGATCGCGATCTTCTCCCATTGCTTTCAGCGGGACCGGTGCTGCTGCCGCCCCATTGAGAGGAGTGGGATGAGGGGATTCCCTGCAGGCTGTTTTCACATGAAACGCCTTGCATCCAGGGGTTGTTAGAAGGATTGTGAGAGCGATATCGGGCTGTGAATCACGCCCCGATTTCGTGCTCGCCAGGGTGCAGGAGCCCTAAGGGTACTTAGGGCGACTATCACTGCTTTGGCGTCACACAGGAGCGACAGTCGTTCAGTGAATGGTGGTGGAGCACGCCGGAGGTCTCTTATGCCCGCCTCCATCCACTGCGAACAGGCAGTCGTTCAATAATGAACGACTGCCTGTTTATACGTAGCGAGAAGTTGCTCACTAGTCGTTTGTGTGAGTGCGCTAAAATGAGCGATTTCTTGCTCCGTACCATCGGGCGCCACATTTACACAAGACGACTGGGGGTCAGAATCGCTTAATTCAGCCAATAGTTGTCCGCTAAGTTACAGCTTGTAACCCTTTCACTGCTGAGAGCTGGTAAGTGCTCCTCACACAGCAGTGAAGACAATAAGGAGGTAAGGGCCTATTCACACAGGCGTATGCGAGTTGCGCCTGAGACGCGCTTCGGACAACACTTGGGCACAGGCACTATTTTTCACAGGGACCATCAGTCTGTGTGGAAAAAAAGCCAGTGGCCATAATGGATCCATGTCTGGTCTGTATAGAAATACACCTCAGGTGAATGGGTAATTCCATGTAGACCATGCATGGCTGCTGAGCCCCCGGCAGGTATAGCAGCAGGGGGGGCGCATTACATAGGAGCCCACTGAGGGGCTTCCGACAGCCCACCACTCAGGGACCTTCTGCAGTGACAGTAAGCAGACAGTCTGTCATTGTAGGTTGATGCGGGTCTCCCACACAGGGAAGCCGCCTGTCACTGTTCATTACATTCACTGCAAGCCGTACATTGTAACGGGGGGTTAGTGGTGGG